>NC_142586.1:62044724-62669724 GCF_965207765.1 Zootoca vivipara
GCAATTAAATACCTTGTCTACAAGGCAATCATCTATATATAGCCTGTGAAACCAAGTAATGAAAGGTCACTGGCTGTAGCTGGTGCTCTAGAATGTTTAGAGAAGTCTCTCCAAATGGAACTCTGCTCTTGGAGACTTCACACAACATCACACGAACAACAATATAGGGTGTGCAGAACTTGTTCTGACTACCTTCCAAGCAGTAAGCCTTGGAGTTGTAATATTTCCCTGAAATTGGAATGCTTTACCATGAGTATATAACTTTTTTTTAAAATGATTTTTATTGATTTTACAGAATAACACATGAAGTACACATATCCCTCCCCCCCTTCCCAAAATGAAAAAAAGAGAAAGTATTCCCCTCCCCCCCAAAAAAACTTAAAAAAAAGAAAACAGGGACAAAACAAGAGCCAAACAACAATAAAAATACAAAAATACAAAAAAAATTAAAAAAGAAAAAAGTGAAAAAAGAAAAAGAAAAACATCTTATTTGTAATCTTTGCAATAACATCTTGGACTTCCCCGACTCCCCCCGCTCTGGGTCCCTTGTAATAACCATATATGCAATGTTCTCTGACTCTACTATTTTCCTTTACACATTACAATCTTATCCTTTTTATAACTCCACTATCCATATCTAATCTTACCAATTTTTCCTTGTCTTAGATTTCTTCCCATCACTTAATATTTTACCAGAAATGTGATTTGTGTTCAAATCTTAAAATTCTATTCTCCTTTCTTAATTCTTCATATTTAGAACCATCCCCCCTTTTGCTGGAACCAAATTTCCCAGACCCCTCAGCGAATTCCTAATATCAAGCCAGTTTCAGACCGTTTAAATCCATCCAATCCAATATCCTTTTATAATTCACCCCATTCCCACCCTTTCCCACCAAACCCCTCGAGTTTGTTTCCAGATCTTGAGCCGTCTCTTCCATGCTACACCTGCTGCCCAATCCCTTTCCACTGACTTTACATTGTTTTTTGATTCTGTGGGAAGAAACCAGTCCTTTACAATGTCCAATTCCAGAACAACTTCAAATTCTCTCCTTTTTTTATCCAGTTCCCAGTGCAGACTTTGGACTCCCTCTCTCACTAGGAGTCCAACAGTATACACTGTTTCTTTTTTGAGGCCTCCTTGTATCAAACCAAAGTCCTGTTCCACATCTCTCACTTGTGGAACAATGTATCCTTCGTCTTTTCCCTCTTCTTCCAGTATTTGTGTTTGGTCATCTTGTAAATCCTCTTTGTTCATTAAATTCATATCTTTTTCAGATCCATTTTTTGCATCACAGCTGTCATTACTTTCTCCCCACACTTTGGTGGTCTCTTTCAGTTGCTTGTTATTCTCATCCAGTTTTTGTTTAATCTCCAGCAGTAACCCAGAGATCCTTTGCCAAGCCAGGTCCTGTGATGATGTTGTTATGGCTACAGCCATCTTTGTCATCTCAAATTTCATATGAGTCCAGCAGAATGTGCGGCCGGAAATGGCTGGGATCAAATTTCGTCTTCTCTAACGCCATTTTTAAGTCCAAACTGCATAAATTCTTTAAACACCATTTTCCAGATAATTTCTAAAAATCTTACTCAATCCTTTTAATATTATTATTATTATTTTTAAATCATTCTTTGTTGTTGCCAAAATCTAAGCACCATTCACTGACACATCTGAGAACCCGGGACCAGCTTCCAGAAGGGCTTTCTTTTAATAAATCATCATTTTGCAGGATTTCCCACTTGCTCAATCCTCTCCCCTGTGCCTGCAACAGAGGAGGGTTTTTATGTCCACTTTCCGGTAAATTCAATGTCTCCCACTTTATCAGCTAGGGATTATTTCATTGCTTTGCAGTCTCTCAAAGGGGGGGGGGGTAATCGACTCCCTTTTTAAATCACCCCCTGCAGCCAATTCTTGATATTTTCAATAATTTTTCCAAATGCAGCTTTTTGCTAACAGGTTCGAATATAAAATCCTTACTTGAAAATAAAAGGAAGAAATCCACCGCTCTCCGCTGCCAGCACGTAGCTTCTCCTCACGAGGGTGACGGTTGTGCTCAATATGGCCCCCGCGACTCCACTCCGACTCTCTCCGGGGCTCTGAGGCTTGCCGGGGAGTTGAGGGATCACGTTTTCGGGACTCCGCTGAGCTTGTTCGTCCCCAGGAAGCTCGACCTGAGGCTCTTTTGGGGAGGTGAGGCGCTATCTCACCTTTCCCCCCCCTCGCGAAGCCGGGTTGCCTCGGAGCTCGAGGCAAACCCCGCCGGCTTCAGCGCTTGCGGTGGCCGGAAGTCCATGAGTATATAACTTTTGGAGGCATAGTTTAAGATCTCTGAAATAAACTGGAATATTGCCACTATACAAGTTGGATATCAATAGTCTGTGGTTCACTGCAGGAACTTTACAGATGACAAATATCACTTCTGTGTAAATTATTTTGGCTACTTTGCATGTATATCATCATGTAAAATAAAAGCACACATATTTATTTACCATGTGTATGATCCCAATGAGTACTGAGTTCTTTTGGAGTGAAATTGTCTATTTATTTTATAAACATTTATAGTCCACTTTATAACAGAAGTTCTCTGGGCTGCTTGCAAGATAGCAAAACACTCTGCAAATGAGTCAAGTATATATTCATCACAGGGGTAAGTTGTGAGCGGTTCTGTTCACAGAAGTGGCAGTTGTGCAAGAAATTGAACTTGAAAAGTGAACTTAACCTTATGCACACTTAAAACCTGATGAAAGTATATTGCATATCCAGTAGAACATGCTGACTGTGTGATGTAGTGGTTTAAAAAGTGTTGGATATGAGGAGAAAGTTTAGTTCCTCACTGAACAATGATTCTCTCTGGATAGGCTTGGGCAAATTACTCTCTGTCAACATAAACATACTAAAAATGTCATTCTGACTTCCTTGGAGGAAGGGTGTGATAAGATATAAACTAGTCCAAGTGTATAACTATAGAGTGAGTTTCACCCTTAGTATATTTACATAACCAAGTATTAGAGCCAGTATCCAAATAAAATTGAAAATAGTTTTGTGAACTCATGAATGCATTTAGTGGCAGGCAATGAACTGGGGTGCAGGGCTTGCGATGGAGGAGAAGACACACCAAATTCAGATGGTATCCGTCATGGACTGTCTACTCCACATACTTAATCTTCAGCTGGAAGTCTTGCAACACTGACCTACATGACCAACATTAAGAAATTCCTTCAGTAGCACCTTAAAGACCAACTAAGTTTATATTTTGGTATGAGCTTTCGTGTGCATGCACACTTCTTCAGATACACTAGAAACAGAAGTGTCAGACCCTATATATATACAGAGGGTGGGGGGGTGGGAATGGGAGATGGGCTGATGGGAGTGGTAAACCTGTAGATGGGTGTTAATGGCTGCAATTAGTCCTGGGCTGAGGTGCTAAAGAAAGCTTGATCATGCATAATGAGATAAGAATCCGATATCTCTATTCATCCCAGGTGCTTCCATGGTTTTAAGCTTGGTAATGATTTCCAATTCAGCAACTTCCCTTTCCAGTCTGTTCCTGAAATTTCTCTGTAATAAAACAGCTGCTTTGAGATCTTGTATAGAATGTCCTGGGAGATTGAAGTGTTCTCCTACTGGTTTTTCAGTCTTATGGTTCCTGATGTCAGATTTATGTCCATTTATCCTTTGGCGTAGGGTTTGGCCTGTTTGTCCAATATAGAGAGCTGAAGGGCACAGTTGGCATTTGATGGCATACACAATGTTAGAAGATGAGCAATTAAATAGTCCTGAGATGGTATGTTGGATGTTGTTGGGGCCAGTAATGATGTTGTCCAGGTGTATGTGGCAGCAAAGTTGGCATCTGGGTTTATTGCAGGCTCTGGTACCAGTGTCCATGTTAAGTCTGGTGGTTGTATTATTGTGGGTGAGGAGTTGTTTAAGATTGGGTGGCTGTCTGTAGGCAATGAAAGGTCTTCCTCCCAGAGCTTGAGAAAGGGAGCTGTCATTGTCCAGGAGAGGCTGTAGATCTCTGATGATGCGTTGTACTGAATAGAGATATCGGATTCTTATCTCATTATGCATGATCAAGCTTTCTTTAGCACCTCAGCCCAGGACTAATTGCAGCCATCAGCAGCCATTAACACCCATCTACAGGTTTACCACTCCCATCAGCCCATCTCCCATTCCCACCCACCCCCACCACCCTCTGTATATATATAGGGTCTGACACTTCTGTTTCTAGTGTATCTGAAGAAGTGTGCATGCACATGAAAGCTCATACCAAAATATAAACTTAGTTGGTCTTTAAGGTGCTACTGAAGGAATTTCTTTATTTTGCTTCGACTCAGACCAACACGGCTACCTACCTGTAACTATGACCAACATTGTTCATATGTTTTGTATTTTATTTTATTAGTCATGAGAAACTTTACAATAGCAGTGCGCATTCAGCCAATGGAGTATGTGTGAGCCACTGCCAGCAATTGTGATTCGATCCATGCATGCAATTCTATCATCATATATGTTGGGTAGATTATGCATGCAAATAATGTACAAAGTTGCAAAATGAACAACATAGCCAGTAAAATGAAGATACTGAAGATGGATCCAGCTTTCATTGTCTCTGACTATTGGCCATGCTGGCTGAGGCTGATGGGAGTCCAAAATCTGCTATAGCCGGCATCTCGTCAGGTGATTTGATTTATAGGTCAGTTAGAAAAAGTTTAATTTCTTTCTTATTTACTTAAGTTTGGGAGACATATATATTTTTGAATAGTCTCGTTTCGGGGAGTTGTTGCGGTGGTTTTGTCTTATTGTTTGCCTACCACTAACAATAGCACCATGGCCTCCTCTCCCACCCCCTATGTCAAGAGAGCTGAACCCGCCAAACAATGCACATAGAAAGTCAGCTAGATTGGGTTTTTAGCATTTATGTAACATTTTAGAATGCTCAAATTTTACATGTATTATTTCAGTCTTCCTGATCCTTGCAGCTGGAGTAAATAATAGCTTCATTGTCTTCAAAGTTACAACTCCACAGAGCTTCTCTGTCTGGACATTACATCCTAGCATACTCATATCTAATATCATTATTAACAGAATACAACCATAATCAGAATTAGAGAATAAAAACTATTGTCAATTTAAACCAACAGACGCAGCCTCAGCACAGAACATTACCTGGGGGTTAATGGATGGCAGAGTTTAGTAAAGCAGAGCATAGATTGGACCATTAACTCCTCCCAGTGGGTTATTGATCTATCAGGAAGTACCTTGTGCCTTAATCATTATTCCCAAATCGGATCCTCCTAAAAGAGGACACGTGTTACAGTGAGATCTGGAACCCGATTCCCTGTGTTGTGGGTGGGTTCGATTGGTCAGCCACAACACCCAATTGGTAGGTCCCTCGTTGCTGGGTTCAATCTGGCCAATGGGACGCAATCCAAACGGATCAAGGGACCTATATATGCCCACACACGTGACCCAGAGCTTCCTCTTTTGGTGCGTGCATTCAGAACACCCACCCACCTCTCCCTAATTTTAGGGCTTTTGCGCTTGACCTTGCTAAGCCGTCGTGTGTCGTCTTTCATTGGGACAGGGGCACGGCAGGAATTTTCCCCATTTGGTTGATTGGCTGTTGCCATTTGGGTTTCACCTGCCGCTTAGCAAATCGTCACAACTTGTAAGGTTGAGGATAGGCTCTGGTTTAGGTGATAGGGATGGGGGGGGGACGCTCTTGCCATCCATATGTGAAGGGTATTCCATTAAAGGAATCCAGGGACTCAAATGGTTTGCTCAACCCCTGAGAGGGGGTTGTGCCCATGCCTGAGTCCAGGGGGACATCTGGGTGGTGGACATAGTCTGTTCCCGACTTATCACCTATCCAGGTGTTCACCTTTGGCTGGCCTATGGTTGAGCCCAGGGTCAGCACCACCTGCAGAACAGGGAGCTAGTTGAACCAGAGCCTATGCAACCACTCACTTTCTGTAATCAATAAAGTTGTGGGCTAAATTCTGCCAAAAACCCAAACCAAATTTTGAGTCAAGTGTGACTTTATTTAGGGGGGAGGTCTCTGGGTCTGAACATGCAAATGATTCCAGCATTGCTGTGTTCTTCTAGATTTGTGACATTAGACTCTCAAGCAGGCATGAAGGCACACATACCAACAACTGTATTTGCCCAACTCTTAGTTTAGAGCAGGGGTAGGAAATGGTGTGCAGGGTCAGAGGCAACAAAGGGTATGGCTAGAAGCAGTAGTGGGTGGAGCAAAAGATGTGTCTCTTGACTTTGTGCAGTATGCTACATTTCAGCCACAAAAGCAAGAAGTTTCTGCATACAAGCTCATATCTCTCCCCTCTTCATCCAGACAAGCAAGAAGCATCACAGTCTCTCACAGTACCACAAATTTCAGTGAGGAAAAAGTACTTAAGCAGAGCATGGAGCAGGAAAGATGAAAGATGTGGCTTAGAGAGTGGCCTTTGTGATTCCCGAGGGCCAGAAGGCTTCATTCAGCCTCTGAGCTTGAGGTTTATCACCCTGCTTTAGCCTTTGATATTTCAGCACATCATGTGGGGGAAGAAGGCAGCAGTAGGGTTCTCTCTTTCAGGTATCCCAACTGTTCTAGAGCATTTCTCAGCCTATTCCTGTTAGTTTTTGGAAAGCGTTCCTTGACAAGACAGGAGGAAATAAAAAAGACTTTGTGTGGAATAACAAGTTTTGAAGTATGGGCTGTTTAGGACTGTCTCTTAAACCAGTGGACACTCAGAATTTCTCATTGGTTTTGTTTGATTTTCAGCTGTGTTGCTTTATAACAATATCTGGTTTTCTGTATGTCTGATCTTGCAGCAGTTTTAAAACTGGGGGTGCTGAGAGTTGGAGTCCAACAGCATCTGGAGGGTCACTAAAGGATACATGTGAATGCCTTGTTTCTTCTGAAACATCCTCTCTGCATATGTTCTAAACACACACACACCCAAATATTTGGTATTTGGCTGATATTTGGTATGAGCAGTTAAAATGAAAATTGCTACTGATTTGTCCACAAGCTTTCCTTTGAAGAGTTCCCAACTCACTCTTTTGAACTAATAAGAATTTAAGATTTCTTCCAGAGGAGTTGACTATTGAGCATTCATTCTAATTTGTCTGTGGGATGGTGCTGCATCAAGCAAGTGTCATCCCACACTTTCCAGCACATTTTCCTATCACTTTCCTTATTGCATTAAAAAAACACAACAACTTTTGGAGATCTCTAAATTAATGGTAATTGCACAATCTGAAATTGTGATTGAATTCCATCTGAAAATAGTGACAATCTGGGAGCACCCTAAGCAGCAATTTTGGTATATAGAAACAAAACTGCCAACATGCACACCCCTAAGCAACAGGAGAGGAAGAAGAACAGGCCATCAAATCAGGTAGAAAGTCAGTGTGCCTTACCATCTGCTGCCTACCTGCCTGTCCCAGGTTCCCCTCCAGAGACTCTTTATGCCTATAGAATTTGGCATACAAGAGGGAACCAGACCTGACTCAGCAGTTTGCATTAACCTTCTGCCAATTTTCATCAGGCTGCATCAGCTTCCTGGGACAGGGACTTCAAAGGAATGCTGCCTTGATGGCAGGCACAGTGCTGACAGGCACACCCCTTTGGGAACCGTGAAGGTGCTATTCTGTTTACTCCTCTTTTTGTTATTTGCCTGGATCCCGGTTAATCTGGAGATGAATGGGTTATTCCGAGTACGGTATTCTTTTAGACAGGTTGGCCAAGTTAGGGGGTCAGAGGTCCAATTCCGCACACATGGCCATTTCTAGAAGACAGTACTGGGAGATTACTGCTTGACTTCTAGACAGTCATACTACGGGATTCTACAGACATCATTCTTTCTTCAGTGCTGTTGAACAGATACATAAAACCACTAAGAGAGGTCAAATAACATGTGGATGACACCCAGCTTTCTCTCTTTTTTCATCAAATGCAGGTGAGACTGCTATCTGGAACAAATGCTTGGGTGCAGTGATAGACTGGATCAGGGCCAACAAACAGATTCAATCTAGACAAGGCAGAGGTACTGTTGGTGGTGATTCATCCATCTGGGTGAGTGGTATTCAGCCTCTTCTAGACAGGGTCGCACACCCTCTAAAAGATCAGGTTCATAGTCTGGTGGTGCTTTTTGACTCAGCATTATCATTTGAGGTTGCATAGCCTTGAAGTACCTTTTATCAGCTGTGACCTCACCTGAATAGAGCCATCTTGGCCAAAATTATCTATGCTCTGCCTGAGTCTCATTTGACCATATTACAAATTATGAATATTACGAATATATGGGGCCAGGTTATTTGAAAGATTGTCTTTCCCAATATGTATCTACCGCAACCTTAAGATCTTATTTGGATGCCTGGTTCTGTGTGTCCCAAATAAAAGAAGTGAGTTGGTAACCATTATGGGCTTTTTTTCTTTTTTTCTTTTGACAGAGACAACCTGAGCCATCTCAGAGAGGCTCACTTGGAACTTTTGGGGATAGGCAAATACTGTTCTGTTCAACCTGCCTTTTTAGTATAACCCATGTAGTCTGGGCCTCGGTTTTTAAACCTGTGTTTTAACATTGGGGTTAGGGAGAAGTCCCCACTCCCTGCACAACTGTGTTTATGCCATCTTTTGTATTTAAAGCCACGAAATAATTGTATGTTATGAGGCACCATGCAAATGCCAATACTACTACTACTACAATCGTACTACTACAATAGTACATGTCTGTCTGCTCATAGGTAAGTCCCACTAAATTCACTGGGACTTACTCCCAGGTAAGTGTGCATAGGAGTGCACCTGTAATGTCTAAATATGTGTGCATATAAGTGGTTCACAGCCACCCATTTTAAAACAGTCACATTTGGAATGGGATATTTCACTTTAACAGAACGACCTCTGCTGTGAAGTATTCTCTTACCTGAAAATATGCTACAGCATTGCACAGAAGTAGTAAGGCTGGCAAGACTCCATTTTCTGGTTTCATGATTTCTTGTGAAAGTGGTTGTAGAGTTATGCTGGTGATCTGTGGTATGCAAAAAGAAACTGTATTCTAAAGATTACTGTGGCAGGGAAATAGTTTTACTAGAAGTATATTGTAGACAGAGAATAGCCTTTGCTTATGCAGATTTGTCTTTATCACACAGATTTATAAATGTGATACTGCAAACCTCCAGAACTCCAGTAGCCAATGTGCTGCCCTGCAGATTTTATTGAAGTGAAGCTCTCATCAGCCCTGCCAGCATGGCAAATAGTCAGGCATCGTGAACAAACATCAGAACAAAGTTGTCAGTGGAGGTCCTGTGTCATCTTGTTACAGTCATGTCATCATTAAATCCCTCAACAATGCCATTTTGTTCCTACCACATCTCTTCACATCATAATCTTGCTGGTGCAAGTCCTGTAGTAGGATATTTGGCCTTTGCTATACCGTTCCCAATGCCGTTAGTCATTCATTGCAAAGTTTTGGCTTCATGGTTTCTAACTCCAGGCCACAGGGGTAATACTGGTCCATGTCAATACTAATGACAGATGAGAGTGAGTGTTACTAGATCCAACTGAATGAGATGTCACTTAAACAAACTGTCACCAATATGATGTAGTACCCCGAATCAACCTTCCAATAAAGGCCTAAAGCAACATTTTGCAACATACAAGTAAAAAGTGAAGCATTGGCGATAATAATAATAAATAATTTCCTGGACTCTTTGAGCTCAATCCATAGAAAAGGATGCGTACCTAAGTACTGCTGCTGTTAACAAAAGAGTGAAAAGTGCAGTTAAGCTCTTGATCCCATTAAATTCAACAAGCCTTGCTTTTCTGTGGATTGTGTCCTTTGACCACAAAGGAGATCTGGTTTATGAAAGAAGTACCCAAAGAAAGAAATCTGACACTGATCAGTCTCTTAGTCCATAGCATAGGAATTTCTGCAGTAAAGGCAAATAAATAGTTATTGACACAGAACTTAAACAGAATTGGGGGGGACATGGTTATTTCACCACTTGACAACCTTCTTCAGCAGTTTTCCAGCCCAAGTACTTGCAACTAAAGAAGCAATGGGGAACAGTATTTGCCTTCTGATTTTCGGGTCAATATTCATGTGAATTCAACGACTGATTTTCTTGAAACATGGCTAGAAACACTTTTTAAAACTATTTTTAGACCTTGGTAGGTGGTGTCATCTGGTGGAGTCATTGCTGGCCAGGTATACTAGGATCAGTAGGTTGGTGGTCCAAATCCCCGCGATGGGGTAAGCTCCCGTTGCTCAGTCCCTGCTCCTGCCAACCTAGCAGTTCAAGAGCATGTCAAAGTGCAAGTAGATAAATAGGTACCGCTCCGGTGGGAAGGTAAACGGCATTTCCGTGCGCTGCTCTGGTTCACCAGAAGCGGCTTAGTCATGCCGGCCACATGACCCGGAAGCTGTACGCTGGCTCCCTTGGCCAATAAACCGAGATGAGTGCCGCAACCCCAGTGTTGTCTGTGACTAATGGTCAGGGGTCCCTTTACCTTTACTAAGACAGTTTTATACACATAAGGCAGCTTCCCAGGTTCCTTTCCCAAGTCAGACCATCTAGCTCAGTATTGTCAATATTGACTGGTAGTAGCTCTCTGGGGTTTCGGGCAGGTCAGTTTCCCAGCCCTACCCGGTGAACTTAGGACCTTTTACATGTGGAGCATGTGTCACTGAGCTGCAGCCCACACCCACATGGACCGTGATGGCTGAGCAGAAAAAAGGTAAGGCAAGAAAGGCAAGTTGAAGCAATGACAAAAGGAACTTGCGAAAAGATACAGTAGCATGCTGTGGCCTTTGTTGCTTAACAACCTGAAAGGTCTTCTAGGTGTTTGCTTAGTTGCATGCTCTGCCTTGGGCTGTTTTTCAATGTTTTGGAGTCTTTTATGAAACAATAAGTTTTGGCTAGCTTTTCCTGCTATGTATATACAGTGGTACCTCGGATTAAGAATTTAATTCGTTCTGGAGATCCGTTCTTAACATGAAACTATTCTTAACCTGAGGTTACCACTTTAGCTAACGGGGCCTCCTGCTGCCGCCGCACCGCCACTGCCCGATTTCTGTTCTCATCCTGAAGCAAAGTTCTTAACCCGAGGTACTATTTCCAGGTTAGCGGAGTCTGTAACCTGAAGCATCTGTAACCCTTCTCATTTTACTTAGGAAGAAACATCATGTGTCACAGATGTGTGTGCCGGTCAGTAATCACACAGTTCAAAGATGAAGTTAATTCTTTATTTGCAAAAAACATGATCTCCACAGACTTGGTTGAGTGCCAGTCCTAATGAGCACAGCAGGTTGTTCCCGGTGGTCTTTCTCCCACCCTTCCCTGTCATCAGCACCAGATCTGCTAATGGTTGCTTCCTGCCTGGCAGGATGAAGTTGTGGCCTCTGCCAGAGTAGAGCTCCTTCCCCTAACCCCTGCCATGGACAAATTTGCTCTTCTTTCTGCCTCTCCATCAACCCCCACTTTCCACCCATTCAATTCACCCTCTATTAAAAACCATTTCTTATGAGGCAATAATCAATATTTATATTTATGGACATATTTTAGCCGATTTTGTGCCCCCCCCCATTGCCTGCAGCCCACCTTGCCACCCCGTAGCTATGGCCCTGCCAGACACCACAATAAGAATGCTTAAGCAAGAGTACAAAGGCTTATGGGAGAAAAATCAATCTATTTTTATCTAATATCCATTACACATCAATCTCTTAATGACTGCAGTTTGCAGAGGTACCTTGTTTATGTGGATGAGCCATTCCAGATCAAATTCCATATACAACCCTCTTCATTGTAGTCAGTTCACAGATTCAGCTGCAGAACCTGACACAAAAGGCTCTGTGTTAATGACTCTTCTGAGCCAATGCTGAAATGTTTATTGAGATCTGCAAAGCAGCAATAATAATAGTCATTAGGAATGTATTGATGCACTTACCATCAGATGTTGCAACATAAATTATATTCAGTGTGTTACATGCACAGTGGTCACATTTATGCACATAACAACTGATTAGTTCATAAGAATGGAAGCTAGAAAGTCATCCAGGAATTCAAGAATTTATTTGGTTTCAGAAAACCCTAATCAAGAATAACAATGAACAGTAATGTTGATACTCCATTAATTAATGATAATTGCAGTGACTAAAATTCCAAAAGCTACATATAAACAGGCTTTCCCTCATTGTCCTATGCTGGGGGAGAGGAGGAAGCATTTAATAAAAGTTGTTGTTGTTGTTGTCGTCTGGGTTTCCTGAGGCACTTTGGGCAGCTTACAGCATATATAAAAACATAACAAAACATCAAATATTAAAAACTGCCTGATACAGGGCTGCCTTCAGTTGCCTTCTAAAAGTTGTATAGTTATTAATCTACTTGACATCTGATGGGAGGGCATACTCCAGGGAGGGTGCCACTGCCGAGAAGGCCCTCTGCCTTGTTCCCTGTAACTTCACTTCTCGCAGTGAGGGAACTTCCAAAGACCTTTGGAGGAGGACCTCAGTGTCCAGGCTGAGCTGAGTGATAGGGGTGGAGATGCTCCTTCAGGTATACTGGGCTGAGGCTATATTTAGACCTGGCAGTATCTCTTCAGCAGAGAAAGCATTTTTAAGACATACATACAAAACCTCACAATACAAGAGCAAACTGTGAGAGGTGATTCAAGATGATGGTGGCCCCTTGCTGGTCAAGAAGTTTTCATGTGTATAACTTGGTCAATGAAAAACATTGTGTCAAAATCAGACTGAGGCCATAACATCAATCTTCCAGGCTGCTAGATTCTGGGAGAAATGTATGCTTTCAGAAGCTTTTGAGATGTGGACAGCACCTGGAAAAACCTATTGCAGTGGTGGGGGAACTCCAAAGGATGGAAATGTAACTTTGAACACACAGTTCTCAAAGACTATTTCAACAGTTGCTGCGAGGCAACTACCAGAACAGCAGCTTGCATCAGCCCAAGCCAGCAGGGCCAAAGGTCAGGATTGGTAGGAGTTGTAGTCCAACAGCATCTGGAGTGCAACAAGTTGACCACCCTTCATCTAGTTTTTGAAGCCCTATGAAGACCATTGCTCTAGAAGTCTAGCAATGTCAGAAGAGCTCTACTGAATTAGACCAATAGTCAGTCCATGTAACATCCTGCTCTCACCAGTGGCCACCCAGAAGCTTCTGGCAGAGCAGGTGGACCACTTTTTGGTCACCACAGCTTGTGTTCAGAGGCAGAATGCTCCTCCTGAACACACAGAACCTGATTCCATTCAGAGGCAGATTTAGGGCAGCACAATGGGTTCCACTACACTGGGTGCAGAGCCTAGGGGGCTCTGCAGGGCATCACAACTATGATGTAGTGAGTTGAGCAGAATAGGAGGCGGGGAAGCACCAAATTTTTGCCTTGCCCAGGGCTCCGCTGAAATTTGAAAGATCAAAGTCAGTCCCATTTTATTATAGCTGGCCACAAAATATTTCTCAGTGCCTAACACATCTAAACTCTTCTTCCCTTCTTCTGACACCATCATGCCCAATAATTGTTGACTTACGGTATCCTTCATGATTTTTAAAGAAATCTAAGCCAGTGGCCATCAACTTGTGGAGGTAAATTCAATGTTAATTATATATTGTGTGAAAAACTGCTTTTTTGTTTTCCTGAATCTACTGCTAATCAATTTCACTTAACGACCTCAAGGTCTAATATTATGAGAGGAAGGGAAAAATTCTTAGTCTGCTTTCTCCATGCTATTTGTAGTTTTAGAGACCTCTGACTTGTCTATAAAAATAGATCCTGGCCACCCCTCAGGAATGGCTGCTGTCTGTTTAGTTCCACTAATAACTACAGACATTTATCACATTTAGAAATATGATTAATATTTGTACCTTTCTCATGATTAAATCTGTCACTGCGAGGGTAGGCAAAGTTGCTGAAATATCCTATTTTGACTGCCCCCTTGATTTCTTTCTCCATTTCAAGAGCACATCAGAATATTTGCCGGGGGGCAATAGTATATGCCTAAAAATAAGTTACTTTTGAGACCTGGCATTTTCACCAACAGCAATTTCTTTTTAAAGGTTTTCTAGGACTCTCCTTGGAGCTACATCACCCTGAATCCAACCATCCTTATCCTTTCTTGTTTGATTATTTTTTAAAAAAACATTACCATTTATCCTGCCCTTTCTCCAAGGAACTGAGGGTGGCAAATATTATCCTTGCAACAATGCTGTGAGAGATGTTAGACTGGAGGAAAGTGATTGGCCAAGAGTCCCCCAATGAGTTTCCTGGCCAAGCAGAAACGAGTATCTCAATCCAATTGCAACACTATCAGCTCACTATATTGGCTATCTACAGACTTTCTGTCCAAAGATAACCATATTCCATTGATTATCACTGTTGTAGTAGGTTTTCATAAAGTTTAGGGCTTTGTACACTCCATACATTTTGAGCACATAACTTGCCCATCCTCTTAGATCCTGAAATGAGAAACAGACAGAGAGACATAATGGATTTTAAGTAAATAATATGGCATCTTGATACTAGCCTACTTCAAACCTAAGAAAATATATTAGCGGTGTTGTGGTCAGGCTTATTGAGACATTATAACCTTGAATTTTATTAAAAATCAAATAAAGTGGCAAAACTCAAGCTGTGTAGTGTACATTTGAATACTTTCTTTTTCATCAGCAAACTCTTGATAAAAGATGGCTTCATTTTCTTTTCTTTTTAAAAGTAAACAATAGCACGATGAAGAATGCTCACCACACATTTAAAGCATATTCAATGCACATTTAGAGCACATGTCTTCCCCCAAATGTAGGGGGATATGTAGTTTATGAAGGGTTGTGGGAATTATAGCACTGTGAGGGTGTAAATGATTGTCCCCACGATTCTTTGAGGGAAGGTGTGTGCTTTAACATGTTTTTTTTTTAAATGTATGGTGTGTAAGCAGCCTATGCTCTCTTTTTTTCATACTGTCCAATTTTACCCTTTCTAGGTTTTGAGGATTCAGACTTTAGCATATAAACATAACAACATCAGCCCTCCTGGTTAAGACCAAAGGCTTATCTAGCCCAGCATTCATGTTCTTACAGTGGCCAGCCAGATGCCCGTGGTAAGCCTGCCAGTGCAACAACCATTACCCACTTGTGAAACCCAGCAACTGGTGTTCAGAGGCATGCTGCCTCAGATGTTGAAAGTAGTGCACAGTTATCATTAGCAGTAGCCTCTGATATTTTTTATCCTTCATGAATTTGTCTAATCCTCTTTTAAAGCTGTCTAAGTTGACAGCCCCTACTGCATCTTGTCATAACAAATTCCAGAAATCAACAGTGCACTGTGAAACACTGCCTTTTGTCTGTCCTTAATCTCCCAACATTCAGCTTCATTGCCTGATCCAGCATTATGAGAACGCGTGTACATTGTGACCCTCTCCAAATGTCCTTCTGTGCAATTTTTCCTGTAGACAGAAGGGGAATATTTTCCTACTCACTCTATAATAACAAAACCCAACTTCTATAGTAGTAGTTCTCCTAAATCTGTGCCACTGCCACCACTCAGTCTCACTTTGTCCCTCTGGATGCTTAATTTACCAATAATCTGGTAGCCATGGGTTGCCATACGTCTGGGACGTAGCCTGGATTCAGTAGTCAGGAATAGTGTCCAGGCGGAAATCACTGAAATGTCCGGGAAAATCCGGACCTATTGCAACCCATGTCGGTAGTGTAGATTTTGGCGAATTTCCTTAAAAATAGTGCCAAAACTCCATTTATTTATTTTATTGAGGTTTTGCAAAAATCTGCGTCCAGATTTTCACTTTTTGAAATATGGCAGCCCTAGTACAGGCATGGTACAAAGACATTCAGATACAGATATTATATTTAATAAAGGTATTTGCATTTACTTCTTGCAAGATTATTAAGTACACAAGTTTTTCAAGTTACTCCAATCTATCTTTATGAGTATATGCTTTGTTAACCTGTTAGCTGTCACTTTTGATGCCAATCTTTAACTATTAATATTACACTCAGACATCTTTAAGGAAGCAGTTAGTTACCCTATTAAAACCCTTTACCCAAATTTCCCTTTTGTTTTCTCCACCCATGTTAAGCCACACCAACACTCCGAGAATTTTGCTGGAAGTCTCTTTCTCCCCCTACTTTTTTCTGGCCTATTGAAGCAAAGGTTTGTTTTTCTGTACCATCGTGGAAATCTTCCCTCTGATACTCCTACCAATCAAAAGAGATGAACATCCCAAGCTGCTTCTCACTTCTTCCCTCAGCACTGCAGGTAGGTTCTTCTTCTTCTTCTTCTTCTTCTTCTTCTTCTTCTTCTTCTTCTTCTTCTTCTTCTTCTTCTTCTTCTTCTTCTCTCCACAAACATCAACCACTCCTACTAATTCAACTCTCCAGTGCCCAGCCATATATACACTTCTTCCTCCAGCCCCTCTAGTCCAGCCCCAGCCATTCACACTCCCTAACTGAAAATTCTAAACCTGCACCAACCAATCAAAATGCATGTGTGTTTTTTGTATACTCTGAATTCTAACACCAACCCTTCCACACAGCTGTTAGTTAAGACCCCAAAGGGACAGTTTCACTGAGGGAAAAAGCACCTCTGACCCGTTCCCTCAGCAACACTTCTCTAATAAATGAGCAGCTCCGCCCTCCCCCCCCCCAAGCAAATAAAAGACACACATCACATGAGTCGCCTGAGTAGCTTGGCCCTCAGTGGAAGCAAATCTTCATGTTCCAAAGATTTTTATTTGTTTTCAAGAGCAAAAATAAATAAACATAAACATTATCAAAGCAATTGGTTCCCCCCCTTCCCACTCCCTCCCCCCAGAACAGACGAGTAATGCATCAAATTTTCCCATACGTTTATGTGCGTAGTGAGTGGATACCAGCCATCAGGGTGTTCATTTGAATATTTTATATTCAAATCATATGTCATTCTGGGTGTGTACTCACTTAGTTTCTCAGTTAAAGCAAACATTCATATGTTCTGTTTCCGTGTACTGCTCTGGTTCTCCAGAAGCAGCTTAGTCATGCTGGTCACATGACCTGGAAGCTGTCTGCGGACAAACACCGGCTCCCTTGGCCTATAGAGATGAGTGCGCAACCCCAGAGTCACCTGCGACTACACCTAACGGTCAGGGGTACCTTTATCTTTACCTTTAAAATGGTTGCACATGTCCACCACATATGGAAAGTCATACCAGTTACCTTGCACCCTCTCTAGCATGCCGAAGGGGATATTTTGTCTATGTAGCTGAGTCTTACAGGTGTTAGATGCCATCTGCGTATTACCTTAAAAGAGTTTTCTGTGATGTGGGTTGATGTTGATGTTGATTTTAGGGGTGGTGGTGTTGTCCATAGATAAAATCTGCTTCTTCAAATTCTGTGTCCAGGTCCTTTTCCCAGTTTTGTTCAATAGCTGAGCATTGTCCAAGGGCTAGATCAATGAGTATTTTGTATACAGTTGATAAGATTTTTTTTTTAAAAAAAAAGTTCAGTCATGTTCAGAATTAGTTTTTCAAATGATGCCAGTGGTCTAATTGCTTGAGAGTTGACTATTGAATTGGTTTTAGTTTCTATTTTTGCTTGCATCTTTGAGGAGACATCCAGACTTAATAGTTCCAATTTTGGACTGATGGACTGATGGACAATCTTGCTATCCCCCCCCAAAAAAACCCCTTCAGTTTCTCTGATGGCCTCTGACAGGGATGTCTCTGGGTCTGAGACCGTCAGGGAAATCTGATCAGCAAAAAGGTTCAATGGTAATCTGCCCATATCTTACTATTCCTTTTATTTTAGGATTGTTTTGAATAGGATTAGACAATAGTTCCCTTGATAATAGAGGTGATAAGGGGCATCCTTGTTTGATCCCTCTTTGCATGTTCAGGTATTCTGAGTCACGTCCATTCACCCAAAGCAAATATTTAAAGGTCACAGTCTTCCCAGCTATCTTCTTACCTTTTTAAACTGGAGATGCCAGGGACTTACTATGTATGTGCTTCTTTGCTGAGCTCTCAGTGACTCTTCTCCAGGCTGCTACAAATTAAATGGTTTTCACAATTATTCCCTTGGTGTGAAATTCATTGGCATCCTCATTTTAAAGCCTGGAAAACTGGTTGCAAGTGGCATTAATTTCATAGGGCCTAAGTTTAAAAGGCCATATTTGTTTTCCAAAAATATGCACTGAAACCAGTAACAAAAAGTTTACCTCCCACCTTAGCACTGTAATGCCATTTCCCTCTCTTTCTCCAGTCCTTAACGGTAAATTATCTTCTGAACATGACATATTTCCATCCGGAGTATTGAATGTCATCCAGAGGGCAGTGCTGATTTCTCCGCAGGTTATCCT
The DNA here is from genome assembly GCF_965207765.1 of Zootoca vivipara. Classification (NCBI taxonomy): domain Eukaryota; kingdom Metazoa; phylum Chordata; class Lepidosauria; order Squamata; family Lacertidae; genus Zootoca; species Zootoca vivipara. Next base: position 62,063,084 of record NC_142586.1, read on the forward strand.
GCTTCCAAATGCTACAATACCAATGCTGCTGTTTTTAGCAGGATTTACTTCTCTCTCTCTCTCTCTCTCTCTCTCTCTCTCTCTCTCTCTCTCTCTCTCTCTCTCTCTCTCCATTGCAGAAATGAATTTGCACTGGCTCATTGCCACCTAATCAGGAGGAATCGGCTACTGTTGTCTGAAGTGAACCGTCTCCACAGTGAATGAAAAATAAACCCCCCTACTGTCTAAATGGTTGTGCGCATTTTAGATGTTCATATACTGTACACATATGTGGACACAAAATAGAAAAATTCCTTCAGTAGCACCTTAAAGACCAACTAAGTTTTTATTTTGGTATGTGGACAGGCGCACACACAGAGAGAGGGACATAGAAAGATATTCAGCTCTGAAAGGCTACAAATAATAAAAAAATTAACTTGTAGGGAAGTGGTGGTGCATTATGGATATGTGCCTTATAACTGGCAAAGGGGCTCAAATCCTGTAAAGACAATGGGGTGAGTGCTGCTATTTACTTAGCTAATGCTGAGATTTGCCTGTTGTCTTTGTCCATGGAGTTTTCTTGGCAGGGATACTGGAGTGGCTTGCCAGTTCCTTCTCCAGGTGGATCACGTTTAGTCAAAACTCTCCACTATGACCTGTCCATCTTGGGTGGCCCTGCATGGCATAGCTCATAGCTTCTCTGAGTTATTCAAGCCCCTTCGCCACGACAAGGCATTGATCCATGAAGTGCTATGGAGTGCTATGGTCCATGGGGTCACGAAGTGTCGGACACGACTAAACGACTAAACAACAACAACAATGCTGAGATTTAGTGAGCACTATGCAGATTTCCAACTAGAAACCTAATGTCAACAGCAGAGATTTTTCCTACATTTGTTTACACACTTGAGAGGCTGAGCTGCTACTTCCACAGGAAAGTCTACCTTGTGAGAGAGTCCCAATGCACTCAGGTCTAGGCCCCTGGGGACCCCATTATGCTGCCATTATGATGAAACTTGTATCACACTGTTCTCTCTCTCGCTGTTCGGCAGCAGGCTCTCTTGTTATTGCGGATGGAAATGCACTCAATAGGTTGACAATGGAAAAAAGAGTCACAACCAAGAAGTGAAATATCAGCGCAGCTGGAGTCAAACAAATGACATTTGATTTCCACACACCCCTCCACCCCCACCCCTCTGCAAAGGAAGCCGTGCAGCAACAAGCATGCTGCTGTGCCTACTGTTTGGCACATAATGGGAGGTGTTTGATCACTTCGCTTGTCTGCTTGCCAGTCAGCACAAACATTGGCTGGGTGGAGAGGAGGTTGTGAAGGGCAGGGCGGCCTCTCTCCTGGGCTTTCAGAATGGGGAGATGCACAGAATTTGCCTCGCCTACTGCTGCAGTTATTCTGTCAAGGAAACACAGCCGCTTCTCGCCTCCCCTATTAACTGACTACCCTGTATCTCATTTTAACTGCTGGCCTGAATGAGAAAAATTAAAGGAGATGTGCTGAAGGAAAGCTGGGGATGCCTTTGGTAATCCAGGCAGGAGGTGGGAGCAGAAGCTGACCTAAGGCATTTTGCTGACAAATGGTCAGTCAAGGGGCAGAGTACCCAATGCCAGCCAAGTTATTTTGACATCTGGGGAAGCAGACCAAACATGCTCTTCTCCCCTCCCTGGCAATAGAAATGCAACAGTGATAAACAGAATAACTAACATTTGTTGCCCCTTTGTGAGACAATCAGCTACCTTACGGTAGGAGCAGCCCTGCTAAATGAGACTTTCTCAGCCCTTATTGGCAGCCATTATAGACCCTTCCTTTTTCCTCTCGCTCTGCCAGCATCCCCCAACCCAGTGAGTATGACAAATTGCAATCCATCCTGCACCCCCCACCTTTGGATATTAAAATTACTTGCACTATCATAAGTTTACAGCCAATGCATTTTGAGATTTTCTTTTGCCCTCTGGTAAGCTATACATCAGCAGAATACACAAATCAGTCTCTTAAAAGAACTAATACAACATTTGCTGCCAGGCTCGGAATAGCTTGCTTTTTGTTTTTTTGTTTTTTTGCTTTTTATTAATTTTGAGAACAAGCAATACTAGCTAAATGAACTAAATATAATACACACAAAATTCCCTGCTCCCTGAGCTCTCTCACAGCATCATCTACTGAATGTCTGTTCTGAACTAAGTAACCTTAGTGAATTCAGTATTGCCTGTATTGTCATAATTCAATAGGACTTACTCTCAGTTTAAGTGTATATGCAGGAATCACCAACCTGGCATCTATTTTGGGTTTAAAAATAAAATAAAAAATAGCAGCCCCTTCCTTCGACCATAGAGACACTTTTCTAAATGTGTGGGTGCAGGTGGGCTCAGATATGCTGTGTGTGTGTGTGATTGAGAGAAATGCAGTTGGGCAGAGAGAGGCGCATGAGAGAGAGGAGCTGAGGTATGTATTTCTGTACAGTCTGAGGGGTGGGCGTGAGAGAGATGCACTTGGGCAAAGAGGAAGATATGTGGGTGTATTCATGAGGTGTATGAGTGTGAAAGAGATGCATATGTGCCTGTGTTTCATTTGCATGCTCTGAGTGTGTGTTGTATGTGTGATAGAGCATGTGGCCGCCTTGTCTATCTTTCCTGGTATTGGGGGAATGTTCCCTGTCATTATTAGACAGCAGCAGCAGCATTGTGTGTTTAGGTATGTGATCAATACTGTGTGATCTTCACAATCAGCACCAGCATGATATAGGTGACTTCCTATTGTCCGAGATGGGGGAGAAAGCAACAATGGCTGTACAGTCTCTAATTCCGTGTTATACAGTGCTCCCATTTTGGGACTGGCACCTTTTCAAAACGAGCCCACTGGTCCGAAGAGTCTGCCAGATACTCAAAGGCATTTATCACTTGTTTTTGTTGTTGTTGGAAAAACACAACTTGCTGAGTTTGTTTACCAAAGATGGAAGTAGGATGATAGTAAGACCAGAAGCAGCAGGCGCTCTTTTAATCTACTGCCTTAAAAATTGGTTGGTTTCAGAAGGTTTCTTGCCAAAGTTAGCTTTTGTTACTTTTCCCATGACCATTCAATCTTTCAGCATTCTGTTGCCCATTGCATGATTGATTGTGCTTTTTCCACATTGCACAATGCAAGCAACTTTTGTCATTTATCTCTGAACACTCTGTTCTTATTTCGTTGGTTTTATATTCTGATTGTATTGTATGGTGTTTTTAATTCATTCTGGAAGGCAGGATAGAAACATTTTTAGATAGGTAGGTAGGTAGGTAGGTAGATATGCATGTGCAATGATGGAGCTACTGTACTTTTGCCGGTTTTATGGAAGAGGCAATCTTTTCAAGTGCAGCTTAACATGCAGCAGTAAGAAAATCTGTCAGAGAACTCCCACTTGGCTTTGAACATTGAAGTTAAAGGAGCCTATCTTTCTTTACAGCTGATCACCTTATTCACTAATCTTGTAGTCTCATACTGGTACAGTATAACTTTTCTGATACGAGAACAGCTTTATGTGTTTTATTTTTGCATAGCAAGGGATAGAAAATAAATAAACAAGTGAACCGGTGAGTTTCTTCCTATGAACCAATGCAACAGTATGACTGTAGATAGCTGAGAGTACAGACTGTGATTATATTCAAATCTGGTAAAAACAACAACAACATAGATTCCGTATCTGCTTGCCATTTAAATAGCATAGTAAGGTGCAGGGAGAACCCAGGTTCTTTGAGGAGATTGTCATGCTTCTATGATTTGTAGTGCCAACATCTATAAATCAGTTGGATAGAATACAAAGGGTGAGAAAGCTGGATTTGCCCAGTGTCGGAAAAAGATTATGCTCCAGTTGCATTGCTGTGCATCATTCAGGTGCCATGGACAAGGAGACAGTCACAAAAATGTCCAAAGAGGGTGGCTATCCTATTTAATTTGAAGCTTAATAAATGTGTATTGCAATGACCATTATATCTGCATTCCGAATTTCAGTGTCTGGCTTATTGGAAACCTTATCAGCCTGGGGGAGGGAACCCTGAATATTTCCCTGTATTATTCAGTAGGAAAATGAAGCAAGAGTCTAAAGACTGCATCAGCCTTTTAAAAAACCCACAAAACCTGCAGTGTTGATTTGGGAAGAAAAACTAGGTTAGGCTTTATATTTAGCTTTATTCCTTACCAGATGGCAATCTTTAGAATATAAACATAAAGTACAGGGAGAAAGGAGCAAAAAACTTTACTAAATGTAACGGAAGTTTACTTGCTAAGAAACTAAAGTTCTTGGCATGATCCAACAATATATAGGCTCTCCCAACCATGCTCATTAGGTAGAAAGATGGTATTATTATTATTATTATTATTATTATTATTATTATTTGTTTCTCTCTGGGTTTTCCCAGCCAATCTGGGCAGCTTTCAACAGAACCTTAAAAACAGAATAAAAATTCAAACATTAAAACTTCCCTAAACAGGGCTTCCTTCAGATGTCTTCTAAAAGTAGGATAGTTGTTTATTTGCTTGACATCTGATGGGTGGGCGTTCCACAGTGCAGGCGCCACTACCAAGAAGGCCCTCTGCCTGCTAGGAGGAATTTTCTCACTTTCTAATTATTTCAGATTGTTTCATGCTCCCCACTTCCCTGTACAAGAACTTCCAGAGTAGTACATACCAGAGTTCGGCTTCCTTTAGAAGGCGAGTTCACTGGAGACTTCTGGCATTTTGTAATATCTGGGTTTATTTACAAATATTCAAGTTTAGTGGATGTGGAGGTAGAGAGCATAGCATTCTGTCAAGCAGCTGATTCACTGTCCCACATTGGGCTTCCAGAAAGGCAGCCAGGCACTCTCAAAGGTACCCTTTTCTCCTGAGGTTTTCAGCTCAGCTTTCTCTGCCCAAGGCAGGGGCATAGGAAGTGGGGTGCGGGCTGCCCCATGTGTCATCCACCACTGGCCCAAGGTCTATATTTTTTCTTTTCACACCATCAAGACCTACCCTTTATTGAGGAAGACAGAAGAAGGAATGAGCCACTTTGTCCAAAATTGCTTTCACACTCTAGAGTCTAGACTTTCTCTTTATATCTCAACTATTAATTTCTATGGCAGGAAACTATTAATTTCTTCAGCCATTAAGAAAAGATCAAGTGGTTATTCTGGCCTATAACACTCTTTTCTTCTGTTACTGCAAGAGGTAGTCTGTATTGTCTAATCCTGCAAAGCTTATTCAAGCAATGTCATGTTCTGGTTATCATAATTAATTTACAGTGTAAACAACTTACAGCACAATCCTATGAATGCTTACCATAGCTGCCAAGTTTTCCCTTTTCTCGCGAGGAAGCCTATTCAGCATAAGGGAAAATCCCTTAAAAAAAGGGATAACTTGGCAGCTATGATGCTTACTGAGTTCAATGGGACCATATATGTATATGACTGGGACCTTTAGCTAAGGAAACATGCAATGGGATTGCATTGTTAGTGTGTGAATTCTTTAATTCCATTACTTATCTGAGAAGCCCCAAGGATAGTAGCCATCCATAATCACTACGTTTTCTTTGTGCCAAGGGACCTCATTTCATTTTATATACCAGTAATCTACTTTTTCTTTTGACCATAGAAAAGATTAATGTAAATATTACTGTTGCTAAAAGAGGACTGGCGTGATTCCAGCGTTTAAAGAAATAGACTCACTATTAGCTCAGAGCTATCTGTTTCAAAATCCTGCACAGACTTTTTTTTTACTCCACATTTTTTTTGAAGGGGAAGAAAATGCTTGCTCCGTTTAGTACCTCCATACAGCTGTTCATGAGAAATGCTGACAAACCAGTTTCTGAGCAAGCAAGAGCAGCATGACATGGTATAATGCATGCCCATGTTGACCTTTATCTTGTATAATTTGTGCCTGAAAAACAATTAAAAATGCTGAAGCCAAGAACGTGGAAACAATGTGGCATAATTGGGTTGGTTATCTGCGTCTCTAGCTATATTTCCATGTTTTATCATCCAAGCATTCACATACAAGAATCAACTGAGCCATTCATGCGTGTGCACTCCAAGTAGTGGTTCACTGTGTCTGATGGCTCAGAAGACTGATGAAGCAATGTTGTCAAACAATTGAGCACAAGATGCTCCAGATATTAACTAAGTTGTCACTAAGCTACAACGTTAGCATAAATTATCTGTGCAAATTCATCAAGCGATCCCAAAACAAGTGTGCCAAGGAAATCATTTACAGCTGTTGCCCTGTCCCAGCCAGACTATTATGGACTTGCCAAGTCATAAGTCAAACCTAGGATGAGCAACTAGAGTTGTTCAGGAATAGTAAGTGAATCATAGGCTCCAGGCAAAAGAGCTGGAGAAAGCTCCAACAGAGACACAGGACCTGGGAAAGCAAAGGCAATTGGTAATCTGAGTCCAGAGTAAAAATGGGTATCTCCCATTCCAAATTCTTCTCTGAATTTGGGAGTCTCCAAGGAAATAGAAGACAGTGGGAGTGGGTTTTCACAAGGAGTGCAGCAAGGTTTAAATCTTCCCTTTCTATATGCCGTACATAATCTGGCACTTCCCCCACCACCCTGGCTATTACTTTTAAAAGGAAAAACAGGACACAAGAAGCATGCATAGCTCATAAACATTTCATCTAACCTTTAGCTGCTATTGAGTGCAAAAGACTACAACTGAAGATTGTGCACCATCAGATGAAAAATAATGGCCGGTCTTCTATATCAGCCTATGATGGTTGCACAAAGCAAACCACTCTCACATTACACATACAAATCAAGCAGTAAACAGGAGATTGACAGAAATGGTTGCCCAAGCCTTCTACGTTCAAACCGATTATTGAAGGATGTGTGGGAAAGGAAAGGGTATACCTTTGAGATCTTGATGAAAACTTGGTTTTTTAAAACAAATTGATGTTTCACTTGGTAGGCCTAAGCCGTGGTTGCCTTGATGGAGCTGCCTCTGCTGATTTTAATCAGAGAGTAGAATAAAAGGGGTAAAATGGCTACAAAATAAAAATAAAATTCAACTATGACCATTATAGTCAAGTTTCAAATGTATACTCTCAGTTAATAATAGTTATAACTTGGGTGTGGGGTGTCAGCTTAATGGGGTCCTAACTCTGTGCACACCTATACATCCATCACTGTCTACAGTGCTGTGTGAATAGCTCAACTTCTTGTGAATGATGTTCACATTGGAAAGAAATGAGATTCAGGAGGGGGGTGGTTGTGTTGTTGTTGTTGTCATCAGAAACATCAGAACAAAAAAAAACCCACAACCAAGTTATTTCAGGCTTTCTTTTCAGAGGAGTAAGAGCTGGAAGTTAATAGGAAAAGGGAATCCAAGGAAGAGAGATTCCAAAAATGCTCATTGGTTGCATTCTTAGCAAGGTATACCGAAGGATTAACCTGAGGGTGCTGATATGCACTGAATTATCTAACACCAGTTGAGAAGCAGAAGTTGGCAAACCCCTAAGTGATGCTTTAAGGCCCAGACCAGCAGCATAAAGGTCTAAATGCAGGGTTAGTTGACATAAGGTTCTTAAAAATAGGGCTATTGTTGTAGAATTGGCTCCAGTACCTTTGCACCTTATAGTCCACCCTTGCAATCAAGGGTAGGTTAAACATATGTTAAATAATAAATAAATACTGAAGAAAATTTTGCCACACCACATCTGATCAGACGCCTGAAGAGACAGGGAAGTAGCAACATTCTCCTCACCTCCTGGCAAAACAATATAGACAGTTAGCTTACCAATAGTTTGCATGTATTCATGCTCATCTGTATTCACCTCATGATGGCCTGGTAAGAGGTCAGCTCAGCTGATCATATCTACATATTTTTGTAGCTTGTTACATTTTAAAGGGACCATCTGCTCCTCTTCAAAGTGGTGCAGTTTGGAAGCAACAAATTACGCCTGTCGGCTATATCCAGAAAAAAGGGAAAGTTGCTCGTTTTTGGTCACTTGAACCTCACTTACCATTTTCTGAGTAGGCTGCCTGCAGAAGGCAAAATATAGATGAAAAAGTACAGAAAAACCACACCCATTAAAACCAAAAAAGAGCTCACAAAATATTAAGTGATTTGCAAGTGGTGTTCAACACATGTGTAATGCCATTGTTCTGTGCTCAAGGTGGCCTGGGGACACTTCTCTACCGTTCTCGTCCCAGTTTGATACTCTCTTCAGGAGAATTATTTTGTTCATTCCACTTCACAGGCAGCTGCATTTTTATTCTATCCCATCTATTACATCAGCACCGCTAACCAATTTAGTAAGGTGCTCTATGAATTTTGTATAATGGCCACCTCTACCAGCTGCTATCAAGGTTCAGGCAGTCTCGGAAGATAAGCGCAATGATGGTGTTGAAAATATTGATGTACTGGAATAGTCAAGTAAATATAGAGAAAAGTAAGTGCAGTAGACTAGGACATAGGAAAGAGCTCATAGCTCAGTGGCAGCACACATGTTTTGCATCTAAAAGGGCTGGGGTTGAATCCCAGCACCTCCAGTTGAAATGATATCACCACACAGCTGAGCTGGAAAAGACTTCTTTGGAGAATTAGTGCTGGCCAGAATAGGCAACACTAGACTAGAATGAACACTAGTCCAAACGACATTCAGATCTTCATCTGACACAAATTTCTATATTTTGAAATGCTTTCTCAGATCTGGTTACCTCAAAACAATTTGGAAAGCAATTCAAGTTTCAAAATATGATGAAGCATGAATTACTTTTCCAGGTGGAGCCTGTCAATTGTGCAAATGTTGCCCCCAAATATAAATTAGCAATAGCTATATAGCATGAAGAAGAGGAGGAGGAGGAGGAGGAGGAGGAGGAGTTGGAGTTTGGATTTGATATCCTGCTTTATCACTACCCAAAGGAGTCTCAAAATGGCTAACATTCTCCTTTCCCTTCCTCCCCCACAACAAACACTCTGTGAGGTGAGTGAGGCTGAGAGACTTCAGAGAAGTGTGACTAGCCCAAGGTCACCCAGCAGCTGCATGTGGAGGAGCGGAGACGCGAACCTGGTTCACCAGATTACGAGTCTACCGCTCTTAACTACTACACCAAACTGGCTCTCGTGAGATGATTGTCTCATTTTATTTGTATTGTGAACTCTCTCAGACCGAACCGTCATTGGGAAAACCACTGGACAATACACATCTTTCCTACTGCTTATGTAAGACAAACTGAGAATACTAAGATGAACTGCTCTTGCGATCATATATGCTTTTGCTCTTACTTCAAGACAGCATCAGTACAGATGACCCTGCTTGATAACACTCTTCATCATTTACTCCACCGTAGTTTTAGTGTGTATTTTTTTTTACAATTGTTACGGTCATTGGAGGCTGATCCATTAGGGTGAATGGGCTGCTGCCCCCATCAACCTCAGCTGGCTCTCAGCCACCATCATCACCTGCTTGCCTTCCTACTTACGACCAGTCTGGGGGTGGCACTGCCTGTCAGCTGCCTGCCCCCTAATCTCTGAGTTGCTTTTGTAGAACTCAGCAGGGAGGAGGATGGGAGCAAAGCTAGAAATAGTTGGCTCTACCTGTTATTGGCTCCTGTTGGCCTCCTTGCCTTCTGCTTTGCCAGTCCCAATGAGCACCAGACATCACTGGTTACTGTACTGATATTGTGAATTGTTTAGTAAGTTTTATTATGTCTTATACCATTAGGCATATGCTGTAAAGTGACATACACGTATAATAAATCAAAACCAAACAAAACAATGTACTAGAGAGAAGCAATGGCGGGTACAGCTCAATACCCAGCCCCTATCTGATTATCCTTAAGAGTTCATTGGATGCCCCATCTTGGCCATCCTACGGGCTGCATTTGGCCATGAACTGGGAAAGGTCATTGTCTCTGAAAGTACACGATGCATCAATATTGCTGATGTTAAGCAGGATTTGATCTGATCAGTGTCCAGAATGGAAATCTGCTGGGAATCTGATAAATGCTGCCTTGACTTCTCCATGGAAGAAAGGTGGAAGATAAATGGAATTAACCTTTAATGGTCATGAAAATGCAAGGAAAATGCAGTGCAGTGCTGAAGTTGTATGCAAGTTCAGCTCACATCAATTGTGATTGTGGGGCACTCTTCTCACCACGCCTAGAAATGCATTAGAACCAATGGATGCGTAGCACTCCCGATAATGTAACAGAGGGATGATCAGAACCCCTGAGAAATGTCATTAGACTTATTTGGAATTTTCTGTTTCCCTCACAATTCAGAATTTCACTTTAGGTAAAATTCCATGGCAACTCTAGTCAATGGGGATTTGGGTCTCTTGGCTGGCTCATTTCTTGAGCATTCCCTTCTCTCTTGCACTCCTTCCAATCCCCTCTCCATAACAAAACACAACCTTCAGTATTCTGCTGCCCTTGGCCATCTCATAGCTGGTGGTCAGGATAATGGAGGCGATGAATTGCTGGCAGGCTCCAGAAACTGACAAGGGCTGTTGCATTTCACTTGCAGGCCATATGTTATATAGGCCCAGAAAATGGTAATGGACACAGTTCACTGCACATTTATCAATGTTTGAAACACAGGCTGGAATGCTCAATGAGAGGACATGTGCTGGACTGCAGCCAGTCAAACAACTCACTATATCTATTGAATAACACATTTGGGTTTTTCTTTACAAAGAAAAAAGAAAATCAGGTTTATTGCTTACAAATGTTCAGTATTGGAAAATATTAATGAAATACCAACTAAAACAGATGGCAGTCGGTATATTATTTTCAAAATAAACTATATTGCTGTTTTATATTTTGTGTTCAGCGCCTTTGGTACAGCTATTCAGCACAGAGTGCTTTTATTTGTTGATCTTACTTGTAAAAGTATATACTCTTCATCAGAATTAAAAAATTCATGAATACTAATACAAACAAGAAACCTAAACCATTTTTCTCCCAGATGTGTGTGTTTTCCCTGACACTTAACCAGATTTGTTTTTTTTAAAAAAAGCAAGGTGTCTGTTGTTTCTATTCTGCTGTTACACAACAGTTGATCTGATTGGTTGTCCAGACATGATTAGCTCATTTATTAGATTATAAAAATATTTATTAACTAGCTGGCCCAGCCACACGTTGCTGTGGGTTTTTGTGTTAAATGGACCTTTTTCTGTTAAATTGACCTTCAGAGTCTCCCTTCAGAGTCCCCTCACCTGCCCTGTCCCAACCCTGACTCCCCTACTGTAAGTTTCAAAAATAAAAGTCCCCCACCCCCCACTGCTTTGGCTGACTCGGGGTCCTACCTCCCCCCCATGGCTATGTGTTTCCCCCCTCCCTTTGTTGTGCCTCATCCCTGTGCCCCCCCCAATTGCGAAAGGCCCTATTCTGTTTGTTTTTGCCTGTGGCCTACTGAATGGTGTGGCCTACTCAGTTTTCCCTGCTTGGCAATGCTGCGGCCTATTGAAAAAGCTGGGCCTTGTTGCTGCAAAAGGACTGTTTTCAGTTGGTTGCTGTGGAATTTTGTGATGTCATCTGGCTGCGCAGCTTTGAAGGCGACAGTGCACGATCAGCCTTTCTATTGGATGCTGCTGGAGTTTTCAGAGCTTCTGGTGGTGACATCTAATTTGGGCACCACTTTTTTGTGTTTAATCATTATTTTAGGTGTGAATGGTGTGGTTTTTTGGAAAATATTTAATGCCAGATCCCTCCCTGGTGGGCATGGAACGTTGTGGCCAAATTTGTTACATTACGGTTCAGCGGTTATGGTGAAAGGCTGTTACACCCACACGCGCAATGCCTACATTTATATATATATAGATGACTATATCGTAGAAAATATCAAAGTGGCTAACAACAATGATATTTTTGTACAATAGATACCTGACCTATGGCCTGTGCCTATGCCTATGCCTATCTATGTTTACTCAGAAGTCCCACCAATGTCATAGGTGCTGACTCCCAAACAAGTTAGATGTGGTGAGACCATGGCCTTGATATCAAAAGATGGGCAAGTTCTACTGGATATTAGAGAGGGCAAGGTTCACTGCTGCTACTTTTGGAAGTAACCATGCCGTTTGTTTAGTATAACATCCAATTTTGCCCATAAATTTGATCAGTTTTATTGGAAATTATGTTGTGGAATTCTGACATCACTTTTGAATCCCTGTTACTCGCAAATCTTCAACTAAAGGACGTCAAGTAGCGGTGTCAGTGAAAACTAGGCAACATGTGGAATGAAACGGACACTTTGCTTTTCAAGCTCCACACAAGGACCCATTCATTCTTCCTTGGTTGTTTTCCTTTCAGGTGAAGGAATTCATTCACCTGTGCCACAAATCTAGCAGCACTGGAAATAAACAGAAGCTGTGCAGCCAAAGAGGTAGTTATAATGGCACTGGCAGCGAAAATGCAACAGCTAACAGTCCTGGAGGAGCCAGAAGCAACACACAAGAGTGAAGTGAAACAAAAGACTCACTACGCAGGCTATGAATAATAGCTAGTTTTGAAATGGATAGTGTTAGCAATTGAAAGCCTGTAGGAGACAGGGCTGTGTTAAGTAGGTCCAAGTTGTGGGTGGGTCAGTGGCTGGCAAAGGAAGAAAACCTCTCTTGCCCAAGCATGTGAGTCCCTTGCCCATTATCAACCAAAGTCAATCATCTACATGCTTGATCACAAGTGGAGGATTCTTACAAACACTCATTTTCATTTTGGCTATAGTTTTCTTCCCTTTAAAAAGAAGACCACATAGAAAGTTTCTTACTACGTACTGTATGTGGATTTATCACCAGTGACAGTTAGCTGGAGATCAGGCAGGACAGTGTATCTTAATGTTTCTGAAGTCATGGCACAGGTTCTTCTCAATTAACAGTGATACACTCTTAACCCCGAAGTTTTACTTTTAGGTTATCAAACAGGAAAAAATGCTACCAGTTCGAATCAGGAACTACAAAACATGAAGTATAATAGTGTCGATCTTCCTAATAGTGTCAGTCTTAAGGGCAAGTTTGATATGTGTCCGTGGACTCTAATCCAGTGTTTCTCAACCTTTTTTGGGCCACGGCACACTTGTTCCGTGAAAAAAATCACGAGGCACACCACCATTAAAAAAGATTTAAAATTTAACTCTATGCCGCCCTATATTGACTATAATTATGACTGTAAGAAACACTTGCCAATTGCTGTGTTGGTTGCAATCTCCTGTAATAAGGCTTCACAAGCCGTCCGGCGGGTTAGTGTTGGTTATTGGCGGCCGCCAGGCACGTGACAATGCAAATCGCCCTTCTCGTCGCCGCACGTCGCGGCACACCAGCCAGTGTCTCGCGGCACACTAGTGTGCCGCGGAACAGCGGTTGAGAAACACTGCTCTAATCAATATCATTGCAATGTGTGCCGCACATCTCCAAGAGGGGTAGTATGTACCTCAGACTGCTTTCCTTTGGAAAGAGAGAGGCACTGGGGTGTGTCTGCAATGTTTGAGTTTACACACACACACACACTGAGCATAGGTGGAACCTAACCGCATATCATCCCTACATAAGCAACTGCTCCCATGTATCTCCAGATCAGCACCCCTGCTTCTGTAGTTGTTGTTTTTTTAAAACTTACAGCTCCTCTGTCTGCCTTTTTAAAGGGAAATTTATTTGTGTCACCGGCCCCCTGGCCCCAAAACTGCCTTTATTTCTACACACAGAGCGCTAGGAGTTGGAGGGAGCAGAAATTGAATGGTTAAGGAGAGGAAGAGCTTTTAAGTGCTGTGCTGCAAGAAAGGAAGTCATTTTCACACAGCACAGCTATCACATGATCTTGTCTTGATAAAGCAAAGTAACACAACTTTCTTGCTTCTGCTGTTTCTTGCCCAATGTCTAAAGTGTTGTGATGGTTTGTCTGCTCTTCCCTCTCTTTGACAAACTACAGCTCCCTGGATTCTTTGGATCAAGTCACGTGCTTTAAATGTGTGCTGAGTATGCTTTAAATGTAGTAGATTCTTAATCATGTCATTGTTTAATTTAAAAAAGAAAAGAAAACTAAGCCATCTTATATCAAGGGTCCACTGATAAAAAAAATTAAGTAATATTTAAATGGACAAACCACAGTGTGAGCTTTGCCATTTTCTTTGATTTTAGTAAAAGGTTTTAATGTCTCAATAACCTAACCACAGCATTGCTAATCTATTTCATTAAATTTGGCTAATATCATGATGCCATATTATTAATTTAAAATCCATGTCTTTGTGTATTTCTCAGCTCAGGATCTAAAGAAATTGTTATCTTTGATGAATAGGGCTTGGCCTATTTTAAATTAGGAGGAGAGTCTAAACCAGGGGTTGTCAACCTGGTCCCTACTGCTCACTAGTGGGTGTTTCAGGATTCTAGGTGGGTGGTAGGGGGTTCTACAGCACAAGCTAAATCCTCCTTCCATCAAGCACTGGTGGGCAGTAAGGAAATTTTACCCTAAATAAAATGCATTAGTGGGCGGTAGGTATAAAAAGATTGACTACCCCTGGTGATCTAAACTAACAGAGAATTCCTAATTCAAGGATATGACTGTGCAAACAAAACACTTGATGGAAACAGGTATTACACATGCATCCATGCTCATCTAACAATATATTATCATCTAAAAATAATAAGTGCCTAAATGGAACCAATTACTGCTCATCTGGCCCTTTAACACTGAGGTTAGACATCTGAGAAGGGTATTTGAATGTCAGAGTTTTCTTAACAACCATGTAATGCAGTCCCTGCTTCCCTTCACCAAAACCACTCGGTGTCAGTATCCAAGGACTCCTCTGTGGCTCCCCCCTCCTCTGTCTGTCCCAACATTTGTAGTGGCCACAACAATTTCTGCAGAACTGTTGAAGGGTTGTGCAATGCATGCACTGACCAGGTCTATGGGTTTCAGCTGCTGCAATATTTTTTCAAGGATACTTGTGAAAACTGGATCCTGCTGCCAGGACTAGGCCATAAAGCCGAACTGCATGTTGTACAAATATGTTGTACGGTGGAAAATTGTGTCATGTGCACTAAAGACAGCCAAAGTCTGAAATCATATCTGAGTTCTGAACAGCCCAGGTCCACTATTAATCGGAAGTAAGTCCTGTCCCATTGAATTGGAGCTGCTTCTTGGTGAGTGTGCTTGGGATTGCAGCCTTTGTCTACAGAACATTACACACAAGATTCACAGAACTGTCAACATAGTCAACCTTGCATTATTATTAATTCTCCCCCATCAGTTGATGTCATGAGTGATGCCAGCTGATAGATAGGTGGGCGTGGTTTGGGGGGGAAATAGTCTGGTGCGAGAAATTGGATTTCATCTGAGGCCCGTCTCCATGTGCTCCCTCTGAGGGACGTGCAGAGGGAGACGACACAAGAACAGGCCTTCTCAGTGGTGGCTCCTCATTTATGGAATGCTCTCCCCAGGGGGCACACCTGACACCATTGCTATCTGATTTTAGATGCCTGGCAAAAAATGTTCTTATTCACCTAGGCCTTTGGATCTTAATTTTGGGTGCTTATATTTTAGTAGAGTTGAATCTGTACATATTACTTGTGTGTTTTAGGTTGTTTTATTCTTGAGGGAAGTTGATTCATATATATAGGGAGGAATTCTTTGTTGCCCTATTCTGATTGTTATTTGAGTTCAGGCATTTCTGCTCGCCAGACAGAACAATCTTCCCTCTCCCCGTTCCCCCCCCCCCAACAATGCACTGTTCTGAGAGTTCTCCTGAACTACACCACCCCCGTGTCAGTTTGTGTGTGTGTGTGTGTGTGTGTGCAGGGGCACATGGGGGATAAAACACTGCTGCACTAGCAGGACTTGTGCCAGCTCCTGCTAATAATAGGCAGCACGTGAAATGGTTCTTAGTTGATGCAAGTTCCTGTTCAGAGGAATGGGGTGTCACTTCTTTGCCAATATCTTTTGAAGTAGCTAATATAAATACATTCTACCTGAACAAACTGATCTGTAACAGCCCTCCAGCACAGTCTTCTATCAAAAATTAAAATGTAATATAAATGGGCACTGAAATGTGAGATGGCAAAAAGTCAAAACAGAAATAAAATTGCAGTTTTGCGTCCTGCTGTCCCTTTCCTTGCTGGCAGAAAAAGAGGAACAGCAGCAGTCTCTTTCCTTGCCCCCCTCCTTTTCCAACGAGTCCATAAGAATGGCCTTAAGATTTAGTGTTAAACTGAACCCTTTTATTTTAAAATTATATAGAAAATTCAGTTATGTTGGAAGAAGACTGTGGAGACTAAATAAATGGACTAAGTGATATCAGTAGCTGTTATAGCTAGAGATCCCTGCACTGTCAGCATTACAGGCTCATCACAACTGAGAGATGCACACAGTGTGCAATGTTTTAAAGGCACCAGTTCTGCAATCCTAAGGCTTGAGTGAGGTAGTGGAACAGAATGTGGTTCTTCCGCCTTATTCAACACTCTGCAGGGCTCCCACTGGCACGGCATAAATTAGAGCAGAGCACCACTCTTGTGCTCGTCCATCCTTTAATGAAAAAAAAAAGGTTTCACAATAAACAGGATTGAATCACTCAGCTCCTAGGCTGGCATAATTTTCTCCATGTTTTTTTTGGGGGGTGGGAGTAGGGTGAGGTCGGAGGATTGGGGAAACTATCAATTATTCTTTTGATGTATGTCTTCCTCAAGTCCTTCTCCGGCATAGCCCCTCCATTACTATCTTGTTACATGGAAATGCCCTATGTACAAGACTGTCCCTTGGACTTTACAACTATGGGAAAGTGGACAGTGTAAATCTATGCAGAACCAAGAAACTGCTTTATTCTGCACCTAGTACTCATCTAAGGGGAACCCTTTTCAAAAGCCCCTTTGCCTTACGTCCTTCACTGTTGGGCTATAGGGAAGGGCCATAGCTCAGTTGTGCTTTGCATGCAGAAGGTGACAGGTTCAATCCCTGGTGTCTCCTGCTGGGGCTGGAAAAAGCTCCTGCCTAAAACCCTGGACGTGGGATGTGGGTGGCACTGTGGGTTAAACCACGGAGCCTAGGGCTTGCCGATCAGAAGGTCAGCGGTTCGAATCCCCGCTACGGGGTGAGCTCCCGTTGCTCGGTCCGAGCTCCTGCCAACCTAGCAGTTCGAAAGCATGTCAAAGTGCAAGTAGATAAATAGGTACCACTCCGGCAGGAAGGTAAACGGCATTTCTGTGTGCTGCTCTGGTTCGCCAGGAGCAGCTTAGTCATGCTGACCACATGACCTGGAAGCTGTACGCCAGCTCCCTCAGCCAATAAAGCAAGATGAGCACTGCGACCCCAGAGTCGGTCACGACTGGACCTAATGGTCAGGGGTCCCTTTACCTTTTAAAACCCTGGACAGCTGCCAGTCAATGTGGAAAATTCTGAGCTAGCTGTACCAGTGATCTGACTTAGTATGAGGCAGTTTCTCATGCCCCTATCATAGCTGTCAAGCTTTCCCTTTTCTCATGAGGAAGCCTATTCAGCATAAGGGAATTTCCCTTAAAAAGGGGGAAAACTTGACAGCTATGGCCCCTATGAAGCTTGTTTCTGTTGAGTTCTATTTTGACAATATGGGCAGATGTAAGGGGTGTTTCCTGTAAAAAAAAGAGAGGACCAAACCCACTTCATTATACCATAACCACTTATGAGTCACTATAAAGAAAGAAGTGCATGGTCAAAAAAAAAAAAAGCTGAAAGGGGGGCAGATTTGCATAAAAATGAATATGGATTGAAATTTAGCCAAGGTAACTGTACTTTAAGTATAGGAAGGTGCCAGCATCTGCTGTCCAGGTACTGGCTATTAATTGGCAACTCTGCTGTTTCCCCTTCTTTTGGTTCTTTATCTTAAAACCAGATTGGACCTGGGCAGGCCTTCAAATAGAGGACTGCTTCAAACAGAAGAATGTCCTCTGACAGCCCTTCAAATAAATGACTGGGCTCTGTGAAGTAGGACACATGACCACCCTGTCTCTTGTGAAATCAACCACAGAAAAACCTTATCCAACCTTATTTGGAAATAAGCTTGAATTAATCCATGCTCTCTCTTCCTCCCTCTGTGCTGTTCAGATCTGCAGCTTTGTTTTGAGCAATCTAATTGTATTTGGGCCTGACTGCTCCACAGATTGAACTGTATATACTCCGATTAGTTTGAGGCCTCATAGAAGGAAAAAAAAAACGTGCAGCTTGACACTAAATGAGGACCATGGCTCCATATCAGGAAGTAGAGAGGGAAATAACACATGTCGCCACAGTACTTGTCAGCTCCATGGCCTGGTGATTGGAGGCAGTGTTCCTAAAATTGGGGCAAAGAGCCAGATGAGAGACAGCCTCCAAAATGAGTTATGAAAAGCCTGTTAATTTCAGACAGTTCTGGTTACTTTGAAAAAGGCACTGTCGCTGAAACAAAGGTATGGCTTCTATTTATAAACTGAACAATATTTTCCAATTCCACAAGCCTTCAAACCCCAATCACAATTGTATAACATCTCCAAGCTTGTGTGATTAAAAGAAAACCCAATAAACAGAGTGACGCAGGGAAGCAATTGTGGCCTGCAGGGTCCTGGGTCGAGTCAGTCATTCCTGATTCTTCATCTTATGCACGACATAATTGTTTGGATTTATTTCAGAGGGTGAGATATTTCTTCTGAACTATTCCTTGCCTCAGGAAAAGCATCTATTTGCTTCTCATAGGCCAGGCTGCCACTGGGGACACAACCTGGATAGGGCCATAGCAACATCAAATCCTATAACCATTAATTTTAATTCTGATAAGATGGTTATACCATATTTTTAATGCTTCTATCCTCTCAATGGTGGCATTCATTTATGAAGCACCAAACCAGTCAAATCCCATGCCCAATCCTAATTCCAATTGCAAAATAAAATGTCGGTTTGTATACAATACATCCATACAATTACTATGCTGCATGTGACTTTTCCAATCTGGTCATTTACACGGGATGGAGCTGTTGGAACCTAGTATTTATAACTGGCAGCTGCATCAAACTCTGAGCAGCAATTTCTCTGGCTGTTGTCAAGCATGTTTGATGACTTACCATACAGGAAGCCTGCAGGAGAAACAGGCACTTAACCCTCTGTCAGCCCTATGGGAACAAACATATACAATGATAGAAGAATCGATCTTGTTTTGTTAGTTTGCTACATCTTTTTCTGGTCATGAATTTGATAAGATTTTTTACTCTGAAATCCCACCACCACCAATCTCTCTTACACATACTGTATGGACATATAAGCCCAAACAGAAAAAGAGGGCAGTCTAGTTTGATTCTCTGCAATAGAGATGCAAATTATTTACAATATTATTTTCATTTATCAGGCATGGTACGTAAGCTGAGCAAACCAAGCACGTGCCCTGTTTATAATCTTTGTGCCCACGAGTCACTTCCCATAAAGTGAGTGTTCCAAAGAGTTCCAAGGATTTTTGGCAGAATATTAGCAGGAGTGATGATTTTTTGGCAATGGCATTCTGACATGCTGCTCTATCCTGCGTAGCATGTTCACATGGAAGCAAGACCCACTGCATTTAGCTGGAGTTGTTCCTGGGTAAGTGTGCATAAGATTGCAGCCCTAAATGAGGTGGTAGATGGGGCTTGTGTAACTGATTCGGGACTGTTACTGATTTGTTTTAGTAAATTGTAGGTTACACTTTCTGTAACTCTGCAGCTTCTATATTTTTGCACATGAAGTAAAAGTTGCCAGCACCATCCTACTGTGGACTGTAGGATGTGTACTTGTCACACTATCCTACAGAACACATAACAATGGAAATGGAAGTGGCAGAATGGTTGCCTCCTCTGGAATGTGCCGCCCAAAGTGGGTAATTTCACAGCATCATGGTGAGTAAGCCAAGGTGCTGGAATGGCCGATAGTTTCATTTCTGGTTGCAATGACTCAGAGGAATTTTGTCACTCCCAAATACCGTACCATGAAGTTAAATGTTATGCAGTCAACTCTCCCATGACCAATTAAAGCTGAAGCCCTAAACACATGTTTAACAAATTGGACTTATATAAACATTCTTAGGCTTAGAGTGCAAAAAAGCTAAGTCCTGAACTCATAGCTTGGATAAATTGAAAGCTGAAAGAAGAGTGGTGTTTAACAAAGGTTCTGTAATCACTTATTGGTCATTAAAGCTCAAAGAAAGGAGAATTACTTTGTGCTATTCATTACTGATCTGAGTAATTTTGGCTAATTGGTGGAAATAAAGGCCTTTAGCTTCAGTGCTCTCCATTAGAGCAGGCTTATAACAGATGCTCACTTTTTGACTAGCTGAGCAAAATACTGGAGAACCAGAAACAAGGGCACCATTTTGGATTTTGATAGATGGAACAAAGAACCATGTCCCCGGTGCTAAGCCTTGAGCTGGTGGTCAGGAGGCTTCAGAATTTGAACCAGAACCCCTGCCAAGACCTTCCCTTTGATTCACTTGAGTTTTGTACCTCCCACACCTGCCCAGTGGCACAGGGAGCACCTGCCAGAAGCACTTGTCTTCAGGCCAGGAGGTTGGCCTTTAAGGATTCACATTTTCTATACAGAGCTTGCACTCAGTTTGAAGAACCAGGTTCATCCTTGGGGTTATATTGAATTCAGCCTTGCACTTGTATGCACCGGTGGCAGTGATGGCTAGGAACCGATTTGCCCAGCTTAAGGTGGTGCACTAATTGCACCCATTACTGAGGAGATGAGATCTGGTTATAGAAGCATATGCATTAGTTACAGTAAGACTGGATTACTCCAGCACACTCTTTATGTGGATACCTTTGAGGAATCTTTGAAAACATCAGTTGGATGGGATCATATGCCCATCAGATCCTGCAACAGCTACCCAACAATTCAATTTTGTCTTACTGACCAGCTGACATTTCATTTGAATTGATTGTTTTATCTATGCAACCTGCCTCTAGCCTGTTTTATTGTGTTTAAATGTGTATTAAAACAAAACTGGAGTTTTGTTATGAATGTGTAATCCGATTTGTTGCAAGCCACCTTGAGTGACGTGCACTCATTAGACAGGTGGGGAAATTCTCATATAAATAAAATGACTGTAAAGCTCAGTACACCTCCAGCCTTTGCTGGAGTAAGTTGCTCACTGGGAGCTTTCCATGGTGCTGGCATCACTGACCTGCCTTGCTTCATGGGTGTCCAATTGCAGGTGGGTCAGAACAGCCTAGCCTTCGTACATGGCACTGCTGACTTGATAGAACATTTATATTGCCTCTGACATCCATTATGCTGTCGAGCTGATGGAATATCTGTGATTGGTACTCCTACAGCTAATTTAGTCTAAACAATAGAATACCAACAGTCTGGCACAGGCGTGGTGACACTGTGCATGAATGAATAAGCTGTTTCTATCCAAACTGATTAATTAAATTATTGGCAGAGTAGGAACATCAGCCGAATATGATGAATAGCTGTAATACATTTTGCATCGCCTTCTGTTGACGTTCCTATCACCATTTGAAGAAGCCTGCTTTAAAAGAAACATGGATGTTCTGTAGCTTCTCTGCTTTTGAGGCAGTAAAATGTATGATATTGGGGGGGGGGGTGGACAGACTGCTAGTTTTATTTAATAAGTTATTTGCATGTAACAATACAGAATGGGTTTTTTAAGTACTTTTCAAATGGCGTTGAAAATGTCACCAAATATAATAATCTGCAGCAAAGAAGAAGAATCTCATAATGTTATTACCATGCTGCATTACTAAAATTGGGGCTTCATATGTTTTCACAAATTCTGTCAGTACAATTAAATTTAAGTGCCAATTAGGCCAGAAGCATTCAGAGGCCCACCACTCAGTGGCCCCAGTCCCAGAAACACTGGCCCCAATGCACTGTGCTACTGTATGAGTAGCTGCATGTGGATAGGAATGGGGATGTGCATACAGACTAGAATGTGCATCTCAGTCAAAGTAATGCAGTGCAGTCTGCATCCTCATTTTGGATGTGCAGCTAATTTGTGTTCATAATTTCAAAATGCATGAATCACGTTAGCTGAATTAGGATGGGTCTTTCCACATAACAGGTATGGCCAGCTTTCATATTGTTAAAGCTAATCTATCAGGGGTCAGACCTTGTGGGGGGTCGGACTATAAGCCGCCGCCACCCCACTTTTCTCCCCTCTTTTCTCCACAGCACCAGACAAGCCCCGGTGGTTGCTTACCTGTGTCTTTTGAGCGGCAGGAGCTGGCAGCGGCGCCAGCAAAGGAACGATGAGCGGCGCGTAAAAGGGCTCTGGAGAGGGGGCTGCTTAAAATGGTGGCTGCTTGAGCGCTGCTGCTGCTGCCGGCACCAACAAAGCCCAGCCCCCTTCCTCCTCTAGGCAGGGCGGGGAGAAGCCAGGAGGAGGGAGGGAGGAGGCAATGCCACTGCCACCGTGTGAGGGAGAGGGAAAGAACACACGTGCTGGCGATCCTCGTAGTGATTTCCGGACCGTCCGCGGGCTGGATCCAGAAGGCAATCGGGCCTGATCCGGCCCGTGGGCCTTAGTTTGCCAACCCATGTACCAGCTTACTTGGCTACGAGTGATCATCAAAGCAGCAGAAGAAGAAGACTTAGCTGAAGGTCAGAAGTAAATTTTCTTAGATCTCCATGAGTGGTCGGTCAGGCTCCATAATAGAGGTGTGATAAACCAGTATAGACTCTGTATGATAACCATAGCACAGTGGTACCTGAGGTTAAGTACTTATTTGGTTTTGGAAGTCCGTACTTAACCTGAAGCATACTTAACCTGAAGCGAACTTTCCCATTGAAAGTAATGGAAAGTGGATTAATCCGTTCCAGGCGGGGCCGCGGAGTACTTAAATTGAAAGAACTCAACCTGAAGCGTACTTAACCCAAGGTATGACTGTATTACAAATTTGTAAATTTGTACTACAGTCATACCTCATGTTACCTCCGCTTCATGATACGGCTTTTCAGGTTACAGACGCACCAAACCCAGAAGTCCCAGAACGGGTTACTTCCAGTTTTGGCATGTTCGTAACCTGCATGCATGTGTAGAAGCGCTAAATCGTGCTTTGTGCATGCGCAGAAGCACTGTATTGCATCACACGCATGCACAGATGTGACACTTCGTGATACGTTTTTTCATGGCCTCTGGATGGAACAGATCCCATTCACAACAAGAGGTACCACTGTATATATATCCAGCAAGAGGTAGCATATTAAAGTTTGGAATATGCTCACAAAGTCTGGAGGTTCTAGTTACAGGTAGGTAGCTGTGTTGGTCTGCCGCAGTCAAAACAATATTTAAAAAATCCTTCCAGTAGCACCCTTCAGTAGTTTCTGAAGAAGTGTGCATGCACATGAAAGCTCATACCAATGACAAACTTACTTGGTCTCTAAGGTGCTGCTGGAAGGATTTTTTTAAAAAAGTCTAGAGGTTGTGCAGCCCTAAAACAACAACAACACCAGAGGCAGCTGGTGGATAGTGGTGGCAAACAAATCTAATATGGACATGCCAGGGTCCACTTTTGCACATTTTATTGATCCCTGGCCACCCAATTTTCCGTTTCTGGACAAGGTGTCAATGGAGATGTTTAAACTAAAATGATTGTGCAGGGATCCAAAATGGAGGTGAAATTGTAATGTTGACAATGAAGTTCAAGCAGATATGCTAATCAGGACTGGGGGACTGGCAACCACTTGGAGCAGCAGAGAAAAGGGCAGACACGCTGGCATTGTGAAGAGGACTCATTTGGGGAAGTTGCACTGATTCAATTGGCTGTGGAGCTCCAAGGCACTTATGCAAGTCTAAGGATCATCTGCTGAGGAAAGGAAGAAAAACTATGTTGATCACGGTTCTTGATTACTGTTCCGTTCCTCAGCTGAAAAACAAAATGAAGATAATGTATTGCTCAAGAAGGTTATTATTATAAGTCATGTGCCAGATTCAGGATGTGGACTCTGGGACTATCTTTTGTAGGGAGGACTTAAGGAGACATTGCAAATTGTCTATGAAATCTGCTGAAGCTATTTTTAGAATGGTAGAATATCCTCCTACACTGCCAGGGAAGCCTGTCAAAAGCACTTCTTGATTTGTTCTGCTCTTCCAATTCATGCTTGTTTGCAGTAATGATATTTATTGACCAAAGGTGGGTGGTGGAGCTTCTTGGCATCAGTCTTGGCTGATGTGAAATTAAAAATGCAGCAGCTCTTTCTGAAAAGTAACCTGTATGTTGGAGGCCAATCAAGATGAAAGGAAGAAATACAGATGACAGCCAAGGGTCAATAGAAAACAAAAAATGACTGTATAATAATAAAAACTACAATCCAGCATTAATTTAAGGTAGGATGCATATAGCCCCAGCCTATTGATTAGTGTTTTATTTTGTAGTGAAATTTTAGTGTTTTGTTTTTACAAAAAACGGCAGCAGCTTGCAATGTCAAATGAAAGGTGGCATAAAAATTTAAATTAATAACAAAAATACTAACATCATGATGCTAGGAGTAGATACAGTTGGGAATATTGAATGGTGACCATCTGATTCCCCAATTTAAAGCCATTTTAGAGCTACAACAGCAAGCTTGTAAGACGGTTCGTGAGGCCAATTTATTAACATTTAAGTGTCCACAATTCTGATCAGTTGTGGTGTCATGCTAAAATTCACTTTATTGATGCATGACTACATGACACATACTCTGCTAGTAGCCACTGTGTGGCAAAGTCACTTGTATGCAATCTATATGAGAAGAAGAGTAGAAGAGTTTGGATTTCATATCCCGCTTTATCACTACCCGAAGGAGTCTCAAAGCGGCTAACAATCTACTTTCCCCTCCTCCCCCACAACAGACACCCTGTGAGGTGGGTGGGGCTGAGAGACTTCAGAGAAGTGTGACTAGCCCAAGGTCACCCAGCAGCTGCATGTGGAGGAGCGGAGACACGAACCCGGTTCCCCAGATTACGAGTCTACCGCTCTTAACCACTACACCACACTGGTGGTGTGACCCCATTCAGTTGTGTGGAAACTAATTGAAAGTGACTCTGTATGGTGGCTTCTTCATCCTTTCATGTGAACAGGTTGGATTTCTGGGCATGTCCTAGAGACCCAGCACCCAAGCCATGTGGAAAGTTATGCATTCAGCACTTTACCATGTTGTGCAGCAGCAACGCAGAGGAAGTTTTCAAGCAGCCTTCACCTGAGCACTATACCACGTGGTAGCCTCCAATGCCACTCTAGTGATTATTAAGTGGAGAGCATGAGAACATGGTGCTCTGCTGGAGAGCATTGCATTGTTGACCACCTACTTTCTTGTTGTGGCCTTGTCTGTCATCTTGAATTCTTGTGTGCCTCTGGTGAAGCAGTCATCTGATCCCTCAGTCCCCCAGATACAACATGCTGCTGCTAAACGGATTTTATTGTTGTTTTCAGAATGATGTTGAATAAGAATATGTGCTTATGACAGTGTTTGGATGACCGCTTTAACAAGAGCATGCTGGAATCCAGGCTGATGAAAATGTCAGCCCGGAGGGGGGGAAAGTGGTTGGCTACATGCCCCAGAGGTTGTGTGAATTGGCCCTGAGAGAATTCCTAATTATCAAGCTATTGTCAGGTTGAATCAATCTCTCAAGATGGTGCTATATAAGCGGTGCAAGCTAGACCAATCTAAGCTTCCAGGAAGCTTATGTATCGTTCTGAGAGTTCAGTGATGTAGGAGTGTGATGCTTAGCAGACTGTTGATACTATGCCTGGGTACAGTGCATTGGCAAAGAGGGTGTGACATGAGATGTGAAGTGCTGCCTTAGCCTCAACCTCAGTATTTTTCAGCCCCAGCCTTTCAACTGCAGCATGGGGATAAATACTGACATATCTTACAGGATTGTTTTTCATAGCTGCCAAGTATCCCGTATCCGCCGGGAAAACCCCTTTTTTTCTTACTGTTTCCCGGCGGTATCCCGTTTGGCGATAAATCCCGGCATTCTCCCTTAAATTCGCTTCTTCCCGGCGGCCATTTTTTGGTGCCGCTTTGCCCTTCTATGGGCACCAGAAAATGGCGACGCCGGCGCCGGAAGTCGCTTCCGCGCATGACCGGAAGTTGCGTGACGCGACTTCCGGTGGCGCTTCGCCCTTCTATGGGCATCAGAAAATGGCGGCGCCGGAAGTCGCTTTTACGTGTTTCCGGTCATGCGCGGAAGCGACTTCCGGCGCTGGCGCCGCCATTTTCTGATGCCCATAGAAGGGCGAAGCGCCACCGGAAGTTGCGTCACGCAACTTCCGGTTATGCGCGCGCTGCCGATCCCGGATCTTTACGACCCGGACTTGGCAGCTATGTTGTTGTTAAGGTCTAAAAAGTAAAAGGTAAAGGTAAAGAACCCCTGGACGGTTAAGTCCAGTCAAAGGCTCATTTCACTTTTAGGCCGAGTGAGCTGGCGTTTGTCCACAGACAGCTTTCTGGTTCATGTGGCCAGCACTTCTGCTGCAACGGAACACTGTGATGGAAGCCAGAGTGCACGGAAACGCCGTTTACCTTCCCACCACAGTGGTACCTATTTATCTACTTGCACTGGTATGCTTTCAAACTGCTAGGTTGGCAGGAGCTGAGACAGAGCAATGGGAGCTCACTCTGTTATGGGGATTTGAACAGCTGACCTTCCGATCGGCAAGCCCAAGAGGCTCAGTGGTTTAGACTACACCACCTGCGTTAGGGACTACTGAGACACTATAATGTGAAACACTTTTGAATATTAGAATAAAGTGGTCAATATGTAAACAAATATTATTAAAAATTATATGCCTGTCTAAAGCAGTAAACAACCTCTCCATGCTTTATGCCCTGACCCCCATGGATGGTAACAAAAACTGCTTCCATGTAGGGGCATTGCACATGGGGGGATTGTGTTTGTAAGCTTCTCCAGTGCCACATGTGCCTGGTAGCCACTCATGTTGCTGGTGTGTAGATATTCCATATTTTTCATTTTTATTTATTCAATACATTTATATCCCATCTTTCCTCCAAGAAGCTCAAGGTGAAATACGTGGTTCTCCCTCTCCCCCTTTTATCCTCACAACAACCCTGTAAGGTAGGGTTGGCTGAGAGACAGTGACTGGCCCAAAGTCACCCAATGAGCTTCATAGCTGAGTGGAGATTAGGATCCCGTGTTC
Source organism: Zootoca vivipara (assembly GCF_965207765.1). Classification (NCBI taxonomy): domain Eukaryota; kingdom Metazoa; phylum Chordata; class Lepidosauria; order Squamata; family Lacertidae; genus Zootoca; species Zootoca vivipara. Next base: position 62,090,142 of record NC_142586.1, read on the forward strand.
CTTGGTCTTAGTCCAACACTCTAAGCACTACCCCACACATGTCAATATTACAGTCCCTACATGGAGCACCACAGTGAAGTTTGGGACATCTTCATCGTGCGCACTACAACACACAATGTGCTCCAATAGGCCCAGCTAGCTTAGCTGTGCATGATGTGAAAAACTACAAAGTCAGCAAAGCAAATCTGAAATGAAGGCCTGCCTCTCATTTCTGCTCAAGAATGAGAATGGAAACAGCAGGAAATGTATACAGTCAAGTGTAAAGATTAATCAATTTAATTCAAGCAATGCTATTTTTATGTTTTTCAACTTCAACACATACATCACAGTCTTATATACTTAATTAATGTGATAGTGCCCACATTACTTGGCAAATGGCTGTTTTTCATTGGGTGATGGCAGTAAACAAAACAAACAATAATGCAATTAGATCTACTTTCCCGAAATAACATTAATGTCATATTTTATCTTGAAGATAACCAAAAGCATCAGAATATACATAATTGCAGCCAATTAAACTGTCTTGATTAGATGTTTTCATGGAAAACTTCATTGAACACACACTTTACAGCTGTACTTCAGAAGAAGCTTGCCTTAAATAGCAGCTTTATTATATAATACAAGATACTCACCACCTTTAAAGAAATACACACAGATTGATTTGCACTTCGGCTGCTACATTCTGTTAGGAGAACTATTTATTGGTGCATTAAAAAAAACTTCAGGTGTTGGCATAACGAATCTTACATATTTTAAAGCACTTAGCAAAGAAAACACAGTGGAATTCTATATTGTGCTAATAGGATCATTAAAAACACAAGAAAAGTATTCTAGATAAGGCCATAACTCTTCTAGTCCAGCATCCTGTTCTCACAGTGGCCAGCCAGATATCTGTGGGAAACCCACAAGCAATTCTGCTTGCTCAATGGAAAGATCTTCCCCATGCACTGCTCTGAGGGGGCATTTTGAGAAGCTGTAAGGGTGCTGGAAGTATAAATGTGGGAGGCCCCACTGCACTAGCAGGAGGCCTTGCATTGGCTTCCAGGTTAGTTGACTGCAACCCATGCATTTCAGTCTAGGTTGGAGCCTCAAACTGGAAAGCCAGTCTGGAAACAGTTGGAAATAAAGGACACTTTCAAATAGGAGTGAGAGAAAAAAGGTGTCTCAAAATGCTGTTCATGGGTGAATATTGCTAAAATATTCTCCAGTGAATACTAACATTCTCCAAAAGTTCAGAAAAACCTTTAAAAAATTTATGTATTCATCAGAAAATTATTTTGTGAGAAAGACTGGCTCTCTTGTTGTTGGATGAAGTTCAATTGCTCATTCATCTGGTGGAGGAAAGAAGCAGTGAGCTACAAGGCTGGCCCTATCATTAGGCAGAGTGAGGCAGCTGCCTCTGGTGGCAGATGCTGCGAGATGAGGAGGAGTGACAAAGTGTCAAAGTTACATGTGGCACACAGCCTGCCCCCCTAATCTAGCCTGCTTCCTTTAGGTGCAGTGGAGAATGGTGTCCCATTGCCACTGGGAAGTAAGATTCAATCACCAGCCTAGTCAGTTTGAGTTTTCCTTCGTAGAATGAGGGGCTGGTGCCAATTTGCATTTCACATTGGGCAGAAAAAAATATTTGCTAGTCCTAGTGAACCAAATTAAAAAAAGGGGAACTGGAAGGAGCAGGGGGCAAGCCCATTGTTTTCTTCAACAACACTGAAATATCATTAAGTAGTTTTAAAACTGGATCTAGAGTTACTTCCAAAATTGATGGATGGCAAAACCAGGACGACTATTTCACTGAATACCCCCCCCCATTGTCAGAAAACTCATTTCTGAGATATTTTGGCTAAGCCCTACTTTCAGATATCCACCTTCTTCCTTGAATATGAAAATCTAAGCAGAATCAGTTCAAGGGCCTATGTTGTCCAACATACAGAAATTAGGGATAACTCAGTCAGCCAGAGCACAAGACTTTTAATGATTGTGGGTTTGAGCCCCACGTTGGGTGAAATATTCCTGCATTGCAGTGGGTTGGACTAGATTATCTTCATGGTGTCTTCCAACTTTATAATGGTATGATTCTATACTGGTTCCAACAGTCATGGTGTCTTCCAACTCTATAATGGTATGATTCTATACAGGTTCCAACAGTAATAATAATAATAATAATAATAATAATAATAATAATAATAATAATAATTTATTTATACCCCACCCATCTGGTTGAGTCTCCCCAGCCACTCTGGGCTGCTCCCAAATGAATATTAAAACAATACAGCATTAAATATTAAAAGCTTCCCTAAACAGGGCTGCCTTCAGATGTCTTTTAAAATTAGGATAGCTGCTTATTTCCTTCACATCTGATGGAAGGGCGTTCCACAGGGCAGGTGCTGCTACTGAGAAGGCCCTCTGTCTGTAACCTCACTTCTTGCAATGAGGGAACCGTCAGAAGGCCCTCGGCGCTGGATATCAGTGTCCGGGCTGAACGGTGGGGGTGGAGACGCTCCTTCAGGACGGTATACAGGACCAAGGCCAACTAGGTATTTCTAGAATGCCCACAAACAGAGAATGATGGCAACACCCCTTCCCCATTGTCCCCCCTCCACCCCCGGTTGGCATTTGGAAGCAGTCAATTTAACTGTCCTGGTTAATCACCACTGATAGATGTGTCCTCCATGAATTTAAAGCCATCTGAATAAGTGGCCATCATTACAACTTGTGGCAGAAACTTCCATAGATTAATTACAGGCTTTGTGAAGAAGTACTTTCTTTTGCCTGTCCCCTGAATCTACTGCCAATTTCACACTTGAGTTCCTTAAATACTCTCTGGTGCATGCTGTCCAAAGCCAGTGACTTGATAATTTTTAATTCGTCAATTAGTTCTGTAACTTCATTTCTTGTCACCTCGACTTGACTACCTTCTTCACTGGGTCTTCTCTGAAAAGTGTTTTGGGGCATGGGTATCTGCCCCAAACATCTTTGGCCATGAAGGATTTACCGTAGTTAGTGTAACAGAAAGCATAACAGTTTCTAAACAACTACTTTACTATAGCAGAGGAAAATATAGAAGAGTGTCTTACATGTTTAACATATATTGGAGCTTTCCCTTCATTGTTCCATAAACTCCCTTCCAGCAGGGTATGATTAATAATGATTAGGCCATGGTCTCTGCCATCAATATATAGGTTTTGATGAGTGCCCCACTGGTATCAGTGACCCAGATTCCTCCATAATCCAGATAATTTTAGTGTGCCTAGGTTCTGACTTGTAAAATTATCTCTAGACTAGTGATACAACATAAAATTGCCTTAATCTCTATCCTTCTAAATTCTTCTTTGGGAGCATTATCAGAAAACAATTAGAAGGAAGGATATATGCTGGATATATATGCCACTCTGGCTTCAGAAGGACTTTTACCAAGTATGGTACTTAGCACAGTGGCCTTTTCCTGTTTACAATCAAAGCAGAATAAGGGTCATCTTATATAATCAGCAGAATCAAGTGGTAAAGCTCCCCCACCCTCACCCCCAGATTGCATCTCTTCAGGCTGTGATGAAGAACGAAACCTTTGAATGCTCCCACCTAGGTGTGGGAAACTCCTTGTGGTAGAAGAAAAGGCTATGCTAAGCCTTCTTCCTGACATAGTAGCTTTCTAGATGCAGAGAGGGTTTTTATTAGGGTTTTTTAATGGAGCATTCAAGTTATACACCACCACCCAAAGCTATGCAGGAAAAGCTTCTCCACTTGACTCTTTTGGTGTATGATCTGACCTTAACCTGGAAATAGGAATTAGTGTATTATTTTGTGTCCAGTGGTGGACAGCATGGTGGGGGTAGAAGTGATCACCTGAAAACTGAAATCCTGCTGCTTACCAAGAAGGAGAGGGGCAAGGTGGCAAGGGAGTTGGCATGGTGAAAACACAGCAGGAGGCGCACCAGATTGTCTCAGTATTCTATTTGCCCCATGCTGATTCCTCCCCGCATTGCCTTTTCCTTCCGGTAAGCAACAACACAGACTCTCCTGTTGGGAGGTTGGGTCAGTGCCACAACAGCATTCAATACCAGCTGTGTCAAACTATTTACTCTCAAGCAGTTCCAATGGAACCAGTGGCACAAAAATTACACACCCCAAAGAAATAAAAACTAATTCAAATGTCAAATCACAGGAGGAGCAAATGATTACAACACCAAAAGCAATCTGCAACAAAATTAGTGGGAAGTTTAGGAAGTGAAGGTGGACACCCAGAATGTCATTTTGCAATAACTGTAAAGGATCACAAATGATACTGTACTTTTTTTAAAAAAAAGATCAAAAGCAAGTAAAGTGAACAATTTAAGATGATTGCTTCATAATTCTAATTGTAACTTTTATATTGCCCACAATGATACTTTTATAATGAGTGATATTACAGCTTTCTCAAAGTGTATATAACATGTCTAAAACTCAAAATATCAGCAAAGAGAGATATCGTTTTGATGGTTTCAAATGAGCACTTTGAAGTTCCAGCTTATAATGCAAACACATAAACCTCTCCTTTCTTAAAATAGCTTCAGATGCCAACCACCTTGCAAATTATTACCACACTAGAATATTCTCAGAATCTTTAAAAGGTGGCTAAGGTTCATATTCATGAGTGTTTGCATTCTGCTGCTGTCCTTGCTTTAATAACTGCATGGACCTGTTCCAAGTGGTGGCTTCAGAAAACAAAGAAGAAGAAAGAGCATGAACTATCTACTCTTCTTTTTTTATAATAAAGATTAGAGTTATTATCATGAATTTATTTATTTATTAAATTTCCATACTGCCCTTCATCAGAGGACCACAAGGCAGTTTACAGCATAAAAACACAAAATACATAACTTTCTAACAAACAAAAACAATAACCCCACCCTCCCACAGTTTAAAAGACCATAGATTATTTATTTAGCTAAAGGTGGTGGTTTTATGATGCCCATTGCAGGGGGCCAATTTGCACCTAGATGCATGGTTATATAAATGAAGTTGCCTTTTAATTAAAATATTATTTTTAAAAAGAGAAATGAAGGTGCAGTGTGTATATATCTAACAATTGCAATATGCATTGTTTGTGTGTAATGAATTTTGTGGTCTTTTTAAATCAGCAAAACAAATAATAAACATATAAATATATGTTTGGATCTTAGTTTTACTTCTATGATCAGAATTCATGGGTTTACTGGGAACAAGGGTTTCCTACTGCTCTTCCCATTGTAGCTTTCTGCAGCTCCAGAAGAGCACCTTAGGATCCAAGCCGATGTACTCAGGCGGGGTGGAGGATGGGGAATATTTTCTCCCTTGTGCTCTCAAGAATTCTTACTTCTGAAATACTTGTTTCTCACAAATAATACTAAATTGAACTGTACTTTAAACTAGACGTAGATCACTTTCCTGGAAATATTGCACAGATAAAGCAAATCTGTTGTTAATAATAGCTTTCCATGGGGGGGGGGGTCGAGGCAAACACACTGGAGAAATGTCAACTTTCTATTCTAGAGTTCTAGTACAAATAGTTATAAGATATTAAATGTCAGATGCTGTGTTTCTCAATATTCATACTTCGCAATTTTGAAATTTCTCCCCCACCCCCACGACCCTACAAAAAGAAAAGACCTTTACTGATTTGTATTAGTTAGGAAGATAAGTACTCCTCTAGCCTTCAGATGGCTATATATCATTATCAAAAAGGATTATTATCTTGGAAAGGCATTTCAAAATCAGAAAAGATCATGGAGAATAGGGGTGTGTGTGTGTGAAAGAGAGAGAGAGAGAGAGAGAAAGAGAGAGAGAGGCTGCGCACACACCGACCCTTTAAAGCACATTCAAAAGACATTTTCCCCCTCAAGGAATTCTGGGCACTGTAGTTTACCTCTCAGAGTTAAAAATGCCCAGCAACCCTTAACAAACTACAATACCCATAATTCTTTGAGGGGGAATGTGCTTCCAACATGCTTTAAAAGTAAAAGAAAGACAGAGAAGAGGATGGAATTCCCTCTGTCAGGCATGACTAAGAGAAATTATTTTCACAGCAAAGACTGGGTGAAACCCACCAGGTTTTCTGACATTAGTTACTGTGCTCTGAAAGCATAAAAGAAGCATAAAAACGCTTTCACATACCTCAAATAATTTACATTCAAATAATCCCAAATATGTACCAATATATGGGGCCTCTTTAAGACTTTTGCTACATTAGCCTATGCATGCTTACGCAGCACTAAGCCCCACTGATTTTATTAAAAGGAGATATGCCCAGCAAATGCACATGGAATTGCAGCCTTAGGGAGTACAGTGGTTGCATGAAACTGTAGCCACAGATGATGTTGACATGTTTTGGCTTTTTTTAAAAAAATAATAATAATAATCTATTATTAATCTTGTTTGTTAACCATACTGGAATTATTTTGTTTATGGTTCAATCGTGTTGTTGTTTAGTCGTGTCCGACTCTTCGTGACCCCATGGACCGCCAGGCACTCCTGTCTTCCACTGCCTCCCGCAGTTTGGTCAAACTCATGTTTGTAGCTTCAAGAACACTGTCCAACCATCTCATCCTCTGTCGTCCCCTTCTCCTTGTGCCCTCCATCTTTCCCAACATCAGGGTCTTTTCCAGGGCGTCTTCTCTTCTCATGAGGTGACCAAAGTATTGGAGCCTCAGCTTCACGAACTGTCCTTCCAGTGAGCACTCAGGGCTGATTTCCTTCAGAATGGATAGGTTTCTTCTTGCAGTCCATGGGACTCTCAAGAGTCTCCTCCAGCACCAAAATTCAAAAGCATCAATTCTTCGGCGATCAATTAGCTGTTTGACATATCAGGAGTGCTTAGGGTTGATTTTCTATTTTTTCCACACTGGAATATTTCACTCTTAAAAGTACTTTGTTTTTTGTTTCACAAACCATATGTTTAATGTGTGTGTGTGTGTGTGTGTGTTAGAAAGTTGGTGTCCTGCTTACCATTTTTATTACATAGGTGCACAAAGTATTCCTTTTGTCCAATGTGTGTTTTAAGAAGCATAAAAACGCTTTCACATATCATGAGCTGCTTTCATTATTCATGGGGGGAAAGTCAGAAAGTAATGTTTTGTTTTCCTTGCTATCCAATGTCAGTCATGAATGGCTGAAATGGATCTTGGTCTTTATTACGTGTTTGAACTGGTGGAATTCATTTTTACATTTGAAGTTGGAATACAACCTGTCACCCTCTGGATGTTGCTTGACTCCAGTTCCCATCAGCCCCAGCCAGCATGGCCAATGGTCAAAGATGATGGGAGCTGTAGTCCAGCAATAGTTGGAAGGACACAGGTTTCTCATCCCTGCTCTAAGGTTCTGTGTTTGTTTATCTAGAGTGGACCATGGTTCCTCTGAGTTGCCCAGAGTAGTGGCCTGGGAGCATATGGGTGGGCAGTTCAGAGCACAATCTTCCTCCCAGTTGATATAATACTGAGACCAAGGTGGAGAAGTCTGACCACCAGTGCTTCCCCTGGACTGGTTGTATGTAAGCATTGCAGACTGGTTGTATGTAAGTATGTAAGCATGCCTCACTGGACCAGTTTCCAATGTAGGTGCTCCAACACAAGCTTCTGTCACGTTGGGAGGTAATGTGTCCAAGACCAAACTGCAAATCTGTGGCAGATAATCTTTGAACAAAAGCAGCCTTTGACAGTTAATTACCATATAAATAATGAGAAGTAGGGCTGTGGGGAAAAGCTTTGGCCACTTGTTTTATGTAATCTTTTTGTGAGCACCCAAAAGGACTCAAGGTGCTTTTTTTTCAGCACTTCCACAGAAAGACTGCAAAAAGTGAGCTGTAAAATTTAGGTGAGCCAAGGTGTTTACACATCACTAATACCTGAATGAATGTGTGAGAGAGGGAGTCTGTCTTCTCATAATACCAAAGAGGATCAACCAAAGTGCTAGAAGTCACAGCCTTACAGTTTTAATCAGAAGCAGGACGAAGCAAGGCATTTTTTTAACTGAAGGATAGAATGTACTTTCTCAGTTAATCCACTAGAGCCTGCATTTATTGACCTTTAGGTCATTTTGCCGAACTAATATCTTACCCAGGCCTTCCTGTAGCCAAAAGGCTGCATTGAAAAATCAGTAGATTTCTAAGAGCACTGAGTTGTGAGGAAGATTCATATTTGGTCCTCATTGCATATTTGTTCCATGTCAATGCACCTACTTGAAGAGTACGTTAAAGCAATGCTGAGAAAAAAATCACAAGACAAAGCAGGTTTGCATCCTTTTTGTGGGTTTCCATCCTGCTCACTGTCAGCAGAATACAAGATCAGGCCTCCTGGCATCAGTGCAAAAGATCACATAATCCCTTGGCTCAGGCAGCAAGAGAAAATTGTGTCCCCTCACCAGTCATGCCACCCTAGGCTCTTTTTTTTTTTTAAGGGAGGGAGGGAGCAATAGTATAATAATTATACACGATTTGAGGCTAGAAAGTTGCAAGCAGGCTTAGACATGGTTTCTTATTTGGCTTGGCTTTTAACCTGAGATGAAGAATTCAGGGTTCCTGATATTTTACACAAGCATCCATAGGCACCAACTATAGGGAGCCCTGGGGGATCAGGCACCCACAAAATTTTTTTGTGGGTGATTGGCACCTACTGTGCGGGCTTCGATGCAATTCCAGTTTGTACTGAAAGTCACGTTGGAGGCCCAACACAACCTCCAAGGCAACGCTGGAGGTTCTGCCAGGCCTCCTACGCAACTTCTGGTACAAACTAAGTTGCACTGGAGGTCTAGCGAGGCCTTGGGCATGATCTCCGAGGCTCCTCAAGGCCTCAGGGATCATGTCGGAGGCCCTGCCAGACCTCAGAAGCGCCACCGGGCAGGTTGATGTAACATGACGTCATGACATCATGAGTCACGTTACATTGTGGGTGCCATTGGGCACCCATAACCTGGGGCTCAAGTTGGCGCCCCTGTAAGCATTGTAACACCCCCCACAAAAAAAGTTTGCATATCAGCCAAGGAAGTACAAGTTTCATCAGCTTCTCTGCACTAAGATGTAGAAAGTTCATTTGAAGCTGCTTTAATATACATATTAAAACACCATTATGTTTCCATCTTCCAAGCAGCTCAGGCAATACATGATTCCTTTCTTCCCCTTCCTTTTATACATGAAACTATCAAATGAGATAACTCAGGCTAATAGACTTTGTCTGAGATTTGGACTGAAGTGAGACTTCAGTCCAACACTGTACCACACTGGCGGGAATACAAAGTTAACAGTAGCAATGTCAGGATCAAAAGGGTAGTAAGCTTTAAGTACTAGGCACACTTTGCACACTCTGTCTGTTTACCAACACATAGATATCCTTATCTTAGCTGCCTCAAATGACACAGTAAAGTATTTCTCCTAAGTTCTATGGCACCCATCCAAGCAAATAACTTTTAGAGATGGTTATCGAACCTTCTGGTCCTTCCTTCACATACACAAAAAATCTCAATGTGAGGGAGGTCACATTTTGAGGACCTTCACCTAAATCCATCTTTTTACCAATACTATTCACTTGTATACAGCTAATCTTTGTAAAACATTAAGAGCAAATGTACTGGTAGTTGATAGTCATTACAAGAATATAACATGTAGAGAATATTCCCAGCAAAATACACACAGTCCAATAACACTTCACACACTAAAGGTGAATTAGCCCTGCCAGAATTAGCCCTCTTGACAACACAGCTGCCTGGAGTTTAATACTGCTTTATATGTTAAACTGAATTGGTAGAATGGTCTCTTTTAAGGATGAAATGAAGAACTATTTCTTTTGGCATTTTAGTCTTCTCACATAGTTCAGCTTCAGTGATGCAATTTCCATATTTGTAGTTGGAGACCTTTTGCCGATTTCTTCACACTACTCCTGATCAAGGTCTGGTTGCTATGTAACTTTGGAGTATTTCACATCATTAATATCCTGTTCTTGTATCATCTTAACCTTCTGGGTTGAGCTACTCACAATCAAAACGTAAAAGTCGCAGCATAATATTTTAGTGAATAATGTACTGGAATCCCATTGGTATTTATTTTATGGACAGGTATTACTAAAATATATCAACATATACTGAAGTGACAGTGCCACAAGACTTTGACAATGAAATGTGTTGCAATTACAGTGAAAATAATATAATGCTAGATCTTCCTTTTCATGTAAGTAGTCATATACAATGTATCACCAGTGAATTATTACCTAGAATTATACAGTTTCTGTAAAATATTAAAAAGTGATATGAACAGTGCTTTCAAAATGCATCATAATAGTCACTTAGAATTATATAAATCAGGAAAATTTGCAATACTTTTGCCTACTCCACTACGAACTACTTTCTTTTTGGCAAATATATCACACAGGTTACAGCATTTTATTACACCCAATTAAGATGTATCATATATATTATCTGGGCTTGTCCACTGGAATTTACTGTGTTTTGTCAGCTGTTTGCATTCTCATTTAATTTGCATAGGCCGTGTCAGAGGCGCTGATGCGGCTACTCTAGAGTAACGACTCCTCACAGCATAGTCCTTTTAGACTTTTATTAAGTGCTGATTATTTACAGTGCTCAGAGCAATCTATATACATGCTTTCGGTCAGGTGTCAGAACCTCCGAATGGGAAGACCCAGCCTCTTCCCCCGACGTTTTTTGCGCAATTCCGGAGTCGGGGGGATTGGCCTCCCCCCCGGGCTTCCCCTTTCCTGTCTCACCTGGGTCAGTGGCTCCACAACCTTGCCTGAGCCTCGGACACCACTTCCTGATTCTCCGCTGGAGGCAGAGCTCTCCCCCGCGCTTGGGGATGGGCTGGACCTTAAGATGGGAGGGACTTCTCGGTATTCCCTGTCCCTCACAGGCCGCATGACATTACCCTCAACCAACATCAACCTCAATTATTTCCTTCTGCAAATTTGGGTTTTCTTGGTTTGATATAATCCAAAAAAATGGGGGAAATTGGGCTCTATACTGGGTTGCAGAAAATTTGTTTTGGTGCTTCTTGGTAGGTGGATCAATTGTCATTTTCTTCTACTCCCCTTTCCATGCCCACTACTCCTTCAATGCTTTAATTTAATTCCTGGCTGTCCTTGTAACAATTTCTAGTGCACTCCTGAACGGAGGATTTTTATTTTTATTGATACTGCAGCTTTACACTAAACCAGAAAACTACACAAGCAGGCCACATTAAAAATTTCTGCACTAGCTATATTGGGCAGTAATCTGAAAAGTGTTTGTTGAGAATTTACAATGGCTTTAATTTCTTTTCCAGAAAAGGGCACATCAGATTATCCCTCAGATTTGCACAAAACAGAAAATGTAACAAGCAAATTTAGAATGGTATGACTGTGTGTTTTTGCACACATCTTGGAAGGGGAATTTAAGAACAAGCAAACAAACAAAAGCAAGGTGCACACAACTATTTCTACACATGCCCTATTGGTAATTAGTTGACATAATAGAATCAACAATTTAGAAGGCAAGGACAAATACAAAAAGAAGCACCTGCTTGTATGAACACAAATGACCAATATTGTTCCTCATATGCAAGTCCAAATACATGTGGGTGTAAACTACTCTAGCCTAATTCAAATGAGGGGGAAAGCTAAATAATGCTCAAATGTGGACAAGCCATCTGTCTATAAAGCAACCTCCCCCACTCTCCAAACACTATGTCACAAAAGAAATGGATCCAGAGCAGAGTTACCGTAAGTAGATCAGGACTAGCTTGGTGTGGTCTTTACTTTTCTCCACACCCAGACATTCCAGAAGTCATGTGGGTCTCCAGCATTACTACTGGGACTGAAATCAACGTAAAACCACCACTTGTCACAACAGGCTGGCTTGACCAGAAAGACTGTTATATATTATGAAGAAGAGTTGTTGCTTTGGTTGAGAGATCTACCTGGGCTACCAAGTGAAACAAAACTCCATCCAATTAGTGTATGTATTTTCAGCAACTTGGTCAAACATACTTAGAATCATGTTGAATGTAGAATCAGTTTAATTCTGCTAATAGCGTATTGTGGAGGAGTAAAGCTCCTGCAGTCATAAAATGGGCCCTAGGCTATAATGGACCTGACTCCCCAAACAGTGAACTGCACTCTCCCTTTCTCTCCCCATCTCCCACACCACTCTTCTCATCTGGAGGGATATCACCTCCTCCAAGAGAGATACCCACTCCAACTGACTGACAGCCACATTAGCTCCTATTAATGAAACATCAACTGATCTCCTGGAAAATTAAATTTCAATTCACTAAATGAAGGAATGCTCAGGCCATAACAATGTTCACCTATTTTGCCTTATCCTCGGTATTATGGGCAGGCTACAATATTCAAGCAATGAAATATCTAAAATACAAAGAAGAAATATAAATAAAATATTCAGAAGTCCCAGTTCCTCCCTCTTCACATATGTTGGTGACAATTTCTCCTCTTTTTTTTTTAAAAAATGTGTTTTTAAAAGTACATTTGGAGGGTCATACTCCCCGTTTTTTGAAAAATCCGAATTATTCAGCCAGATTTGCAGTCACTGAATTTATCTGATGCAGATTTTGATAATGTGATTAGGCAAGTATAGGCTTGTACACATACTCGAAAGTAAGCACTACTGAGTTCAGTGGAACTTAATCTTGATTAAGTGTGTATAGGATTTCAGCCTTAATTTGAATGTTTGCTTGCAGAAACATGTGTAATCAAGCAAAACAATTGCAATTTTCAAATCCAGCCTTATTGGGCAAGTGGTGGCTACTTCTAAGATGTGCTGATTTATACATATAAGATGTGCACAACTGAACTGATAAAGGCATAATATATATTAAACAAAAATTGAAGGTTATATCTAGATACTGCTGCAGTTGCTCACAAAACTTCCATTATCTGCTATTGGAGACAGGAAAGGAAGCAGATACTCCCTTGAAGAAGCTGTCCTTGTCAATTTCAAGCTGGCCAAAGCTGATATTTAGTGGAACACAGAACTGCAAGCAGAACTCAATGGACTATGTGAACAAAAGGAAAGGAAACAGAGTACTGTGCATTTTTAGACTGGAGGAAGGAAATTAATTAAGTCCTTGCCCTGGCCTAAAGAAGATTTGGATAAGCAGAAAAATAAATTACTCCTTCAAACAGTGATAGAATTACAGGAATAGCCAGAGTCAAACCTCGGGGAATTCACTGCAAAGGCAATCAAGCTTAAATCCTGAGGAAAACACTGAAAATAAGGGATAAATTGAGAGGACAAAACAAAACCCTGAATACAAGCATACAGCCTGATGTTCCAGGCTGGCTGCCCCATGTATCCCCTGGCCTAGGCTAGCAGAAAACAATTTGTTTTTTTTCTGAGTGGGGGCGGAGGATACACATTGTTGCTGTTTTTGCTGTTTTGATAGTTACCTACATGCAATACAAGTAGTCTAAAGCAAACATACATGTACTGTATTCACGACACTCTGGAGTCTGACTTAGCTGTCCACCAGGCTCCATCTTCTTCTCCAATTTCACCACCACCACTTGTCAACATCAATATGACTAGGGGACTCCAACAGTTATCTCACTGATCTGTATACATATGACAGGGATCAGTCACAGGTACCATTTGGGCTACATGCATGCAATATGCTAGCATCTCCACCTTGCACTGCTCTCTTCAAATGCACATGCTTCAAGATAAAAAAACAACAACCTTTAACTTCATTGTAACCTCATAGCCCCCTGATCCTCAAGAACAGTGAAGTTCTTCCTGCCCTCTTACCTTCAGCTGCAGCTGAAGATGCTTCCTTTGTTACCAGAATAAATGTGGCAATCTGAAAAAGCTGGAAGTCCTTTCGATATCTGTATCTGCAATGGCAAACTGAACAGCTTCTGCTACAACAATGGCAGCACTAGCCTCTCCTTGGTAAGTGGGCTGCCTGTTCAGTTCTGCTACTCATCAGTTGCAATGGCACTGTAAAATGTTACTACTATACATTTTTAGGGTTGTAGTGTTGTGTCAATGTTATAGTACATCATGGTCAAAATGGCTTTATGAAACCGGAGAAAGGAGCATCATAGCCTTCTTCTGCTGCATTCAGCATTATGTCAGGAAACACACGGTGTGACACTACTCTGGCACTGATCCTCCTGGCACAGGAATGGCGATCTACATTGCTGTGCCCACAGGGAACCCTCAACAGGCTGGCGACACCTGTGCAACCTGACAGGTTGTGATGTGTTGTGTAGCCAACACTGCTCTGTCCTAAACATTTTTATTTTTCTAGTGCAATAACTTGCAAGGCTAGATCAATTTCAAGTTTGAAGGTACATATGACTTCACAATCGTTGAATTTTAATGCCATAAAAAGGTAAAGAACCCCTGACAGTTAAGTCCAGTCGTGAACGACTCTGGGGTTGCGGCGCTCATCTCGCTTTACTAGCCGAGGGAGCCAATGTTTGTCTGCAGACAGTTTTTTCCAAGTCATGTGACCAGCATGACTAAGGCGCTTCTGGTGAAACCAGAGCAGCGCACGGAAACGGCGTTTACCTTCCCGCCGGAGCGGTACCTATTTATCTATTTGCACTTTGACGTGCTTTCGAACTGCTAGGTTGGCAGGAGCTGGGACTGAGCAACGGGAGCTCATCCCATTGCAGGGATTTGAACCACCGACCTTCCAATTGGTAAGCCCTAGACTCAGTGGTTTAGACCACAGCGCCCCCCCCCCCCGCATCAGTAATGCCAAACAGATATACAAAAAATATAGCTAAGGGTAGCAGCTTCCATTAAAATACAAGCATTGGTCTATGTTCAATACAGCACATTAGATTCATTCTCATTTTTTAAAATGGCAGGCATAATCAGAATTCCTTTGTTCATATATTTCACTTGTGGCCAATAGCTTTGTGTTGTTTTTAGTGTAAATGGCCCAGAAAACCTATGTTATTGGGTGGTATATAAACGTAAGTAAATAAATAAATAAATACCAATTTCTACTCTAAAAGATGAGGTGGTGAATTTTTAAAAAACAAAAAAATATTATTCCAAGTTCTTCATCAACTGAGAGCATAAGAAGAGCTATGGCTATTAGTCTTTTGGCAAGTAACCAGGGGTACAAAATATTCTGGATTTAGCATACTGTATTGTTATTGCTTTACATTCACCCTACTTCTCTGTTCCAGGGGTGCAGCACTTACTCAGGTTTTCTCCCCTTTGGAATGAGGTTCCTAAATGCTTATTGGCATTTTGTAATATTTGGATTATATACAAATGTACAGGTTGTACCTAGATGGAGTCATATCTAGGTCACTGCTCCCACATCAGATCTCTAAGGAGAGAGTCAACACCCTAATATGCTTACAGAGCTCAGCTCTCTGTCTCAAACTGCCATTTCTCTTAATTGCCATTTATTTTATTTACCATATTTATAGACTATCCAGTAACCGATGTTCTCTGTGCAGTTTACACTCATTAAAAACAGTTGTATAAAAAAACAAAACCACAAAATACAACATAGCATAAAGCGATCCACAGAAGCTAACAACTACAAAATAAAACTGACAGCTGCTCCAAAGCTTCCAGAAATATCGAAAGGTTTTTTACGTCACTAAGTGTCATCCTATACAGGTCTCATTTACTAAGTGGGAATAGGAGTGCAGCCTAAAATATATTAAAAGTTGAAAGGCTGAACTGCCTTGGAAACATAAAAGGTCTTCACCAGGCACTAAAAAGAACACAACAAAGGCACCGAGCGAGCCTCTCTAAGGGGTTGTTCCATAACTGAAGCACCACTGTGGAAAAAGACTTCTCTCTTAAGTAGCCACACCTCATTTACCAAGGGCACCTCTGGAAAAGAGCCTCAAAAAGATCTCAGCACCCAGATAGGTATATATGGGAAGAGCCAATCCTTCAAATAACTTGTCTCCAAACCTTTTAGAGATTTCAAGATTAATACAAGCACTTTCGAGTTCAGCCTGTACGCAGAATAGAAGCCATTGCAGATGACAAACCACTAGCAGAATCTCAGAATCATAGAGTCATCCACTTAGAGCACCTCAATCCTGTCTGGATTGAATCTCAGTTAATTGGCCCTCATTCAATCCAATGTCGTGCTGAGGCAGTGATTCAGAACACCCACTGCTTGACCTGGATTTGATGAAAAGTATAGAGTTGGGTGTCACCATCTGCATATTGGTGACACCTTAGTCCACATCTCCAGATCACCTCTCCCATTTTCTTCACATGCAGGCCTAGATGAAGAAAGCCTTCTCTATTGTTGCACCCATACTCTGGAATGCCAAGCTTTGTTTTGTTTTGCTCCCTTCCATTCTGGCCTTATGCCAAGTTTCTTCCTAGAGAAGCTAGACTAGCTTCCTCCCTGTTCCCCTTCCAATGGAGGGTAAAGACTGTTTCATTCCAAAAGGCTTTGGGAAACTGGGTGTGTGTGTGTGTGTGTGTTTGTTTTTTGTAAGGAAAGGGCTTTAAATAGTGTTGTGCTGCTTTAAACATCTGTATTTTAATAGATTTGTGTGTTTTTAATTTAATTATAATTTGATTGTGTTTTACCTTTCCGTATGTATAGTTTTAATTTGTGCAAACTGCCCTGAGTCTGGAGAAATGACAGGATATAAATGAATGAATGAATGAATGAATGTAACAACCAGACCTACTTAGGAAGACATTTGGCATTTAGAGGCTGGGCTATTATTATTGCTGACTACCCTTTACCTTTTACCATAGTTATATGTAACTATTTTGCTTTTCTAGTCATTCCTCACCTTTTCTATTATCTTGTTTCTTTTATGATCTTTACAGGCAACTTTTAAACTGTTTTACTGCTGGCTTTTATAGCTATTTCTATTGTACAGTGCTGTTTTTTATTGTGTTACATTTTACTATTTTTTAAGCTGCTTTGAACTGTGGAAGGAAATACAGGATGTTTTATATAAAAGTAAAGTAAGAATGTAAGAAGAGCCTGCTTGATCAGGCCAATGGCCCGTCTACTCCAATATCATGTTCTCAAGCAGGACCCAAGCATAGGAACATTCTCCCCTCCTATAGAGGCAGAGCATAGCCATAATGGCTAGTAGCCAATGAATAAAATAAAATGATCTTTGCCATGGCTAGAGTTAGCAACCGGGGGGGGGGGAGAGTCAGTCCAAGACTATTATTATTGTTATTATTTCATTCCTGCCCCTCACCAGCAGGATTTAAAATTCAGAATTAAAAAGTTAAAAAAAATCACCATGATGAGAATAATGCAGGTCCTGAAAGCACAGACCTCAGGTGTCAAATGCCAGGGTAAAGAAGTGAATCTTCAGCACTCACCGAAAGTTGGAAAGCTACCAAATGCACCTCTCGAAGAAGGGACTAGAAATTGCAATGGACTGTTCAGAAGCTCAGGTAGGCACATTCTTCCCACAATACAGTTTACTAGGATGAAGAGCTAAGCATGCTTATATTAGTTTACATGCCTATAAATCTGTCTTGGATTGTGGCCAAAAGAGTCACCAGGGTACAAAAAAAGGTTTTAATGACAGAAGTGTAATCCTTAGCCACATCAACAGATTGAGGTCATTGTCACACATGAAGCTTTAACTAGCTTTGCTCCAAATTGGTATATAACATGCCCTGTGCCAAAATGTAGTTTGGATGTTTCTTTCAAATTCCAAATTAACAGCACCTATACATGGCACAAAAATCCAGAAAGGTTCAAATGTATTTCATGTAGTCCAACCCGATACATGTTCACTCAGAAATAAGTCCCACCACGCTCAATCAGGCTCGCCCCCAGATGGTCACATAATGGCACATCTGAAAATGCCCTGAGATTCTGTGGGTGTTCGAGATGTTTTTGCCAATCAAAGAAAAGGTCTTGCAATAACCTTGAATCACCACCACTGAAATATCTAATGTAGTTCTTGTTTATAAAAGCAACAAGCCTCAATATTCAGGCTTAGGCTTTACGGTTTAAAAATGAATTGCTACTTCATTTCATTATAAATCCCTATTTTAAATACCTTTCAGCCTTAAGATGTGGTGGGACACAAATTTATGGGAAGAAAACAATAACTAGCATCCATGCTTGGTCCGAAACAGAACCAAACAGTTATTCGCCATTGCCTGATGAAACACAGTAGGGTGACAATAACATTATCAGGATTTTCTGTAGCTCTTTTCAATGCACCAAGTGTTACACAACAGCAGGTGTACCTAGGCTCCCTTATGCCCTTGGCAAGGAGCTGTATCAGTGCCCGGTCTTTTGTGCCTAGTAAGGGGTGCCCTCCTGCTCCCATCCTTTGTGTACCTGCCAAAGGCGCCCATCGGCCTGCACTTATGCATAGCTGCCAAGTTATCCCTTTTTTAAGGGATTTTCCCTTATACTCAATAGGCTTCCTCGTGAGAAAAGGGAAAACTTGGCAGCTATGCTTATGGTGGGGTCCAAACTGGTGAATCCTTGCACAACTGTTCTCTCACATTACTTCAGATTTAGGTGATTTGTCAAAGTTTGGAAGGGTTCACATCCAATACTTTAACCCCACTGTCTCGTTTCTCTTCTAAAAACAGTATCTTGCCACAATCAAAATCCTGCAGAACGCTCTCCTCTCATGTCAGATATACTGTACAGAACATTATCCCACTACTAGCATCATAAAACACGAGAGAGCAAGCAAAAAACGCTACTGTATTCGCTCTTCTTTTGCTTTTCTCTCGGGAAACTTCTTCCAGTTCAGCTTGAGCCACCACAAACCTGGAGAAGCGTGGAAAGCGGAGGAGGAGCGTTTGTGGAAAGCAACGGGGAGAGGGGATTATACTCTCCACTACTGCGCGGAGTTTAGAACACGGAACAGAACCCCGGGCTCTCCTAGGCACCAGCGGAAATCACCTCCAAGGGCCGCCGCACTATTCTGTAGCACTGGCGGCGGGCGGACGTGGAAGAGAACGTGCTGAATCAGCAGACCCAGACTCTGGGGGCGGGGGATATATACCGTGTTTCCCCCTTTTTAATACGTAGTCAAAAAGTAAGCCATGGCAGGGTTTTTAATCATTTGAGAAATGTAAGACATACCCCGAAAATAAGCCATACTTCCGCGATGTGCGGAGCAAGACCACTGAGCGCCCCAACCAGCTAGCGGGACCCAGCATGCTGGCTGCAACAGGAGGAGGAAGCCTGCTGGGTCGGGTCAGTGCCCGGAAGCGGTGGCTGCTGCTGCAGCGCCGATAAAGCGTGCAGCAGTGCCGCACGGAGCACCGAGGGCACAAGCCAGCAGGACCCAGCTCCTGCAATGCCGGCGATGGCAGGAGGAGGAAGCCTGCCAGGTCGGGTTGGCGCTCGGAAGTGGCGGCGGCTGCAGCGCTGACAAAGTGCGAAGCAGCGCTGCACACTCTGTGTGTGTGTGTGTGCGTCCGTCTCTTTCTCTGTGTGTGCGTGCGCGTCTCTCTCTCTCCCCGTGCGTCTTTCTCTCTCTCTCCCCCTGTGTGCGCGTCTGTCTCTCTCTGTATGTTTGTGATCGCGTCTCTCTCCCCCCCCCCTCCCCGACAGAGAAAAGGTGCCGCGCAGGTTCCTCTTTGGCTCATCATTCAGCTGCCCTGGCCTCCTTGCCGAGAGCTGACGCCGCTCCTCTCCCCCTCCTTCCCGCACGGAGCACCAAGGGCACGAGCGTCAGGAGGAAAGAGAGAGGGGCTCGTTGCTTGCGGAGGGAAAAGTGTGGGCTCGTTGCAGGTTTACCTCACAGCTGAGGGGGCAGCAGGGGCCAAGCACCTTCCCACCCCTCCCCAGAGCCCAGCCCGCAGGCTGTTCCCCTCAGGAAATGCGGCTCTTCCCGTCCCCGAGGAGAGCCGCCGGCCCTGGAGCGCCTCTCTGCCGCCCGAGGCTCTCGAAAGGCCGCCTCAGAAGCAGGCAGCTCCCTTACGCCATCTCCGTATCCCGCCGGCGGGGTTACTCAACCCGTTTGGCAGGACTGCCCCCGCCCCCGCCTCTTTGCAGAGTTTGTGCAGCTTGTGCGGCTCTGCCTAACTTCTTGCGCGGCAGGCAGGCGGGCGTCCTCCCATCGGCGCGGCGAGCTTTGCAGAATCGGGTGCTGCAACTCGGAAGCCGGCCAGGCGAAGCTTAGCTGCCAATCAAAAGGACAGGGGTGTACGCAAGACGTTCTCCTTAGTTGCTTGGACCAGTTTGGTGATGGTGATAATGATGCCCTTTGTTGAATCGGTAGAATTGTAGAGTTAGAAGGGACCCTCGGGGGTCATCTAGTCCAACCCCCTACAATGCAAAAATCTCAGCTAGGTCATACATGGCAGGTGGCCATTCAGCCTCTGCTTAAAAGCCTCCAAGGAAGGAGAGCCCTTGACTCAGGATGGGTAGGAGGGGAAAGGGAGAGAATAGAAGAGGCAGAAAACGGAAAGGACCATAACAAAGTGGCAGAGCACCCTGTGCTCTGTATGCATAAGGATCCCAGGTTTAACCCCCAGGTACCCCCAAGTTTGAAATCCTGGAGAGCTGCTGCCAGCCTGGTTGACAGCAATAATGGTAGAGGACACACGTAGCATTAAAAAATCCCAGTTTCAATTGCTGCAATTGCTTGCTATGTATTATGTATTGTATTTAAATAATCTCCTTATTTTCTTGTTTCATTTAATGGATGTTATGTACATCATGTTGTGCATTATGTTACAGTATTATGTTGTAAAACCTGGATAGCTCAGTTGGCTAGAGTGTGGTGCTGATAATGCGCGTGGAAGAGAGCGCTGAGCATCCTGAGCCAGTGGGACCCAGTTGTACCGGCACTTTAAAAAAAAGAAAGAAAAAAAGACACCCCCTGAAAATAAGCCACCGTGTGTTTTTTTGAGGGAAAAAAGTTATAAGACGGTGTCTTAAAAAAGGGGAAACACGGTAGGCGAATAACTGCCTTAGCTGATCAGTTTCCGAGGTGGCCCTGCGCTGCTACTCCTTTCTTTGAACAGTTAAGATACAGCCCGCTCCTATGCACTTTCAGCTAGGAAACAAGTCCCGCTGCGTTCCATGGGGCTTACTCTTAGCCGTAGCTGTTTAAGCCACATCAGAAGGGAGAGTTAACGCGAGAGAGTGGGGCCAAACCCACCACACGTGCAGCTGGATCTAATCATGCACGTTAGGGGTTGGTGTGGGTGTTATTCCCTGAGTAAGTGATTGCGGCCCTAAAGGCCTTCTTTGCACCGACCTCGACCAGGCACTACTAAGGAGCAATAAATAAATTGGGGGAAGCGAGGGAGATGCATAAATAAATAAAGAGGGAAAGGTGGGGGGAAAGCAGTGACATCCGGGTGCTGCTGGAGGCCTTTGAGCGCGCATGCTCCTCGTTACTCGCTCTGGCTTTGCCACCACCAGCAGTTTAAGGAGGCAACAGCGGCAGCTGCCACAGTGGTGGCGTGTGGAGAGCGGGTGGGGGAGGGAGGAGGAGGAGGAGGAGAAGGAAGGCGGCGACAGCAGCAGCAGCGTCGTTCCTGCCGCTGTTTTCTCACGGCGGGGGCTGAATTTCCGTGTTTGTCGAGCGAGGAGGGGAACCGAGGCTGGGAAAGGGAGGAGGAGGTAGCGGAAGCCCGGCGCAGCCTTTGCGAGAGGATGGTTGTGGGGGCGTGTGACAGCCGGCGGCACAGCCGCCGCCACCACCACTGCGAAGCGCCTCAGGTGACGCTCTCGGGGCAGGAGTGGCACTGAGGGGAGGCCGGAGTCCGAGGCGGGCGGAGTTGCAGCGGCGTCTGGGGCGCAGAGGGAGAGGGAGGAAGGCGGGAGGCGGCGGAGCGGGGGGCACATGGCGGGATGACAGCGGCTTCCGTAGCTGCTCCCACTATGCGCGACTGGCAGGAGGGGAAAGGGGTGGGAAGCTGAGGCTGCCGTCGCTGTCACTTCTTGGTGGCTCGCAGCCGCACGGGCGCCGGGGGGGAGACGGAGGCAGAGAGAGCGAGAGAGGCAGCTAGGCAGACACACACTCGGCTCGCTCGCTTGACAGGCGCGCAGTAGCGAGGGGGGTGTGCGTGTCGTGTCGTGTGTGCGTGGGGAAGGGACGGGCCTGAAGCCAGTGGCGGAGAGAGGGCCCAGGATTAGGGCTTGGGCGGCGAGGCGCAGCAAGGCAGGGAACGGCGAAGCCTGCAAGAGGCTGCCAGGGAGAGGCCTTCCAGGAGGAGCCTTGGAGGGAGAAGCGAGGCGGGAGGCGCTCAGAGTATTCCCGGCAGAAGGAGGGTGGGGGAAGCCGCCGCCGCCGCCGCCTCCCGGCTTTCGCTTGTGTGTGTGTGTCTTTCCGTGCGTGTCTGGAGGAGGAAGCGCTGCTGCTGCTGCTGCTGCGTTAACCTCGCGCTATATTTATTTACTCCGTGCTCCCTCCTTCCTGTCGGGCTCTTCCTCTTCCTCGGCCAGGTCCACTCCCTTTCCCTACCTGGCGAGGGTGTCTGTGCTCTGCCCCCTTCGCCTCTCTGCGTCTGGCTCTCGGTCCCCTCCGTGCACATCATGGTGGTGGGGATGGTTGGATGAAGGGGAAGGTGGGGAGAGAGCAGGGGAGAAAGAGGCGTTTCTGTTTCGGTGTCCCCCCCGCTTCGACCCCGTCGGGACCAGGCGTACTGCCCTCCCGCCTGCCTGCCTGCCTCTTCCCTTCCTCGGCTCGCCTCTGCTGTGCTTTGCCTGAGGTGCGTGTGATAAGGCGGGAGCAGGAGCCACGGCAAGAGGCGGGTGGCGAGGGGGAGGAGGGAGAGGAGGAGGAGGGAGAAGAATAGGGTGCGCCGCCGAAGAGACCATGAGGAAATTTAACATCAGGAAGGTGCTGGACGGCCTGACGGCGGGCTCGTCGTCCTCCTCCTCGGCTGCCTCCTCCTCGCAGCAGCCGCCGCCTGCAACCCGGGAGAACGACATCCAGGAGACCCTACAGTCCGAGCACTTCCAGCTCTGCAAGGTGAATGCTGCAGCCGTTAACAGCCAGTTAGGAAGGAAGAGGGTGGGGGTGGAGGACGATGATGTAGCCATGATGGGCTCTGCAGCCTCTGGACTTTTATGCTTCCAGTTCCAAAGCTGTCGATTTGCATCTATCTTCCTCCTCTTCTTTTTTGATACAAAAATTATGGTGGTGGGGGAGGCGACGGTGATGACGACGATGCTATGATGGACTCTAGGCTTTTATTTAGCAGCATCTTTTCCCCCTCCAACCACAATTCACCCGCTTGCGTTTCAGGCTACAGTGTTCCTAAAATGCACTCGCGGATCTTGAGATGCCTCTCTCTGGAGGAGAAACATCAGTGTTGTGTTCATCAGTGTTTTAAAGGGGGGGGGGTAACAGGACCTGGCACCGAATTTTCCCCATCATTCCATGCACAGGCATTTTAACAAGCTTCAGCACAATCAATTCATTATAGAGGTATAGTCCTTTAAATTTTTTAGGATGGGGTGCTTGGTTGGATGAATTAGTAACATTTCTATCCAGACACAGCACAGTATATGCAGTTGAGGTCTAAATTCCAAAAGGATGATGCAGCAGTTTAATTCACCAGCTGTGCCAAATTGAAATAGGAAATGATGTGGATGTTATGCTCATCTCTACCTTTACAACACCTGTGGCCGAAGCTGCTATAGTTTGACTTGTTTGTGTATTGAACACTTTCTCTAAAAAAAGGGGGGGTGATCCTAAAGATTAAAACACTTTATTTAGTGTTACCTGTGTTGTACTCGCCCCCCCTTTCCCCTGCAACTTCCCACCAGCTAGCCTAATTTGATGATTCAGATATGACACATGTATTTCACTTAAGTATACTTTTATTTGCAGATTCCCCCCTACATTTTAGTGCCACAAAATGCTGAACTGAGATGCACACTTATTTCTGTAATTATAAGGCATGGGGGACATGCACTTGAGACTGAATGTGATAGAATGTATTTTTTCCACCTTAATTTATTTGGCTCAGATATTGCAAAGAAGGGGACTGCTATTGCAATTTCTAGTTGCAGGTGTCTGTGTAGGTAAGAGTTTTTTGAAAGATACCCCGGGCTAGCAAGCTTATATCATTCAGGGCCTGCTTCAGAGAAATAGTGATGGCTCTCTGAAGAGCCATTTTAATAATTAGTGGTCATTTAATTTACAGAACTGGCTGCATCATCACATTTCCCAGGGACTCTTGATTCTAATTCAGATGTCTTAACCACAGCTATTTATGGAAAGAATTGCAGATTAGGCTAGGAATACAACAAAGGTGAGAGGTGAATGGGTAGATTGTTTTGTTTAAAAATACATGAGTAGGGATAGAATTAAGGTTTCATTTTAGCATATCCATGTTCAGTGAGGTTTGAATTAATTATTTACCCTTTTTAAAAGATAATTCTGCTCTTTCATATACTTGCGGTTCCTTTAATTAAGTGAAAGTAAAATGACATTGCTTCTTTCTCATTTGTTCTTTGTTTTATTTTTCTTCCGCCCATTGCACCATTGCTTCACCACTCTGACATGACAGACTGTACGCCATGGTTTCCCCTATCAGCCTTCGGCCTTGGCTTTTGATCCTGTTCAGAAGATACTTGCCATCGGGACTCAGACTGGCGCTTTAAGGCTGTATCCTTTTATTGTATTTCTTAAAAGAAACTTACTAAGAAGATTGCCATTGCCTACTCTGCTGTGCTGGAGTTAGTCTCAATTCACTCTGCAAGTCAGGTATGCATTTGAGTGGGGGCGGGGAGAAGCTGCTGTTCTTTTGCATTTACTTCTGTTTATCTGATGTGAGTGTACTAGCAGTGGAACCAGTACTTTTATTTTTCTGGGAAATCATCCTGATCATTTTTGCAGTATCCCAGCTAACAGCCTGTCTAGTTTACCTAGCGGTGCTTAATGCAGATAAGTTAGTTTTTATCTTGTAAACCAGAAATATGACCCTTATGTCTATCACTCTTTTATATCGCTGTAAGGGTTCCTTGCTTTAAAGCAACAGATAATGTTTTCAGTGTAGAAAATAAGGATTCTGTATAGCAATCATTATTTTACACATTGTAACTGGAAATGAATTTGAAATTTTTTTTGGGGGGGAATAACACTACCGTATGTATTTGGCTGCATGGTGTTCTTACTATAAATCATTCCAAGGTGTTCCTTTACAAGTAAAACACAATTTTACTGTAAATGAAATAATTGTTTTGTGTTGATGTGTGTCCTTAAAACCAAAATGAACAAATATTAAGCCTAGATCTTTCGTAGCTGAATTTGAGGAAATAGAAATGATTCAGAAAAATTGTTGAATAATTGCATATGCTCTATGTCACAGGTAACCATTGTGATGATCTCCAGCTCCCTCATCCCTGGGCATTGGTCGTGGTGATTGGGGATGATTGGAGCTGCACCCAACAACTTCTGGACAGCAGCACAGTGGCTCTCCTTGCACTGTGACAGGCATAGGCAAACTTTGGCCCTCCAGATGCTTGGGACTACAATTCCCATCATCCCTGACCACTGGTCCTGTTAGCTAGGGATTATGGGAATTGTAGTCCCAAACATCTGGAGGGCTGGAGTTTGCTTATGCCCACACTATGACTTCGCTACTAGTTTTGATGAAATGCACATGTTTTAAGGGAAAGCTTTAATGAAGAATAATGGTAGTAACCCATATTCAATGCATAGCAGCATAGCGTATGCTCTTATGGAACAACTTTGAGTGGCAGGGACGCTAGCTGGATTAGATATGAGTTGAGTAGAAAAGAATTGTTAATGTGGTGGTTGATCAGTAGAACTTTTCACTAAGGTATAAATAGGGGTTGGAGTAATTTTTTAAAAATATTAAATAGTGAGTAACAGTCTCTTCTGCTGCAACAGCATGTCCAGTGATAAAAGTTGCAATACTATGCACCCTTAAATGAGAGTAAGTGGTGTTAAGAAAAGAAATATTTTATTTTTTTAAAGCCAGCAAACGTATGGAAAAATTCCATTAAGGTCATTCGGTGTATATTCAACATGCAGCATTCTTTGATGGTCAGAGGTAGAAATAAAGGAACAGGGCACCATATTTTCCTTGGGCAGGGGTTCTCAAACCAAGGCCTGGGGGCCGGATGCGGCCCAATCGCCTTCTAAATCCGGCCCGCGGACGGTCCGGGAATCAGCATGTTTTTACATGAGTAGAATGTGTCCTTTTATTTAAAATGCATCTCTGGGTTATTTGTGGGGCATAGGAATTTGTTTATATTTTTTTCAAAATATAGTCCAGCCCCCCCACAAGGTCTGAGGGACAGTGGACTGGCCCCCTGCTGAAAAAGTTTGCTGACCCCTGCCCTTGGGTGTTGTTGGAGGTCTGGTGGCCTTATGTGACCTCACTTCAGCCACGGGCCTGAGTTGCGCTTGGGCAGGAAGGCTTCTGGAACCACAGGCTGAGGTTGAATGAATGAGATTTGTTGGTCTATTCCTGGCATATTGACCATAGCAAAGGAATTCTCAGTTTGTGCACTCAAAAATGATGATGGTTTCATGATTTGATTGCTTGGAATGGTGACTATAAAGGGTTGTAGTTTCTGAAGTAGGAACGGCTAGCTTGTGGCCTTCCAGATGTTATTGAACTACAGCTCCAATTGGTCCCAGCCAGTATAGCCACTTATTAAGAATTAGGGAAGACATAGTTTAGCAACATATTGAGGGCTACAGGGTGGCCACCCCTGTCCTAAAGACACATGCAGTGCTAGGGCAGGCGTGTGCCACACACCTTTTTCTTACAAAATTCTGGTGGAAAGAACAAGCTTTTACTAGCCACAAAATGTACTTCTGAGTAAGCTTTGATAGAATCTGTCTGCCCATTGGATAGAATAGTTTAAAAATAGTGTGTGTGTTTTGTCTTTGTTTGCACTGCTTATTTTGTTTTTAGTTACAAGTTTAGATTCACAATGTTGAATCTGCATATGGCTTTTTACACCTTCAAAATCATTTACATTTCATGATGTGAAGCAGTTTCTTTCTGAATTTTAGCAGTAGCTTCCTTTCCTTAGCTGAAAGAGTAGTTGTTGTCAGAGTCAGCAAGGTATGGCTGTTGTTTATTTTTTAATTGCTGATTTTAAGAGTGAACACCAGGTTCCATGTATTGACCCACCTAGATTGAGAATGGGTCAATGTGTGGAGGCTGATGCTCAGTATGGGGTGAGACAAACAGGAAGTAAGCTCTTTATGGCATATCCTTCCTCTGACACTGCTTCCCATAGAAGGGATTCCTGTTAATTTGGAATGTTACAAAAAGGTGAATGAAGACTCAAATCAGTTTGATAGTTTGGAGTGAGTTGCTACATATCACTTCTTAGAGAAGAAAATAGGACAGAACAATAGACTTTGTAAAAGCTCTATCTACCACTGTGTCTTTTACCTAGATAAAAGACTTGGTCTTCAAATACTGTTTATGACAATACCCTGTAGCACTGTATGAAACCACAAAGACTCATGGTCGAACTGACTGTCAACAATGGACATAGGCAGCTTTTAGCAATTTACACCTATGATCAGTTTGTCCATTGGTGAGCATCATATATATATATATATATATATATATATATATATATATATATATATATATATAAAATTATATGCTTTTGTTGTCACATTTGTTGAAAAATAGTTTTGGATTATGGAGAGAGTGCCTTAGCATGCTTTTCAAATAACCCTAAACACCTGATGAAACATAGAAGCACAGCTTGATATTGTCATCTGGATTATTGCCCTCTTCATTGCCCTCTTAGTTATTTCTTTACCTTCCCATCTTCCTAATGCAAAGGAAGAGGTGTGTACAGCAGGCCTTGAAAGTCTAGGGAAATGTCTTGGAGCTAGGGAAGAGAAATTGTATTCTTCTTACATTAACCTAAGGTCGGGGGGGGGGGCTATCAGCACCTTCCCAGTCTTCAGATTCCTGGTGCAAATGTTTTCACAACCATCCAGCCAGCCACTGTTGTAGTAAGTAGCCTGTAGTCCCAGAACTGTCACTTCACAAATAAAAACCTACTCCCATTCCCCCCTCCAATATTAACCCTTTCCCTCTTTACCTTCTGGCACAATGGACTCAACTGACTTTACCTCCTTTTAAAATTCCAATAGGTATAACAGATTAACAAATCTTCCAAGCTGCTTTTGTTTCTTTCTGATGCTTTGCTTGCATATATATGACAAAGTGGTATCAAATCTTAATTGCTTTTCTAAAAATGTCTTTGCATTATTGAGTACATAAACCATATTAAGCATCAAATGTAAGCATTTTGTACTTTGATCTAAAATCAATTTGAAAAAATTGGTCAGTTCACAGCACAAGTAAATTGTACAACTAGCCTTTCCCATTTAGTGTTTTCCCTTATGATAGTAAGTTTATTCCAGTCACTTCTAAGAGTAGTGTGCCAACCACCAGTTTCCCACATTTATACTGCTTGTAGGTTTTACACTTCTGAGTCACCATCAGTCTTCATCACCTGACTTCCCTTTTATAATCCAGAACTTCTATTTTGTATGAGGATGTTTATTACGTCTAGGTGGCAATATCCAGTGATTTTGCTAATAGAAACTGAGATGAAACTTCTTAATCTTTGTCATCCGTTCAGGCACTGACTAATTGTTAGAAACCTTTGCACCTATAAAGAAAGGTTATTTGAGATCTCCCTATGAGATCTCCCTATGCAGTATCTTTCAGCACTGAAAATCTCATAAACAGTGGATCTCTGCAATTTGAAGATTATATATAAAGCAGTATGTCCAGAGTATCTCCTTTTAGCCACCTGTTTTACTAGCTTGGTGATTTTTCAACACCACAGGTGGTTTGTGTTTCCTTGAATTTCAGTGTCTTCTGCAAATAAATAGTGTGGCGAGGGCTTTTTTTCAGCTGGAACTCACCAGAACTCAGTTCCGGCACCTCTCAGGTGGGCTCACGAGTAGGTGTTCATGGTGAGTTCTGGCACCTCTTTGGGCTGTTCTGCTCCTCCTTACTAGAAGGTGGGGGCAGCAAACCACAATCCTTGCTGTGGTGTTATATCCAAACTGAAAGTTGTGATTTATTTTGCAACAAACATAGCATTATCTGTAGCTAAGGTTTGTTCTTCGCTTACTGATTGTGGTTTGTTTGGACTGAAACTACTCACTACTCCCAATTTGGAAATAACGCTAATCCAAGAATCAGTCACAGGTTCTGCTAATAGACAGGTAATCTAGGTTGTCATTAGAGACATAAAAATTCTGAAAATTTTGAAACCATGGAAAAAACTACCCCTCCAAAGAAAACAACATTTTGAGAAAAATGAGATGTAGGCAATACTTAAATAACAGCCATCAGATTGTTCTACTGCTTTATGAGCCTATAGCACATCAATTATAATTTAGTTAATAGATATAATAGTACTATTTGGTATATTTTAAAAATGTACATAAAGTCCTGTGCATATTTTCTCAGAAGTAAACCCCTGGTTTAATAGACCTTATCCAATATAAGCCTATGTATGACTAGTACCTCAAAAGTAGAAATGTCTTAGTTTGTACTAACAAAATTGTGAATATACCCAATACTCAAGAGTAAGTGAGTGAGCTGCAAATAGTTTCATGCTATCCAAGAACATGTTTCCTAGTTTTGTCATTTGATAGATGGGGAAGAAAAACTAGCAATGCTAATTTTGTAGTAAACGAAAGACAAAATGCCTTCTCATAAAGAGACCTTTTAGGTCAGAGGAAGCTAATGAGGTATTGCTGTACTAAAACTCCCATCACCCCTCACCATTAGGCGCCTGTCCTTTGTAGGGGTCTGGAAACAAAGTCTTATGAGGAAAAGTTGAAGGAAGTGGATATGTTTGGTCTGGTAAAGAAGAGACAGAGGAAAATGCAATCCCATCCAGGGTAGGTAGCTGAGTTATCTCCTAGATTTGGGAATCACTCACCCACAAACCATGTCTTCCCATGATTCAGACTCAGTTTATTGGCCCTCATCCAGTCCACCACTGCATCCAGGCACCAGTCCAGGTCTTTCACACCCTCTCCTAATTTCAGTGTAACTGAGAATCAAGATGGGTGTCATCAACATACTGATGACACCTTTGCCCCAAACTCCCAATAGCTTTATATAGAGGGTGACTGAGGCTGATGCAGTCCTGAATCTGGGTCTGAACCTAGTTTGAAATGGATGTAGACAATTTTTTACTCTAGGAACACCTATAGTTGCTCCACCACAACACTCACAACCATTTAACCCAAAAATGGTGTAAACAACTCCAACATTTGGATGCAAATGTTCTTTTGAACTTCTCTGTTTAGTAGGCAGCAAGCTATTTTTGTTCTGAATACCCTTTAAATGGAAGCTTCAAAAGTTTTCACTATAACACCTGAAATGTGGGTATTCTGAAGACATCATCATCAGTTTTTTCACATGCAGGATTCTGCTTTGGTTCTTGAGAATACTGGTAGAGTTATTTGTGACACTTAACAGACCTGTAGCAAATTATTCTTTTTAGTTTGTAGAACATAGCCATATGTTTTACATAAAAAGGTGTTTTATTTATAAATTGAAGCATCTGGTTGTTCTGGCATTTTCTTTTTGTTATTGCAAGGGTAAAACAGACCCATACTCTGTCTTGTGATTAAAGTCATTGCAGAATGTGCAACCTCCTTCTGGCATCACCCTGTTCAGTTATACAAGAGTATCCCTACATTTATTCTGCTTGGTGCTATTTTATGGTGCTATCAAGTCTTACTTGAATCTGAGCTTTGCTCTTCATTATCAGTCTTCCTTTGGAGGAAGCTTGGGAGCTCTTATATTTTCCAGTCCTTGTTGCTTTCCTTGTTGTGGTCAAACTTGAGTACGATGCCATTATAGGTATACTGTAAATATACACATATGCAAGTTACCATGCAAGTTGTGCAATGCCAAGATGTTAGTGGACCATTTTCCATGGTTGAGGTTTAGCAGCTGCTTCAGAAGGATAATAGTGGGAGTACTTTCATTCAATTCCACCCAGGTAGTTGACTGAGTTTTTATTGGTTTGGTGATCTTATGTTTTAGAAGCTTCCTACTGAGACTGAAACCATATTTTAATCGTTAGTTTGGGGAGTTTGATTGTGGTACCTGTATTTCTTTGATAATTAATATGTCCAGGAGATGTTTTTACACATCATGTGTAATTGCTCGTGTTATTCTAGTTTCCATGTGATGCAGTATTGTAATTATGTGCCCTGTCACTCTCAGTTAACTTAGTGTATTTATCAAGCTTATTTAAAATATCTTTGTTTATAGTGTAAAAGAAACTATAAGCATTTCCTCAAGCAAGTTAGTTTTATTTAAATTGCAATCTGTTTTCTGCAAATGTTTGTTAATAGTCTGTTCACAGCAGGCTTGTGTTTCTAGCTTTCTAATTTCAGCAGTTTTCTGACCTTAGTCTAGTTTCTCCCTTGTCAAGGTTTTGGCACCAGAAGTGTCAAGGCAGCTTTAGGTCTTAGAACTTTGGCTTCATAAATGATGACTCTGTATGCTGAGCTTCTTAAGTGTCACTTGAGGGTTCCACATTTTTGCTTGGCGTGTTTAGTGTGCCACTAAAGAGTGACGCACCCCTGCTGTCCCCCCCCCAACTTAGGAATTGCATAGGTGGGTGTGTATTGTCTGGGCAGCCACACCTGATCACAGCCCAGCAAGCTTCCACCTTCCTTGCCCCTTATATGGCCAAGATGCCTGGAGTGCCTCAGCCACACAACAGTTAACAGCACAATCCTAACATTGCTTACTCAAAAGTAAGTCCTGTTTAATTCAGTGGGGCTTACTCAGAGGTATGTGATACTAGGATTGCAGCCTTAAATGGGAAAACATTCAAATGTGCTTTCTGAATTGAATTGAATCCAATCCAATCTGGGGAAGGGAGCAGGAATTACCCATTTCCTTGTGTGGATATGCAGGGAAGGGTCCTGGTGATCACATTTTTTTGGCATAGCTAATAAAGTGGGCCATTTAAAAACAAAACAAAACCCTTGCACAAGTTGATTTGGTTACTAAAATTGGATTTTAATAACATACTAATGGAAACATTTTCCTTAGTTGTACTTGCAATACTTTTTGTGAGTTTAAATTCATCTTCAAGTAACATGTCAATCCATCCTGTATTTAGCTGTTTGCCTAATTGCTGTATGTAACAAGGGATTACATGCAGGAAAGTGGGCTACCCTAGGAGGAACAGCCAGGTCTATCCTTTTTTTTTTTACACTTTTGTACTGCAATCTGATATACATTTATCACGAACTAAGTCCCATTAAACTCAGTGTGACTTATTTTTGAGTAGACAGGCACTGAAGTCCGCCGTTAGAAACCTTCATTTAATGCTGTAAAATAATGATTTGCTACCTTTGGGGGCATCTGTTCCATAGGGTGGTATTTATATTTGAACCAATTAGGCAAATGACAAAGAAATAAACCTAATTGTAATTATACCTGGCTTACTTTGACTTGGTGGTGCAGTTTTGCAGAACAATCAGATGGATAATGTACCTTAGTAATTTAGTATTTCTGCTTCCTTGCCATATGTAAATATAGCAAGGTTCTTATAACGACATTTATGTTTCATAGTTGAAGTTGTATCTGCCTTGCCAATAAGTTCAAAAAAGCTGTTGATCAGACTTTTCATAGAATCATAGAGTTGGAAGAGACCACAAGGGCCATCCACTCCAACCCCCTGCCAAGCAGGAAACACCATCAAAGCATTCTTGACATATGCCTGTCAAGCCTCTGCTTAAAGACCTCCAAAGAAGGAGAGTCCACCACACTCCTTGGTAGCAAATTCCACTGCCGAACAGCTTTTATGCTTGTGCTAATAAGCATCCCTGTATGCTTGTGCTAATATTTTGGGGAAGGTTTAGTGGCAGTTGTTAGACTTAATGATGGACAAGGGCAATGGATTTACAAAAGCTTGTCGGCAAATTTACCTGGAAGTTAAAAGAGCGAGAGTTGCTTTGGGCCTGCAGACACACTGGGCTTGTCATCAGCCAGGGGACCAGGGACTATTAGGAGGCAGCATCCCCTGCCACCCTGGAGGACTTGTTTCAAGGGAAGTACTAGCCTAGCCTCACCTATTACCAGAGAAGGAGCAGCTGCAGGAAGCTTACTGTTCTCCCAAAGAGAGGACACTCAGTTCTAACTGCTACTTGCACTGGGATTCAGGAGCAAAAGGCAGGCACACACTGACCTCTGTTATTAGATGAGTTGAGTGAGTGTTTGGCTTACAACAGGTTGCAATATTCCTTTAGTATAATTTGACAGACAGGTGATTTAAAAAAATAAAACGAGTCATTTTTAGCGTGGGTGATCAACAAACCTGAGCTATATTTTCAAGAAGCTGTGCACAGATTCTGGAAAAATCCCAGATCGCCCTCAGTTGGGTCCATCTGGGGCTGTCAAAAGGGAGGTGAGTGGACAAGCACATTTTTAATTAGAGTTTTAAACCCTAATTAAATCAACTGTGAGGGGTGGAGAAGGAGGAGAGACAGACAGAAGCTCTCCTCCCTCCTCACTGCTATCCATGTTTAATTAGAATTTAAAACCCTAATAAATTAAACTTAGGAATGTGCAAGGCCCCCAGTTCAGTTTAGGTCATCCTGAGGCCGATCCATGTTGCTGATGGGCTCGGGGGGGGGGGGGGAGAATGCACAGGCCTGCTGCTTATATTTTCTGTTTGAACATTGCTCAGACAAAAAAAACAGAACAGAACAGAACTTGGTACTTGCCCCAAATGTAGAGGAAGAAAGATAGTAATAGTAAAAATTAAGGGGATAATAGGAGTGGCAGCAGCAAGCTGCTTTGTCTTTACACTCCTTAATCTTTGAATCGTAAAACCAGTGATAATCATAGCTGCCAGGTTTTCCCTTTTCTCGCGAGGAAGCCTATTCAGCATAAGGGAAAATCCCTTTAAAAAAGGGATAACTTGGCAGCTATGGTGATAATGTGCATGTCTAGAATTGGAAAAATTGCAGAACACAGTGAGGAATAAGTCTAAGAGGTTGTAGATATTCCTTTAAGCTGACAACTAGATGTCAGCATTTAAAAAAATGTTCATTTGTTTCTGAACCCTCATCCAGTTTATTTTGTAGTCTCCATGATGTAAACAGATAATTTTAAACATCAGCAGATAACAATGAACACAAATTGACACAAGCTATTTGTCAGAGGATGTTGTAATCTCAAAACATGATATAAAACTGATATATTAACCTATCATTCCTCGTTTCACAAATTGCAGGTTACACTACTATATGTTAGGCCTGTGCACTACTACTACTACTACTACCGGTACTACTATACTACTACTACTACTACTAAATATGGCTTTGCAGTTTGGATGTTATGGGTAGGCAGCTCAGCTAAAATCAACAAACCATAAAACACATAGTCTATTATGAAGAGATGAAGCTACAGAATTTGAGACAGACAGCTAAAAGGGTTTTGGGGGTTTTTAAGAGAAGCTTTTTAAAGCTTGCAGTTTTTAAACAGGACTCCATCCCTCCCTTACTATATGAAATTTAGTGTGTTCCTCTAGGGTTTTAGTTTAATTAAAAATCTTTTCCCTTCAGGTTTTAAAGAAAGGTTCAAAAACCAGTTATCCTTGACTTTTCATGGAAATATTTTACTATGTAAGTGGTTATGGGGTATTCACTGGTATTTATTGAATTTTATTGTACTAGGCATATGTAAATAGGCTGTTCTACTGTGATTTGAATGGTATGCTTTAAATGGTATGCTTTAAATTTGAATGGTATGCTTCCATTTTTTTTTAATGGAATTGTATATACTGTAATAATGTACTGGGAAGCCTATTGTCTTGGAAACGGCTTAGAAATGTCTGACATTTAAATTCTTTGTGTGGCTTTGTAACAGTGTTACAGTACTGTTTTGTGGACACTGTAAAGCCCTACCTGTATGTTAAAGCCCCCTGAGCAACTACTTTTTCAGGCAAAGAAAATGTTTGGGTCCTTCTTACTCTTTGTTTCAGAGCTCAGGAGCTCAGCTCACTACTGTGTCTTTATGTTAAGAGCACTGGGTGCAGTTGCTTTCTGATAATTTATTTCTATGTCCCATCCAAAATCACTGTGATTAGAAGTTGAAGAGCAACGTTGGCAAAGCTATATAAATGTAATGAATTCCTGGTTGGAAACCACTGCTGTCAGTCAGATCTACACCCCCTGTCCCAACTCCCACCTTCTCCACTTGTGTTGTCTGGAAATGTATTTTTTAACCTATGGTTACCATATTTTTTTCCCAATGAATCCAGGGACACTTTTTTTTTTAAAGCTGAGTAGCAGCAGGGAGTCAGTAGTGGGGATAGTGAGGCAAAGGACTCTGGGCCCGAAGCACACATGCATGTCGTATAAAGGTGCAAAGCCCTTCTTTCGCACCCTGTGAAACATAAATGCGCAGTTTTTTAAAAACTGGGCAACGGCATGCTGCCCGCCTGTGATTCCCGGGCCTCCCCCAATCTCCTTCCCCCTTCCCCCTTTGTTTTGACAGATCGGGGGAGGCTCGGAAGTCGCGGGCAGGCGGCCGTTGCCCAGGAGGGGCACAAGGAGCGCGGTTTCTCTGCCAGGCAAGGTGCAAAGCCCTTCTTTTGCACCCTGTGAAACAAAAATGCGCAATTTTTTTTTTAAAAAAACTGGGCAACACCTGCCTGAGCCTCCCAAGCCTTCCCCAATCTGTCAAAACAAAGGAGGAAGGGGGCAGGAGATCTGAACCGCTGGACGTCCCCAGTTTTCTTTGGCAGTGGCGGCGGCAGCGAGCAGCTCCTGAAGCCAGCCAGAGCCAAGTGTGCTACCAGGCTGGCTCTGGGCTGCTGAGGCTGCTGCTGCCACATTTTCCAGGGACACATTTGTAAATCTGGGGATATCCCAGGGACAGAATTTGTCCGGGCACAGATTTGCAAATCCCGGGACTGTCCCCAACCCTATTTTAACCTGCAGGTGGTCAAAGTCCCTTTAAAATGGATCTGTATCCTTGGGACTGGCACTTTGCTCTTACAAAGTCTGGGCTACAAACTGGGATGTGTCTTGTTCAAATCTCTACCATAAACTTTTTGAATGGCCTTAGGCTCTTACTTCCATCAGCCCCCCCAATAATCTTTACAGGAGTATTGTGAGGATTAAAATAACAATGTGTGAACTGCACTGAAAGCTCAAGTACTGCACAAATGCATTAATATCTGTTGCACCCTGTACATTTTTATTACTACACACTGTTCTGAGTGAAGTGCTGGAACTGAACAATTGACAAAACATTTGTATTATAGTTGAGCTTTGTTAAAGCTCATCAGTGTTTTCATAAGTATTTTGGGATATAATAATCATCAAGATGCAGTTGAAATATACCAAGTGTGAAGAGTGTAAAATTAATATGTGTAAATAGGCAAGATTGAGCACATACTGGGAGGGAAAGGTAGGGTGGCTAACCTGTGACTATCTAGTTGTTTGGTCCTAACATTTAGTTTGAGTACTATAGTATTAACTGATGGTTGTTGGTGTGAGCAAAGGCTGTAGTCCTAAGCATACTTTATAGGAAGAAGGTCATGTTAAACAAAATGGAACAAATTTGGGTTAATAGACTTTGGAATATGCTGCAATAACATGAAAATGCTATTTTTTCTTGTGATTGGACCATAGGAGATACTGGTTCCTAGTAACTGTGTATCTGCAATTGTGCATTATAGTTTCAGTGACATGGTATCCGTTACTATTTTTATAAAAAGAACATACGTTGGCTGCAAGTTAATAGCAGTAGAAGTTGACAACTGGGTTTTTACTGCATGATAAAGGCATGACTCTGCTAAATCATAAAGCTGCTTATGTAAAAGCAGTAAGGATAATAGTGTGTTTCTCAGTGCTGAATGAATGCTTTCACACTGAATAATGTATTAATTTAACATTCCTTTCCGCTTGAGTTGTAATCAGTGAAATATTTCATCAAATATGAAATTCAGGCTTGGTATTCGTTTGAGGATATTTTCAGAGAGATGAAGTATTTGATATTGGAACTTAAGCATCTGGATAGCTGCTTGAATTGGAAACAAAAGTTTTTAAGTTTAAAGTGCTTTAGTTATACACTGTGTCACATATTTTTGGTAGAAGAATCATGAATAAGAGTAGTAGTCCTTTAAAACTTAGTAACACAGCCCAATTCTGTGCATATTCACTGGGGGAAAAAAAACCCTGACAAGTTCAGCAGGATGTACTCCAGTGTAAGTATAGGATTGCAGCCTTATTTGTATATATGTTCATATCGAGCTTCTGTTTTCTCTCTCAGTATATTTTATGTGGATAATAAAATGTGGTAATTTAATTGATAAATGATGTTTTGAAAGCTGGAGAAAAACACAATTAGGACCTGGACCCTAAACAGATAATACATAAACATAGGTTTCACTGTTATAATTAATTTCAATTAAGAATTTTATTCCTAACTTTTAAACCTGTTTTCAAGGTAGCTAACAAAAATAATGTTAGGTCAGGAGGGATTAGGAGAAACTGCAACAGTCCACCATAATACCTATAGGGGAGTAAGTTCATTACACCTGGAGCCATACAATACATTATGTGATTCATAGTTAGAATTTTCCATTGTTTCTTTTCTTAACTTGTTAGCAGACATATGCTTTGAAACAGCATGAGTGTTTAAGCTATTTGTACCTGACTCTCCCCCTTCCCCCCAGCTAATAATAGCTTTAGGAGACTATTTAGATCAGGGGTCAAGTTAAATATCTTCACCCAGTGCTTATCTAACCTGATCTTGAAAGCAGTCATGGGAGCTTGCTATTGAAAACAAAAACCCTAAAGCAGGAAATGTCAACCATAAGTTGGATTGTAGGAACTCTTCATAGCATTGTGTCTGGCTAAGCCCATAGTTGGTAAAGCTACCATATAAAACGTAAATCACAGAATTCACAAGCATGTGATATGTGAAGTACATAATATACCTAACGACTGTATGTGCTGGCATTGAAGAGCCAATTCACTGTAAAATTTGTTGTTGTTGTTTAGTCGTTTAGTCGTGTCCGACTCTTCGTGACCCCATGGACCATAGCACGCCAGGCACTCCTGTCTTGTACTGCCTCCCGTAGTTTGGTCAAACTCATGTTCGTAGCTTCGAGAACACTGTCCAACCATCTTGTCCTCTGTCGTCCCCTTCTCCTAGTGCCCTCAATCTTTCCCAACATCAGGGTCTTTTCCAAGGATTCTTCTCTTCTCATGAGGTGGCCAAAGTATTGGAGCCTCAGCTTCACGATCTGTCCTTCCAGGGAGCACTCAGGGCTGATTTCCTTAAGAATGGATAGGTTTGATCTTCTAGCAGTCCATGGGACTCTCAAGAGTCTCCTCCAGCACCATAATTCAAAAGCATCAATTCTTCGGCGATCAGCCTTCTTTATGGTCCAGCTCTCACTTCCATACATCACTACTGGGAAAACCATAGCTTTAACTATACGGACCTTCGTCGGCAAGGTGATGTCTCTGCTTTTTAAGATGCTGTCTAGGTTTGTCATTGCTTTTCTCCCAAGAAGCATGCGTCTTTTAATTTCGTGACTGCTGTCACCATCTGCAGTGATCAAGGAGCCCAAGAAAGTAAAATCTCTCACTGCCTCCATTTCTTCCCCTTCTATTTGCCAGGAGGTGATGGGACCAGTGGCCATGATCTTGGTTTTTTTGATGTTGAGCTTCAGACCATATTTTGCGCTCTCCTCTTTCACCCTCATTAAAAGGTTCTTTAATTCCTCCTCACTTTCTGCCATCAAGGTTGTGTCATCTGCATATCTGAGGTTGTTGATATTTCTTCCGGCAATCTTAATTCCTGCTTGGGATTCATCTAGTCCAGCCTTTCGCATGATGAATTCTGCATATAAGTTAAATAAGCAGGGAGACAATATACAACCTTGTCGTACTCCTTTCCCAATTTTGAACCAATCAGTTGTTCCATATCCAGTTCTAACTGTAGCTTCTTGTCCCACATAGAGATTTCTCAGGAGACAGATGAGGTGATCAGGCACTCCCATTTCTTTAAGAACTTGCCATAGTTTGCTGTGGTCGACACAGTCAAAGGCTTTTGCATAGTCAATGAAGCAGAAGTAGACGTTTTTCTGGAACTCTCTAGCTTTCTCCATAATCCAGCGCATGTTTGCTATTTGGTCTCTGGTTCCTCTGCCCTTTCGAAATCCAGCTTGCACTTCTGGGAGTTCTCGGTCCACATACTGCCTAAGCCTGCCTTGTAGAATTTTAAGCATGACCTTGCTAGCGTGTGAAATGAGCGCAATTGTGCGGTAGTTGGAGCATTCTTTGGCACTGCCCTTCTTTGGAATTGGGACGTAGACTGATCTTCTCCAATCCTCTGGCCATTGCTGAGTTTTCCAAACTTGCTGGCATATTGGGTGTAGCACCTTAACAGCATCATCTTTTAAAATTTTAAATAGTTCAGCTGGAATATCATCACTTCCACTGGCTTTGTTATTAGCAGTGCTTTCTAAGGCCCTGTAAAATAAGACTGGCTTTATCAAGGTTGCTAGATTCTCTGATATCTTCCTTACAACTTGTATCACTTGGCAAATTGTATCAATTAAATTGTTTCTCTTGAACATGTGAACCCAATGCACAGTGAACCCAATGCTGGGTAGATTTTTTTAAAAAATGTTTAATTGGACTGTACTTTCTCTAACAGTATTTTTAAAATTTTAAAACACCACTAGTCTGCTGCTGTCTCCTAATATTGCCAGATATTACATTGCTAACCTCAAAACTGATGAGAAAGCAAGTGATTGCCTTGATGCTCCTGCATTCACACTTATCAAGCAGCATGTTGGCACACGGTACTCAATCACTCCTATTTTGGTTGTCCCCCAGTATGAACAGGGTAAACAAACCAGGAAGCATTGGCTTTGTGTTCCATCTGAAACCAGGGAACATGGCTTGCTCCTACTCCCCACTCATCACAAGTTATGATAATTACCTGAACTCTTGGTTTGTTGACTTGCTGATTGTGACTTTTTAAAGAGCAGCCATATATGCTACTTGTTCTCAGT
The DNA here is from genome assembly GCF_965207765.1 of Zootoca vivipara. Lineage (NCBI taxonomy): Eukaryota > Metazoa > Chordata > Lepidosauria > Squamata > Lacertidae > Zootoca > Zootoca vivipara. The sequence continues at coordinate 62,130,124 of NC_142586.1, forward strand.
AAGCCAAGAAGTTTGTCTTACTATTGGATGCCATTGCTGCAAATAGAATGCAGTAATCTGTCATTGAATAGACTGACTGTAGTTTGGATGTAATTTACAGATGCAGTTTGAAACTATTGTTGACGATTGCATCCAGTGATGTGGGTTTCCTGGAAAAGAGAATTTTTTGGGGGAAATTGATTGCTTAGAGTGATCTGGTTTAGGATGTTTACTAAATACAAGTAAAACAAACAAAGTTAAGTGCTTTGAAACTGCCAAGCTTGCCTAATACTGTATCTGCAATCTATTCTTTGTTACTAATGAACTTATGAAACAGAAAAAAGCATTGCAAACATTTTGACCGTTGACACTGATTTCATTTCTCACAGAATTCTGAAGTTTGAATTACATTTATTAAAAACTGTAGAGACTTAAAGGACTTTAGCTACCAATTTTGGAAGTACAGGGCAAGGACACATTAAATGACTCAGGGTCCATGGGGAAATAAATTTAAAGACCAGGCCCCAAATGAGTACTAGACAGGACGAGCACAGCTACTCCATTTTATTGACCTTTCATAGTAGGTACAGGATCAGGCCCCAAATTCCAACCTGTCTTTCCCAGACGGTGCAGTCACAGCTTCCAAATAGCCTTTCCCCCCAAAAAATCAGTGTTTGGCGTGTGTATGTGTGTGAAAGGTCCAGGGGCTCTGCTGCTAGCCTTTCCTTGGGATTACCCTTAGGCTACTGTCCAGGACTTCCCAAACCCTATTTCAGTAGGACTGGGGAAACTGAGGAGGTCTTCTCTCAGGGCTCCTTGGGTCTCCATGCAAATGGGGGAAGGAATTGTAGTGGAGCCAAGAGAAGGTGGTCTTTGCCTCACACCAGGAAACCACAACTATTGTATGTATGGATAAAATGCAGAATGGTTAATACCAACATTTCAGAGTCGGTGATCTTGGTTTTCCAGAAAAATTGGAAACAAATTTTCAAATGCCCTGAATTGATAAAGATCTGATTCAGGATACTTGATAGTAAACAAAAATAAAATGTGCCATGCTAATTTTACTAGTGCATGTAGGGTTTAATCATGTTCAGATAAATTCAGAACTTTACTTGGAAAACTTCTTCATTGCATTACTTGTTAACTTACTAATTTTATCATGCCTGAATTTCTCTGTGTGATAGTTCCTAGAGATCACCTGGAAAAAAGTTCCTTAGAAGTATGATTTTAAATTTCTCTTCCTGTTCTATTCATTCCAGTTTAATTGTATTATATTTAGTTATTATGTTACTAACTTAATGGGGATGAAGTACACTGGGAGTCTGCTAGAGCAGAGCTGATGGAAGTCTCAATGTGATTTGATCAAATGGGTACAAGACTATAGTCACACCTACCTTGGGACAATGGTGGCAGCAAAGAGAACACACTTTTTACCCTCATAGCATCTTCAGTGAACTGCCCAGAAGAGCTGTTTAGAATGACAAATGGGCAGGTTTCAGACTTGTGTGGTATCATTAACAATGGACTACTCAGTAGCCAGCTGTGATATTTGCAAAGCACTTTGAGGGCAAAATTTCTTGGATTTGCGCCAAACTTGATGCCACAATTAATGTAGTTTCATTTGGAGGTCCTTGGAGCATCATCTAGTTTACAGCCTGAGAGATCAGTTTCAGTTGTCATGGGATTGGGAGTTAGATGCTCTGTGTTGCAGTTATTCTGCTCCTACCTGCAGAAAAAGAGAGTAGCACTAGGTGACTATTGCTAGGCCCCATTGCTTTTGGGCAGTGGGATTTCTAAGGGTTTGATTCTGTCTCCTATACTATTCCACATAAAACAGCTATCACCTGGGGATTTCAAGTGTGTGTCATCAGTACAATGCTGTGTCCCTCTTAGCACATATTCACTATAAACTTTGTAGTTGGTGTCATGTTTTTACCTTGATGACCTTTTAAATAAATCTTTTGATTAGGGCCTAAAATTTCTGGCTACTTTTTTTTAAAAAATTCATAAAATATTTAAAATATTAAAGATGTGAGATACCACTTAGAGTGCTTATCTTGCTATAATTTTTTTAAAAAATAAAAACCTGTTTGGATACCACCGGTCCACAAAATTGCTAAAATGATGTTGATTGAAAGCCTTTTTAAATCACAGAAGCAGCTAACCCTTCGTAGCATTGTAATATAATCAGCAGACAGAAAGCATTTGGATTTAGCAGAAGCTTCTGTCAGTAGGACACAGGAGATTCTGATTCCCACGCCTTTTACTAGTGGAAGGAGCATTCAGAACAGTAAGTCACATTAATGTCTGCAGGCGGAGGCAAAGGGATGGATGGAAATCATTTCTCTCATTGTTCTGCTGATGGAGGCACATATTAAACGTTCCCCTTGACCTAAAACAACACGTTTTCAAAAACATGCAGTAGAAGCAGAGAAATCTTTCCAGAAGAAGCATACCAGGAAAATCTATGGAAGAAAAATGCAGAATCATGTGGAATCCCAGTGTCTCCTCAAACTTTAAATTGATTAGAATAAGCCATTCCTTATCCTTTCTACCCCAAATTTGGCATAGACCATCCTCAGAGATCCCACCCTTGTGCTGTCAAGTTTATTGAAACCATTTGCTAACTATAAGCCGCAGAACAGGGGTTGCCAACATGGCACCCATGGGCAAACTTTCATTGATTTGTTTTTTGTTATGTACTTTGTGTTCTCATTTTGTATTTTTATGTTGTGAACTGTGTGAACTGCCATGGGATCTTTGGATGAAGGGCAGTATATAAAAATTAAATAAATAAATAGTAAGTATCTAACCCTTCTAGAAATAAAGTTATGGGGCAAAATGTGCAGGTGCCTCTTAAATTATTTTTGTGAAATTGGTGGTGTTGCTACCTTGTATATTTATCCTAGTGCTGAGGAATGCTTCTTGTTACTAGACAGTGACACCTTATTAAAGGTTATAAATTTATAAACAAAGATTACAAAAGTATCAAATTAAGATAAAGAACATTCAAGGGGATTCATAGCTATAAGATTACACTATAACGTCAGATCAGTTTATTTTGAGCACTTACCAATTATATAAATCAGTAAGGCACAATTTATCATTTTCTATGTAGAGAATGTTTGGCTCAGACAACCATTCCTGGGTTGACCATATGACTGTATATCATTCTTTATTCTTTTTACTTTTTTTTTTAAAAAAGATCTTTCAGCAGTAGTTTGTAACCCTTAAGCACAGGAACAATCTGAAAATTGTTGCCACATTTGGAAAAACTATCTGAATTTTCTCCTGGAATATTATGATACATATATTGGTGGCTGAATACATATCTTTTTCAGGGTGAGGTTATTTTACATACATGTGGAAGTACAAGAGATCACCGACCAGGCTAAGGTCAACATCTTTTGGATACTCTTGCATCAGCATTTTGACACCATTGTAAATCAGTTATTTGGTCGCTTGCAGGTTCACCAAAAATGAAAAATTGCCAACTACACTCCTGTACACTATTGCTCTTCTGTCTAGGTTGACTTCAAGAGGATCGATGACAAGAGAGATAAATGAATTTACTCTAAACTTGTCTCTTGGATAAAGTTCATCTAAGGCTTAGGGCACTGTCCCATCATTGTTTTGGTTTTTTCGTACACTCTGCCTTCTTTTGACAGTTTTGTACTTTACATCCAGTATAAATTTAGCTTAAGTGGTGGATACAAACTGCAATCGCAACTGTAAATATTTGTATGTGCTCGATGAGATTTGCAGACTTTGAATTGTCTTGCTAATTTCATGAAATTGGTCTTGTGAATGTGTCTAAAAGTGAAGCATGAAAATGAATTCAAATTCTTCCATTTTCTGCAGAAGATTTTCTACCGGTCATGTAGTATCTCCTTTTTCAGTTCCATCACAGTAAATAAGACCGAGGGTTTCAACAATATAAATATAACTTTTGCTATTAGCTGTAGTAGCTTTGGTGTGAGCCTCCCATCTTGTGTCTGATAAATGCTTAGGAACTTTTGACACAAGAGTGAATAAATTTTTAGCACTTCCCATCTTTTTGTAGAAGCAGAGAAAAAACAATAATGCTCATTTATTGTGTTAAAAAACTTTACTCCATCCAGGCACGAGTCAACTTGGGTTCATCCAACTAGATTTAAGGAATGTGCAACACATGGAATAAACTTTGCAAACTTGTTCCTTTCCATAATTTTTTGGTGAATGACATTTTACTTTCCAGCCATATTGGCTGGATTATCATATGATTGTCCTCTACATTTACTGAAATCTGTTTCAAGAAGTTCAGTATCAGCTCAGCCATACTTTCACCGCTGTGATTTTTCAGTTCAAAAAAACCTCAGAAAACATTTGACTGGTAATCCATTACTAGGAGAAACATATCTAGCAATAACAGTAAGTTGGTCAACATGAGAAGCATCAGTGGATGAATCAACTGATAAAGTAAAATAACCTGCCTGTCTGATATTGCTCAGTATAGCTTATTGAACTCTATTAGCCATCAACTCACATACGGTTTTGGATAAGTACAATGACTGACTAGAGCCTTTACCAATTTGGCGATTAATTCAAACAATCACAGAAAGTTACCATTGTTAGGTGGAGCAAATGTTTCATTAAAAAAGGTAAAGGGACCCCTGACCATTAGGTCCAGTCGTGACCGACTCTGAGGTTGCGCGCTCATCTCGCATTATTGGCCGAGGGAGCCGGCGTATAGCTTCCAGGTCATGTGGCCAGCATGACAAAGCCGCTTCTGGCAAACCAGAGAAGCACATGGAAACGCCGTTTACCTTCCCGCTGTAGCGGTTCCTATTTATCTACTTGCACTTTGACGTGCTTTCGAACTGCTAGGTTGGCAGGAGCTGGGACCAAGCAACGGGAGCTCACTCCGTCACAGGGCTTCGAACCGCCGACCTTCTGATCAGCAAGCCCTAGGCTCAGTGGTTTAACCACAGCGCCACCTGGGTCCCCTCCACAGCGCCACCTGGGTCCCCTAAATGCCAAATGCCTAAATGCCTAAATGCCTGGGTCTTCTGCTAAATGCCAAGTCATTTGCTCCTGAATGGGAAATCACTGCAGCAACATGCTAAAGTAAGTGCCTCCAGTAATCCTACTCTGATCTGCACTTCGAGTTTTGATGTATGTTAGCATGGAGTTTCTATGATTTTATAGTTCCCATGGATTTGAACAAGATAGGTGTGATGCCAATCATCAAATTCAGTAGAAGGTAAAGCTGTAGTCGAGGTAGTTTGGTTAGAGAAAAGTGCACACATGAAACAGTAGACTTTTCTGGGAGAATGCACTAGCCACTCTTGAGGATAGGTTACTCCATTTACTTTGGTGGAATAGAATAAATTCTTAGAGCAGAACTGCTAGTGTTTTCACTGAAATAATTTGCTTTGTTTTCCAATTCTTTAAGATGCTTTAATGAGCTTGAACTTCTTTTTTTGGCATAATTATCTCATGGCTTGTTCCTTCAGCACCTTGTGTTAATTCTTTGGCTGCAGGTCACTTCATTGTCACTTTGTCCCGAAGAATCGGTATTTGTAATGGTAGTTAACGACAACACTTCTCTAAGTTCTTGGAAGGTTGCGTTCTGTATATAAACTAGTTGTTCTTCAGACTGCTGTGTAGTCTACTTGATTCTCTTTGTAAACACAATTGTTCTGAATCTGAGGGATTATGTCAGGCTGTTTCTGCCTGCTGTATAAAGTCATATGACATGATTGGCTTTAAACATTTGAGTATTTCCTTCTTTTCATCACTTTTCATTTACTAGCACCACTTTCATATTGCTTACTCATTATCATTTTCACAAAAAGTCAAAATTATTGTGATCCACAATCATATAAAATAATCCTTATTTGTTCTTAGAATGCATGCTATATTGATAGACAGTGATCTGAACACTTGTATTGCTTCATTGCTGACTTTAACATTTGATTCTGATTAGCTTTAAAGCCTCCATGAATTTTACTAAATAGTAAGTACTCACTTGTGTAACTGTATATACAGACTCATACGGCACATGTTTAATGTTACTAAGCAACTGCACCTAGATAGTAAAAAAATGCCTGTTTTTTAAAAAAATGGCAAGAGGCTCTGGTCCTCCTAGATTATGAGTCCCTGGGCTGCAGCCCACTCAGCCCGTTCGTAAATCCGGCACTGATTATAAAAGATTTGACTGATTTGTTTAAGGTAGTTTGTATTTATCCCTTCCACTGTGGTCACAGTGTTCAGGGTTTGTTCCAATATAAAAATTCAAAACATGGAACCAGACAAAATATTCTTACACGTACACACATGTTCATGACAGTAGCCCAATACACTTTCATTTCTTTATTTCTGGCCTTAAAAGCCACTTTGGGAGGATTAACCTTGAGATTGGACAATTATCTATGTCCTGTGTAACCTTCCAGTTCAATTACTGCAATGCATTTTATGTGCCTTTGAAAATAGTCTGGAATTTTCAGCTGGCCCACAGTAGAGCAGCAGGATTATTAATGCTGACTGATAGGTATCAGTACATCACTCTAGTCCTTTGTGATCTGTACTGGCTTCCAGTCCATTTCCAGGCCCATTTCAAAGCACAGTAGTGGTATTAATATTTTATATTGTTATCAGGCATGTGCCTTCACTGTACTATAAAACATTGTTTAGACAAGCCTATGCAGGTATCTAGAATACTGATATTTAGTTTATTGCTGGTTTTAATTTTTTGATTGTTTTTCTGAATGTTTTGAATGTTTAAAGTAGTAGTTTAAATCGTTTCTGCCAATAATTTGATCATTTTATTCTTTTTATAAACCACTTCATTAATCAATCAGTATTTTTTTTTTGAAAATAAAATAAATAAAAAATTACCTGTAAATAGGTTGGGGTCAGGATGCATGAAGGATTGCCTTCTCCCTTATCTGCTTACCTGGGCTGTAAGATCTTCATCAGAGACTCTCCAGCCTAATAAGGTGATGGGAGGCTGTTTGGTGAGAGGGCCTTTTGGGGTGGGGCACCCTGGGTATGGAATGCTTTCTTCAAACAAGTTTCCCTGGCATGTACAGTTGTTGTTTAGTCGTTTAGTTGTGTCCGACTCTTCGTGACCCCATGGACCATAGCACGCCAGGCACTCCTGTCTTGCACTGCCTCCCGTAGTTTGGTCAAACTCATGTTCGTAGCTTCGAGAACACTGTCCAACCATCTCGTCCTCTGTCGTCCCCTTCTCCTAGTGCCCTCAATCTTTCCCAACATCAGGGTCTTTTCCAAGGATTCTTCTCTTCTCATGAGGTGGCCAAAGTATTGGAGCCTCAGCTTCACGATCTGTCCTTCCAGGAAGCACTCAGGGCTGATTTCCTTAAGAATTGATAGGTTTGATCTTCTAGCAGTCCATGGGACTCTCAAGAGTCTCCTCCAGCACCATAATTCAAAAGCATCAATTCTTCGGCGATCAGCCTTCTTTATGGTCCAGCTCTCACTTCCATACATCACTACTGGGAAAACCATAGCTTTAACTATACGGACCTTTGTCGGCAAGGTGATGTCTCTGCTTTTTAAGATGCTGTCTAGGTTTGTCATTGCTTTTCTCCCAAGAAGCAGGCGTCTTTTAATTTCGTGACTGCTGTCACCATCTGCAGTGATCAAGGAGCCCAAGAAAGTAAAATCTCTCACTGCCTCCATTTCTTCCCCTTCTATTTGCCAGGAGGTGATGGGACCAGTGGCCATGATCTTGGTTTTTTTGATGTTGAGCTTCAGACCATTTTTTGCGCTCTCCTCTTTCACCCTCATTAAAAGGTTCTTTAATTCCTCCTCACTTTCTGCCATCAAGGTTGTGTCATCTGCATATCTGAGGTTGTTGATATTTCTTCCGGCAATCTTAATTCCTGCTTGGGATTCATCTAGTCCAGCCTTTCGCATGATGAATTCTGCATATAAGTTAAATAAGCAGGGAGACAATATACAACCTTGTCGTACTCCTTTCCCAATTTTGAACCACTCAGTTGTTCCATATGCAGTTCTAACTGTAGCTTCTTGTCCCACATAGAGATTTCTCAGGAGACAGATGAGGTGATCAGGCACTCCCATTTCTTTAAGAACTTGCCATAGTTTGCTGTGGTCGACACAGTCAAAGGCTTTTGCATAGTCAATGAAGCAGAAGTAGACGTTTTTCTGGAACTCTCTAGCTTTCTCCATAATCCAGCGCATGTTTGCTATTTGGTCTCTGGTTCCTCTGCCCTTTCGAAATCCAGCTTGCACTTCTGGGAGTTCTCGGTCCACATACTGCCTAAGCCTGCCTTGTAGAATTTTAAGCATAACCTTGCTAGCGTGTGAAATGAGCGCAATTGTGCGGTAGTTGGAGCATTCTTTGGCACTGCCCTTCTTTGGAATTGGGATGTAGACTGATCTTCTCCAATCCTCTGGCCATTGCTGAGTTTTCCAAACTTGCTGGCATATTGGGTGTAGCACCTTAACAGCATCATCTTTTAAAATTTTAAATAGTTCAGCTGGAATATCATCACTTCCACTGGCTTTGTTATTCGCAGTGCTTTCTAAGGCCCATTTGACTTCACTCTCCAAGATGTCTGGCTCAAGGTCAGCAACCACACTACCTGGGGTGTACGAGACCTCCATATCTCCCTATCTCCATATCTTTCTGGTATAATTACAATTTATAATAAAAAGAATAATAAAAAGAAACCAACAGTAACAATCAACTACATGAAATCAATACAAACACTGCAGCACTACAAAACCTTATGAAGGTACATAATAATTTTTTTAAAAAACGTTGAAACCCTATGACAGACTGGAGATGTAGTTCTACAAACCAAAAACATTATATTACAAGACTTATGGAAACAAGGTATTCACCTAGCATAAAAAGTTCCTACTGTACATGCCTCCAAGATATGGAGATATGGAGGCATGTACAGTAGGAACTTTTTATGCTAGGTGAATACCTTGTTTCCATGAGTCTTGTAATATAATGTTTTTGGTTTGTAGAACTACATCTCCAGTCTGTCATAGGGTTTCAACGTTTTTAAAAAATCATTATGTACCTTCATAAGGTTTTGTAGTGCTGCAGTGTTTGTATTGATTTCATGTAGTTGATTGTTACTGTTGGTTTCTTTTTATTATAAATTGTGAACTGCCCAGACTATAGGGTTGAGTGGATGATATCATGGGCAAGGGAAGATTAACTATACCTGCCTGTTAGAAAAAATGGCAACTGTGGCACTTGTATGTAACATGTACTTTACTGAAAATGTGCCTTTTGGACCTAAACGGAGAAGAAAGAAGGCATGTACTTTGAGCTCACTGTGAGTGTAGTTTTTTCATGCATGTTTCTCATTTTTTTAATTATTCTGTCCTATTGAGCATGAGATACAGTGCCTTCTTGGTGATGGTACTGAGGTTTTTAGAAAGGTTTACCTGAGTTCCTTGGCCTTTATACTGAAATTTTGGAAACATTTTATTCAAACACATCTTTATATTTAAGGAAGAATTCAACATAGCAGTATGGCACTCATTCCACCAGCACAAGCTTGTCAGCTTGATAGACAAAACAACCCCCTCTCCTCTTCCTACGTGCTGTTTTGGAGCTTCCCCAGAGCCAATTTCAGGGGGAGAAGATGGGAGAACCCCATTGCAGTAGCAGGACTTGTCAGCTGAAACCCTTAGTTCTCCTCAGTTCTGCTGTTTGTAAATTTTGTATTCAAAATCTACAGATTTAAAGTGCTATGTTTTAATGTACTGTTCATAAACAACCAGAGAACTGACTGAGTAAAAGAGGACAGAAATAATGGTAACAATTAATAATGATAGTGAGCTGTCCACTTATTACTTGCCTCCTGGGTGAAAGTTCACATGCTGGGCCTCCCTACGCAGGGTGAAGGAATTGTGGGAGGACAAATGATTTGGCCGCAATAAAACAAGCTGACCCTTGGTTTTTCTAGCACATCTTTTATGTACCCATGCAGGAGGAATAGGCACTCTTGCTTATTTATTGTTGAAAATATTTATATCCCAGCTCTCTAAAGGCTGAGTTTGCTTACAGAAAACTAAAACAAATTGGTCACAATACAAACAATTTAAAATAAGAATAAATAATTTATTAAATCAATAATTTATTAATTTATTAAATTAATTTATTAAATCAACAGCCAGAAGCCTTTCATTTCAGAAATGGAAGGTGATGTTCTTCCATACTAAAAGGATAGCAGCGTGTTGATCTAGCAATTTTCAGCTAGCTTTTGATGTGTTAAAATCACCTTAACATTTCATTTTCCTGTGGTTTAAGTATTCCTGCAACAGTGGTCCTATGTGAGAAATTCTTCACAGCATCTAAGTAGTGATGACAATGAGGCTTAAATTGCCACCAGTCTCAATATAAAATTTTCAAGTATGAACTAGCATGCCTGTCCAAAACAAATGGTGGGGAAATAAGTTCTTTGGCGCTTGCTGATTTTCATTGAGGCTTCTATAAAAAGTTGCACTGTGGTATAACTGACTTTGTAGAAGCTGTTGCTTAGCATAATTGTAAATAGAAAGTTTGATGTGATTGTTTGCTTCCAACACAGATTTATATTAGCTAATATTCCTTAATGAAATTAATGTCAGTTTTGGTCGGCCAGGCGTTGAATGCTACTGCCAACATGACAGTGGTGCTGCAGTAATCCAGCTTCAGTTTCTGATCAATGAGGTTGGTAAGCTTGTGATACAAACAATTTTTTAAGATACAATTTTATTTATAGCTTTCATTTATACACATTTCAATAGCTTAACAAATAGTTGTAACATTTCAAACCTCGACTTCCTTCCTCCTTTCTGCTGTTCCTTAAATTTATTTTTATCATCTCCTGCATATTCTAAATTAACTTTTTCTTTTATTTATCTATTTTGATTATATATTATTTTGAAACTGCAGGTTATTACAATAATCCTGCCAATGTCTTTATCTGTTTACAATTTGTTTGTACGGTAAATATTCGATAAACTATTTCCATTCTTTTATAAAGAGTTTGTTATCTTGATTTTTTATTCCAGTAAGTTTTGCCATTTCTGCATAGTCCATAAGTTTTTTTATCCATTCTTCTCTCAACAGAGCTGCTACTTCTATCCATTTTGGGGCATGATCCATACAATTTTGTGTGTATTAAAAGTAGAAGGCAATCTGTTCCGTGCAAATGGTTGTGACTAAATTGACTGGAATGATGAGTTGTCAGATTACCTGGAAAATAAAAATGGAAAAATTAAAATTAAAAAACTTAATTAAGAAAATTAAGAACTTAGTTATGCTAATTATTGCATTCAAATTTAATGACAAACCATGTTTTGCTGTTATGTGTGCAAACAGCCTTGGGCTTGCATTCTTCTCCCATTTTTTTGAGCACACGTTGGAGGTGATTGAAAGTTTCCATTCTCATTTTTTGGCAATTTACCTTTTGCTGGTTTGTCCAGCACTGACTCTTGGTACTGATACAGTCAAATTGATATAATGGAGCAAAGATCTAGCTTTAATGAGAATAATGTATAAATTGTCATTTTCTGCTGCAAAACTGAGCAGTGATATGTGGAATATTTAAAATGTGTTTGAATGTAACTTGACTGACTCTTGTGAAGCAGTTCTAATCCCTTTAAAAATATTGAAAGCACCATAATTCCAAAATATTTACAGATTCCCTTGACAAAGCTTCCTTTTTTCTTTTAAGGGAGCCCTTGTGAGTGCCTTGGCTGATGATACCTTACATTTATGGAATTTGCGTCAGAAGAGGCCTGCTATACTGCACTCCCTAAAATTTAACAGAGAAAGGTAAGAATTATTTGTTGCTTTAATATTTTACAATGTATGACAACTTTAGCTCATTTTCACACAATAGGGTGAAGGCAGCAAATGGTTTCAGTCCTACGTGCCCTAGCCATACTCTAGCCTGCTACTTCTTCATGAACAATTTATTTGCAAATCACTTCTTCTATTGGCTTGGAGGACGTGGGGACTCTGTAAGAAATAAGAAGATAAGTGATGATGGTACATTTGCTAGCTTACTGTTACATAGCATGCAGGTGCCAGCCCAGCTGGGAAGTGGGAAAGGGAAAAGGAGTAATAAAATAGGCATTGGATTTTTCTTTCTTTCTAGTTTTTTCTATATTTTTGTATTCTCTTGCTTCTCTGCCTCTTAGAATTCAACTTCAGTAGCAGAAACGAAGAAGTATTTTTAGGCCCCATTCTTGAAAACGTATCTCAAATACCTAGCAGTCGACCAGCTTCTGCTTGTTGTTGTTTAGTCGTTTAGTCGTGTCCAACTCTTCATGACCCCATGGACCAGAGCACTCCAGGCACTCCTGTCTTCCACTGCCTCCTGCAGTTTGGTCAGCAGGGCCGGCTCTAGGCAGACCCCCGGTGTCGTGGCACCATGGCGCCGGCCCGCCAGGAGGGCGCCGCGAGCTGCGCCCGCCCGGTCCGCCGGTTGACAACCGCACTGTGCCTGCCCGCCCACCCACCGCGCTGGGAAACGGGGTGGGGGTGGGGCGCCGGAGGGATCCGCTGCTCCACGGCGCCAGGGGCGCTTAAGACGGCCCTGTTGGTCAGACACATGTTAGTAGCTTCGAGAACACTGTCCAACCATCTCGTCCTCTGTCATCCCCTTCTCCTTGTGCCCTCAATCTTTCCCAACATCAGGGTCTTTTCCAGGGAGTCTTCTCTTCTCATAGGGTTGTCAAAGTATTGGAGCCTCAGCTTCACGATCTGTCCTTCCAGTGAGCACTCAGGGCTGATTTCCTTCAGAATGGATCGGTTTGATCTTCTTGGAGTCCATGGGACTCTCAAGAGTCTCCTCCAGCACCATAATTCAAAAGCATCAATTCTTCGGTGACCAGCCTTCTTTGTGGTCCATCTCTCACTTCAATACATCACTACTGGGAAAACCATAGCTTTAACTATACGGACCTTTGTCGGCAAGGTGGTGTCTCTGCTTTTTAAGATGCTGTCTAGGTTTGTCATTGCTTTTCTCCCAAGAAGCAGGCATCTTTTAATTTCGTTACTGCTGCCACCACCTGCAGTTATCATGGAACCCAAGAAAGTAAAATCTCTCACTGCCTCAATTTCTTCCCCTTCTATATGCCAGGAAGTGATGGGTTTAAGTTTGGTCTGATTGTATTTACTTTAACTGTAAACAACAACAATAACCCTTAAAAATGCAGCTGTAACTGTTTTGCTGTCAGCAAATGCGACCGGCAGATGCAGTTCCTTTTATTTCCTTTTTTCTATACTAAAGTAGTAAGATGATTTGTCAGGTTCTGTTCACCTTTGGCAGGGACAACTGAAGGTTTTGTGTTGATTGCAGAATAGAGGATCTTGTATATTTGGTGCACCCACAAGGGCGTGAATAGCCAGCTTAATCTCTGTCCTCTCAGCCTGATTTCACACACATTGATTATAAAATTCACCAGAATGCATTTTAGTCAGAGACTCTGGGCAGATTCAATCATCTAGAGCAGGCATGGCCAACAGGTAGATTGGGATCTACCAGTAGATCCCCAGGACGTTTCTGGTAGATCCCGGGTAGATTGTGGGTTCCTTAGTGATTGGCAGCCTAAAAGAAAAGAAAGAGCTCTCCCCCTAAAAAAAAAAACCCCCAAGAACTCTTGTCTCTCCCCCTAAAAAAAGCTCAATAACCTTGAGCAATTGCAGGGAGAGCTCATTCCCTCTTCTCGATACTGAGCTTACCAGTATGTGTGTGACTCTGTTAGTGCGTTGCACAGAATGGCTGGATTGCTCCCTGTCCCTCTTGCCTGCCTAGAGCTCCCCGGCTCCTCCTCCCTCATCAGCTAGCGGGAGAGGGGTGGGTGGGTGGGTGCCCCTAGCTGAGGGGGTGGGGTTCCCTGAAGCTGGCCCTGACACAGTATTCGTCTGATATTGAACAGTTGGTTACCAAAATGGTGATGCAGGTGTCACACTAACAATGGATGAAGGCATGTATTTTTTTAGAAATCTTGATAGGTAGGTTAATGGAGTGGGTAAAGGAGTTTGTGCGGTGTACAGTTTTGTGAGTGCTTTTATGCAATTCTGCTCCCCCCTTTCCTTCTCCCTAAAAAAAGCTCAACAACTTTGAGCCAAACCCCCCAAAATGGGGGTAGATCACCGCCAGATTTTGATTCTGAAAGTAGATCACAGTCTCTTGGGAGTTGGCCACCCCTGATCTAGAGGTAGAGAGGAACAGAGATGGTGTTTGTGGTTGTGCTCTGGTTTCACACAGTCCAACCTAGTTGTAATGATTTAGGAAAGATGGTGAGCTCTTCCAGTGCCTAGAGATCTTGTTGGTCAGGAACACAGTCCACCCATATCTAGGGTGATTGTGACACTTCTGGCAATTGAAAGAAGGGACCTAGAATGTTAAGGCTACAACAATAGTAGTATTGTTGTTTAGTCATCTTAGTCGTGATCGACTCTCCGTAATGCCATGAACCAGAGCATGCCTTGGAAGTTCTCACTTTTCAAAGGTTCTCCTTTTTTTATGTCCATGGAGTTTTCTTGGCAAAATAGTGGAGTGGTTTGCCAGTTCCTTCTCCAGGTGGATCACATTTAGTCTAAACTCTCGGCTATGACCTGTCTGTCTTGTGTAGCCCTGCCCGGCATACCTCACAGCTTCTTGGAGTTATTCAAGCCCCTTCACCACGACAAGGCAGTGATCCATGAAGGGGCAACAATAGTGTAGTGGTCACCTTTCTGGCGCATACTGTAGAACTTGAAGATATTGCATTCATTAGGTAACATGTAAGGGTTTGTGAAGGGATGCCTGTGTTTCTGCAGTCAGACTTGGATCAGGGGTTGCCTCCAAACACCCTGAAGTTCCTAGTGGTAGTATTTTGCTCTGTTCTGTCTTATGCTGCTCGAGCATCTCTGGATTGCCACTCTTACAGCTTTGCTTAAGCCATCTCCAGTTCATTGCTATCCCACGTGGGGTTTTCATTAAGTTCCTGATGAAAGCACCCTTTGAACACATGTGCACAGTGCCTCTGAAGTGGTTGAGCTGAAAGGTGCTGTTTTCTGGTGTCAGTAACACCAGTCCTTGGGGATCTGAGCTTGTGGGCACCCTCAGCACTTATGGAATTATGTATCTTTCTTGATGACTTAGTGGTGCATGGCTCAGCATATATGTCCAAGGTAAATTCATTTATTTCCCATAGAGCTGGTGCTGTCTGGAGATCGCACTTCCCAAGGAACATAAGTGGCACTCCCTAGATATCGGCTGGGGCTTACACAAATAGCTTAAGCATACAAGAGACTTTAGACAATAGATTACCTGCTTGTTTCTGTCTAGTCCAATACAATGGGAAATAAGGTTTTGTTGGCTATGAAGTTATCATGGATTAAGGTGTATCTCCAAGTGTTATGATGTTTCTGCTGCTGCTGTGCCTGGTGGGGTTGCTGACAATTCTTCAAAAAAGTGCTTCTTCCTTCTCTGCCTTTGGGTCTAATGTTCCATTGTGGGACATTTGCAGAGCAGCCACAAGTTAAAAATGTGTATACATCTGCTGACTGGTGTGTATTGTAGCACGTAGTTTGTAAGTAGTTTCCAGGCTACAGCATACCTACCTTACTAGATATTGCTTTGGTATATTCCTCCTCCACTGCAAATATGGACTTGCTGTGATAAGTTCATTTTCAGCTGGGAATGGAAGGGATCTGAGCCACCCTGTGATTGGTGTCACTGCAGTGGGGAGAAGTGTTGTTGCCAGTACAATATAATGCAGTCAATTGCAAGGCAGGGAGCTCCAAGGGCTATTCTTCACCCCTTATGGCTTTGTTTATTTCTATTGCTACTTTATTCTGTTTTTGTTATTGCCTTGTTATTCTTGGGCTGCTTTCTGTTAGCTGTGGCACTTACAAACCAAGCCCACTCAGACTAAATGCTGGCAGTTTTTATAATCTTGCCTGCCTAGTGTATAAAGTGGGAGGGACAGCCCATCCAAGGGCCCTCTCTATTCCTTGCAGAAAATGAATTTGTCATGGTAAACCAGTATTCTACACTACCGTAGTAACATAGATAAAATGTAACACTAGATTACTAGCAATTTAGGAAGTGTGGCAAACCAATTTACAAGAAGAGCTAAAATTTTCGAGTGAAACTTCTACCAAACAGAGGCCTAAACATTTTTCCTAGAGAGAAGCCTTGTTTTTTCATGTCACTAAGAAAGGATAAGATTAGAGGCTTCTGTTGTCTCTCTGTTTTTTCTTCTTCTGTCAAACAGAGCATGGAACTTATTGCCAAAATTAAACAGTGTGGCAACTTCATTCTCTTAACTCAGAGATTGTTTTCCTTCCTCACAAAGAATGTGAGAATATCCTTTAACTTAGTTTCTTCTGAACACTTTAGTGTCCTGAAGAATTAGCCAAATAGTGCAACTTTGTTATACTTTTAGTACTCTAAAGAAACATTAGTGATCTGATATGAAGGAAGAATGCTGAAGAAAAAGGTGTAATTGTGACCTAGTTTACAGTGTTTTCCATTAACACTACATTGATTTTTAAAAAGATGCATCATAAATGCTTGAGTATGCATTTTTAATAAATCAATTAAAATACTCTTCACTACGTACCAGGCACTTCCATAAGTTATTAACATAATGGCTTAATGTTAAATTTAAAACATTAAGTGCAAGCTCTTGTCTATATGAAAGTGCATTCAATAAAATAATGCTTCATGTTCCAAACTAGCTTTTTCCCTCTTAAATGTAACTCTTGGAGTCTGGATAGTTTTCTGGTATGTCCATTCAGACATTTCACTAAACCATACTTTTCACTACAGTGGAACCTCGGTTTATGAACACCTCGGTTTACGAATTTTTGGTTTACGAACGCCGCGGACCCATCTGGAACGGATTAATTCACTTTCCATTACTTTCAATGGGAAAGTTCGCTTCAGTTTATGAATGCTTCAGTTTATGAACAGACTTCCGGAACCAATTACACCCATGCTTCGGGTTAAGTACGCTTCAGGTTGAGTACTCCGCAGACCCATCTGGAACGGATTAATCCACTTTCCATTACTTTCAATGGGAAAGTTCACTTCAGTTTATGAACGCTTCAGTTTATGAACAGACTTCCGGAATCAATTATGTTCCTAAACCGAGGTACCACTGTATTTGTTTCCATGAGGCTGTGTCTCTCTGTTAAATTTATAGGTAAGGAGCTCAAGGCATGGTGCCATTTCAGTGCTGGGTGGATACAAATTGTCCATTTAGTCCAGTTTTAGGCCTGAGAAGGAAATTCATGCTTACTGTAGTGGTTAATCTAAACAGGGAACTGGCTATTGGGAGTAGACCTTGTTGATTCTTTTGGAGCTCTCAGTTCCCTTTTCATTTGACAATGCAGTTCAATTTGTATTACAATAAGATAACAACATAACAAATAATAGAAGAAATGAAATACAAAATCAATGTGAATATTTTATATGGATATACCAGACCATCTAAATAAGTGGTCTGCAGACCACAGATTGGGAACTTTTGGTCTAAGGCATAGCATCATAGATACATGCCAGATGACCAGAGGGAGAAAATTCCACAAAATAGATGTAGGAATGCTCAAACATAATGCCTAGCCTTGCACCCTTGTTCCATAGTCGCCTTTCAAGAAATTCCCGATCTTCCTGAAGATGTGATACTGTGTCATTTCTTCCAAAAGAAGTCTGTCTTAATTTCTGAAGTACATTGTTTATTCAACAGGGTGACTCTTTTGTCTTTCACCATTCTACTTTATGCTTAAATTCTGTAAAACCCGTATCTCTTTGATGTTTTCACATATTCTTTCCTATCTGTCTGGCCAATAGTAGATATTTTGTCTAGGCATACCTAGACAAAAAGCATAATGCGTTTCTCTGTTTTATTCTGTTGTCTGGTGGCTAGTTTTCCAGACGGCATTGAATGTACTGGAAAAAAAATACATATTAAGAGACCATAGGATGGTCCATTTCCTAATTTCATCAGGCCCTTGCATAGTCACCCCAGCAGCATTTATTGTGGGGAGCACATAAATGGTGTTTGTAGAACATTTGGACTGTGCACACCTTTAAGTGACACAACAAAGTGAATGCCTGCATTTTGGTTATAGAACTAAAGCAGATTTGTCAATCCCTTTTACATTGTTGCTACCTAGAAGCTGGCTAAATTGCTCTATGCAAAGCAGCTGTGTGGAAAAAGTAATGTCTTGCCTTGTACAGCTATGGAAACTACACATTTTTGAGCCATTGCAGTTGCATGAATTACCAATGGGAAGGAGCAGTAGTAAATGTGGATGTGCTGAAGCAGACTTTGCCATCTTCATGGAATTGCATCCACAGGATTACTTGGGATTTTTGTATAGCAAGTTTCTGACATCCCAGGTGTATACTGGTAATTTGTGTGCAAAAGGGGAAAGAGATAACTGTTTTCTCAGGTTTGCTTTCCTGTTTATTTATTGATGAATATGCTGCAGGAAGAGTCTGTGTCAAAAATAACAGATTTTAGCCATCTTATTTCAGCAGGCCTTGGGTTGCTTGGACCTTTATGGCCAGACTGTGTTGCCAAGTCCATCATGTGGCAGCTGTTTGGAAAAAGACCTGCCATATGTGTGGATCCCCTTCATAATCTTCCTTCTTACCTTTTTATTTACCGTATTTCCAGGCCACCTGTCAAATAGAAAATTGCCCAAGGTGGCATACATCATTAAATAACCAATTACAGTTAAATAGCAAATAAAAAACAAAAACAGTATGGCTGAAATGAACAGCTTGACACAGATAAAAATTGGTACAACTCTTTTGCCAAATTAAAAACCTTGGATTAAAATAATGAATTAGAAAAAGAGTGAATTGGCTTTTCACTTGAAGCATCAGTATTTGAGATTTTTACAATGAACTTGTTTTTGGGAACAGTGCAAGTTTGTTTAATTGTTACACACTACGCTAAGTTTTACAAATCATGATAAAGGTTTTGCTTAAGTAGCTTTGACAGTTTTATCAGAGGAGACATATGGCCCACAACTAGCAAAGGAAATCCTTTGCAAGTATCTGCAAATTGCCTCTCAAGTGACCTTCCTTAACTATTAAGACATTTATGTAAGTAATTATGCAAAGTGTGCTTAGATTCAATAGGTGTTTAGCAATGTTTACTTGGATGGCTGTGCTGTAGCACTTCCACTTTAGGTGTACTCTATTTTATTAGTCTGTGCCATGTCCCGAAATACCAAGACAAGATCAAGCTTTTCTTCTGAAGACAATAAATAAACAATGGTAGACAGTATGTGAGTTCTGCTTATATAAAGCATTTTAGGGTATGCTCCTGTGGCCCTGGATATTGTCTTCCTTCTTTTCTGTGGATGGAGAAGGTTTGCCCATACAGGTCTCTTCAATGTGGCCATGGGAACCTACATGGCTATCACACCATACATGCTATAGTGGTAGGGAGCGAAAGAGTGTGTCGGTGGGTGGGGGTGGGGGTTTGAGAGAGATAATATCCTCCTTGCATAATAAACCCTCCCCTCTCCCCCCAACCTCCCCCCCCAACAACTAAGGAAGTGTAAATAGTTCAGCCCTAGAGCTTTCCCTAGTGAGGGTCAGTATTTGATGGTGGCTCTACCATAGATTCTCACGTCCCTATAGCCAAAATAATGTCATTTTTTATGTATCCAGCTACAAAGTCTGTGATGCCCATTATTGCAATTATAAATTATATTCTCTAGAGAATGCTATTTGACAAAACAGCAGCTGTTAAGGAAGGAGAAAGTGAAGATCTTGGATAGTAGTTTGCTCTCGGTACTTGACAATAAATTAGAAAGTTGTGAGAAATGTGGATCAGTGTGCCTTACAGATATCCTTTGACCTAAACCGAGAGTGGCTATGGATGAAACTACTGTTGCACAGCAGATCTTTGAAACAAATTGAGAATAGTGGGCACTTCAGATTTCTTTTTATGGAATGAGTCCATTCTACAAATATTCTCCATTATCCAAGTAAAATAAAGACACACACTCTCTCTCTAGGCTAAGTGGTTGTCTTTAGCTCTGATTTTTTTGTGAGAGGAGAAATGTCTTGTATACTCTTGCAGAATCATTCATCATGGATTTTCTAAGTTGTTTCATTCGTTATTTCTCATGTTTAGATAGGAACAGCTCTCCATTTCACCCCATTTTAAAGACATAGAGACCTAGCATTCTATATGTGTTGCAGATGAGCAGCTAGTGTTTCCATTGCGTGTGTTAACAGAACGACACAGAGATACGGTTGAGAACTAATGATCTGTTATTGAAAACCAGAGACCTAGGTTAGAGGAAATTTGATTTACCTGGGTGTGAATTAAACAAGCTTTTGTGAGCATAAACACTAGACATGAAGTGCAATAGTGTGCTTTCCTTGATTTTTATTTTTAATTTTAGCTGCATTTCTTAATTCACTTTTTTTTTCTCTTTCAGGATAACATTTTGCCATATGCCGTTCCAGAGTAAATGGCTGTATGTGGGCACTGAAAGAGGAAATATACACATTGTTAATGTGGAGTCCTTCTCTCTCTCAGGCTATGTCATCATGTGGAATAAAGCCATTGAACTGTGAGTATGGTCTAGGTGAAAATAAATGTAATTCATTTGGGTATCATTCTTTTTGGCAACACTATTCTCAGTTGAAGGTACGCGGGTGGCACTGTGGTCTAAACCACAGAGCCTAGCGCTTGCCGATCAGAAGGTCGGCGGTTCGAATCCCCACAACGGGGTGAGCTCCCATTGCTTGGTCCCTGCTCCTGCCAACCTAGCAGTTTGAAAGCATGCCAGTGCAAGTAGATAAATAGGTACTGCTCCGGTGGGAAGGTAAACGGCGTTTCTGTGCTCTGGTTCACCAGAAGCGGCTTAGTCATGCTGGCCACATGACCCGGAAGCTGTACGCCGGCTCCCTCGGCCAGTAAAGTGAGATGAGCGCCGCAACCCCAGAGTCATCCGCGACTGGACCTAACGGTCAGGGGTCCCTTTACCTTTTATTCTCAGTTTACACAATACACAAAATGTAGATGTGTTTATTTTTTTATTGTGAAGCCCTGGTTTCTGACCTGTTATATGTATATGTATGATACCCAGCATTAGTCAGACTCAGTGTAGATAAATTAAAATAAAATGAATTTAAATAACTGAAAAGCATTGGTGTCCATGGATCTACTCAGTGACTTAATTGGCTATTTCCCTATGTTGGCTAAAGTGGTAGAAATTTCCTTGGAAAATAAAACTCCTACTGTTAGAATGCTATCCTATGGGTTGATTCAGAAATAGTATGTCTCTCTGCATTCATTGGATCATGCATTTGATCCATAGTGTAGCCAGCTGTAGGATTACAGCCTTAGTCATACAATGTAGAACACAGAGGAATTCAACATAACACTATGGCAATCATTCCATCAGCACAAGCTTTTTAGCTTGCCAGATGGAAAGAGCCACTCTGTCCTCCCTCCACCTGCTGTTCAGGGTGGGGGGAGGTCTCATGCTCCCCAAACCAGTTTCGGGTGGTGCTGGAAAAGGAGAGGAGGAAGACCCATTGAACTGGTGGAAGTCCTTGCGCAAGCTTCAGCTAGCAGGACTTGTTAGTTGAACCCTGGCCAGGATCCTAGTTTCAGCATGCCAGCAAAGTAAAATTTTAAACATTTGGTATGTCATTTAGATAAAAATATATTCAGTACATAATGGAATTTCAGTACATAATGAAGTTTTTTTTAAAAAGCACTGATAGTGTTTGAAGCTCTCTCTCTCTATATATATATTCAGTATATATTTGTTGAGTGTCTCAGAAATTATGCAGATTGGTTTCCCTTGAATATATTAACAGGAAGGGATCTACCCATACCCCTTCAGCTCCATTCTTCTCATTCTTTTGATATTTAGTGTATACTGGTTTGCTGTTCTTATTTCATACTGCAACTCTGTATTATTAGTTTTTCTTTTTTTCTGTTATTGTTTTTTCTGTGACTGCATACTTTTGTGTGCAACTGTAAAATTCAATATAGTTTAAAAGTGTGTGGGGGGAGTATAGAACAGGCTGCATTTTTGGATTAAGCATAGTTTCTCAAACTTCTCTTCCACTTTAGCTTCAAATATCTCCTGAGTCTGACTCACATTTGTTTCATGTTTCCTTACTTATTCTTAATAAACTTCATATACCACTTGATTGTAAACAACTGCTAAGTGCTTTACAAAAATATAAACTAAAAGGTTAAAATTATTGATAAAAACACTTTAAAACAAGTATTTAAAAATATTCAAAAGATAAAGTAAACAGTAACTAAAAAGAAATAAAACAAATGTAATTATAGACTTCATTTTGTTTATTTAACTAAACTCACATCTCATGTAAATTTAAAGCAAAAAGTTATTGAAGAGCAAGTGAGTTGAGACTGATTCATGTTGCTGCCTAACCTAGTAAGTGTATTTTTATCAGACTTGCTTGGGACATGTTTCTGTTTGCCTTTGAAACTTAATGTTCAGGAACACCAGAATATGAAGAGAAAATATGACTGTAGGACTGGGTGAGGGAGGCTCTCTGCATTGTGTCCTGTGTCCCAGGCTCTCCTCTGCAAGAGGATAGGCTGCTGTCAGTACATTCGAGTTGGCCCAGAAACTAGCATGTTTTCAAAATACACAAGAGCACATCTCTTTATTCTAGGTCAGAGATGACGCTTCAGTAAGGTTACCAAATTTTTTTTCAATTAATCCGGGGACACTTTTCAACTTCAAGGGATTTTGTATGGAGACTGATGTGTAAATCCGGGGACTGTCCCCTGGAAACGGGGACGTCTGGTAACCTTACGCTTCTTTCTTTCTTTCTTTCTTTCTTTCTTTCTTTGAACCTTCAGATCCACTAACTGTAGCCCAATACATACAAGATATTCAGTTAGAATTAAAGAATTCTGAGTTGAGGAATTGGTTTGATTATCAGACCTGAACTGAATGCATTATTTGTGCCTTCTGGCTGCCTTCCCTATTTTTCATCATTTTTAGCAGTTCAACTTTTTCCCATTGTTTAACAATCAGGAAGCAAAAATTATTTCCAATTTGCTTTAAATCACCCAGAGAAGTATTAGACTGCAGTTTAATTTTTGACCACCCTTTCTGTTGGTATTGGGGTGCCTTTAAAAGGTGCTTGGGAAGAGAACAACAGAGATTGTATCAGAGTTTCAACAGAAAAGGCAGATCTTCCAAGTGTCTCTATTTTCCAGGGACATCCCTGATTTAGAGAAGCCATCCCAGTTTCTGATTTCATCCAGGAATGTTCTGCTTTTTCTTAGGATGTCCCTATTTTCATTGGAGAAATGTTGGAGGGTGTGGAGTTATCCAACCCCTGAGCCATCTGAAGGCAATCCTGTATAAGGAAGGCTTTTTAATGTTTAATGTTTTATTGTGTTTTTATATATGTTGGAAGTCACCCAGACTGGTGATATAGCAAAATATCATTATGGAATGGGATGTCCCTATTTTCATAGGATAAATGTTGGAGGGTATAAAAAGGTTTAGTGAGGGGGAGTAAAACCAAAGGCAATTTATAGGTTAACTTTTGCAGACCAGACCAGACAAGGAGAGGAAGGAGAAAGGACAGTAGTAAGCCCGAGAAGAATTTAGTGTCAGAGGCAGGCACCCAAAACCAGGAACTTCAGGGTTTAGTTAGACTGAGTTTACCCTAGTAAGGCTGCTCTCTTGAAACCAAACTAAGCTATATTAGAAATGAACAATATGAAAGACTAAGGTAGTCATGGAAAGATAATTTATCAGTGAACAAAGAAGATTTTTGAATACCCTGTTAATAGCCAGTTGATAAGTGATAGTGCTGTCTTGATTGAATTAGGAAGTGGAGGAAGATAAAAGTTTCCATTTGCTTTTGCTAAACCTGTGAGTTCCCAGGCCAGTGTGTAGAGGGCTGGGATATTCTTTTCCATTTGGTATAATGTGGGAACCCAAAAATACACTTCTAATTTGTTAGACCTTGCCAGTCACCTTTCCAGACAAATGGAGACTTTTGAGCCAAGTTGATCATGTTGGGGCTCAGAACAGTGAACTCTGTCAACAATATGTCTTGTCTCAGTCACTGGACTGGGGCCATTATTTTGCCAGTTTTTAAAGGCAGCCCACACACCGTGCCACCTTTAAAATAGATTTTACAGCAATTTGTGAAAACACTGAAGGACTTTAAAAGTATCCTGTTCAGGTGTACTTTAACATCTTTTCATTAGTAGCACTGTCTTCCCAATAATTTTGTTCGTGAGGTTTTGATGACTGTTCCTACTCCTCCATTCTCCATGGGAAGTCCTCCACTTAGGAAGTCTATTCATTAACTTCATGTTGACATGCATAATCACCTGAAGCCAGTGTCTTTTGTTCAGTTTCTTGGAACCTTGGATTTGCTACAAGTGGTTAAGGGAGCAAGGAAAAAATGGAGCTAAAGGGGGGGGGAATCCTAGATATTAGCTTATGTATTAGGAGCCAGCAGTCTTATTGTGGAGGTTTTTATTTTGTGGTATCCACCCAGTGCTGAACCACTGAGGTTCCACTCCCAAAATTTGCTCTCCAACCCTCTGGAGCTGATGTTTAGGGTTTGCTGTGGGAGGAGGGCCTGAAGGGGAGAGAGTTTGATTAGTGATCTAATTAAGGCAACAATACTGCATAACCAATTGTTCATTTCCCCCCAAGTTTTAGGCTAAGTTGCCCTTTATTGTTCAAGTTTGATTATTCCAAAAGATATTGATTATAATCAATAATTATCTATGCCCTGACTGGGTAGAAGATAAAAGTGTGACTTAATTGCTTTAGTCTGTTTCATGCATGCATGCATTTGTCTGGGGGCAGGGGAAGATTTTCATAGTTGGTATCAGCCTGAGTCGTCGTGAAAGCATAGCAAATCAGCTGCTAGACTATCATAGGCGACGTTGCTTTGCATGTTTCCAGAAGAAAACCCCCCAGAAAATATTGATTCTTACCTGGAAATGAGTTGCTTTGAGCTCAGTGAGGCTTGCTTCTGAGTAGACATGGCAATAATTGTACTGTGAGACTGGTTTCCTGGTGGCAATTTAATAGAGCACATATTTAGCATTTCAAATTGGAAGGGTCACCTGGTTATTGGTTTAATTTTAGTTTGGAAAATACAGTCAAGATCTCACTCAAGTAGCAGAGCCATGTCTGGGTTGTACTGCATTTATGGAGCTGAATGTTTCAGAATGCAAGGCATTTCTTTTACATAGACAACTGAGCTGGATGTTTTGCAAAACGCCAAGCTACAGCTCTTCTCACATGTCTGAGAGAAATTTTGTATGGTGGAGAATACAGTCATGTGTGCTCTCACAGCTTTACCACCTAACTTGAGTAGGTAGATCTAGATCTAGTAAGTGCTAGATCAGCACCTAATGTGTGACTTGTTGCAGCCGTATGGATCTTTGAAGCCTCTCTGGTTAAGGGCTTTTTAAAGGAAGGCTTGAGAGTCCCGTCAAGCCTAGAATTGTGGCTGATTTAAATACAGTGATGCAGATCTTTTGAAAATTGTGTTGCTTTCCCTAGTTTAATCTATGGCACTTTACATAGAACAATTTGACAGATCTGTAGCTGAGGGGCTTGTAACCTTGCACATGAGTTTTTATTTACTTTTAGTAAAAACAACGACACTATTTCATGCTAACTGTGCTGTATGAATATCTTAAAAGATTTCCAATAGGCCAGTGGTTCCCAGTTGGTGGTCCACAGACCCCAGGATGTCCACGTGACCCACCCAGGGAGTCTGTGGAACCATTCACATAACAAAAACTACCATGGAGATACCAAATTTTTCAAAAGTAGGGGTTCCATGGCTTGATTTTTCAAGAACCATTGCAATAGCAAAAAGTATTTGAAGTGAAGTTTGTTGGGGGGGGGGCATTTGGTAAAGTGGACAGCGACTCTTGATTGGCACGTAACACTATGCCAAACCTTAGGGAAGTCAGAACACATGGGCACCTGCAAGAAAAAATTGTGGCTGGTTACTCCTTCCCTAGTCTTCCTGCTGTCCTGCTATCTGGAGCTAAGCGTTTGGCTTAGCATTTTGTGTGAACCCGGGTTCTTGGTTCTCGTAGTCTGGCAACAGGAAAACTGAAAAGAAGCAGCCACTGTTTTTATTGTGAGTATCTACATGCTCATGTGTTGTCACATAGCCATGTTTTGGCATAGCATTATGTATTATCTTGGCTTTACTTCATTCAAATATTAGTTTCAAACCAAATGGAATCTTCCCTGGAAATTTCTTTACGTACTTCCTAGAGATAGTATCTGAAAGAAAGCTAATTACAAGTTAGATTTTAGATTTGACTACTATTCCAATTGCACAATTCATCCTGTTTTGTGTTTACCATCATATTACTAATTAATTTTAAGAAATACTACATTTCTAAACTAAGAGGAAAAATTCACTTAGTCACTGTTTTAAAACAGGTCTCTGTAAGTCACTAAACTGGCACTGTACCGTTTCCCCTATTTTAAGACGTAGTCATAAAATAAGACATAGCAGGATTTTTAAGCATCCAAGGAATATAAGCCATACCCCGAAAATAAGACATTGTGATAGGCACAGCAGCAATGCCAGCAGCGACAGGAGGAGGAGGAGGAGGAAAAGTAAGACATTCCCTGAAAATAAGCCATAGTGTGCTTTTTTTGAGGAAAAATAAATATAAGACGGTGTCTTATTTTTGGAGAAACCAGCCCATCAAAATATCAATATATCAGAGTGCTTTACGAACTGATCTATTTCCTGAGAATGCTGAGAGTGCTCTTAGTTTCTAGCTTCTATTACTGTTTATAGTTGCTTCTTTTAAAACATTGAGTAACTATTCTTGAGAGTTTGTTTTCAGAATATAAATATTCCTTGAATGCTTAAATATATAAATATTTTATGGACCCTGAAGTTTTACTAGTTATCTTTCTCAGATACAATATTTTCCATCAGTATAAGTGCCATGGAACTCTGGACTTGCATGGATACATAATTTCATTTAATAAGCATCTTCTATAATACTTCATGGAAGTTTATCAATTTGGCATTGTCTAATTATGAAGCAATTTTCCACTAACACGTTTTGATTAGTCTTAAATTCTGTCAGCCATTGTGATTTTAAGAGTTTAGTTGTTGATAAATGTGATTAGAAATGTACTTTATTATATTTTTTAGTTTTGGGGATACTCAGACAGTTTTGTGCTTTTTTAAAATAAAGGTTTCTCTTTTAAAGACTTCTAATTCTCTGACACTGAGTTTACACACTGAGAATCAATATCATGGCCAGCACCTAATGAGTCCCATAAGTGGGAGCTATTATTAATAATAATAGTTTGAGTTGTACCTACTGCAATAACTGTTCAATTTGTAAAACCATTATTTTCTAAGTACCTCAGTCCTTTCTAACTGGACATGCTTAGTCTGTAATATTATGTGCTTCTACATAGCATGGGCTTTTTCATTGGCATTGGTGCCTGCTTCTTTGTGTTGATATTTTTGTATTTTGTGTGCCCCCATTCCTATTCTTAGTTTGTAAAAAATAGATATTGTTTATATTTTCAGGTCATCCAAGTCTCATCCAGGACCTGTTGTCCATATTAGTGACAATCCAATGGATGAAGGCAAGGTAGGTTAAAACTTGGAAATAAAAAAAATTGTTTAAGAGTTGAATTGTTCTTAGCATTAACTTATTTCACTTAGCATCCCTGTTTTGGATGCTAATAGTTTGTAAAACAATGTGAGGTGTCATGTGCATTAGTGGCTATGTCCGACTTCACACTGTAATATTATGTTGGGAAAGACTTTGATCTCCCTAGGTGAGAGAGGTACAGAAAGTATGTTTGTGTTGCTCCGGGTGAGAGATGGCTTTTTTGTTTCCCCTTCTTATTGGAGTGTTCTTATTCATTGGACTTTCTAATGTTGAAATGCTCTTATTCAACAGAGCTATCTTTTTGTGCATGCCTATTGGTTGTTGCTTGTTTTATTGAAGGGAGAACTGAGTGGATGATGTGGTGCAAGGAGAGTGTGAATGCTTCCCGATTGGGGATGACAGCATGGCTCCTGAATTCTTGTCTTTTATCATGTGTTAGGTTTTTTTTGTAATAGTTATGAGATTTTCTTGATAAATGCTGCAGTTAGGTTTTATTTTGATGTTGTGTTTTGATGTATTTTGGTGTTTTGTATAGGCTTCAATTATGTGGTATATATTTTATTTATGTGCTTAGTTACATGGTTCTGAAATCAATTGTTACTTAAAATGTGGAATTTACTTTTATTACCATTAGCAACAGTTTTGAATATGAAATTATTGCATTTTTAATTTTAATTTTTGTTGACATTAACTGCTTAGAGCTTTATGTTGAAATATGCATGCTAAGTACATACATTTATTAATAATAGGAATAGAATTTGGACGTTCTGGTGAGAACCATTTTTTAGGTGTAAATATCAATAACTATTTGGATGAAGCAAAATAAAAAAATTCCTTCAGTAGCACCTTAAAGACCAACTAAGTTTATATTTTGGTATGAGCTTTCGTGTGCATGCACACTTCTTCAGATACACTAGAAACAGAAGTGTCAGACCCTATATATATACAGAGGGTGGTGGGGGTGGGTGGGAATGGGAGATGGGCTGATGGGAGTGGTAAACCTGTAGATGGGTGTTAATGGCTGCTGATGGCTGCAATTAGTCCTGGGCTGAGGTGCTAAAGAAAGCTTGATCATGCATAATGAGATAAGAATCCGATATCTCTATTCATCCCAGGTGCTTCCATGGTTTTAAGCTTGGTAATGATTTCCAATTCAGCAACTTCCCTTTCCAGTCTGTTCCTGAAATTTCTCTGTAATAAAACAGCTGCTTTGAGATCTTGTATAGAATGTCCTGGGAGATTGAAGTGTTCTCCTACTGGTTTTTTTTTCTATATATATACAGAGGGTATATATATACCCTCTGTATATATATAGGGTCTGACACTTCTGTTTCTAGTGTATCTGAAGAAGTGTGCATGCACACGAAAGCTCATACCAAAATATAAACTTAGTTGGTCTTTAAGGTGCTACTGAAGGAATTTTTTTATTTTGCTTCGACTCAGACCAACACGGCTACCTACCTGTATTTGGATGAAGTGTTCTATATTCCTTTGCAAAAGTGGCCACACAAACACACACCTGGGAAAACGTGTAGACTGCATTGAGAGCCACACAGGGGCCATTGCTGTGAGCTAATTAAGGCAAAAACTTTTTTTTCAAGTGGGGAAAGGGTTGAAAAATTATCCCCCTCATTACTTTTATACTATAAAGCCCTCTTCCCCCACTGAAGAGGCTTTGCCTTTTTTCTTTTTCCTCTTTGCTTATTGACATGATAGGGCTTAGAAACCTATTCTTACTGAAAAGATAAGGTTCTTATTGTGAATTAACATTAAAAAGGGTTTATGTCCATCCTTTCCTTCACGTTTCATTCATGTATAATTTTGTGCTCTTCTAAGAACAACAACTGAAGTGCCTTGTCATATGTCCTAGAGACTGATCCCCCAGAAAAACGGTAGTTACTGGCAATGAAATCATTTCCAGCATCTGGACTATTATGCAAGCATAGCTATTGGATGTTCATAAGTAGCTGCTTATGACACAATGCTGTTTCAAAATTATATGTATAAAGCATACATAGACTTCTTGCCAATGTAAACTCATACTTACGACATTTTAGTGACATTTTTAGGCAGTACACATAATTTGTATACAAGAAAGAGGTCTAATTTTCCACATTTGCTGGATTAAATGGAATTTAGTACTTCATAATGCTTTTTTTAGTAGGATTATGATATAAATCTTAAATGTTATAAAATCCCCTCGATATTCTGATACTAGGATTACAAAGGGATCTTAAAGATATCTCTGTGCAAAAGTGGGCGGGGGCCTTACATAATAACAGTTTTGACACGGGTGCATACCAGATTGGTGAAGATTATTTCCAAATTTTATGAAGTGTGCAGAAAAGTTTAGACAGATTTTCCTCTTTAATACCTTTGCTGTGAAAGAAATTGACTTTTTTAAAAGAGTGACTTTTGAAATTTTTACGTAGTGGATTTTTAGAATGGTTTAAAACTATTTTCCTCCCTGAATTATTCAGCCAAAATACATTCTGTGTTTGTATAGGGTAGGGGTGCCCAAACTAAGGCCCGGGGGCCAGTTGCGGCCCAATCGCCTTCTAAATCCGGCCCGCGGACAGTCCGAGAATCAGCATGTTTTTACATGAATAGAATGTGTCCTTTTATTAAAAATGCATCTCTGGGTTATTTGTGGGGCATAGGAATTCGTTCATTTTTTCCCCCTTCAAAATATAGTCCGGCCCCCCACAAGGTCTGAGGGACAGTGGACCGGCCCCCTGCTGAAAACGTTTGCTGGCCCCTGGTATAGGGTATAGGTGGAGGATTATCTGTGTCTTCAGTTACAGTTCTTATGAGATGAACATACTATCATGTATTGCTTCTCTCCCTAATAGTAGAAGATGATGGTTGGAAGCGTTTATTTTTTAGAGTACCACACCAGTCAACCAACTAGTTTGATCCTGATGCTGCCTTCTACTTTTATTTCTTGACCCTTGTCTATAGCTGACTGTTGTACAGGGGAATCCCTGCTTATGCGAGGCTTCCATTCGTGGCCACTGCACACAGCAGGACATGCGCAAGTCCTTCCCGTTCTGCCCCCATCCCCATTCCATCCCCTTTTGGCACCAAAAATGGTGCGTGTGTCACACATGTGGTGGTCATGCACAAGTGGGGAGCTGCCTGTATTTCAATTCAAGAACAGATTACTTTTGGTGGTCTGGTTTTATATTTCATCTGTGAAAGACTGCAACTTCTAGTTCAATACCATGTTCAGTCTCTAAGCTAAAAACCAATATTCAAGTCGATGTAATATGGTCCACCTTAAATGTACCCAAACTACTAAAACAGAATTATTATTTTTAAGTTTGCAGTAAAGGAGCATTGTACAAAATTAAAACAAATCACTTTAGACACAGGTGAGGTACTTTATTTCAGTTTTTCTGTGTCTTAAAAGGGCAAACTGCATACTAGAACTGTGTCTTAAAAACACAAAACAACCACTTTTCCTGTTACATAGTTTTCATCATGCATGTTTTTTGTTTAGATGGAGTTGCATTTGAATATTCCTGTATTTGTACTGTCTAGGGCAGGCATCCCCAAACTGCGGCCCTCCAGATGTTTTGGCCTACAACTCCCATGACCCCTAGCTAACAGGACCAGTGGTCAGGGATGATGGGAATTGTAGTCCAAAACATCTGGAGGGCCGAAGTTTGGGGATGCCTGGTCTAGGGTGTATCTTTCTGCATATCTGAATTGGTTCTTACTTATTTACATTAGGGTAAATCTTTCCCTTTGCCCCTTTTGGTAGTGAGTCATTTAGAATATTCTATGTTTTAAGTCCAGTTGCAATGTGATAAATGGCAGGTGACCATGCATACTTGAAAGAAGAGGAGGAGACAAACCATATTGGGGAAATTTAGTAGTACCGTAGTAGCAGCAGCAGCAGTAGTATTTATACCTCACATTTCCCCCTGATAGGATTCAAGGTGCCTTACAGATAATAACAAGAATTCATAAAAACATAGAAAAAGAATAATTAAAAAACCAATTAAACAATAGAATTAGGACTATATACATATATAAAATATGTTTAAGACGTACAAATACTTACAATAAAAACATTGCAGAAAATCACATAAGGACTCAGGTAATTTTCATTTTCCCTAATCAACCTTGTATCACGTTTTAAGATTGGCGTTCCTTCAGGGTAATAATCAGACTATGCATGCAAAAATAATTCAGTTCACTACACTGTATCTGCTTCATATAAATGGTTTGCCACAAGCTGGGAGTTTAAGTCTGTGATGATCTTTATTTCCTAGATTTAATACCTCTGTGTGTTCATCCATGGGTAGATTCATTTATTTCGATTGAGCCTGAAGCAAACATGAGACTATTTGTCTGTCTTTTTCTGACAATTCAAGTGTACTTTAAACAGTCTTTGAAATTGCATATCATAGTATCTGTATATTTCTTTTATGTTTATATTTCTAGTCTGTCAGTAGGCATGTTTTAGGATATTGTTGCCTTTTAGTATTATGCTTCTGTAGTTGTCCTTAACATTTGCATTTTAATCCAGAATTTTTTAGAATTGAATCACATGTATTCAGGTACTAGAAATAACTCATTTTCATTCCCAGAAAATTAATATTTTCTTTGGTTATTTATTACAGCTATTGATTGGTTTTGAATCAGGAACAGTAGCATTATGGGACCTCAAATGCAAGAAGGCAGATTACAGATACACACATGACGAGGTAACTGAAGTTATTAATCTGGCAGTTTGGTAGTTTAACATTAAAAACATAGTTATTTGCTTGTGTTTCTCTGGAACAGTCTCCCCCAACCTGATGCCTTTCACATGTTTTAGTAGACCACAACCCCCATTATAGCTTACCATTGGCTGTGCTGACTGTGATTCACAGGTGTTTTCATCCATAACATCTGGAGGGCACCACGATTCTGTGATTCTATTCTATATGTATATGAGTTACACAGATTCATACATTAACACGTTGAAGCATTGCTGGGGGGGGAATTCATGAGATGGCAAATGTCTTGAAGTTGCTAGATTGCATACAGATTTGGGAATAAAGTTTCTAAGGTTGCTAAACTTGCATGTCATCTATGGACTTCAGCGTAGTGTGTGTATTTAAAAGTTCTTAGCTACAGCATCTGAATGTGAATGTTGAAGACATGGGGGGATGGGGGTGGAGAGATTAGGAGAAAAATGCAGGAAATTGTCAGAGGTTTGGAAAGATCCCCCTCCCAACCTCCCCCCTCCCACAGGAAAGATTGCACGTATTTGGTTCTCTCATGCTGCTGTATGGTGTTGTGTTCATCAGACAGCAATACACAGGCTTCAGTCTAAGCAGTTTCTTTGCCCTGCAAAAAGGGATGGATAGGGAAATTGGCTTCTAAATTGACTATGGAAGAGGGGTATATATTTTTCTTAGCCCAGCTATCTCTATACTTTGGTGACAGAGACTATATTTCTCTATAGTTGAAGCAACCAAGGGTGTAGTAAGGGTGCAATTACCCTCAGTTGAGGCATCCTCTGATGTCTCTCTATCCTCCAATGGCATGGAGGGATGTCAGGGTAAACAAGTAGCAATCCTTGCTTATGTGCTTCTCACTCCCCACCCCCACCCCCACCTCGGTTTATTACAGGTTACCAGTTTGGTTTTTCTAAAACCTCAGAAAACATCTATATCTAAACATCTGTGTCTAAAGTGTGGAGTGGACAAGAAACATAGTTTCCTCCTATAATTAAATGTGTATGAACGTCAGAAAGTGAAGAAAGCTTTAGCAAACCATTATGTGTTTAGGTTCAGCAGTGACTAGTTTGGGCCAGCAACTGTACATTTGCATTTTAAATGAAGTGACATTTTTAGATCTGGTGGAAAAGGAACTGATTATCTTAAACACCATAATTGACTCATCCATTCTGCTCTCTGGATTAATGAAGTACGGAATTTGAAAAATGCTTTTCTGTTAATTGTTGGCTATGTGCATCTAGGCATGGTTTTGGGGAGCAATTGGCACAAGGAGAATGGGGATTAAAAATGGCCATAATTTTATTGGAGTTTGGCGCAGCAACAGGCAAGAATCTGTATCGGGCAGATGGCCTCCTGGCATACACATCTCCCAGCCCACCTACTGGGCAACCAAGGCTGTTACTGTGAGTCCTGCAATCAACCTGGGTGTGTGGGAGCCATTCACCCACCCTACCCCTCTGAGCCTAGAGCCATAGTCTTTAAAGTGTCATCCTCCAGACCCCGGTGGGGTTCCCCTCATAAGCTTTAGATCCTGTCCACCGCACTGCCCCACTCAAAAAAGCTGATATGGCTGAAACATAAATACAACTGCTTCCTTGCTTTGAGGTACTGGGTAGGCAAAAACCTTTCAGCCTAGTTAGGCCAATTAAGACAGTAGGTATAATATCTTTCCAACAAATGTCCACAGCAAAATCATACCTAGCAAAAGGAGTGTAGGTTGGAAAACTGACAATTCCAACACTAGTGCTATAGCCTGGGCTTTATTTATACCCTAGGAATGGAGCATTCTGAGAATTGCTTCACACAGAACTGCATATACCCTGCTTGGTGCTTACTGCTGTAAATGCGTAAAGGGAAAACATGTACAAGACGGAACTTTTTTATCACAGTTGAACCATTTCTTTTTTCATTGGAAAGATGAATATATATTGTGATGCTTAATAATGTGTGCAATAAGTATTTCTTTCCCAATATTCTAGGAGTCCTCAACTCAGCTTTTGTGTTTATAGTATACTAAGATTAATACTAATTATGGTTTAAAAGTCTACAATCTATGCAGGAAGTTTGGATATGAAGAAGGGAAATAGGAGCACAGTAAAATGACAAATTGAGCCCCTATGGTTACTTTTTTCTAATGGTTAAATAAGAAATCTATATAAATAACGTGTGAGCTAAAAGGGGAGTTGTTGTGTTTTTTGTTTTTGCTGTGTATGTAAATTTAGCCTAAGATAGGAATTAGACTCATCCTTGATGTAGCCTATGAGAAACAAAGCCATGGGTCATATTCTCCATTTCCATCCACGGTTTCTTTTGTAACCAAAAAGAGAAGCTTTTGATTTTCAAGTAACCACAGTTCCCCTTGATATCCAAACATGGAAAAACTTGTTTGTTTTCATGACTAGAGAGAACAAATTGGGTTAGACCCATGATTTCGCATCCTGACTTATTTTCAAACCATAGTTCAAACAAACCCCCATTCTCTAAGTTTGGATATTGTCATGCATGCCAGCTGTGGAAGCTAGAGTTGCTGTAACAATGCAATCTTTAGTAATATACTGTTATTGCATACTACTTTTTTGACAGTCAAGAATTTCTTATGCTATATTTACTCTACAAAAAATGTGACACATAACTATTTTACTACTTCATTTCACATTTCTTGTTCTATGTAATGTCACAATTCTGTGTGGGATTTCAGATGCAATTGGAAACTGCCTTAGTAATGAGTAATCTTAAACTTGCAAATGAACAGTAGAAGCAGCCTATTTGAAGGGTAACCCTTCCTATTTCTGTTTGGATGCATGGTTTCTGGTAACATTATTTGTACTTAAAGTAAAAATAAGACAGCTATTGAATCATTGGCTGCTATGGATTCTCACTTCATGAACATTGGCTAAGGGCAGTTTCAATATTCTTCCAACATGCAGATTGCAAAAAAAGCCATACAGTACAGTATCTAAGAAAGTGCTCGTGTGAAAGTGGTAGTAACATTTGTAAGTTTTCCTTATTATGTAACTGAGTGTTGACTGTGGACACTTGTGCCAACGTAACCCTTGCGATGACCAAACTGGTGTGAATATATTTGGCTTGGATCCATAATGCCTTCTTCCAATCTGGGATATTTTATTCTGTATTGTGGTATTGGGGACCCAGGTGGCGCTGTGGGTTAATCCACAGAGTCTAGGGCTTGCTGATCAGAAGGTCGGCGGTTCGAATCCCTGCAACGGGCTGAGCTCCTGTTGCTCGGTCCCAGCTCCTGCCAACCTAGCAGTTCGAAAGCACATTAAAGTGCAAGTAGATAAATAGGGACCGCTCTGGCGGGAAGGTAAACAGCGTTTCCGTGTGCTGCTCTGGTTCGCCAGAAGCAGCTTTGTCATGCTGGCCACATGACCCGGAAGCTGTCTGCGGACAAACGCTGGCTCCCTCGGCCTATAGAGCGAGATGAGCGCCGCAACCCCAGAGTTGGACACGACTGGACCTGATGGTCAGGGCCCCCATAACCTTTACCTTTATTGTGGTATTAAAATGTTCCTGTCTTAGAAGGGGAGAGGAGTAGGGGAAGGAGCCCCAATATGTGCAGCTAGGAGGAATAACACCATTTTAGAAAACTGATCATTTTCTACCTGAAGTGCTTTATTATATTCAGAGTGGCATCACTACCAATTTATCACACAAGAGCAACACTCCAGCAGCAATAAGAGCTCTAATCTGGAAGCAGTTTATGAATATTTGTGGTGCTATTTCTAATCTGCTTGTTATCCCCACAGTAAATTTTGGCAAGTTGCACTTATGAGTTATGCTGATAAGCCAGGACAAACCTTGGCAAATACTGCATGTCTATCCCTTGGATGAAGATGTTCTCAGGTAGGGTGTGAGCTCCCTCTAGCACTTGAAGGCAGGATTGCCACAGAATTGGAGAGTTTTGCTCCCAACTGACTAGCCCCCAGCAGTTTTTTATTCCTGCCTTTGTGCTGAGATGTTGTGTCCCAAAATCTCCATCCAGCTTGACTCAGACTTGTGTCTTGACTGTGTTTGTGTACCTGTGTTTCTGGAGTTTGGCTTTGTGCTGTTGGTATCACTCATTTTTTAAAAAAGGTTGTCGTGTTATTTGTGTGAGGTGAAAGCTTGTGTGAGTTATATCTCATTCTGAGTTTGGGGTGTTGTACGTAGTTTAATGTTTGCATCTTGCAGGGACATTGTGTTGATTGTGGGGAATTTGGTTGTTATTTCCCAGTACGTTTTCCCTTCCTCTCTGACCACTTGGTTGTTTCTTTTTGGTTGTTTCTTTTTGCTCATAAAGCTTCCGCTTGCCCTTTACTTAGATAAGCAAGTTTAGTGATCTGTGGCTGTGTGAGGAATTTTAAACAGCTACAGTACTCTGTTTTCCTTTCTGCCATTTTTGAAGCCCCACCAGAGCTCTGAACTATCAACCATAGCAGATTGGTTAGATCACCTATCCTGCAAAGCAATGGCCAGCAACTACTGCATTATGGTTCCCCATTAGTTCCAGACAATTTGCTGCTGCAACTTTGAGGAAATAGTGGGCCATGGACAAGAAAACACTGCTGAAGGCTAAAACCCTTATGGCAATGTATAAGGCACTACTTAATCACTGCATTTCTCAGTTGGCATCAACTTCTGGTGTGCAGGGTTCCAGCTCTTAGTCCATTCTCATTGGATGAGGCTTCTTGTTGTTTTTAGTTGTTTAGTTGTGGACTCTTTGTGACCCCATGGACCAGAGCATGCTAGGCACTCCTGCCTTCTGTCTTGCTACTACCCTTCATTGTGTCCCAGGTACTATAACTGCTATGTCTGTCACTGAGAGAGCCTCTAAAGCTGCCATGTCAAAGGGGGTCTGGTTTAATTTCCTGCTCTTTTCTTCAGGCTTGGTTACACAAATATCAGTACAGGTAATCAAAACTGTCAAGTATGCCTAGTGCCTCATCACAAAGTATGCCTACTGCTATTTTCCCCTGACATACTATTGGCATGGCTCTACCTCAGCTTCAGCTGAATACTGAAAAGCTTCAGCAATTCAAAGAGGCACTGTTGTCAGACTTATCTAAAGACTTATCTGGATCTGTCCAGCAGGCTAAACACCAATTTCCATCTCTTTTACATCCTGAAGTCCTGAATCAAATAAAGGGAACTCTCCTGTCTGGTTTATCGCAAACAACAACAACAAAACGCAAAGGAGTTCCATCCTTGGGGCATAAAATATTCCTATTCTTTCAGCTGCTTTGGTTTACTTTCTGGCTGCCAGGGCTGTCATTCCCTGATGAAGTTCCTCTCAGATGGCCATTGCCTGTGGAGGTTAGAAGGAAAGAGTTTCCAGGTTTTCATGCAGTGCCACAGGGCTTAGCAATTTCGAAGTGCAAAGAGCTGTCCAGTTTTAACAGTTGAAAGACACCATTAGATCTGTGAGAGACTAAATGGGGCTGGAGTGATGTTTCTGAATGGAAAAAAATGAAAGAAAGAAATCTTCTCTAATAGACTGTTTTCAGGTCAAACAATGCCTACACTTACATTGTAAGGCCATGGCAGTACAGGATATCAGTGCCCAGTGCACCAGTCTTCCTGATGCAAAGCCTCATGGAAGAGCTGTTTCTGCTCCCACTCTGTTTCAGAAACTGGTCAGCCCAGAGTGGAATGAAGCTTTATAGAGTAGTCACTTGTATGTGATAAAAAGTTTTATGTTCTAAGCCAGCCATTGCTCCTGCCTTAAAGGTAAAGGTAAAGGGACCCCTGACCATTAGGTCCAGTCGTGACCGACTCTGGGGTTGCGCGCTCATCTCGCATTATTGGCCGAGGGAGCCGGCGTATAGCTTCCAGGTCATGTGGCCAGCATGACAAAGCCGCTTCTGGCAAACCAGAGCAGCACATGGAAATGCCGTTTACCTTCCCGCTGTAGCGGTTCCTATTTATCTACTTGCACTTTGACGTGCTTTCGAACTGCTAGGTTGGCTCCTGTTAAAAAGGATGCTATTCAGGAATTTGGGGAGATTGCCTCAGTCACACAGGAGGTATTCATAAGACCCCCCAATCAGGGGTTAAGGTATCATATTTCTTGTTTTCCACCCCTAAAATTTCAGGGGCCAAGGAGTGAAGCCACTTAATTGTGTAGCATAAACACTGTCGCATCAGGGTAATCTGAACCGCCAGAGTGTTCCTACTCTGGTTATAAAGTTATTTCCTCCAACCTTTTCACACTAGAGATTAAGTGTGTCCATTCCAGACAGGGATATGAACCCTTTGGTTAGAGACAGAGGATAGTCCTCAAGCTGAGGCGTTTTCCCACTCTTTTTCTGAAGGCAATAGAATATTAGGTTAAATGTTTTGCCTTATAGAACTGAATCTCCCCAGCCTCTGAAGAGCCAGCAGGGTGTTGCCAAGGTAACCGCAGACAAGTCTGTTGACTCCTCTGCAGGGCCACTTTCAAATCGGAATATGAATTGCTTCATGAGTTTGCATAAGGATGCAAAGGTTTTCTCTAAGAGATGAAGGCATTTCCAAGAGTTGCAGCGCAGAACCTCAATTTCCTTTTCTGACCAGCTGCAGTCCTAAATGAATGCATAGAATTATCTTATGTATCCATCAGGAGTTTGAAGGGTTCCCCTATGGGTTGGCCATGTAGATACCCTGTTCGGTGAAATTAGAAATGAGTTTGTCTTTTTTTTAATTTCAGGAGGCTTCAGCCGTAGGCATCACTTGCTTTTTGTCAGGGTTCATTGGCAACCAGTTCATAGGTTTAAGGAACGCCAGGGATATTCACCTTCAGTAGTGATTAGTTCTCTCTACCAGTTGTAAAACTTAGCAAATGTTTACAGAGGATGACAGAAGTTTTTTCTACCTACATCTAGGCAGTTAAGTAATAAAAGAAGTGCAAACTTTAAATGAAATTTAAATTGAAATAGTAGTAGTAGTAGTAGTAGTAGTAGTAATAATATACCCCACCCATCTGGCTGGGTTTCCCCAGTCACTTTGGGCAGCTCCCTTTATTCCTTTATATGTCAGGTAAGTCTTTTGGACAGTTTTGAAGAGAAGGTCTCTAAGCCTTCTATTAGTCCTTGGTGTCTATTTAAACTGCAGTTTAAGGTTACGATCACTGTCACCGTGCTTTTTTTCATAGCAATGCAATAGAAACGTCTTTCTCCAGCTGATTTCAAAGCATTCAGGGCAGTTGTTACTGAAATTTTCTGATGTAGTAATGCTCTTTCTCCTATGAACACAGGATATTCAGCAAGTATCTCTATCCCCACATTCCAGTGGTTCAGATACTTAATCAAAAACATTATTGGGTATTTATTCCATTTTCTTTGTTGTTTACATATGTAAACTTATGGAGGCTGAGTTGTGTATCTTTTCCAGAGTATCTTTTCCAGAGTTGCCCTTTCACCTAGCAAATTAACATTTTACATAATTGTTTGTGAAATAAGCACAGTAGATTGAAACTAATACTGATTGGTTGTGTGTGATGTCACATAACTTTTTTCTGTTGCTTTTTTGTATGCTTATTCTCTGCCAAATAGTCTTTTTTTCAATTTGAAGTTCCATACAAACAGTCAGAAACCCACTTTTAGGCATATGGAAATCATCACGACTACTAAGATGCTAAATCGTTCTCAACTTGTTTAATCAGAATGACATTTAAAGACAAATACCAGTTTCTGGTATTTCATTCTAGATGCTGCCCTGGTAACCATGATTACTCCAAAACGAGGAGCATATTGGCTAATTTAAGGGAGCATTCTATAAAAGAGAGAAAATATTTTCCTTTTTTAGGACATCTTATGACGAGTCTTCAGTCCATTCAGGAGGCAGAAGCCTATTTTTGATGTGTGATGTCACTAATGTGACCCCCTGCTGTAACCCCAAGACTGGAATTTGCCCTACACCCAAAGGTTAGTGAGTGTGATTAGGCTAGGGGTTAGTTTCATTATAGTTGATAGCCTCATGGGCAGTCAGTGTAGTCCAGGCATCGCCAAACTGTGGCCCTCCAGATGTTTTGGCCTACAACTCCCATGTTCCGTAGCTAATAGGACCAGTGTTCGGGGAAGACGGGAATTGTAGTCCAAAACATCTGGAGGGCTGAAGTTTGGGGATGTCTGGTGTAGTCTATAGGAGCAGACTTTTGATGTGTTTTTCTCCCTAGAAGCCCTACAATTTTTTTAAAATCATTCTGAAAGGAAGGTGGGGGAACTTCTGAATTTAAATACATGTGGTGTAAGTTGGAAATTTCATTTTCTAAAGCTGATTTCCAACATGATTTGCATTAATGTAGTACCCATTTTTAAAAGATAGCAAAAATCAAGGATACTTCTGGAGTTCCTTTCACATAAATGCTGAGCACTCTAGGTGTACAGATACTCAAGGATTCATTCTCACAATTCTATGAAAGTAGTGCTTTGCAATTTATGGATTAGGAAATATTAACACAATTTAGAATAGTATTTTTAAATTGAGGAAAATCAGTCTTTAGTTGGAAACAGAGGCTTACCTAGGGTTCCTTGTGCCCTTGGCAACGAGCTGTATTGGCACACACACCCCAGAAGAAAAACAATTTACCACAATAGCCAAATTAAAAATTACTACGTTTTACACAACACAAAGTATCCGGAGTGAGAGTGAGGCAAGGAGGAAGGGCAAAAAAGTCTGTACACCTTTCTGCCCTGGTGCGAGAAGGATGGGAAACTTCTCTTGCATTTGAGCTAGCCACAATAGCAGCAGCAGAGCATCACCACACATATACGCCATGCACTCCATATTCTTGATAGGTGAATTGTGTGCCCCCTGGCAGGGGCCGGGTTCACCAACCCCTAAGTATGCCTCTGCTTGGAAATAGAGGGTGGGATATATATAACAAGCACATAAATCAATATTTTATCAATGATTGAGTTGTATCATTTTCTACATGTCTGCCAAGATATCTGTGTGCAGGAGGGAAGCTGCTAGTTGAGTGGGATGTATCCTCATTACTGATTTCCATTGGAGGTGGATGCTTTAGCAGATGTTTATGAATTCTTTGAGTCCCAAATCTAATTCTTGTTTTGTGCCAGTGTGAAGCAATGGAAACATTTACATTGTATTAAAGAATAATTACTCTGGTGTCAGTTATTTA
Source organism: Zootoca vivipara (assembly GCF_965207765.1). NCBI lineage: Eukaryota > Metazoa > Chordata > Lepidosauria > Squamata > Lacertidae > Zootoca > Zootoca vivipara. The sequence goes on from NC_142586.1 coordinate 62,171,632, forward strand.
GCACTAATAATTCTACTTAAAAATTGAATATTGAGCAAAATTTGTAAAACATATCCAGATAGTCATCTAAAAATATTGTGGCATAATAGCTAGTGAACTTGCTTCAGCATCCCTACAATAATGGCAGGTCCGGGAGACTACCTTTTTATTTTATTTTTCCCTCTCCAGAGTTTTCAATCAGTGACACACTAAATCATCACCACTACCTTTCCCCCTCATTAGTTCCTCTGAGTGGATGCAGGTTACCTATTGTGAGTAGGGTAAAAAGGTTTTGCCCATGCTACCACAGTATCCCCTAGGGACAACACCCAACTGTTCTCCAAAGGAATGAGTAACAAATCAATCATAGAAAAATGTGAGAGCAGTTAAATCTGATTAAGTTAACAGCTTTTATAAGAAATAGATAAAATTATCATTTGGAACTAGATACATGGCAGCTGTTAATAGCTTGCATAAAAATAAAATTGAAAATATTGGTTGTAGAATGCACATTTTTGTGAAGATATAATCTGTAGAATGGGAACAAATGGTAAGTGTAAATAAGTTGTTTCTATTTAGCTGTTTCAATGTTAAAATTAAGGTATGTATGAACATTGCTATTTAATTGGTAATGTTATAACCAAATCTGTTTTGGTATGTTTGCATGTAATATTTGTGATAAATAAAATTATTTTTTCAAATATAGTTAATGCTGACTTTAACTATATTTGGAGCATTTTTCATGGGCTCAAGTAGTGCCTTTTTTATGGGCTCAAGGCATGTACAGTACTCAGCAATGTTGGGGAAGAGGTGAAATCTCCTGCTCTCCCGCCTCTAATTCCCATGTTTCAGTGTGATTTTTTGCCTTCTGCAACAAGTCTGCCTGATGATAAAAAAGGGGAGGGGCAACACCAATCAAGAAACACTTTTTACACATTACATCTAATTATGTGTATCATCCACAATCTCAAATAGTGGAGATATTGCATGGTAATTTTGTTTATTTTCATATTTGATATAGTATGCACATATTCTTACATAAGGATGTTTTAATATTCAGTGTTCTTAATATAGTACTGGTTATCTGTTTTAGTTATCCTGAAGCAAGTATTCTTTGAAATAAGTTGGGTCTATTAGATTGCTAAAGAAATTCTTTGAACTTTCCTTTCCCTTTTTTCATTTCCTCATTACTGCCCATTTGTGTTAAGAACTGATGAAAATCTCTTTTTTACAGTTGTAGTCCTGCAAAGGGAAAACCCAACGATTGACTTTTGTTGTTTAGTCGTTTAGTCGTGTCCGACTCTTCGTGACCCCATGGACCATAGCACGCCAGGCACTCCTGTCTTGCACTGCCTCCCGCAGTTTGGTCAAACTCATGTTCGTAGCTTCGAGAACACTGTCCAACCATCTTGTCCTCTGTCGTCCCCTTCTCCTAGTGCCCTCAATCTTTCCCAACATCAGGGTCTTTTCCAAGGATTCTTCTCTTCTCATGAGGTGGCCAAAGTATTGGAGCCTCAGCTTCACGATCTGTCCTTCCAGGGAGCACTCAGGGCTGATTTCCTTAAGAATAGATAGGTTTGATCTTCTAGCAGTCCATGGGACTCTCAAGAGTCTCCTCCAGCACCATAATTCAAAAGCATCAATTCTTCGACGATCAGCCTTCTTTATGGTCCAGCTCTCACTTCCATACATCACTACTGGGAAAACCATAGCTTTAACTATACGGACCTTTGTCGGCAAAGTGATGTCTCTGCTTTTTAAGATGCTGTCTAGGTTTGTCATTGCTTTTCTCCCAAGAAGCAGGCGTCTTTTAATTTCGTGACTGCTGTCACCATCTGCAGTGATCAAGGAGCCCAAGAAAGTAAAATCTCTCACTGCCTCCATTTCTTCCCCTTCTATTTGCCAGGAGGTGATGGGACCAGTGGCCATGATCTTGGTTTTTTTGATGTTGAGCTTCAGACCATATTTTGCGCTCTCCTCTTTCACCCTCATTAAAAGGTTCTTTAATTCCTCCTCGCTTTCTGCCATCAATGTTGTGTCATCTGCATATCTGAGGTTGTTGATATTTCTTCCGGCAATCTTAATTCCGGCTTGGGATTCATCTAGTCCAGCCTTTCGCATGATGAATTCTGCATATAAGTTAAATAAGCAGGGAGACAATATACAACCTTGTCGTACTCCTTTCCCAATTTTGAACCAATCAGTTGTTCCATATCCAGTTCTAACTGTAGCTTCTTCTCCCACATAGAGATTTCTCAGGAGACAGATGAGGTGATCAGGCACTCCCATTTCTTTAAGAACTTGCCATAGTTTGCTGTGGTCGACACAGTCAAAGGCTTTTGCATAGTCAATGAAGCAGAAGTAGACGTTTTTCTGGAACTCTCTAGCTTTCTCCATAATCCAGCGTATGTTTGCTATTTGGTCTCTGGTTCCTCTGCCCTTTCGAAATCCAGCTTGCACTTCTGGGAGTTCTCGGTCCACATACTGCCTAAGCCTGCCTTGTAGAATTTTAAGCATAACCTTGCTAGCGTGTGAAATGAGCGCAATTGTGCGGTAGTTGGAGCATTCTTTGGCACTGCCCTTCTTTGGAATTGGGATGTAGACTGATCTTCTCCAATCCTCTGGCCATTGCTGAGTTTTCCAAACTTGCTGGCATATTGGGTGTAGCACCTTAACAGCATCATCTTTTAAAATTTTAAATAGTTCAGCTGGAATATCATCACTTCCACTGGCCTTGTTATTAGCAATGCTTTCTAAGGCCCATTTGATTGACTATATTTTTATATTTTTATATTATACATTGTTGTTGTTTAGTCGTTTAGTCATGTCCGACTCTTCGTGACCCCATGGACCATAGCACGCCAGGCACTCCTGTCTTCCACTGCCTCCCGCAGTTTGGTCAGACTCATGTTCGTAGCTTCGAGAACACTGTCCAACCATCTCGTCCTCTGTTGTCCCCTTCTCCTGGTGCCCTCAATCTTTCCCAACATCAGGGTCTTTTCCAGCAAGTCTTCTCTTCTCATGAGGTGGCCAAAGTATTGGAGCCTCAGCTCTAAAAACATAGAAGACTAATAAAGGGCTGTACCTCTGGCAGTGGCATCAGTGATGGATGGGAATCTGCCTCCTTCATGCAGATTTGCACTTGCTTCACACTTAGAATACTGATGTCACAAATGTAAAAAAATAATAATACTGTACTTGTTTTCCACTTTGCAAGGAGCTTGGTTCAAGTGGGATTAAATTCTTTACTTTTCACAATCCCAACTGAATCCAGCTCCTTAGTCTGGAGATTGACAAATAGTTTCAAAATTCACCACTTCTTTCACTTCCAAAACTAGGTCCCCAGTTTGGTGGGGATGTATCTTGGATGCAGTGCCTTCCCTGCTTCAAGTGGTTCCAAGCATTTCTATCTCTCTGCCTATTCATAGGATCTTATAGTTGGAAGGGACCCAAGGGTCTTCTAGTCCAACCCCCTGCAATGCAGGAATCTCGGCTAAAGCGTCCATGACATTTCCATGTGACAAAGAATGTAATGGGGTGTAGGTGGAAGAAGGTGCTAAATATTGCAGGGACCCAAAGGGCTACAATTTGTATCTTCTCAGCTTTCTGTGTCAGCCCTGCTAGTGGAGTCTATTTCACTGCGGTCATGAGTAGCAGACAGGTTTTGCCCCCACAGACGGATTGCACCCAAGTGATGTCCTTTAAAATTTATATATCCAGCTCATCATCACTGAAGAGGAAAGGAGCACTGTGCACTTGTAGAAGTTAAGTAATTGCAAACCAGGGTCTTAATTTGCAGTTGGTATTATTAAAGCATATAGGTTGAAAAGCTCCCCAGATTCCTGCTTTCCTCCCACCCCGGTTGCCTTCTAAATTACACTGTTCTTGCTCATGAATTGAGGAAAGGATCAGTTGTCAAGAAGCTGACGGATAACAAGCAATATTTTTATGATGGGAAGTGTGAGGTGGTGGGATTTGATGTGTAGGAGAAGGCTTGGCTTGGCATCTCTTCTACCCAAACCTCCAGGAAATGTATTCTTAAGGGTGCTTTCTGTTATCAAAGAATCATTTAGAACAAGTTCAAAAAGGCAGAACAGGAAAATACTTTAAATTTCCTCCATAAACTTGATGGTGTAAAAGGACCATTTACAGAGCTGTGCAAGCCCCAACAGTCGAAGTGCTGTGCACCAGGACTTTGAGGTGCAAATGATCAGTAGTGCCTACAAAACCCACTTTGGCCCAGTCATGTCTTTACTTGCCCTACACCTGACATGATATAGGGCAGGTGGGTGTGGCTTGGGATTTAGGTCAAATGGGGAGGTCTGGCAGACCTAATTAGAGGCTCGAGGTTCCCTGCCCCTGCAATAAAGGCTTATCTATCTGCAATACACAATAGTTCCTAGCCTGATGATTCCTATCATGGTACACTTTCACATCACTAGTGTGCAATTAGACCCCTTCCAGAATGAAGGGGGAAATCTGCTTTACAGTTCCACAGCAGAAAAATGCACCTTCTCTCATGCAGTTGCCTTTGTTCATTTTGGTTGTTCCTTTGAGACCAACATTTAGTACAGAGACAAGAAATATTTCCATCACTTTTCTGTGTTATCGTTGAGTCACTTCTGTTTCTTCTGTTTCTCCTCTTTGACCCTGACTTTTGCTGTAATATATAAAAACATGCTCATGTGGACTTTCTGATGCTATGAATGCACAGTTTATGAAGTCTTGTATTAAAGTTTTCTGATATTGCAGCAGAGTGATAGAATAATTTGGGAATCTGTATTGATAGAAGTACAAAAATACAGAGAGGATACATTTGCTTCATTTTATACCATAGCTAGAAGTAGCTATATAATTTGGGGAAATAAAAATGACATCAAAGAAACCTAGAAAGGCATCTGGTTTCACAAGCTACGCTACAGGCATTTTAGGAAATGAGCAATTCCTTAACTTGAAAGAAAATTGTTGTTGTTTTTAAATAAAAGTACCATAGTACATTGTGGTTTGCTTCGTTTCATAATAGTTTAATACAGGATTAGTGTTGTATACTTAGTGTTGGAATATTCAAGTCACAGGGCTCATTGTTGATCTGATTTTCACCTTGTGTTTTGATCTAATGGTCTAATTTCAATTTACATTTTAATGCCTTTTCAAATGTGTTGTATGTAAAATATCATTGGCCTTGAGTTTTTATAGTTCAAAATTTTTAAGTCTACATGTAATTAATCCAATAGTCAATGTAGCATATTGCACTATTTACAAAGTATGTTCTGGGAATTCTGGGATTTCTTGACCAGCTTAGCAATGAGAAGATGTAATCTAGTGGAAAACTAAAAACCAAAGGTATAGTCTCTGAAGCTTTTAACATTATATAGCATGGGTGACTAGTCTGTGGCCCTCCGAATGTTGTTGGATTGTACTACCCCCATAATTCCTAATGATTGACAATTGGTTGTTCTGAGTGGTGCTGATGGGAGTAGAAATTGGACAGCATCTGACTGGGCCACAGATTATTACTCTAGTGCAGGGGTGGCTGAATTTCTAAATAAGTTTTAATTTTAGAGCTGCTTTTCTGGTAACAGTACTAGGTTGTTATTTAGCATTGCTATGAATTGTCCAAGTGCTCCCAAATTACAGAAATTTCAGTAATATTAGCTGTTAGATTGCAATTATTTTGAAGTATTACTCTCAAGTATTTTGCTGTGTTAGCTGATGACTGCTGCATACAACAAAACTGTTATTACTTTCACTAGTCCTATAAAGGATGTTAGTCCTGCACTTCATGTCTATGACTTCAGCAATCTAATGTTCTAGTCAAAGTAGAAAATAACAAGATATATATTTTATACATGTGTTTTAATGCAGCAGTCTTAGTCATAGCTGCCAAGTTATCCCTTTTTTACAGGGATTTTCCCTTATGCTGAATAGGCTTCCTCGCGAGAAAAGGGAAAACTTGGCAGCTATGGTCTTAGTAAGTCTAAAAACTGGATTCATTTTTTTGCTTATACCGGTAGCAAAGCCATGGAGTGCATTATTATAAATCAAGTTTGTAATTGCCTTGTAAAATCAAATGTCACTTTTTCAGTTGTGCATAGTTGGTGAGATGTTGATGAATGCTGATTTACACCAGGAGAATTCTCGGTTCTTGACTAATAGTACACTTTTAATATAGCATGATGTGAGAGTTTTATGATTTTCATCAGATAGGAGGTTGACTGATTATCACATGATGCAATTCCAGTTGACTAGTCAGACTTCTAAAATCAATTGTATAGGAAACATTTTGTAGGCTAGCTCACTTCCACATGCATTGGTTATGGCAATTGAATCTTGATACAAAATGCATGCTAGCTAATAGGTTTAAAGAGTACTTTGCTATAAGGAAGCATAGCATTGAAACAAAGTCATTTTGAAAAAAGAAAACTATCTTCCGAATCAGTGTTACAGTTTTGCATTAAAATAGTATTTTATCACATTATTTAATCACATGGTGGAGTATTTAAACAATATTTAAATTAAATTGTTAAGATTTCTGCTTATTGCTTTGAATAAGTTCTTATTCCCCCTCCTTCAATCAGGCAATCCATTCTGTAGCTTGGCATCATGAAGGAAAGCAATTTATCTGTAGCCATTCGGACGGCACCTTGACTATATGGAATGTAAGGAATCCTACCAAGCCATTGCAGACAATCACTCCACATGGTAAGTTCAAAATGGAGGTGTGTTCTATTCAACGCTGTCTTTAGAGTGATTTGCAGCCTGAGTCATTAAACTGCTTACTGGTGGCTGCTACTTCATGCCACTCTATTCTTGAGGACCATGTGCTGAAAGAAGGTATTAAACTGTACCATATATTTGTAACTCTGCTGCTGCTTATATCACCTGCCTTGTCTCCTGTAGTCAGGATTTGGCTTTGAAAGTCCATTGCTTTGGAGACTGTTTATTAATCTAGGCCAGGCATCCCCAAAGTTTGGCCCTCCAGATGTTTTGGACTACAATTCTCATCATCCCTGACCACTGGTCCTGTCAGCTAGGGATGATGGGAGTTGTAGGCCAAAACATCTGGAGGGCCGCAGTTTGGGGATGCCTGATCTAGGCTGTATTGCAAAAGAAAACTAGTTCAGGTGCACCTCTTGTGGCCCAAGGTAGAATAGGACCAGGCAGCTTTTCCTGGTTACGTATTTTAGTAGGGTTGTGAACTAGCTCAGGGAGAGGCAACAACCTGGTCTCCTCTTGTAGCTTCAACAAATGGTTGATGTGCAGAAGGCAGCAGGTGAAGCTTTTCATGCCGTGGAGCTAAACACTGATGCCTGCAGAGCTGCTTCAAAAGTTAGCTTTCCTGGTTAATATGGGCATGCCAACTACTAACCTAATGTGTGAGTGGGTGGAAGGAGACAGTTTATATAAAACTAGCACAACACTATTGTAATCCAATATTACTTTCACCCTAAGTGCGGGCACAGTAGTACATTTATCATAAGATTGCCAGAGAAAATCCAAGAGGCTACACTGCTGTACACCTTTGTGTACACCTTTCACATCTTTAGGAATTTTGATGTGTAGTGTGATTATAACCTTACTATTGTATGTCCAAAAAGATGTCTGAAGTGGCACCTTATCAGACCTGTGCATTGACGTAAAAATGTTTAGATTTTACCTGCTTTGCAGTGTTTTGCAGTTTTGTATAGCTTTCTTAGAAATTAGCAGAACATGTAATTAGCCTATTAGCCCTGGAAAGGTTCTCACAATTTATGTAAATTAGTAACTGTAAAAGGTTCTAATCAGTTTATACAGAGTTTATATAGTGGAGATGATTTTTTGTGAAACTGGCAATTTGCTGGTCAAACCTGCTTTCTTTTAAAATATATCACAACCAAATGTTAAAATAAAATAGTTTTTCTGACAGCAATACAATGAAGGAGAAAAAATTCTTTATTCTTCATAATTCTCCAACTCCATCCTCTGCATATTTATGTGGGAGTAAATCCCATTGACTTCAGTGGATTAAGACTTTCTCCCAAGTAAGAGAGCACATGGGATGTTGGTTATTACAGCCAAATATTTACTGTTTATAAGAGAAGCAATTGAGTTATTTGCATTAAATCTGCAAGGATAGCATGATGTACACTTGGTAGTGTTTATATAACCTTTTAAATATATGGGACTATTCTTAAGATTTTGGTGTGATTTCTGAGATTTATCAAATTATTTTTAAATGTAAATAAGAAAATATTTTGTTTTAGGAAAGCAGGTAAAAGATGGAAAGAAGCCAGAGCCTTGTAAACCTATTCTTAAAGTGGAATACAAAACTACCAGAGCTGGGTAAGAATTAGGAAACAGTTACTTAACTTTGTTTTGGATATTTGTAGAGGAAAAATAAGGACTTTGCAAGGCAAAATAATCTAAACAGCTATTGAAGTACTTCCATGATTTTAAAATGTTACAAACCCACCACCACTTTGTTTATTCATGAAACCTTCAGTTCTATTCAGCGTTGTTGTTGTTGTTACTGCATAAAAATAGACTGGAAGCAAGGATGATTGTGAAAGTAAATGGTTTCTCAAACTCACATGCACTTGGTCTTCATACAACCTTCATGCAAAAAGTATTCATTTGTTAAAATTAATTGAATGAGAAATCTCTTAAATTCTTGCAACAATTTAAATTACAGATTTGTTATATGTGGGTGTGGAATATGCATTAAAATCATTTGCTGTAGTAGTAAAGTGGATGTTACTTTGGGCAGGAAAAATGTCATTGTGAATATACAAGGGGGAAGCTAGTTCCAGATACAGAGAAAAACCTCAAGGGAAGTTTTAACACTGAGCTTGGGGGTAGTGGAAAGTAAAACAGAGAGAGCAAAATTAACATAAAACACCTTACATTTTTCTGTAATCTGTAATCTGGAAGTGGGAGAGGCTAAATGATTAACCAGAATTTCTTCCCAGTTTAGGATTTGATGAGTTTTTTAGGGCTCTTTGACCCCTGTCATGTGTTGAATCACAAAGGAAGTGATTTTTATTTAATCCTAACTTATTTGACATGTGCAGGCTCTGCATTGCCCTTGCAAGTTTAAAGAATCCTAGAATAAGGAAAGGGAATGGAATTAGGGTGTGGCATGCATTTTTAACCTGTCAGACTTCTATAAATCATGTGCAGGGGAAATGAATTATTCCCACACTACTGTTCAGATTCAGGATTATGTTCAGATTTAGTAATTCAAAATATATCACTTTGTGGGTCTCCATTTGTTTGCAGTATGTATCTAAAGAGAAAATAGTGCAAGAAGTCCACAAGATCTCTCTGGAGCCTGCTGCTGCAGCCACTTGTTACTTCTCTGGTGATGGCGGGTGGGGCGTCCTCCCTGCCATGGCAGAAGTGTGAGGAGAGGCAGTTGCAGCAGCTTCCAGGGAGATCTTGTCAGAACCTGTAAGCTGTCACTGCTTCTTCTCTCTTCTCTGGTGGCAAGGGGGTACAGCGCCCATGGCAGCAGCAGAGGCTTCCTGTGAGATCTGACAAAAGTTTTGCAAGATCTCACCAGAAGCTGCTGTTGCTTTTCCTGCAGAGGCAGGTGGTGCAATCGTGGAGACACTGACCCTTGAATTCTGCTGCCTGAGGCAGCTGTCTCAGTCCACATCATGGATGGGCTGGTCCTGCCTAAAAGTGAATTTTGAGTCTCACACATGTATGACACACCTAAGGAAGCAAAACCAAGTTTTAGTAAGATTAGTTGCATTTCTTGGCAGCATTTTGCATATGCATCTTTAGAATGGACTTTCTGAATAAGTGGAGAGATGTACTGAATCTTTGACAATAGTTTGTCCAACAGCTTAAAATATGGTTTAAAAGACAAACAAGTGCCTCTATTTCACAGAACTACACAATGGGAATGGATTTTTTTTTCAGCTAGTTGTTCAGTCTGTTGGGCAAACTTGTGTTCTTGCACAACTCTTAAGCCAAGCACACCTAACACAAAAGGTTAGTGGTATATTGTGCCACATATACAGTTTAGAGTGCTATTGGTTACTCTCTTGATTTCAGATGGTAAGTCTCCCAATGCTGTCTCTCATAATCTTAACTGTTTGTTTTTTCTTTCTTTCTTTCCAGAGAACCTTTCATCATCTTGTCAGGTGGCTTGTCATATGACACTGTAGGAAGAAGACCCTGTTTAACAGTTATGCACGGGAAGAGCACTGCTGTTTTAGAAATGGATTATTCAATAGTTGATTTTCTAACCCTCTGTGAAACTCCATACCCTAATGGTAGGTTGAAAAAAGATTCTTACCACTTGTTTGACTGCTTAATAGCAGGTTTTTTGCTGCAACAATTCCAGAATTTTATTTACTGTTTATATATCATGGCAGGGTTGGGTGGGGGCATTTATTCCAAAAGGTTCCTCAAAAATGTTGAAAGATCGTAAATAGTTTTTGAGTAGTCTGAGGAGAACTTATACATCTCTAGTACAATCCTATGTGGACAGCAAGCTAGCATTTATGAGAAAGAGTAGTCCTCATATTCTGGAATATCTTCCATGGGCTGGTGGCTGTGCTGTCTAATGCATAACCTAATTTTGTTGTGTGATCATTTTTCTTTTGACTAAAGATGCTCTCAGGTGGGACGTGAGCTCCCTCTAGTGCTTACAGGCAGGATTGCAGCTAAATTAGAGTTGTGCTTTCAAGCAGCCAACCCCCATCAGTTTAAACGCCTCCCTGCTTCATGCAGAGAAGTCTCCCTGCTTCCCTTGACTCAGGCTCCCTTTTTTGACCTTCTTGTTAACTGGTCTTGGTTGTTTGTGGTTGTTCTTTGTGTTATTAAAGGGGAGAGAATAAATGTAGCGTCTTCCATGTGTGTGTGGTTTTGTTTGTGTCTTTACCTCAGGGTTGTTTTTGTGGTAGTTTAATGTTTGTGTTCCTGGAGGGCGGTGAGTTGATTGGTTGTGAGTTTGCTGTTTTGTTCACTTGGCTAGCCTTGTTTTTCCTCTGTTGTCAGCTCTACCACTTCCCACTGTGTTTCATACTCTGCCCCACCCCCCACCCCAATTTCCCACACAACTGTTGTTGTTGTTGTTTAGTCGTTTAGTCATGTCCAACTCTTCATGACCCCTTGGACCAGAGCACACCAGGCACTCCTGTCTTGCACTGCCTCCCGCAGTTTGGTCAAACTCATGTTCGTAGCTTCGAGAACACTGTCCAACCATCTCGTCCTCTGTCGTCCCCTTCTCCTAGTGCCCTCAATCTTTCCCAGCATCAGGGTCTTTTCCAGGGAGTCTTCTCTTCTCATGAGGTGGCTGAAGTATTGGAGCCTCAGCTTCAGGATATGTCCTTCCAGTGAGCACTCAGGGCTGATTTTCTTCAGAATGGATAGGTTTGATCTTCTTGCAGTCCATGGGACTCTCAAGAGTCTCCTCCAGCACCATAATTCAGAAGCATCAATTCCACACAACTACACCTATTTAAAATAAATGCTTTTCCATTGACTATTATTTGCACTGATTTTGAGCTCCCTCCTCCCTTTTGGGTTATTGGAGTGTATTTCCCTCAGCCAAGTTCTTTGGCAGTTTGTTGTTGTGTACATTGTCCTTTAGGCTGAACATGTCTGCCTTTGGTGAGGCACTCTTTTGACAGTGCGTGTTCCAGCATACGCTTCCAGGGTTATAAGCAGCTGTTACTGCTTATAACCCTATTGTCTATTGTCATCTTGGGCATGTCCCACCGGACAGGAAAAAGAACTGTTGGACTGTAAAATATATTTTTCATTACTCTGGGCTACCTAGTTTTTTCTTGATTTTGTCTAACTGACTCTGCTTATACACTGCTTCATACATCCAGAGAAGCCCTGAGTGGTGTATCTTCTTGTTGCTATCTTTATTCTTTTGTTGATTGTGGATGGTGGCAGCTTGTATATTTGTGTAAAACCCTGTAAGAGCTCGAAGAAGCTTAGATCCCATCTGAGAGCATATTTTCACTCAAATAAGCACACTTTTTATCTAGGTAAGCCCAGTGGCTCTTTTTAGTGTGACATGGGGTGCCTGGAACCTTCTCAAGTAACCTCCCAATTTTTCCTCTGTTCTGTCTGTTCATGTATTGCACAGCAACTTCTTCCTAAAAACTGGTTTCCAGCCAATCACAGATCATACTGTGAATATGAGGATGCCACAATACCAAACAGCCAGTCATATATGTTGTTGTAGCTACATCACGTATGTCTCTCAGAATTGGCAACAGCAATGCTTCCTGGGTTTCATTGCTGTCAATGACTCTGGATGGCAGGCTTATTGTTTACTGGAGAAGAAATAGGGCACAACTGTCATCCACCAAATAAGATGAATAAGACTTTGCAGGACTCACCCCAACGTCATCAGCAGTGGAGGTCCCTCTTTGCTTGCATACTCTGTGGGTCTCTGGAGTGGGAAGCACCTTCTATTTGCCACTCCCTTTGATGTTGTTCTGCAGGCAGATGAAGACACTCTTGTCCTATTGTATTTTTTCAGAGTTGATTCCTGCTGAAGCCCTTAGATATTTTATGGTTGTTTAGACATTTTTAATTGCTCAGTGATATTGTACACTGAGTTGTGCGTTGGGACTACTGTTTAGGAAACAGTTATAAAGATTTGGTGAAAAGTGGTATATATTTTTTTTAAAAAAATGTTTATGCCATTAATCTGTTTCCCTCCCATGTTGCATTAAACCTCACAAAATTTAAATCAGTGAATCAATGTTTGCTTTTATTAAATTATTAATTAGTCTTCCTCATTGTTTTCTCTGTCTTAGATTTCCAAGAGCCATATGCTGTGGTCGTACTTCTAGAAAAAGATTTAGTACTTATTGATCTTGCACAAAATGGGTAAGAACTCAGAATATAATGAGGTTATATAAAGGTGTGTTTCTCGTAGCTGTCCTGGATTTACCAATCAAGGTTGTTCCATTTAACAAAACACTAAGTTTTGTGATTTGCTTGTATGAAGCTGATTTATATGGAACCCCCCCCCCCCCGAAAATATTTTGAAAGCATAACTGAAAATATCCCGTGTGTGTGTGTGTTCCTAATGGTGAATGAAGAAATGAAGATAACTCACAGTGAATTCTTCTTTACAGTAATTCTATGTCCACATAATGGACATAGTCTATCATGCTAAACTATAACATGATCTCCTTCTGCTGTGTGATCAGGACAGCTGCAGCAGCTTTTGCTTCACCACAGTTTGACAAACACACTTCTGGGTCCAGATATTATACTGTAGCAAGCTGCACTTAAAGGCAGAAGCTTCCAAACACATAATCGTGGCCATGCAGGAAGAGGTACCCAAGACCGAGGCTCACTGTAGTTTGTACCTCTTCTTTTTTGTAACACTATAAACTAGCATTCAGCAAGATGTGTGAACCTGGCCAGTATGGCACACTGTAAGATGATTCAAACACTTAATATACCTGCATATAGCTGAAAGGGAGAACATAGTTATGGCTATGCATTGTGTTATAGCTGCTAATTTTTATCTTAAATATAATTTTTAGTTATACATAAAATTTGGTTAGATCTTTTAACAACAGGAGGAGATCATATTAGGGTTGGGATATTGCAAGATAATTTCTGAACATTCTTGATTTTTGAGTTTAGCAATTCACCAGCATTCTGTTGAACTGATAATTTTCCGTAGAGTATATTTCACAAGCAGTTTACAATTAAATCTTTACTAACGTGTTTCAAGTATACTAGTATTCCAAAGTGATTTATATTTATACACATAGATTATAAATATTTGAGCTCTTTTGCCCCTTTGCTGCTTTACTTTGTCCTCGCTTGTACAGTATTCATTTACTTTTTTGGGGGTTTTTTTGCATTGACATTTCTATTATTGTTTAATACCACCTTGGGAGAAAGTGTTAATCAAAATTTTTGCATCCTACAAATTTTATTTATCAGATAACTAAATGCTTTCATGTTTTCATTCCTTCATTAAAGGTATCCTATATTTGAAAATCCCTATCCCTTGAGTATACATGAATCTCCAGTTACCTGTTGTGAATATTTTGCCGATTGTCCTGTGGACCTTATTCCAGCACTTTATTCAGTTGGGGCTCGCCAGAAACGTCAAGGTTATAGTAAAAAGGTACCAAAGGGAGTTAATATCTTTATTATTAAGCAACAGTATTCCATGTGTTTGGATTTAATCAACTTGTTTGTTTTAATTAGGAATGGCCTGTCAATGGTGGAAACTGGGGTTTGGTCACACAGAGTTATCCAGAGATCATTATTACTGGGTAAGTAATAAGACTACATTAGTTTGGCCAAGGCTGCCAAAGTAAATGTGGGAATATGCATAATTTATGGATAATTATTCATAAACTGGTATGTTGTAATCTATACTTATTTTAGGGTAATTTAGATAATAATTGTCTGTCATGCTTAAAGTAACATTATGAACTAATTTGAGGTGGATGGAAAGGCATTGCTTTGCTTTGCCCCTTTTTGGGGAGGAGAGAAATGTATTGGGAGGAAATAAAAGGACTTACAGCTCAACCAACCACCTAGTGTGTGACATTTCACTGGCATTTACCATCAGTTTTCATTAGAAATATAAATGTAGAGTTAGGGCTAGTGTCGAAAATTATAACAGCGGAAAAGATTACTGTATGATCCTTGATCTGAGGCTAAAATTGCATTGTGGAGGGCAGGTACTTATGGTGCAGAGGGATATTATTTTTCTGATTTCTATTATCCTAATGTGTAACAGAAGAGTTAAAATGAGCAAGCTAGTAAAGCTTCTCCTGCTTACTTGAGAGTGACATCTGCAACAGGTGGGGATACTTCTCCAGTGGCTCTCAGCCTCCACCTTTCTTTGCAATAACTTACACATTTGTAGCCATGTGATTTGTAACCAGGTATTTAAAAACATTTAAGTAAGGTCAGCTGGTGGTTTGAGTTATTTTAAATGTTGTATGATTTATCTAATTAAGTTTTCTTGGACATATGAGGTGGTAGCCAATTTGAGCAGAGCAAATCTGAAAAATCAGCATGTATATCTGTGAATTAAAAAAATATCTGTTGCTTTCTGTTATCTATTGCATGTGAAAAATTGCAGACACCCAGTGAGTTCTGTGGGTGGTTACTGTGAATAATATGTTGGCTTTTAAGTAGTGTTGGTGTTGATACTACTACTACTTTTTTATTGGCTTTCAACATATCAGAAAAACAAAAATTAGCTTTGATTATTTGTTACTTGTTTGATAGATTATGGAAATGGTTTTCAACATATACTGTACTCTGTCTAGATCAGTATTCCTCAGACAAAGAATTTTTTTTTAAAAAAAGTTAATTATATAAAGTATAGGTAGCCAATGTTGTTGAGTGACAACTTGCATCAGCCGAAGCCAGCATGGCCATGTTAGCTGGGGCTGATGGGAGTTGTAGTTCAACAACATCTGGAGGGCAACACTTGGGCTATCATGTTCTAAGGCAGGCATCCCCAAACTGCGGCTCTCCAGATGTTTTGGCCTACAACTCCTATGATCCCTAGCTAAGAGGACCAGTGGTCAGGGATGATGGGAATTGTAGTCCAAAACATCTGGAGGGCCAAAGTTTGGGGATGCCTGTTCTAAGGCAACATCTAAGACAGTGAAGTGAATTTCAGAATTTTTAAACTATGCACATCAATATTAAAAGATGAATGGAACTAAACTGTTTCAAAATTAGGATTTAGTTTTATGCAGACTTTTCTATCATACTTCTATTAGTCAGGTAGTGAGGAGAATTAGCATTTGCCCTCATGAGAGGACACCAGCTGTTGGTGTTGCAATGCATATGGGATGGATTTGCAGCATAGTCCTATTCACATTTATGGAAAAGTAGTTCCCATTGAGCTCATTTAAGCTACTCACTAGTAAATGTTGTTAGGATTGCAGCCTTAGTTGCACTGGAAATCATTTGGTTCTACAGAGCAAAATAAAAAACTTGCAATCTGTTGCCCCCTCTCTCTATTGAGAGAGGGCAAAATCCATTATTCATCCCAGATTATAAAGTCACCATGACAAGAGGTTGAGTTTAGCACCAATCTTGGTGGTGGTTTCAAGTACAACTCTTTACCTCTTCCATATAAGTGAATGTCTGTTATTTACTTCTATTGGGAAAAGTAAAACTCTACATTCAGCAACATGATTATAGAGTATCATGCCCATTATTCTTGATGCTGTATGGCTTAGGCAGTGCCAATGGGATCTTCTTGGAAGTATTAAATGTCTCCTCACTCAGAGTACACATAGATGCATTGTATCTTCCTAGGACTTCCTTCAGCAAGCCTTCCCTCAACATGCAGCTCACCTATGATAGGCTAATACTAAGAAGAAAATAGGAGCATATGGGTTTGTTACATCAATTTAACATCACTAACTAAATCTCATCAGCCTTGCTATTCCTTTTCTAAAGAGAGTTTGCTTTAAAAAATTCTTGTTTTGATAGGCATGCAGATGGATCGATCAAGTTTTGGGATGCCTCTGCAAGTGAGTGTTTTGCTAAGTTATGGAAAAGGTAAAGGGGCCCCTGACCATCAGGTCCAGTCGTGTCCGACTCTGGGGTTGCAGCGCTCATCTCGCTCTATAGGCCGAGGGAGCCGGCGTTTGTCTGCAGACAGCTTCCAGGTCATGTGGCCAGCATGACAAAGCTGCTTCTGGCGAACCAGAGCAGCACACGGAAACGCCGTTTACCTTCCCGCCGGCGCGGTCCCTATTTATCTACTTGCACTTTGATGTGCTTTCGAACTGCTAGGTGGACAGGAGCTGGGACCGAGCAATGGGAGCTCACCCCGTCGCAGGGATTTGAACCGCCGACCTTCTGATCAGCAAGCCCTAGACCAGGCATCCCCAAACTGCGGCCCTCCAGATGTTTTGGCCTACAACTCCCATGATCCCTAGCTAAGAGGACCAGTGGTCAGGGATGATGGGA
Organism: Zootoca vivipara; assembly: GCF_965207765.1. NCBI lineage: Eukaryota > Metazoa > Chordata > Lepidosauria > Squamata > Lacertidae > Zootoca > Zootoca vivipara. The sequence goes on from NC_142586.1 coordinate 62,188,546, forward strand.
ATTGTAGTCCAAAACATCTGGAGGGCCGAAGTTTGGGGATGCCTGCCCTAGACTCTGTGGTTTAACCCACAGCGCCACTGAGCTAAGTTATGGAAGAACTGTATAAAAAGTGCTGCTGTGAAACTGTTGCCTTATAGATGACATCTTTTGGGGTTTACTCTTCTTTCTGCCTTGTTTGGTCAAATCTTCTGTACTTAATTCCCATTGGAATAAATGGTCCTAAATTAGTTGTGACCAGGAACAGCCAGCATCTGCAGAACTGCCTCTCCCATAAGATGCGGCACTGCTTCTTACCAGGTTGCTGTAGGGGATGAGGCAGGGTGGCTGTGAGGTTGGGGCTCTGCTAGTGTACCCATAACACCACAATCCCTCTGCCCTGCCTCTGTGACTAAATTGTCTGCTCGGCTTGAATAGGACTTGAGTGTAATTCACCTCTGAGCCAAAGGTTTGATATGAAAGATGGGAAGTGAGGAAGGTGATGGAGGAGATGAGGTTTCAAATCATACATGATAGTTAATTGATATCTCATAAGCAACCAGTATCACCTCCTTGTAACACAAATTGAAATCCTGGAGCATAGAAGGTGCTGTATCACTATTTTTGATTATATATTTTGTCTTAATGCCATTTCGTAATTGAGGGCACAGTCCTTCTCTGCACAAGGGAAGGCTGCCAAGCCTTTTTGCTTCTGTGCCCTTTGGATTCTGGCCATAATACACAATGCCCAGGATCCAAAGGGCTGCATGCAATGATTTGCATATAAATTATCAGGCCCCTCCTGGCCCTTGTCTTCCCACTGAAGTTCCTCAACATCCTGAAAAGTGTTACATTTTGGAACCACATGTGTGCGGAATGCAAATTGATATCTATCTCACTGGCAAACATGCACACATCACCTGCAGAGGAACTTTCAATCAGTGTGAATGGAAATGTGAGCACTGTATTACCATTGTTTCAGAATGGCCTTATTTGAACAATATTTTTGTTTATAAAATTATGTTGGTTTGTACATTTAACTATCTTTATTTTATATTTTATTCCTAGTAACATTGCAAGTGCTGTACAAACTAAAAACAGCTAAAGTCTTTGAAAAATCAAAAAATAAGGATGACAGACCTAGCACAGACATAGTAGATGAAGACCCATATGCCATTCAGATCATCTCGTGGTGTCCAGAAAGCAGGATGCTGTGCATAGCAGGAGTTTCTGCACATGTCATTGTTTACAGATTCAGCAAACAAGAAATTACAACAGATGTGATTCCGGTAATTGACAATTATCTATATTGGACATGCATTTATATTTTTGTTAATCCCTATATTTAGCCAATATATAAACTAGTAATACTAATGAACATTTTTTGACTAGTTTGTTCCATGCTCAGTAGTTATGTCACTTTCTGTATACTGACAATATGTATTTTAGCACATTCTTGAGTTCCACTGAAGCTGATGTACATTAAATAGGCAATTGTGCTTTGAAGACTGCTGTCCTATGTACACTTTCCTGGGAATAGGATTTGCTGAAAACATTAGGCTTACTCATTTGAAATACAATTAAAATTTAGCTGAAAGTCACTTTATTTTGAAAGTGATAAATTGAAATTGGATTGAACAATTTAATCTTTTATAGATGCCTGCTTAAAGGTAAAATCTCATAGTAGCTCCTTTGTCACATGTACTTTATACCTGGCCTTATGAAGAAAGTGCAGCTAATATTTTTATACAGGTTTGTTCAGTTTTTTCACCCATTAAATCAAAGACAGTGGTTGGAGGGGTTCATAAGTTGTTCATAATCAAATCAAAAAATTGATGGATGAGGCAGACCTTGTTGACCCATAACAGTAAATATTTGGGAGGATTTGAGAACACCATAAGGCTTTGGTTGTCTTCATCTAGACTCGAACAAGGAGGGTATAAATTGTTCATTATCTGGACTGACAATATAGTACAGGCATAGGCAAACTCGGCCCTCCAGATGTTTTGAGACTACAATTCCCATCATCCCTGACCACTGGTCCTGTTAGCTAGGGATGATGGGAGTTGTAGTCCCAAAACATTTGGAGGGCCGAGTTTGCCTATGCCTGATATAGTATCACGGTATTTGATCAATTTTTCTAGATCACCTGAGATGGATGTCCACAGTGCTTTTCAGCACCACACTTCAGCTATGGAGGAAGAGTGTTCAGCAGTTCTTCTCAATATACTCATGTCGCCCAGCTTTATTTGTTTTCATCAAACCAAGAAACAATTGTTTGTGCATTTAATTAATGACTGAACATATGTAGCTATGGACTGGATGAGCACTAACAAATTGAAGCTTATTCCTGATAGGAATGATGACAGGACAATCTAGGTCTATAAAGATGTTGCTGTTTCCTCTCCTAGATGGGGTTACATTGCCTTTAAATGAAAAGGTGCACCACTCAGAAGTATTTCTTGATCCTGTGTTACTTCTCGATTCTGAGGAGGTGGTCACAGCCCACAGAATCAGCTGCAAGTGTTTCTCTAAAACAGGAATGGCAAATCTGTGCCGTTCTAGATGTTACTGACCTGCAGCTCCCAGCATCTCTCAGGATAGTGCAGGGGTCCCCAAACTAAGGCCCGGGGACCAGATGCGGCCCAATTGCCTTCTCAATCTGGCCTGCAGACAGTCCGGGAATCAGCATGTTTTTACATGAGTAGAATGTGTCCTTTTATTTAAAATGCATCTCTGGGTTATTTGTGGGGCATAGGAATTCGTTCATATTTTGTTCCAAAATATTTTCCGGCCCCCCAGAAGGTCTGAGGGACAGTGGACTGGCCCCCTGCTGAAAAAGTTTGCTGACCCCTGGGATAGTGTCAATCAAACCTCATAGTATTGTCTGATATTTGATTGATACATTGTAGCTTGATAATGTGGTTGAGGCCATCCACTTGTCTTTAATAAGAAATTTTGTATTTAACATTGTGGAAGTTGTTGAGACCAAAGTAGTGAGTTGGCAACTGCAAAATTTGCAGTGCAAAGAACTCTAGGACTGTGTCACGTCTTCTCCATTTTCATTTACAGATGCTTGAAGTACGGCTATTGTATGAAATAAATTACATAGAGTCTCCAGATTCTGAGCAAGTGCCACCACTGCCTACTCCAGGAACAGGTTCCAACCCTCAGTCCATTGCTCCCCAGTCTCATCCGTCCACTAGCAGCAGCTCATCGGATGGGCTTCGTGATAATGTCCCATGTTTAAAGTAAGTGTAAGGCTAGTATTTCTAAATATTGTATCTTACCTTCATACACTGCTTAATCTTATTGTAGAAAAACTTTTGGCTTTTGACATGTGCTGCATTGGGATATGGTTACCCATACCTCCTCCTAGTGTATGCTTTACAAAGGTGTGCTAATAGAAGACACATGTATTGAGCTTGTATCAATGTACAAAGTAATTATATATTGCTTACAGGAGCCTATTGTCAAAGTTTGATATATAGCAACTGCATCATGAACAGATGATTTCCATCTACAAGTTTAGATCCTAACACTGCATCAATGTACCTTTATTTCATAAAAATTATATACTGCTTGATTGTAAAAGAAAGCAGTATCTCAAAGCAGTACCTTTATAAAGACAAAGGTTAACCTAGAAATCCTTCTTCTTTTAGTGAATAGTCTAATGTAGATTTGTAGAGCAAATATATTTTTAGGTATAATCTCCTTTAATACTTCAGGTTTTCTTTAAAAAACAGCATGCCCATTTTCAGTCCTCCAGAGAGAACTGGATGCCAAATGCCCCAAACTACACATTTAACTTAGAACAGGCATCCCCAAACTGTGGCCCTCCAGATGTTTTGGCCTACAACTCCCATGATCCCTAGCTAAGAGAACCAATGGGAATTGTAGTCCAAAACATCTGGAGGGCCAAAGTTTGGGGATGCCTGACTTAGAATCTCCTGCCTTATCTCACTTTCCTGTGTCCTTTCCTGTATTGTTTCCTATTCCTTCATATTTGAGATAGAGACTAAGTTATGAGCCTGCAGATTCCTGGTTCGAATTTCAGTTGAGCCATGGACTCAGTAGATTAATTTAGGTAAGTTACCAACTCTCAGGTCTAGCTCACCAGTCATGTAAGCCACCAAATTCTATTCTGTTGAGACTTGGCAGAGAGCAGAACAAATTGCACTGTGAAATGCTCTTTCCTCTGCCATATGTGAAACATCATCTATCAGTTGCTTTAGACACTTTGTAAAGGCATACCATTTTGTCCTGGCAGTCCCTGACTCATAAGATTGGTCTCTGTTATTACTGAATTTCTGTCTTTATAAATGCTATATAAATGCGTTAAAATAAATAAAAATAAATAAAGGTATAATAAGTATTGTAAGTCCTTATGATATAATGCTTAATTTTGCAGTCACTTCAGCAAATTATAGTTTGCCATTTCATCTTAACTAAGCAAGCTCTGCTGTGTGCAAACCACCATTTACATGCAAGCCAGAATCGGAAAGTATGTTAAAATGTGGCTGATTAAGCAATTTATGCACACCGGGACCGGGGTGGGGATGGGAAAATGTGCACTCCAGTGCTTACACGTGATCCTTCTCAACACCTGAACCTGGCCACTTACATTAAAAAGTCTCCTCCATGTCATATGAATCTGTTCCAGAGTAAGCATTTGAAGCTGTACTAACTTGGAGTAAGAAATACAACCAGTCATGAAATATTCCCACTCTAGTAAAATTTATTGGCAGACTTTCACAAGGATAAATGTTGTCTACCTTTCCTGTATATTGCAGAGTTAGAAACTCTCCCCTCAAGCAGTCTCCAGGCTACCAGGTTGAGCTGGTTATCCAGTTAGTATGGGTGAGTGGAGAACCACCTCAACAAATAACAAGCCTTGCAATCAACTCTGCCTATGGCTTGTAAGTATATTTGGTGCTGTGTTTTCTCTTCCTTAAAACCCATTGTCCTATTGCAGAAGGAATATGACATTACTGCTAAACTACTGGATTCATGTTGTTTTGATATGCTACTTGTTTCCATGTTTTCAGTAAGAAGGTACTTAAAGGGCCTTCTCATTTATTGTGGTATTCAGCCACAAACACATTTCAGTCTTTGTCCAAGGTTCCCTTTCATTACAATAATGTTGTGCCATCTTTGTATATTACATGGGGAAGATAGCTTCTGCTGTCAGATGTGTACACAGCACTTTCAGAAAAGCTGACAAATGGTTCTCAGTATAGAACACAATCTTCTGTGCCATCTCTGATTTCTTGAATGTCTTGTATATTTTTAGACTACCAGCCATTTTGTGAAGAGGCTTTTTCTGTTTAGTTTTTTGGTTGTATCTAAGCTAGGTGGACATTCAGAGAGAATATGGGAGAATACAATAATGTGCTACTGTGACAAGCAGATTAATCAGTTGTCAGAGATTAAAACAAGATGGTGAGAATGAAGTAAATGAATGTTGGATGTACAGTGGGGTATTTATTTGGGTAATTCTAGAGCAGAAGGTTAGGTGATGTGGCTAAGACAATCAGACCAGCATACGAAACCTCTGGGTGAGGCATGGAGGTGTAAGCGTTTTGTAAAAAGTAGAAGTACAGAGTCATCAGTGGAGATGAGGCAAGTCCCAAGTGTAGCAGCCAGGAATGGAGAAGATTATGGTTTTATATTCTGCAGCCAGATGGTTGATTGTCTCAGCTCCCATTATGTAGATGTAAAAATGCTTCTTTGGTTAATCACAACAGTTCAGAATCAAAAGCTCCTGTTGGTGTTTCCATCGTTTAATCAGCTCATTCTGTTGTTTTTATCTTGCTTGTTGTTTAGAGTTGCATATTATTATGTATTGTTCTTACTGCCTATTCTTACATGCCAAACCTATTTTATAAGAAATAAATATTAATGTAAAACCATGCCAAACACAAACGCATGTCAAGGACAAACTAACAAGGCAACTATTAGCTTATTCCCACACTGCATCAAAACAGTTACCCTTGAGTAAGCAGTGGACAGTAATCATTTTATGTCAGGTGGAGGTTTGCTACTTAGTAAGGCAATAGTGTATTGGTTTTATTCTCAGCAACTACTACTAAAATAAATTGTTCTTTGAATAGGTTTTCATGCAAACTTACATTTCTAAATATTATATAAGAATAGATTTTGAAAAATAATCAGTTCAACTAATTCCTAAAAATGGAAAGTAAAATGTTGTACTTAACATAAGCATATATTTGGATATCAATCATTCATTGCCATCATATTCTTTCTAATAAATTTTCTTTCAGAGTAGTTTTTGGCAATTGTAATGGTATCGCAATGGTTGATTACATCCAAAAGACCACACTTTTAAACCTTGGCACCGTTGAGTTGTATGGTTCTAATGATCCTTATAGGAGGGAACCCCGATCTCCACGTAAAAGCAGACAACCATCTGGAGGTAAGGTCATACACTTGATATTTGCTGATAAATTTTTATATTGGTCTTCTACTTACCAGACTGCAAGCTGATTAGGAGTGCATGCGACTAGCTTTTTCCTTGAAAGTAACTTGCACAAACCAAAAGGTTTATATATGTTGATAATATTCTGTAGGGGCTTCTTTTTAGAAAACACCATCTGATTATGGTAGGCAAACAGTCTTCTTTTAAGAGTATTCTAGACTGCCAATTTTAGCATATATAATAAGCACACTTATTATTATTATTATTATTATTATTATTATTATTATTATTATTAACCCAGCCACTGTGGGCAGCTTACAGAACATATAAAAACATAATAAAATGTCAAACATTAAAAAAATTACCCAATACAGGGCTGCCTTCAGATGTCTTTTAAAAGTTGTGTAGTTCTTTATTTCCTTGACATCGGGGGGTGGGGCACATTCCACAAGGAGGGTGCCACTGCCTAGAAGGCTCTCTGCCTGGTTCCCCTGGTTCCCTGTAACTTTACTTCTCACAGTAAAGGAACTGCCAGAAGACCCTCTGAGTAGGACCTCGTTGACTGGGCTGAGAGATGGGGATGGAGACACTCTTTTAGGTATACTGGGCTGAGGCTGCTTAAGGCTTGAAAAGCCAGCGCCAATACTTTGAATTGTGCTTGGAAATGTACTGGGAGCCAGTGAAGATCCTTTAGGACCGGTGGTCCCAGCGGCCATTCCCAGTCACCAGTCTAGCTGCCACATTCTGTATTTGTTGTAGTTTCTGAGTCACCTTCAAAGGTAGCCTCCCCAGTATAATCTACTTCATTACTTTCTATACAAAAAGTGTTATTCTTTACCAAGGTTTATGTGCTCACATCAACCATCTTCCATTGTCTTGCCTTTCCCTGTTTGAGATTTAATTTTCGTCCTCCTTTGTGCTATCGCACCCTGTTACCATAAATGCCCTGTTAATTTATTCTGAACTAACTGCTTCACAGAACCACTCAGCACTTACCCGCTTCATTTTTGGACACAATTATTTCAGCATACTGTATTTGATCTGTTAAGGTATGTTAAGGTATGCATTGGCACATGGGTGCAATCACATAAATTCAGCAAACCACAAGCCTAAAATTCTCAGGGAGGAAGTGCATATGAACAGAAAATTAGAGGTGCTTCATACCTGAGGATGTGGACAAGCTGCTTGAAGAAATGCAGCCAACCAGCTGTCCTTTGATGCTTGCCCACCTTGGCTTCTGAGAGCTAGACGTAGAAGGTTGGCTGGGTTTGCAATGAGTGATTAATGCTTCACTTGAGGAGAGGGACTGACCACCTGCCTGGAAGGACACCGTGGTGTGGCTCCTCCTCAGGAAGACATTTTTGGACCCAGAAATGTTAAATCACTATTGCCCAGTACCAAATAACTAATTTTTGGACAACACTTGGGGGGAACTACTTGCTTAGATCCATTTCAGTCTTGCTTCAGGCCCAGCTATGGTACTGAACCCACCTTGGACACCCTGGGTGATGACATTTGTCAGGAGAGAGGTGAGAAGAGTGCGACCCAGCTCATTCTCCTTCACCTCCCAGTAGGTTTTGATACTGCTGACTACACTGTCCTTCTGGAACATCTCAGGGAGGTGGGGGTTGGGGGCACTGTACTTCAGTAGTTTCAATCCTTCATCCAGGGCTGTTTCCAGAAAGTAGTTATGGGAGGCTACTGTTTTGTGCCATGAGAGTTGTCCTGTGGTGTCCTGCAGTATTCTGTTTTGTTCCTGGTGTTATTGAACATCTAGATGAAGCCACTGGGAACTGCCATCAGGAAATTTGGTGTCACCAATATGCAGATGATACCCAGTTCTGTTTCCCTGTTGCATATGGTTTGTTTCTGGGCTCAGTTCATGGTGCTCACTTAGTCCCCAAATATCTGAAAGACCAGCTCCTTTCCTACAAACCTTCTTGGGTGTTAAAATCAGTGAGGTGGGATACTTGATAGTTCCACTGTCCTTAGAGGTCTCGGGATGTGACCTGGGAGGAGAGCATTCTGTGTGTGGAATACCCTCCCCACAGAAATATATTCGTCACCTTCATTATACAGCTTTTTGTCATATGCTTAAAGACACCTGTTGTGAGTATAGTTTGTTTAAATCTATTTTGAATGCTTTATTTTCCATCACCCTGGCACCTTTTAGTGTAACGAGCCCTGGGACCTTATAGTATGCAGTAACCACAGTATACCATTCTTCCACAGGAGGAGAATGTAAAAGAAGTAAAAGTGTAGTGAGAACATGCTTATTCCCCCAAGTGTTTGGGGATAAGTGTCTCTGCTTCAAATGTCATGTTTAATGTGGCACACACTGCCTGTGAAGGGCATTGGTTGGGCATTGGCTCCACCTGGTGGTTGAAGGTGGGAACAGAACTTGTGGGAAGTAGGCAGCTCCTAGTTGACTCTTGCCTTCATTAAAGTAGCCACATTGCTTTTGAGCTCCTGTTCTTTCTCTTCTCAGGTTTTCTAAATTCTACTTTTTCCTCTTCATTCCAGTGTTTGCCTTCCTCTTAACTGTTTCTAAGCCATCCCATTCTCCCTTCAGTATACCAGGGCAGTATGGTTGTCACTCCTAACCTTCTCTCCTCCTCATAACTGCTCCAGCACTTTCTTCTCTCAGCCTGTGTCTTGTCACCTGAGCCCTTCTTTTTTGGCCATTTTCTACATTCTTTGCAGCTTGCATCTCTCCCATAAATAGAACCCCTTTGCCTTGCCTGCTTGCTTTTTCTTCTCTCATCCTGATTTCACCAGTAACTGTTTCAGTGGAGGATGAAGGCAGGTTTGTTGGTATTTGAACCTCGGCAATTCTCCTCAGCTATTTTGGACCAAGGCACCTTCTGGTTTGGTGTGTGCTGTGTATCCATGCCTCAGCATCCTGACTTTCTGAAGAGTAGGGACGGCAGTCAATGTGCTCTCTGGTGGCAATAGCCACACCTCCTGCCCAAACTCAGCCTTTGAATAAACTTAAAGTGCCTGCTAAGGCAGCTATTCCTTCTTCCTCTAAATGTAAGACCTCTGCTCAGCATTTGCCTCATAAACAAGCACCAAACATCTCATAGGCAGCCCTTATCCCTAGAAAGGGATGAATGCATTTATTATATCTGTGGACAGTCTGGACCTTTAACAACATTTGCCTTCACCATTGCCTTGGCCTGATGGGTTTTCTCTCCTGACTCCCATTATGTGCCTTTGCTCTGCAGTGGCCCTAGACTTCATTGCTGAACTTACCTCAGCACCATTTAAGGGGGCATCTATTCTTGTTGACGTCTACTTCTGCTTCATTGACTATGCAAAAGCCTTTGACTGTGTCGACCACAGCAAACTATGGCAAGTTCTTAAAGAAATGGGAGTGCCTGATCACCTCATCTGTCTCCTGAGAAATCTCTATGTGGGACAAGAAGCTACAGTTAGAACTGGATATGGAACAACTGATTGGTTCAAAATTGGGAAAGGAGTACGACAAGGTTGTATATTGTCTCCCTGCTTATTTAACTTATATGCAGAATTCATCATGCGAAAGGCTGGACTATATGAATCCCAAGCCGGAATTAAGATTGCCGGAAGAAATATCAACAACCTCAGATATGCAGATGACACAACCTTGATGGCAGAAAGCGAGGAGGAATTAAAGAACCTTTTAATGAGGGTGAAAGAGGAGAGCGCAAAATATGGTCTGAAGCTCAACATCAAAAAAACCAAGATCATGGCCACCGGTCCCATCACCTCCTGGCAAATAGAAGGGGAAGAAATGGAGGCAGTGAGAGATTTTACTTTCTTGGGCTCCTTGATCACTGCAGATGGTGACAGCAGTCACGAAATTAAAAGACGCCTGCTTCTTGGGAGAAAAGCAATGACAAACCTAGACAGCATCTTAAAAAGCAGAGACATCACCTTGCCGACAAAGGTCCGTATAGTTAAAGCTATGGTTTTCCCAGTAGTGATGTATGGAAGTGAGAGCTGGACCATAAAGAAGGCTGATCGCCGAAGAATTGATGCTTTTGAATTATGGTGCTGGAGGAGACTCTTGAGAGTCCCATGGACTGCTAGAAGATCAAACCTATCCATTCTTAAGGAAATCAGCCCTGAGTGCTCCCTGGAAGGACAGATCGTGAAGCTGAGGCTCCAATACTTTGGCCACCTCATGAGAAGAGAAGAATCCTTGGAAAAGACCCTGATGTTGGGAAAGATTGAGGGCACTAGGAGAAGGGGACGACAGAGGACAAGATGGTTGGACAGTGTTCTCGAAGCTACGAACATGAGTTTGACCAAACTGCGGGAGGCAGTGGAAGACAGGAGTGCCTGGCGTGCTATGGTCCATGGGGTCACGAAGAGTCGGACACGACTAAACGACTAAACAACAACATTTTTGTTGAACCAAAATCCTTTACCAAGTCCATACCATTTCTGTCTACTTTTAAAAAAGGTTTCATAGTTGATTAATACTATAGCTTAGAGCCTATTAGTAGAGGTTCAGTAAACTGCTGTCTCCTTGGGCCTGGGCTTATTGGACACCGTTCCTTGATTTCTGTTCTTATCTGGGTCCTTAATAAAATCAGGGAGGGGAAGCCACAGTGGTCCTTTTAGCTTCCCTCTGGCCTTGGCGTCTGTGGCTGTTGGAGATCCTGATCATGGCAGTATCTCTATGGCACCCTCTTTGCTGTCTGGATGTCAGAACTGCCTACTTCCCACAAGTTTTGTTCCTGCCTTTGACCATCAGATATGGAACCAATATTCAACCAATAACATTCATTTGGCACTGAAGATCTGCTCTTCTGGTAGTAACCAATGGAACTTTTTGTGTATATGCAATTATGAATTACTACAATAGCCGCATGGAACACTGCAAATGTTTCAGATATAAACTGCAATATTCCATGAATTACCACTTTGTAATGGTTGTAAAACTATTTATGGCTGTTGAATAAGCAGCAATTCGGGCTCTTCCTTTCCTGGTTGTTTATTGAAGATGGTTAAATAATTGTACTTGTATTAAAAGAATAAGTACAAGTAAGTCTGGCTATTTTATAATATTAATAATATATTCTCTTAAATGAAACAGCTAAACAGCTGAATAGGGATAGGTTTGTTTTGTCATTAAATTATTAGTAGTATTAATGGGAAATTTTATAAATATTACGTAAGACAACAAGTAAATTATATTACACTGTATGAATTCTGGCACATGCATGATTTGTTCTATTTCAGTTGCTGTCTAACAATTTCCCACAAATAGATTGTTTGCTTGGATCTTAAAGTTCTGCTGCAGATTTTTTTTTCTTTCTCCAAATATACTGTGTTGGTGTTTTTGTCTTTCCTTTCTCATTGCTTCAATAAGGCATGCTGGCTGTGGCTTCTTGCATGTGTGGCCTCTCTAGCTTATATTCAGAGTCTGTGAAAAAACTTCGCACCTCTTATATAAGTAAGTCATCTCATAAGAATAAAGTGTTGTAACATCCAGTTGATTAGATTATATGCATTCATCACCCTGAATATTTTACCATAGCCTTTACTTTTCAGCTTCTTTCACTAACATATCGGCAGAGATTAATTCTATATTATTCATATAATTATAGACTGTTACCTGAGATACTATCAATATGGAATATTGGGTACAATAAGATCAAGATTACATCCTTCATCTCTTTTGCAAACAGTAGTAAAAAAGTTGCATTAGTAGATAATATAATACAAGTCACAATTGTGTCGCCCATGCATGCAGTGGTGTCCACAAAGACCTTCATTGGTGCCCTTGGACAAAGGACCAAGACTCTGAACTTTTTCTTTTAATAAAGAAGTAAATTTTTGTGAAGTTATGAAGCAAAAATGTACAATTTCTGTGAAATGAGCTAGCTTAGCTGCCTCTGTCAGTGCTTTTTAGCCAGCGAGTGAAGTCAGAGCTGTGATTGTTGAATGTGTTGTATGGACCCCAGACAATGTTAGTATTGGTATTACAGTTAATTTATTAATCACCTTCTAAAACACCATCTCAAGGTGATTTACATATAAAATAATTAAAAATGGTTAAAAACACAAAAACAAATCAATTTAAAACAAACCTAAAACCCTACACTTGTTGTAAATACCCATTTATCCAGCTGGGAAAGCCTTCTGTTTCTCCTTTCCATTTAGTGCACTTTTCCTGCTTGTCTTATTTGCTAGTAGTCCTTGGAATCTCTGAAGTTTATCCTTCCTTTTTCCTATGCATCTTTCTTGTGGTGGGTTCTCCTGAGATCAGATACTCCCTAGAAGTTATTTTCTGCAAATACTTCTACACAATAAGTGTGGGTGAATTTTAAAGCACCCCCTCCCTAAATGGCAAAATTCAAAAATGCGAACTTTGCAAAGAGGCTTAGGCATGTCTCCTACTGTGCTGGACTTAAAGCCAGGCACTCATTAAGAATTCACTGTATACTTAAATTATGATACAATAGTATACATGCCGTATATTTCATTCTAGTAAAAGTGACCTTAACTGTTCTTGGGGTGCATGTGCAGACATGTCTGAACTACCGTGTTTCTCATATTTTAAGGCATCCCTAAAAAATAAGGCATGGCAGTATTTTCATGACATGGCGAAATATAAGGCATACCCCGAAAATAAGACGTACCAGTACCAGGTTGTGGTGGGAGCAGGTCTGTGCAAAATATGGTACCGTAAGAAAAGGAAGATGCCTCCTCGGAACCGGATGCCGCTGCCACGTGGAGCTCCGTCCGAGTGGGAGCCAGCAAGAGCTGCAGCACGCACAGCAAGAGCTGCAGCAGGAGCCTCAGTGCGAAGCCCGGCTAAGGTAGAGCCTCAGCGAAGGCTCAGCAGGAGCCGCGGCGGGCAAAGAAGAAAGGATCGGGACCCTGCTAAGCAGCCGGCAGGAGCCTTAGTGCGCAGCGCGCGAAGCCCGGGAGCTGGCTGGAGGCGCAGCTCAAAGCGCGCGATCGGTAAGCCCCAGCAGCCAGCAGGAGCCTTAGCGGGCAGCGCGCGAAGCCCGGGAGCTGGCTGGAGGCGCAGCTCAAAGCGCGCGATCGGTAAGCCCCAGCAGCCAGCAGGAGCCTTAGCGGGCAGCGCGCGAAGCCCGGGAGCTGGCTGCAGCCGCAGCTCAAAGCGCGCGATATGATAAGCCCCGGCAGCCAGCAGGAGCCTTAGCGGGCAGCGCGCGAAGCCCGGGAGCTGGCTGGAGCCGCAGCTCAAAGCGCGCGATCTGATAAGCCCCGGCAGTTTTTGCAATTTGATCTGCTCTACAATTCTCTTTAATTACTAACTCTAACACGGTTGTGTGTGTGGGTTTTTTTCCTTTCTAAACTGCCTTATGGATATTTCTGCTTAAGACATGCTAGACATACAATGAACTCTCTCTCACACACACACATTACACATTCTAGATCATTAGCAGCTAATGACTGCTGTCAAAATCTGGGTGTCCAACTGTTGCTTCTAGAATAGCTATAAATCAGAACACAATCACACCACACTCTCAGCCTAGCATACCAGGTGGGTTTTTTTTTTGGGGGGGGGGGACAATGTAAGCAACATTTCTCCTTAAGATCAAAACTGTTGGTTTGTGATTCTGGTTTAAGAAGGAACTTTCATGAAGACGTTTGCCAAATTAAATTGCTGTGGTGTTTTTAAAGATGCAAGAAACAGAGAACATAACCCAGTAATATTGCAGCTACGCTGCCTTTGGAACAGATTCTCCCCTTCTTGTTTTAGCTTAGCTGCAAATCATAAATTGTTCTGCAACATCAGCAGTACAAGGGATTATCTCATAATCCATCCTGATGCTATTCTGCTTCTTTCTTTTTTTAAAAGCAACCTCTTAAAAAAACACCACACACATTCTCAAAAGCAAAGCTTCATTTTCTATAAGGCTGGCTATGCAAATGCTTTCAGATGAGTTTTGCTCTTTTGAGTAACTTCCTTAACAAGTTGAGGTTATTTGCAAAGAGAGAGTGAGTAAGAGTACACAACAGTGGCAGGGTATTGAAATCTTCAGAATGGCACTGTGCCCCAGAGTGACAACTCTATGATGCTGCATGCATACAATGCCTACCGGTAGTTTGCTTTACCATACTTAATTAAAAAATAAGGCATCCCTTGAAAATAAGACATGGTGTGTTTTTTTGAGAAAAAAATTAATATAAGACATGTCTTATAATATGAGAAACACGGTACAAAGGTGTAATTGCAAATGGCAGGGTAGAAGATGACCCAATAGGGTGTGTACTGGCCCCAGTATTGTACTGTGCATTTCTTAAAATTTCTATCTCTCTGGATTAATCTGTAATTCAGGTTTTGAGTGGCTCTGTAAAATGAAGCTCTCTGTTCTCTTCTTGCTATGGAGGGCAATGCAATTCATTGGTTCTGTTCCTGTTCCTAGGGCTGTTTCCAGATAGTAGTTTGGGAAGGAGCATTGTTTGACACCATGGGAGTGGAGCTGTAGATTTTATCTTGTCCTCCATCCTATGTAACATCTATCAGAAAATGCTGGGAGCTCTCATCAGGGGTTTGATGTGAGGTGTCACCAATATGTGGGTGCTAGACTGATGCTTGGAGGCAATAATGGGTGGGGTGTGACCCAATAAGTTGAAGGTAAATTCTGAAAACACAGGTATTATGTGTTCATAATCGTATAGGGAATCTAAACATGGAAATAATCTTTTCCACTTTTGGCCAAAGTGGATACGATTTACGAGTCCAGGAGGTGGGGGCAAGGCATGTTCTGCACAACTTGGGAGGGGAGGATAGTCCAAGATCCAGTATTGTCATTTGAGGCTCAGGTGGCCTTGATGCTTAGATATACCTATTTCCAGCTTTGACTGGTTCACAGCTATAGCCCATTATGAACTGAGATGGCATGACCATCATACTCCATCCTCTGATAACTTCTAGGCTGGGTTATTGCAATGCACTCTATGTGGAGCTGCCTTTGAAGATGACTTGGAAACTGCAACTGGTCCAGAATACAATAGCCAGGTTACTGGCTGGGATTTCATTTAGAACACACCTCTTTATTCTGGCCTTTGATACCTGAGATACATATTTTAGGATCCACCTTGTGACAAATTTACGCAGTTTTGAAATGTTTATTCCTACCTGGCTAGCAAAGAGTTAATCCACCTCCAGCCTGACTGACATAGAATTCTGATGGGGGCGGGACTGTTCCCAGTTTAAAAGAAGGGAGTGTCGGTTTGGTCAGTTAGGGAGAGGGAGGAGGGTGTGGTGTGATGTGAAGAAAGTGGAGAGGTCAGGAGAGTGTGAATTTAGATAAGGTTTAGGAAAGCTTGAAGTTAAATGTTTGACAGAGTTATTGTACAACTGAAACAAAGCAGATAAACACATGAAACGTTAAAGAAACACTTATGCTTTTAAGACAATAAAATTTCATCTCTGTTTTGCCAAGAAGGTTCGTCTTTATTGTTCCAGCGGGGTATCAGGACTCACAGCCGTGGTGGCTCAAGAGAGGGCAAGACTCACCTCAGGCAGAGAGGCGGCAGTTTGTGTCCTGGAGTTACACGGAGGAGGCTGAGTAGGATAAACCTGGGGTGCCAAGAAGTTGCCAGAGTGGAAAGGGCAAGCTTTTACAGTGGGGAATCAAATTGAGTGAGACCCTTTACTGTAGGCAAGAGGTTATTCCGTTTAACAGCCTAGAGTTCCTTAAGATACCAGGCCACGTAAGCTGGAAGACACTCTTTACTAAGAAACCCACAAGTAAAAAGGGGTTTATTTTAAGGCGGCAGGAGAAAAGGGTGGGTGGTTTCACCTCTGTTTTCCTGTGTCGCATTTTAGTAGTAGAGAGTGGGACACGTCGTCACACACCTCATGACTGTAATCTGTTTTAACTGTTGTTGTTTTTTGTTTTTTGATTATTTATTACTAACTAACACATATATATATATATATATATATATATATATATATATATATATATATGTATGTATATGTATATATATATATATGTTTAAAAAGCTTTCACTCCTGTGCTTTTACAGAAAAAACCAAGAGCTCTTCAGTGCCTAGCAAGCAACATTATGGACAGCCTTGTTTATTGCAAAGTCCATAGACCTAGAGAAATCTAGAACTATAAGATAACAAATGACAGATTGACATGAGGCTTTGTGAGGCTCTGCACTTCTGCCTTTCAGTGTCATCTTTACACTTCACCACCTTTCATAACAGCATCTTCTTCCAAAGCAGGCCAAGTATTTCATCATCTGTAGTGATGCCTGTTGTTGGTACTTATCAACGGTCTAGATGCCAAAATCACATGTTGACTGTGACTTTGATTGAGCAAGAGTTCTAAGCAGCCGCCACAGTCCTGGATTTTTCACCACCATGGTGTTTTCTGGAATTAGTGGTTTCTTGGGCCTAGAAGGGCACAGGTTATCAAATAGATCAATATATCTGAAGTATGTATTTTTAGGCCTTTCGTCAAAATTTGATCTGTTTTGACGACACTGGTAGGCAAATTCTTAAACATGTTAAATATTACTAATTCTAGCTTGCTTTTTATACTCTATGGTGGTTTTTGTATGTAATCTATTTGTCCTTGCATGTTCATTCTTATATTCAACTTGATTACCTTTCTTTGTAATATACCTGTTTTCAATATAGGTAATTTTGCATTAATCACATATATTACATAGGGACTTGTAAGTTACTACTTCAAAATGGTGCATTGAAAAATGGCTTTCATACACATCTATACCAACTCCCCTTCTCCCTGAATCTTCATAATCATCCTCTTCCCCAAAGAAGAAACGCTGATACTTTGAACATCAAAACACGTTTGTCAAAACTCTTAGTTAAAAATATAATTAAGTTTCAGATTTGTTTGTCTCCCCAGTGGGCACAAAAAACCCCCTTACGTTTAATGATTGTGTCAAGAATTAGAAGTAGTCCACAGCTGTTGAAACCTGTTGTGTTCTTTGTATTTTACAGCAGGTCTTTGTGATATTAATGAAGGCACAGCTGTACAAGAGGATCGTTGCAAGTCACCCACCTCAGGTAATGAACTGTTCTTAGAAACGCTTTAGAACAAATAGTACTTCAAAATGCCTTGTAGCAGGCTTCACTTCTCTTTTGTTTTCGTGCTCCAGAAGGATTTTTACTATGCCACTGAACTTTACAGTGGTTTTCTCAAATATACACAATTCAGACAAGTACCGTACATAGAGCTGAATACTTGGTTTGCCTCAAAGCCATTCTTATATATTTGTCATTATTTATTATTTACAGTGTTTAGAATGCATTACTGTTGGAAATATTATATTATAAGGAGAATGTGTTTTATGTCTCTTGGGCTATCTGTTTCAAGAAGAGATTATTCACAGTAGAAATGTAAGTCCCGGAAACTTCATACAGTCATCTCCAGCCGCATGAACTATGAGTTAATCAAGGTTAATATTTTCTAAATACTATTTATTTATTCATTTAATTTATATACCGCACTTCATCCAAAGATCCCAGAGCAGTACTACCAATGAAGGTCTCTCACTCTAGTTAAATTCAATTGCAAACTATATATCAATTAGTTCTAATGCCTACTCTAATCATGGTCTTTTATTTGTAGGTGCTTCTGTTGTTCTTTGCCAGAGCTAATTTAAGTGGGAAAAGGTCATCCCACTTTTGTCACTTCTGCTGCTGTTATAGTAAAATTAACCAACAGGGTGGAAAGTAGTATAAGAATAGGAAGCAATTTCATTAAACTTTAGAATCTTTATTTCAGGATATGCAACTTGGCAACTTGTTATCTTTTTCTTAAATGCGAGTTGAGACTTTTCAGTGGATTAGATTTTAATTTGGACCTAGCAAAAAAAACTCCCTCTGCTTCCCTGACTGCTGTTTCAGCGGCAGCAAAATCAACATCATCACAGAATCCAGGGAGCAAGCTGGTGGGGGAGGGTTTACAGTGCCACCACAGGAGTATGAACAGGGGCTTTTTGTGTGTAGTAAGCCTGGAACTTACACACATTTAACTTGTGCACATTTAGCTTTATGTGCACGGCAAATTTATTTATTCATTCTTAAAAAGCAGGCAGGGTTCTGGGGGAAATGACTTTTGCAATCCCACCCACCATTGGATTTTGACTAGACACAAATTTGCCTTTAGGTGTGATCCCTGGATTTAGCCATTTTTTAATCATGTGTATTAATTTGCTGAACCCAACCATGAATCTGACTTGGGTGGGAGGAAAGTGCCTCCCATCACAAGAAGAAAATGAATGTAATATTCCCAAGGAATTCAGCAAATATTCTTATTGAAAATAGTAGTTCCTGATACAATTTTTATCAGTAATTTTTATTTTCATCTGTACCATGTTGGTATGCATAGAGAAAGGAGAGAAGGTTTTTTATGTTCTTAGTTAAAATGTAATGTATATATGTATGAAGAAAACTATTTACAAAATTCATTTTTACAGGTAAACAAAGGATATTATTTCCAATTAGATTTTAAAGTATTAGCAAAACAACCACACTTCAAATCTTTTCTCTTTTGGATTGAAATACAGGGAATTGGCAAAAGTAGCTGTATTTTCATTTGTTATCACAGAGATAAGTGCACTGGAACCTTAATGAAGCTATTTCTTCTGAATTATTTTGGGAATATTGATAATACAAAAATTGACATTTAAAATGTGAACTAGAATCCCTGCTATTATTATCATGTGAATATTTTTGTTAATCTGAGCTCAAGCAACCTTTCCAGTCTGTTTTGTTTCCCATTTCCCAATTCCCATCAGAAAATATGTATCTTCTATGCTTTCCTTTGGTTGTGTGGGCTCATCTGTACTAGAAAATTGTAGCACCAGCATAAGTTTGAAAAATTAAAGCTGTGTATGATGAAAGTGAAACATGAAAGATGCAAAAGCTATCTGTCTCAAATGTTGATGTCCTTATGCAAATTCTAATGGCATAAAGCAGGAGTTATAGGTGAATACTCCCTCTTTCTTTTTTTGCAGGAAAAAAGCCTGGAATTATAAATCATCCATAATACCCAAAGAGGTGTTTATTTAGGGGTTTATTGTTGCATATGATACAGATTAGGGTGTACTGTATAGTCTTTCTCATTTTGTCATCTGTCATAATTTTTTTGTATGCATCCTTTTTTGTTAATATCCATTTCGTATGTCCCTTTCATTCTTATCTTCACTCATTTAGGTTCTGGTTCTCCCAACAATTCTGATGATGATCAAAAAATGAATAATTTTATAGAAAAGGGTATAGTATTTTTATTTTTAAGAGAAATATCATAATTTTTCATTAGCTCATATTTTTAGTAAATTGACATTTTGTATTGAAATATTATTTGCAGTGAAGACCAAAAGCAGAAAGTTTTCCAAGATGGTAGCCAATGATATAGGTAGGAACTAGAAAAATTCTCCTTTGCTCCTTACCTGGGACCTTATTCTATGCAGCGCTTAACTCTGCAGCAAACCAAAGCAAGCTGCATTATATTTGTTAAATTAATATTCTCCTAACCATAAGTGGTGTTCCTTTGGGCTGCTTCTCTGCTAATATACTGTGCTCAATTATTAACACAATCCAAGAGACTGGGCTCTTAATTTTCTCTAATTGTATATGCACATCCTTCTACAAAGGTTTTGGTTTCTATTCAGAAATACTGAAAGGGTTCAATCCTGTGAGCATTGCCGTATAAAATGGTTCTAACATAGGTTCTCAAAGTGTTAACTCTAATTCTGAAATGCATGAACAATGGTTTTAGCTTCTTGGGAATAAAGTACATAACATTTTAATTCATGTATTTCAGCAATAAGTGTATTCTGTCTGAATCCTTGTTGCTAACTGATCTTTGATCACTGACAGTTAAATTGGAAATTACTTACCAAGTTTGCAGTACATGCATAAGGTGGATTGAACCCTTTTGTTGTAAGAGCATAAGAAATGACCTTATTGCTTGGATATGGATATTCTGCTTTTTATTCTAGAGTATATCTGTTAAACCTATGGGTCATCTGTTTGAATGGAAATTAAATTACTTAGCAGACTTCCTCCCATTTATCATTATTTCTATCTAATTGTTTACTTGAGTTAGATTTTACTAATTATGTGTAACAATGTATATTTAACAGTAACCACAGTGGCTTATCTCTCTTTTAAATTTGCATATTTACAACATGTTGTCTAATTGTTATTTTCTTGATCATGTTTCTTCTTTAATATCTTCAATTTATCACAAAGTTCGGTGTCAAAGGGAATTTTATAGATTTAGTTTTAATGTGTTGAAACACATTAAAGTTGTGTTGAAAAACATGCAAGTTGTGGGAGAGTCACTACAAATTAAGTGCTTCTCTTCCATTGTTACTCTTCCTGTGTCAACAGGACTGGCTTCTAGGATACTGTGATGCCCATTCTATGTGCTGCTGTCATTCAAATGTCAAGAGAGCAATGAGGTATCCAGCCACAAAGAAGTCACAGCCATACTGCTGAATGGTTGGGAAATAAAACCAGAAGCTTCTCAAATTAAGGAAGTTTCTACTTGCTGTCTTTTGGCTTGACTTAGTAGCATAGTAAAAATGACGGGAAGATTCGCTCTCACAAAAACTGTCACCCACAAGCAGTTCCATGATTAAAGGAAGCACTTGTATAATGTGTAACTAACCAACTAGCCTGTGTGGCAAGTGTCTGTAAAAAGAATCCTAGAAGATGCCACAAATTTATTGATGTGTGCTAGATATGCTAGTCAAAAGTATAAGGTTAATTTTTAGAGTCAAACTCTGGATGGAGATGGATATTGCCATCGTGCCACTAGTTCTCCAGCTGTATTACTTCATGATATGCATGACACACCTGTATGCAGCACCAGTTACATTCAAGTAAAAATCTGCTGCTTTGCCATTGTGTGCAGTCAAAAGAAAGAAATAACTGAAGGTTTTGCCTCACAACTCCACCAGCACCCAGGGACATATGAGTGGTATTGGTTGGTCTGCTACATTAAATGGCAGTCAATGGTTGATTGATATTGGCAAGAAAAGATTACTTCCCTCCTCTCTCCGCTTGAGATGCTAGCCTATCTCTTACCAGTCAAGGTGTATGTGCGTACAGTATCAATATGACACATGTGCCTTACCAAACATCCTATTGCTGTGAGATAGTGGCAAAGCTAAATCCAAGGAAGAGCAACCTGTAGTTCAGACTCTGCTCTAATTGTGGCATGAAGGTTAGAACAATGTGAGCATTTTATCTGCAAAGTGACTAGTGAAAATGTCTGACTTTGTTCCAGAAGATTCTACCTTCTGGATGAATGAGGGTACAGAAGACCATTGACCTCTGGAATAAATCCACCATAAGGCTCTGCATGGATGCAATAGGACAAAGAAAATCTTTGGCAAATTACCACTCTTGAAAGTGGCCTCTGCTATGTCCAGTTGCAGTCAGTAGTAGTATTCTGCTGTTTGCTGAAGCAGCAGAAAGACTTCAAAGAGTGTAATCTTAGTTACTCGATATACAAAGAGGAGGCATATTATCAAGAGGGCTCCTAGAGGTTAAGTCAGTGGCTCATGACAACTATTCATACTTTTTTTCATCAGCTTTATCTTAAGATAAAACAGAATACCAGTCTTGTAGACTTCTGTTGGACAGTCCAGGAAGTTTGCCATGCTCCTCCTACAGGTCTTCAGATTATCCAGGACTTGTGCAGGATTTACCCCTAGGCAGGTGATCTGTTCCTCCAGCGCCTGCAGCTCCTAGGTAGGCAGTCTATTCCCCACCCCATGAACCTATGGTGCAAGCAGCAGCAGATGGCTGCCAGCTGGAGAGAAGATGCTGTAGAGCCACCCATTTAAGTTTGAGGACCTTGGGGGGGAACCAATTGTTCTGGACCAGGTGAGCTGCTTCCTGGGCAGGCACAGTATTCTTGCTGTAAAGGTCTAGGCACTGAAATGAGATGTAGTGTGCCAGGTGACTCTGTAGTGGGCACAATATTTCTGAAATTTGATCTTCTTTGACTTTAACGACCTCATCTTTCAGTGCCAGGCTGGGCAGCTCTGCAGTGGCTGGCATCCTTTTTAATCTGTGCCTCACACAACATAGCAAGGGTATCTTTAGAGCAGACCCAAAGGCACACAAAGATTCAGCTGTGAATGAAAAAAGCATACAAAGAATGTTAAAATTATTATTTTAAGACGATATATCTCAATTTTGTGTTGAACAGAATTCATGCAACATAAAAACAGATAAATAATAAAGTAAGCAGAAAATAAACCCACAGCAGTAGAAGAGAGTTGCCAAGGGAAATAACTATTAGTTATCCCAAATATCCTCTGAAATTGTGTGTGTCATGAATATGGGGAACCACAATCAAGCCCTTCTCCTCAGTAGAAAGTATTTTCTGGTGGTGTCTGCACTGCAGATGACTGTTTTGCTAGAGATGATCAACTATATGAACTGCTTTCAAAATGGTTCCTGTAATTAATCAGGCACCATTAAATGTATAGCTAGTTAATTTTGCCTACTGATTTAAACTGCAGTTAAGTTGGTATGGCACAAATTCTGCAGGCGTGGCAAAGGAGTAAAGGAGAAGAGACAATTGGTTTACCCTCAGTTGTTGCTTATGTGCTATTCTCACTGATATGCCCAATAATTATAATTTATGACCTCCTTTCAAGAAGTATGAATTATCCTAATTCTTCCATAACACTTGCTACTTCTGTGGCAAAGGTCAGTGTTTTCAGTGAGCAGGATTAGATCACCTGCTTATGTTCTGTGGTCATGTCTCTTGGTACAATTTTAAATCTGTATTGGTCATAATTCAGTATCAGACTCTTTAGATGTTATGTTTGGCCTTCTCAGGTAGGTTCTTCTGATAGTGGCTGTCTATTTTAAACAATGAGTGGTGAATTTGATTTAAAAGAGATTTTACTTTCTGATTTGCTTTTATCTAGAGTTCTTGAGATCTGTGTATAGTGAGCCACTTTCATTGAAAACACCAATAACATTCCTACTGTAGGCATGTGTGCATTGTCCCTATCTGATGAGATCTAGAGCTTTGGGGTTTGATGCCTCCTAGATGGGACTTGTCTGGGCCGCTTTGAGAGCTGTTTGTTGTGGTGCTTTGCACTGAATACTTCCTATTGACTGATGTGGAGTGCAATTTTGATGGGAAGGTGCATTAAAATACTTCAGTAATAATGAGTGTCTTTATATATTCTTCTGATCAAGTCTTCAGAACTCACTGAAATTTGCTTGCATTTTTAATATGGCTACAAATTTTCTTTGTGTGTGCATGTGTCATCGTCTGTCTCTCCTATGGCTGTCAAGGTCTCCATTGTGACCTGGGTGAATAAATACATTTTTTACCAAGGAAATGCAAAACTAGCAAAATTTTAAAAATCTGACTTGTAAGTGGCCTTCAAAAATTAACGTTCAAAATGATATCTAAATGTAATATGTGACCATATTAAAGTCTACACTAAATCTCTCAGAACTGATTTTTCAACTAGAAAAGTTAAAATCAATAACATACAAACAAAACTTAAAGCATAACAATTTTACATCACATAAAACAAAATAAAATTTAAAACAGCATCTTACAACAACCTGTATAAAACAAACTAAAACAAAAAGCAGCAGCACCCCTTTCTCCTGTCTCCCCCACCACCCCGCTTTAAGCACATCTAAACAAAATGATCTTAACCTATTGAAAGAAAGGGGAGCCAAACAAACCTTCCTGAAGATGGAAATGTATACTTTTCCCAGGAAGGGCCTCAGGTTCAGAGTGGGGATTTGAGCAAGTTTGTATGAAAAAGGTAGTCTTAAAGGTTCACCAGTCCTAAAGTATACAGGCTGCTCCAACTATATTTGGAGTTTTAGGTATCAACTAGTACAGTATGTTCTTCGACTGTTCCATCACCTTCTCACTTTCCTGTCCAGTTGACTTGCAGCATAGTATTACCTTGTTTTATTTATTTAGAACATTTATATCCTGCTTTTCAACAAAAAGTTCTTAAAGTGGTTTGCATATGTCAAGACAGCTTGTATCTTGTAGTTTGCATTCTCAGCAGGGTTGGCTTCCACATGTAGATGTATTCTAGAGCACAGGACCAGCCTGCTTCAAGTTCTGTTTGTCTCTGCCTTGACAATGGGATAGGGTGGAAGCAGCTTCCCACCATCCCCGCCCAACTAAAGGAGCAGCGGTGCCCTAATTGGGTCAGGGGTGCTTCTTCTACATGGTTCTTCCCTCTGTTCAACAGTGTGTTTGACAGCAGTTAGAATCCTTGCAGGTAGGGGCTTGATGGAGCTGCCATCTGCCCTCTGTCAATGGTGGTTCTGGCTACTTTGGCCTCATCAATGGGGAAAAGAGCCCTTCCCCAGGAGCATAGTTCATGAACTTACTTTCTATACAAATTAGTCTCCATTATATTCCCAGTAGCCACAGCCACTCTTTTGTGGTATTTAACTTTACAGTGTAATTCTGTGAATTTTTCTAAAAATTATCATTTTTTGTGGTTCAGCGGTTTTCTGTTCTCTTTGTAGTGTTAGTATTCCATTGTTTGGGAGAGGTGGTTGGAAAGATGCTTAAGTAAACATGACTCAATTTTTGAATCCATTTAATGCCAAGGAAATCATACAAAATAATGACTTACAGTGCACTACAATAAAGACATCAGAGATTATGAGAATTTTAACTACTAATGTTCTTAACTGTTCATAACACCAAAGAAGGTACACTGTCATGCTCTGATTGCACATTTTTCACTAAAACCTATTACAAATATATGTGTAAATGTGCATACCTTCCTTGCTTACAACTGTTGTATATGATTTCTTATTTTGGAAACCAACAGCTTAAATTCTTAGTTTCATAAACTCTTTAAAATGTGATCATTCTAGCTTTATTATAAAACTATACATTATTTTTCAGCAAAGATGTCTAGAAAATTAAGCTTACCAACTGAACTGAAACCTGAGTTAGGTAAGTGTTTGTTCAAAGCCTGTATTAATGATGTTTACAATTTTTGAAAAGGCTGTGGAAAAAGAAACACATACAGTGACCTAGCTACTAAGTAGGGGGGAGTCCATTTAATTTCCATTAGTGTATTCCAAAATTTGACAGTATTTAATGCATGTGAGCAAAATGCTTTTCCATCTACTTGGAGCCACTTTTATGTTCTTCTCATTTAAAACCATGGGAAATCTACTGAAATAAGACATCTAATTTTCTTCTTAGGTTCTTGTTTTTTAATCGCCTTGTTTCACATTATTATCAGTTTGGACATTGTATGGAAAACAATAATAGTTTAAGGAAATCCTATACACCTCTTTTCATAGCCAGTGTGGTGTAGTGGTTAAGAGTGTTGAGTTAGGACTTGAAGATCCAGATTCAGATCTCTATTGAGCCATTCAGCTCACTGGCTTACTTGAATCATTCACTTTTTCTCAACCTAACCTATTCCACATGACTGTTGTGTGAATAAAAGAGGCATTGGAGGAATAATGTGTGCTGCCTTGTGCTCCCTAGAATAAAAGCAAGATATAAATGTAAAAATTGAATTGAATAAATAGGCTGCTGCTTCAGCTACATAATATTTCTTAAGATCTAATCAATCATCTGAGTCTAAAACAAGTATTTAATGAACTGCTATGTGCATCACAATGGTGTGTTGCTGCAACTGTATACACAGTTTGAGAAACTTAGGCAAGAATACAAACAGCTGCCTTCGAAGCTACCATTACTTTTAAATATAGTTTGCTATTCTGGAGTAGTGGGATACAATTAAAAATATATATTTAAAGTACCCTTGGCAAATGGAACTTCATAGTTCTTCAGATCAGTAGTGAGGCCTTAGGTTTTAAGATCCATGGGGATATAATTGTGTGTCGGTCTTTATTTTATTGGCTTTGATTGTACCATTAGCATATAAAACTAAATTCATGTATACATATTAGTAGTACAGTAGGCGTAAGCTCATGTTTAAATCTGAATGCCTTTATGAAATCATGCTGTTTTCTTGAACTATCTCTCAGCAAATTTATGTGTCCATTAAGCCCTTGCTGTTTTACTAAGGAAATACTGTAGTACTGTAGAGTTCTGTTAAAAGAAAGGTACAAACTAAAATTCAAAGAGGCAGTAATCAATGTCAGGCACATCCCCTACCTACTTTCAGTAAATTATAAGGTTTTTGGTTTATCTTGTTTCGGATATGCATGTTAATCTTGAAATTTCAGTATTTCTTCACACTTTTCTGATCCTGCTTTTTTGCAGTTCTTCTTTACAAACATGCTTACTAAATGCAGTAAATCACTATATAATATCAGGTTTAAAAGTCTGGTGTTCACATTAAAATGAGATTTTAACATAGTGTACTTTTGAAACATGATCTTTCAATGGATCTAAGATCTGAACAATATATTTACATGGACTGAACTGTGTCAGAAAATCTGTGTGTTCTTCCTCTCTTCTCCAAGATGCCCTCACTGCTCAAATAATGGGAAAGGATAGGAGGAACAATGCTATGTTCTTGCTACTTTAGCATAAAGAGTTGAGTGCATTCAACATGGTGGCTTAACTTTTCAGGGCACATTTCAGCTCCTCTTGGGACACACAGTTTGGAAATCTCACTGTTTTACAGTATCGAGTTTTTGTATAAAACTTTCTGCCATAAAAATAAAACCACAATTTTGAAAGTACAACTACACTTTAAAACTAAGCAATAAGATTAAGCAATATAACAAAATAATAGAAGCATCATCATCAACAACAACAACATCAATAACAAAAGCCCTGCTGGAAACAAAGAGCTCCTGATAAACTTACTAACATCAAAAGAGATGGGCACAAACTTCTTATGCAGTGGCCTTCACAGTTAATGCTACTGCCATAGAAAGGTCCTGCCCTGTGCCTTTATCAAATACTGTCATGTGTTGCTAATCATATACTAAAGGTAAAGGGACCCCTGACCATTAGGTCCAGTTGTGACCAACTCTGGGGTTGCGGCGCTCATCTCGCGTTATTGGCCGAGGGAGCCGGCGTACAGCTTCCAGGTCATGTGGCCAGCATGACAAAGCCACTTCTGGCAAACCAGATCAGCACACGGAAACGCTGTTTACCTTCCCACCAGATTACCTTCCCGCCTATTTATCTACTTGCACTTTGATGTGCTTTCGAACTGCTAGGTGGGCAGGAGCTGGGACCGAGCAATGGGAGCCACCCCGTCGTGGGAATTCGAACCACCGACCTTCTGATCGGCAAGCCCTTGGCTCTGGTTTTTACCCACAGTGCCACCCGCGTCCCAACCGTAGACTACAGATACACTAAAGCAAGCACCCATAATCTTATCTGGACAACTGTATCGTACTCTCCACCATCCCCTTCCCTATCTCTCCACATTAAATACACACATTCAATAGATTCTGTTGCTGAGTGGTCTATGAGAGTATATATTTTAAGTGTCTGGGCTCTAGTTTTTTGTCTCAGAAATCTGACATGACATCATATTGGTGTTTCCCAAAAATAGAACATTTATGGGTTCATCTAATTTACATAAGCAAATAGATCCTCTGTCCTAAAGCTGCAATAACTAGCTTTTAAAAATACAGTGAGAACTATTAATCTGAACTAAAAAAGAAATCAGTAGTTCTCTGTGTGTAAGTGTGTGTGTTTGTGTGTGTTTGTAAAAGAACTTAAAATATGTTTACATCAATTTCCTCCATAGTGTATAGCATCTAATAAAACTAGTTAGAAAGAAAATGGCCAAGCTGATCTGAGAAATGGCGCATCATGCAATGTTATGATATATATCTTTTTTAAAAAAAATACTTGATCACAGCTGTGTTGTCCTATTTAAAAGATAAATGTGATTATGATAAACTATGGTATATTCTGCAAGCCACTTTTACTGTACAGATCCATAGATTCACTTCTTTGTCGATACTTGTAGTTGGTGCTCTTGTGAGCATATATGTGTATGTTCAAACACATTTCTTTCACACTTGTTACTTATTAAGTTTAAAAATCTTAAGTGTTTACCTAAAACATGCAATGTGTGAAATGGACAACTGTAGTGAATTGAGTTTTTATAGATGCCTTATAGCTAAACTGTTTGCAACTATCCTTTAAAGTGAAGATGGGCTATTTTTCATTGTGTTTAAATTAATATTAAATATTTCAGATGTTAGAGACAACTCCTTCAGCAGATCCAGGAGTTCTAGTGTCACCAGCATTGACAAGGAATCTCGAGAAGCAATTTCAGCTCTTCATTTCTGTGAGACTTTCACACGAAAAGCTGATACAGCACCTTCACCCTGCTTGTGGGTTGGCACTACGTTGGGGACAGTTTTAGTCATTGCATTGAATTTACCCCCAGGAGGAGAGCAAAGACTACTTCAGCCAGTAATTGTATCTCCCAGTGGTATGTATTTCACAAGACAGAGTTTACAGTGTGCAAAATACTATGTGCTTTTAATTCTCAATGTGGTGGTGTGTTGTGATTATGACAGTCATCAGCACAAAAACAAGAAGGCCATTCGTTGGCTTCTTCTGGCGTATTTTGCCAGAAAAGTGAACTTCTCTTATAGTGCTAAAGTTTATATATAATCAGGTATATATGAATTCAACATAATCCTTTTCATCTGTAAAATTTCATCTTCACATATGTGTAAAAAGAAAAGAATATTCATAAACTGCAATATCTTACCATATGCCTCAAATAGATTGTGCTTTGTATAAATGGACATGTCATCTGGATTTGGAAGCACAGGATTAGAGAATTTGTAGATTTGGCTATCCTGTACAACAGCTGTTGTTGTTTAGTCGTTTAGTCGTGTCCGACTCTTCGTGACCCCATGGACCATAGCACGCCAGGCACTCCTGTCTTCCACTGCCTCCCGCAGTTTGGTCAAACTCATGCTGGTAGCTTCGAGAACACTGTCCAACCATCTCGTCCTCTGTCGTCCCCTTCTCCTAGTGCCCTCCATCTTTCCCAACATCAAGGTCTTTTCCAAGGATTCTTCTCTTCTCATGAGGTGGCCAAAGTTTTGGAGCCTCAGCTTCATGATCTGTCCTTCCAATGAGCACTTAGGGCTGATTTCCTTAAGAATGGATAGGTTTGATCTTGTCCATAGAGTTTTCTTGGCAGGGATACTGGAGTGGCTTGCCAATTCCTTCTCCAGGTGGATCACGTTTGGTCAAAACATAACTTCTCTAAGTTATTTAAGCCCCTTCGCCATGACAAGGCAGTGATCCATGAAGTACAACAGCATTTGAGGGCAATTGTGAGCAAGTCCTTTCCCCTGAATTTTATTATTTTATTATTATTTATAGGTTTCTGTATTGTTTTTTCCTATAGATGGATGGATCTGAGGGATGCTTTTTAAAAATTCTCCATCCCCCACCCCCCAAAAAAGATAAGCAGGAACTGTTTGTGTGTGTGTGCTGCCATCATGTTGCCAGCATTATCTTATTTCAACACAGGGTTAAAGAAAGAGAAAAGATGTATAAACGAAGTGGTTTGATTCAGACATGTGATTCATGGAGTTATGCTATACGTGGGGGTGGGGGAGACCATTTTAGCTAATTTGCTCTCTCCGATCTCTGAAAATCTGTTACAGTGGTTTTAGCAACTGGCATGAGTACATAAGAATAAAAGACAAGCCCTGCTGGATCAGATTAAAGGCTCAGCATCTTATGCTCACAGTAACCAGCCAGATGCCTATGCGAAGCCCATAAGCAGCAACATGGAAGAAGGAACTGGGGGAATTCCTTCCTCCAGCATAGACCCTCTGCTGGAACTCAGTATCATCTGCAAACAGGAACCCCCCCCCTTTTACAGAATAAATCCAAGGCAGTATTTCATTAAAAATGAGCTTCCAAACATAAGTACATATACATAAGTACATATAAATATGGGTTCTTCAATATGATCCTTCATTAAAAGAACAAGTTATGTGCTTACATGTATTCTTGAAAACTTGATTTCAGAAAGGACCCTTATTTGGGAGTGGCCCCTAATCACATTCTACATGTCATGGTATTATGAGGGCAATAGTTCAAGAGTGCTTTATAAATTAGGAATACATTTCAGTGTATTTGGCTGAACATTTTTTATTAGTCAAAAATTGTACAGGTATTTTAGCAAAGTTTTCTATTTCTGTATCTTAGGAACCATACTAAGGCTTAAAGGGGCTATACTGAGAATGGCTTTTCTGGACACTACGGGATCATTAGTTCCACCAGCATATGAACCCTGGAGAGAACCCAATGTTCCTGAAGACAAGGACGAAAAGGATAAGGTGAAGAAACGCCGGCCTGTCTCAGTGTCTCCATCCTCCTCTCAGGAAATCAGTGAAAACCAATATGCAGTGATATGTTCTGAAAAGCAAGCAAAAGTTATTTCACTGCCTTCACAGAACTGTACTTATAAGCAAAATATAACAGAGACTTCATTTGTCCTTCGTGGAGATATAGTGGCACTGAGTAACAGTATCTGCCTTGCTTGTTTCTGTGCCAATGGACATATAATGACTTTTAGGTAAGACATTAAATACTAAAAGGAGGCAATCTAATTAGTATAGATGTGTTCACTGAAAATACATAAACTGTACAAAGACTTTAAGAAAACAAATGTTATATAGGTGAATAAGACTGCAACTACACAGGGAAAATGAAGGATTTGATAGGTAAATATTGTTGCAGCTGTAATATATTCACAGTATTAAAATAATAGACATTATTCTATTATTATTATTATTATTATTATTATTATTAACAATTATTATATTTTAAAATCCGTCAAACAGATGCTGCATATTTTATCTGCAACAGAGCCTAGAACAAAGGATTCTTCAGTTCATACTGAAGCTGTACAAGTGATGGGGAGAACATGCAGTCATAACATGCATACTTCATATGCAACCTGTATGCAGGATTGCTGATAAACTAGCCACCTGTTTACCTATTTATGTGATTTAATGAAGTTTTTGAATGACTTTGAAGCAAAAGATAACTTTTGCCATCCCTTTGCTACATGCATTTTTCTTTTGGATTGACTAATTAACATTAAGAATGTAGTTCATAGGTATTTAAAATCATTTTTGTTTGGAATTATGACTTAATATGGCTCTGCTTAAATATTAAAATTGTGGCTTGTGTTAACCACAGTTTAGAATCTAAACAATACTCTGTGGTTCCAAAAATTCCATTACTACTTGTTATTCTCTTGATAAACTGGTGCAATGCCTCAGCTGCAAATTGTGGTTTGTCAGATGAATCATTGTACCAAGCCATCGTAAGCAAAAATGCTCACACAACTGATCTTTCCACTCCTCTGCTATATCATGGAAGGCTGCAGTGGGAATGCTAACCCAAATCAGGCAGAAGAATCTTGCTGCCACAGATTGAATGCTAGCTGTGGAGCTCCCCTAATGTACGTTTCCTCAACCTAATTTTGGGTGATTCCCCATTCTGTTACAGCCCCCCATGATTCGGCCCATGCTGTTCTGGAGTGACTCTGGAAAGAATGGGAAGGAGGGGAGGAGAATGATCAATTCTACAAGTGGCCCTTGGGCTTGCAGAACCTTTGGATCTGACCCCATGTTTTGTTACCTATTTCAAACAGTAGTTTATTTTTATTTGCTAGCCAGATGTAAACCAGTTTGTCAATTTAAACATCGTGTAAACCCTGGTTAAACTTTTTTGACCAAGATTTAGTATGATATCTGAAGAAAACCAATACTGTATCAGACCAGCTTGCTGTGATCAAGAGATTGTTGTTTCATTCGTCAGCTGAGAGGACTGGAAGAAAGGAACCAGTTGTCTGCATCATGCAAGGGAACTGTGCCCACATGTGCTGAGCATATTATTGGGTGGCAGCTGCTATTGCCATTAAAAGATCCGGATCCGTCTCTCAAAAGTGTCTGCTTTCCAGCTAGACATGACTAAATTTGAATTTAAAAAACACAGAGACAGTGTGAACAGAGGAGAAGTGCAATTTAATAGTAGGAGGGAAAGAGATTGCATATTCTATGTCATCTTCCCTCTATGGATTTGTGGGGCATGTACCATTAGTTGCAAGAGTTTGGCTTCTTTGCAATGGTATTTTTGAATTACTTAAACTTACTTACCTGCATTAACTTACGAACCTGGGATAAGAAGCTTTGAGTGGACTGTCCTGGAACAGAGTTGCAGACAGGGTACCCCTAGGGAGGCGGAAGATTGCCCAATGCAGGAGACGAACCCCTGGAGAAATGTGGCACAAAAAAGCAGGACTGTCAGGAGCCCATGGTGTGTCTCTGGAACTACAAAATTGGTTCCATGCCCTCACCTCGAACACCAATTTTCAGCCAGAGGAGCAAGTGCAGCAGTTGCAAACCTCAAACACACCAAGATGGCAGTGGAAGGTACAGTGTACAGAAGGATTCCTGTCACTCCCCAGAAAAGGAAGAGATTTGTAGTGGTGGCAGGTGACTCTCTACGGAAGAGGCAGCAGTGTGCAGAAGAATAACCCATAGTTTCAGTTGTCTCTACACAGTTGATTCGCTATACTCTACATGCACAGAATATGGGAAACAAGTAATTAGAACTTGAGCACTTAATGCAGGATGGCAAATACGACCTAATAGGCATTACTGAAACCTGGTGGGATGAGACTCATGACTGGAATGTAGAAATTTAGGAGTACAACCTGCTCCAAACGAATAGATCAAACAGGAAGGGAAGAGGAGTAGCCTTATATGATAAGAAAATGTACACTTGTGAAGAGATCCATGACTTGGAACATAGAAGGCAGATTGAGAGAATATGGGTAAAAATTGTAGAAGTGACCTTACTAAACATTCAAAAAAGAAAGGTATAGTAGTCATGGGTGACTTCAGCTACCATGATATCTGTTGGAGCTCAAACTCTGCCAAGAATGTAATTCCTCAATTGCCTCGCTATTTCATTTCCATGAAGGTAGAAGAAGCAACCGTGGGGGGGGGGGTCATCCTAAGGGGATGGTATTCCCATCCACCACTAAACCCTATAGGTTTTGACTATACATGATTTTGGCTTTATGCACTATCCCTGTAACGTAACCCCAGCATAAATTGAATGTCATCTGCATTGTGTTTTAATATTCTGATACAACTTGTACCAAGATGATAAATTTGTTAAGCTGCTTTTTGATCAGTTTATACATCCAAAGTATCAAAATTCTTCAAACTTAAATGGTACTCATGAATATCTTAGATCATATTTATTTGACAGATGTCTTTTCCAGCCACCTATGAAGTTGTCCTTAGTTTCTGCCAATCTTTTATCCTCAGCGGTCCTATTCAAAGAAGAGTTGGTGTTTGTGACCTATAAAATAGGTTCAAGCTCATACCCTGAAGATCACCAACTTCTCTGTTTCATGATCACGAAGAATGACTAACACAACGTGCTTCACAATACCTTTTGTGTACTATATCTGAAAAAGTGCAGTGAAGTTTAATTAAGTGCAATTCAGTAGACATAATTTTACCAGCGGCTATATTTTTTCAGTATTGTTGTTTACCTTTTGAAGTGTTTTTTTTTTAATTCCCAGGCAGGACTTAGTAATGTTTCTAGTCATTATCTATAAGAAGAGACTCTGCTCTTTTTTTCTGTGATACATATTTTAAAAGCATCTGCTAAGTTTAGTGGGGTCTGTGGTTGGTGTTCCAACCTTGGAGTTATTGAAGGAAATGTGTCCAAAATTAGAAGCACTACTTGGATTTTTGTACAGTCCAGTATCTAAGAAACTTTACAGCTAGTTCTGTGTGCCCAGTGGGGCTTTGCAATTGCATTCCTCAAAAAACATCCCCCTTGCTACATAGCTCTTTTGAAACTGAGGAGGCTCCAAAATAACTTATGAGACCATGGTGTGAAGGTGGAGGTCTACTGTTCAAAAGAACGTGGGGAATGTATGTAATGATTATGTGGCTGGAAGGCAGCTCATGATGCAGCCAAATTCTCTCTTCCCCTCCTCACCCTATTCTCCCCCAAGGCCCCTTGAACAGTGGAAGCAGTGTTGTACATGGCTGCAGTATGAGAGGGAAATTGCATAAGATCAGGAGCGGCAATTCCCTCTTCACACTGTAGCCCCATACAACAGTCCTGCATTGTTCAGGCAGTCCCCAAACCTCTAGAGAGGGTTTTCAGGAGGCTACACTGGGGGTGGTGGGAGAGAGTTTGGTTGCATGAACTGTCTTCCAGTCACACACTGCTTTCCCCTAGATGCAACTCAGTCATAGAAGCCAACTCCTAGGGGCCATGGTCCTTTTGGTCTCTCAATAAAATATTTGAGGGGGCCAGGCCCCAACAAAGTTGATGGGCATTGCCATTGAAATGGTGTGTGTGCATTGCATCATGTGATCGATAAATGGGGCAGGGCTTTCCCCCCCCCCCCCCAATATTTTATTCAAGTTGGTACCCCTGCCTAAAGTAAATATAGCAACTCTTTACATCACACAGAGCTTTAAGTGTACATTTAATAGTTAGATTCTTTGTCTGAATGTTTCTGTTGTGTATAAGATATATTTTTTTAAAAAAATCACAATGGTTCTTCATGCCCTATTTAAAAACACAGACTAAAATCCCAGAGAATCAAACTGGCTACCATTTTTGGAGACCTACAATACACCACTTAGACTATACATATATCCTTATGAAAAATGGTTTGCATACATTTTTATTTTTACTCTTTCAGTCATGGAGGACTTAGGGTAGGTGACGTAGGAATCTGCATAAGCCTACATAGTTTTGAAAAATGTAAGCTTTTAGGGTTTTTTAAGGCATTTTATGCACTGTATCAAGCTTTAGAAAAGTAGACAAAGTGCTCATATCCCACTTTTAACTTTTTTTTCTGTTTTCTTAAGTTTGCCAAGTTTAAGGCCGCTGTTGGATGTATATTACTTACCGCTTACCAACATGCGGATAGCCAGAACATTTTGCTTCACCAACAATGGGCAAGCTTTGTACCTTGTCTCACCTACAGAAATCCAGAGAATCACCTATAGTCAAGAAACATGTGAAAATCTGCAGGTAAAGTATAAAATATTCTTGTGTAATTATTTTTAAATGTAAAAGCATTATTTGAAGAATAGACTACTTTTGTCTTTTAATTTATAGCTGTTGCTTTGGAAGGAGAGCTGAAACAAGTCCAGATGGGTTTCTCCAGCATGGAAAGGAGATGTGGGGGCAGGGAATTAGAATTGAATCAGATATTATTTTTTTAAAACTCTTGTGTTCTCACAACCCATATGCATTCAGTTGGGCTGTAGAGGTTGCACATGATCAAATGCATACTGAAGAGATGTCTTCAGTATAGGTATCAAGTGCCCTCAAATAGTAGCAGACAAAATCACAGCTCCAAGGCCATTTTCAGGACCCGACCCTTGTTTGCAGAACAGTCTCATTTTGGATCTTGACTCCATCTTCTCTGTTTCAACCAGGCTTGCAGCTTTCTTAGTTGTTCCTTGTCTCTGTCATAGCTTTCGTTGTTGGTTTGTATGTGTTCTGTTAAAAAAAGAGAAATGGGTGGAGCCATTCACACTATGGTTTGAATTTTCCCATACTTTTCCTAACTGTGCTAGAAACAGCATGGGAGGTGACTGTGGAGCTTAAAAGGGAGCCCCACTGGATCTGGCTCACTTCCACAAATGGAAGGAGGAACAGCAGGTCAGGATACAACCCACTTTCAGTCAGTGCAGAAAATTGTCAGTACGTGTCTGTTGTCAGCTTAATCTTTAGTTTAATATATTCAGTAAGACCAAATGTAAAGTATTTATTTGAATGCAGCGTATTGTAGTAAGTGAAGAACATTTCCAGTTTAACGTTTGTCAGGGAGTTCTTGCAGCTACTCCCGAGTAAAGACGATGCAGTCCGTTGTGTCTTTAAAAGTTTTATTGTGCATGCTATTTACAGTGCAGAGATAGCAGAAAACATGACCGCCAAGTCACTCTCAGAATGTCATTCGTCGGCTTTGGGACCAGCATAATAACCTGGGCACCCTGAAACGCCACCCCTTCACCCTGCGTTTGGGTGTGCGCCTCAATTCAGAAGGAGCAGTGTCCCTTCTTCCCCTTGCTGGCTGGGACGGTGCCTGGGCTCTGATACGTCGCTGAGCCCTTCTTCCACTGTCTGTTCCCCAGAGCATTGCCAGGGCTCTGATGCCTCGCTGAGCCTTCCCCCTTCCATTCCACTTTCCCCTGACCCGCTGCTAGTGCTGTCGCTGGGCGAAGTGCTGGGGGGAGGCTCCCTGTAGGGAGTCCCCCTGACAACGTTGAAGAAAGTGAGGAAAGTGCAGAGTTTAACAGCAACTCCAATTTCCATCTGAATTAAAGGTGATGTAAAGCTATCATTGCGATTTAACAACTTTTTAATTAATAGATCTAATGCATGCTAAATTGTTGGAAGCAAAATGATAAAATCTACAGGGGGCACTTTGGATTCTGAAGTCAAGTGAGAATACAATGAGAGTGCATTAATAGTACTTTTGTCCTTTGTTATGAAATCCAAATAGAATTTCAGATATGACTGGAAATGATTTTTCTTTGAAGGAAATGTTGGGTGAACTCTTCACACCAGTAGAAACACCAGAAGCACCAAACAAGGGGTTCTTCAAAGGCCTATTTGGAGGTGGTGCACAATCACTTGACAGAGAGGAACTCTGTAAGTTCATTACATTTTTAAAAATAAAAGAATAGAAAATGAGTAGAATATATTTATTGAATGCAGTCCCAAGGTGTAAAATGAAACACAAAAATATTAACTAGAAACTAAGATTAGTGCAATATATTCCCTCGTATTAACTACTTGTATATCATTGCACATACCTTCCCATTAATATGCCCATGAGTACTATCAATTTTCTGAATTAGAGTAGAATACTAAAGATAAAACTTTTTCCCAGTCTTATGCAGAATTACTTATTAATTTATACTCAACGGTATATATTGTTGTCACGATACACAAGGCAGATTACAATATTCAAATGGCAGATAAAATGAATAATGGGTTGGATACCGGCTTGCGATTACTGGAGTTTTGCTGGCACAGATGGTTACAATAAATCTAGGCTAGACTAAAATCAATAAAAACCAAAAATAAATAAAATAACATAGTGTAAAAAAATCAACTAAGTAGCAAAGTTACATAGTTATAAAATTACAAAATGTACAAATAGCTGGTCCCTTAGTCCTGGTCTAATATCTAATCCACAAGTACTTGGCAAGAACAAAAAGGCTGATATCAACACTGAAACAGCAGCTCAAGATGAAAAGGCATCATGCTGGTTAGAGCTGTTAGGAGCTGCAATCCTACAACATATGGAGGCCCACCAGTTTTCCATCCTTGGTGCAAGAGAACTATCCTATCTGTGGAGTTATTTTTTAATGTAGCATCCACATCACATGATGCAGTGCTGAGAGACCCACCCACTTTATAGGCTATCAGGCGTTGTCTGAAAAGAATCATAGAGTTGGAAGAGACCACAAGGGCCATCCAGTCCAACCCCCTGCCAAGCAGGAAACACCATCAAAGCATTCCTGACATATGCCTGTCAAGCCTCTGCTTAAAGACCTCCAAAGAAGGAGACTCCACCACACTCCTTGGTAGCAAATTCCACTGCCAACAGCTCTTACTGTCAGGAAATTCTTTCTAATGTTTAGGTGGAATCTTCTTTCTTGTAGTTTGAATCCATTGCTCCGTGTCCGCTTCTCTGGAGCAGCAGAAAACAATCTTTCTCCCTCCTCTATATGACATCCTTTTAGATATTTTATAATATTTTATAATTTATCAATCTTTAATGGAACAGTTTTTTGAAAAAAACAACTTAATACATCAACATAAAGAGATGTAAAATGACAAATGCAGTGAATCACATGTCAAAATGATGCAATGACATCTCTACACATGAATTTCTGGCATTGTGTTCATGAAACCAATGGCAAGCTAAGCTGGCACTCCCCTACCCAGCTATTTATAGCCTAATTTCCATACAGATTCTCAGTGCCTTCCTAGTTCATTGCAAACCAGAAAAGAAAAATAATTTATTGTATCAGAATAGTTTGTTTTTATGTTAAATATGTTGTGTAATCAATTGTAAGATGCACAACAGCTGACGTTCGGGGTTGGTGGTTGTACGACAGCACCCAGAGTGTAACAAGGACTGAGAGATTGTGGGGGGGATGGGGGGCTCGTTTAATCTCACTGTAAACAAGTGGTACAGTGACAATAAAGTATTTCTATTTCTATTTTATTTTAGTTTTATCCAAAGCTTATGACATTTCCACTTTCAGTATTGAGTTCAGCTAGTAACCGTTTTTTGTATGGAAGGATCCTAAATAGAATCTGGTTGATTTTGTTTTTTATTTTTTCATATTCAGTTGGAGAATCAGCTGCTGGAAAGGCATCAAGGAGCCTTGCCCAGCATATTCCAGGTCCTGGTGGTATTGAAGGGGTCAAAGGAGCAGCATCGGGAATAGTTTGTGAATTGGCACGAGCCAGAATAGCACTAGATGAAAGAGGACAGAAGTTGGGAGAACTGGAAGAACGAACAGCAGCCATGATGGCCAGTGCAGATTCTTTCTCAAAGCATGCGCATGACGTAAGTAAAGTGTCAACATGGTTCCCAACTATTGGCATGAGAAAGATTATGGAATAAAGAATGGATATTTACAGCCTGTTATACACTAAAGGAAAATATTTTGAAAATGTTTTACAGGTGGTATATAACTCCCAGCAAACTATCCAAAATGTATAAAACGAGATCTAATACATGCTGGAGGTGTAAACAGGCAGAAGGGACACTGTTTCATATGTGGTGGGGTTGCTAGAAAATTAAGATTTTTTTTTGGAATATTATATATGAGGAACTGAAAAAAATATTTAAGCAAGCTTTCATAAAGAAACCAGAAGCCTTCCTCTTAGGCATTTTAGATTCAGATATTCCAAATGAAAAAAGAGAACATTCTTATATGCTACAACAGCAGCAAGAATATTAATTGCTAGAAATTGGAAAGGAGAATCAGTACCAACAAAAGAGGAATGGCAGGATAAATTATTTGAATATCTCAAACTGGCAAAAATGACAGAGACAATTAGGAGGCAGCCAAACCAAAAGTTCAAAAAGGAGTGGGAAATTTATAAAGAATATTTAAAAAGTGCCCTCAAGTTACATGCTTTGATTAATTTTCGCAAACCACAATATGGATTATAAGTATAGTATTCAGATAACAGTAGAAATGACAAAATGATTAAAGAAGCAGTTTATTAAACAAATAAGACAGACCCCCTTTGAGAAAGATGGAAGTCTATTGGGGAAGTTAAGGAACTGAGAATTAAGAACATGGTGGCATAAGTTCTTTTGTAAGAACAGTAAGAACCTATGGATTTATGGATGGCTGGATTTTATTTTATTATTTTTGTTAATTTTTGTGTGTGTTTGTTAAGAAAACTACTAAAAAGCATCTTTTTAAAAAAGAAAGACATTTAGCCCTTTCACTCATATACACTGGGTGAGTGACCCTTTCACTAGACAAAGTGAGGTGGCAGTCTCAGGTGAGAGATGCTGACAGGCAGGGAGCAGCGACACGGTGTTGAAGGACAGAGCTGTGTGTTCCACATGGTTTGCCTTATGTCCCATAAGCTAATCTCCTGC
The DNA here is from genome assembly GCF_965207765.1 of Zootoca vivipara. Lineage (NCBI taxonomy): Eukaryota > Metazoa > Chordata > Lepidosauria > Squamata > Lacertidae > Zootoca > Zootoca vivipara. Next base: position 62,228,594 of record NC_142586.1, read on the forward strand.
TCTCCAGGTGCAGTGGAAGACACTGCCCATGACCAGGTTTTATGTAAGATTAAATTCTTAGGTTAAATTGCCAGGAATGGGGGAAGTTGGTGCCATCTTGTATCGCTGGGCAATAGCTGGTTTTCAACATCACAATATATCACTAATTAAATGACACAATATACCAATATATCACAATGTCTGAAATAAGGATGGTGCTGTAGAGGCACTGGCTGGCTTCATGGTTTTTCCCATATTGTGATTTTTGCATAGCATACACACACATACATCATAATTCACAATATATTCCCAGGTCAAAAATTAGAAAACCGTTATCATGATCATGGACTTCAAACTGGTTTTGGACAATATTATACGGTATATTACCCAGCCTTAATCTTGTGCTTCACCTCAGGCAGCAAAATACTCATCCTTCTTTCACACACAGAGTCCAGCAGTATGGGGACTAAACTTTCTATTGTCACAGGCAGATGGCTAGAAGGCTTATTCATGCACAGCTTTAATCATGTATCTCTGATCTCCTTAATCATTTAGTTGTTATTCTTCTCCTTTACTTAGTAGGCAGTTCTCTATTCTTAGAATTCCCTCCTTACACCAACTTCAAAAGTGAACTGTACAGTGTACCATACCATATGCATAACTATGTTGTGTTCCTCTGTTTCATTTTTAGATGATGTTGAAATGCAAAGATAAGAAATGGTACCAGTTCTGACAACGCATTTCCAAATGCATCTATATAACTTTACCTTGAAGAAAAATCTCCTTTTCATTAACTTCTGCAGGACCAGCAGAAGTGCAAGGGTGTCAGCCAATGGATACTGATCTTTCCTAGCACAAATCACACACTGTTTTACCTCAGTCATGCAGCTTTAACTGAGGGTCATTATATTTAAAACTGGCACCCACACAGTGTGTGTGTGTGTCTTTACCTGTGGGCTGACTAGGAGCTTGGGAACAGAGTCAACAAGAGAACACATGGACAAAAAGGGAAACTTTGGTATCAGATGAGCAGGGGCAATGCAGGATCTATCCTGTGTTAATATTTCATATGCCAAAAGTTTTTGTGCTATTGTTGTTGCTGCCAGTGTTTCATCCTCCTGTAGGAGGCTGCAATAAATCAGGGGTCCAAGAGCTAGAATAAAGTTGTTCATCTTAGGGGACTACTAATAGCTGATCTATACCTTCCCTCCTTAGAGCACGCCATTATAGCTGTTACTAGAAATGACTTGATGCCACCAATTTTCTGATCTGACAAAAGAAGTATGCGAGCTCCATTCTGAATCTATAGATAGTTAACATGCACATAGTATCTTCTTGGACCCCTGATCTAGTATTCTTGTATTTGCATCACCATACTGTGGCTGTGTTTGGATGTCATTATAAACCATAGCTTATTGTGACAGAAATGAAAAGCAGCAAGCATTTCGGCTCTTGCACACACACACTCTCTCCCTTTGTTGTAGCTACAAGGAGGTCATTGGAAGCTTTTGATTAACCGTAGCTTGTCGATCTTATCTGAACTTGACATAATGTGGTTAATTTTCGGTATGGTTTATTTGAAACATACTTTCAAACATACTTTCAAACCATAAAGCTGGCCTGTTTCGATGAACCATTGTTACACTTAGCCATGGTTTAAGGTTTGGACCTGACACTATATAGTTAATCCAAAACAAAGCATAAGCTTCGGAACTTCTCGCAGCCACACCAGAAGAAAAAAGGTGACACATGGGGCTTGCTGCAGCTCATTCCCATCACAACAAACTGTGACTTAGCATGACATCTGAACACAGCCCATGTCAAGTGCAAAGCAAGAGAAGTTTTTTGCATTGTAAAAAAAAGTGATTCAACTGCACATCATGCTGAAAGTTTTCATTTGTGTTATGGCTGTGTAGTGTAAAGAGTAAAGAAAAAAGAAAAAAAAGTCTACCACAATGAGAGAGAAAAAAATGTCATCTTTCAGTCGACCCTACCTTTTTTATTTTCCTGAAAATACAGTTAGTCAATTTATAAAATATTTGTAATTGGTTTTGAGTTTAATTCATGCTGTACATCTTTTGTGTGTTTAAGAGAATGTATTAGTGCAGGCACTTAAACAGGATCTATCAGATATGTAGTTAGCTTATATGCCCAATCAGACTTAACTACCAGGTTAAATAGTCCTTAGTTCAAGCAGTGTTGAACTTCAAGAAAGTGTTGAACTCTTGAGATACAACTTGATGGCTAATAGTAATCATTTTTATCACTTGCATTAGATTAAAACAGTTCTTGGGGGTTCCCCCCCCCCCAATACAGTTCAAAGAACCTGTTAGCAAGTGTAAAAAAAAAGCAGCAAAGAAGCTGTCTCCAGAATTTCAAGCACATTTACTTGGGAGCAAGTACCGTTGATTTGAATTGACTTTTCCTCCATGTAAGTGTTCTTAAGTTCACTGCCTGAATTGCCGAGTGACATTAAAGTCAGAATGGATTGTTTCCAGAACTTGGCATTTAAAAAATGAATATTTTACCACTTTAGCAACTGGTAGATTCCTACTTTGATTTGTATGAGAGGAGGGATTTAAGATGTGCCAAATTGAAGCAGTATATTTTAGCTAATGAAGGTTGCACCAAAGCCATAATGTAATAAGAATATATGAATTTATTTTAAAAAAATATTTATGAAAATGCATAAATAATAATCTTAGTCATGTTAGAAGCTGGAAATAGTACAAATTTGTGATAATTTGCAAGCAGCCTGAACTAGTTGAGGCTCTGTTTGTAAGAAAGTGCCAGTGTATGGCCAGAGGTTTGGGGTTTTATTTTCCTAAACTTGGTGGTGCTGTGTACATGTTGAATGGGTTGTCTTAACTTCTAACGTTGTGAACATAGACTGCAGTTTGAGCCAAAATAAAATTCCCTAGTGTCGGTTCAGCATTGGCATTTAAAAATTGTGTTCCCCATTCCCCAAATGTCATGTGCAGTCCAGGTTGAAAAAGTTACTGGCTGGTCCTGCATAGTGTGTTTTGCGCAAATATAATGAGACTTGCCTCTTAAGTAAATGTGATTAAGATAAGGTTATAACCCTTTGAATTTGATGCAACTAAATCGCTGCAGCATGTTGGTTGCAACCAAAGGTCACTTGGGGGTGGGAAACTACAATCTGCAAGAATGTTTGAATTTGTGTTTCAGGTTGGGGCTGCTGGAGGGTGTGTTTTAGTACTGTACTTATACCAGCTTTTTGCCTCCCCGCAGTGCAGCTTTGGGTAGAATGCCATGATATTCAGTTGTCCATATGGGAAGCAGATTCAGCTCTTTCCATAACCACACAGTGCTCTAAGTCTAAGCCTACAGATGTGATTTTGGGCAGCAGTCAATCCTCTACAGCAAATATTTGAGTCAAAACTAAAGCAACTTGTTTAGGGACTAGTTATTCACTTTTTCATTCTGCTGCCTGGAAACAGATTTTCTGTTTTAAACAAATTACTTTATTTGCATTTAGCTATATGTGAAAACACTGAGAAAAATCAATAAATCAAATAATAAAAGATTGTTAAGTGATGTGGACATTCAAACGTAAACAGTAGTAACTGTTCGTTATGATAACTTCTCTGTGCATTTGAAATTTCCTTTTTTTAATGTTAAATTCTGTCTTGTGTATAAATGGCATGATCCAGCCTTAGATAAGCACTTTTAAACCCCACTTATTTCAAGTGGAGATACATAACTTACTGATTTCTCACTGCTAATCTTCATATGGATTGTGTCAAATAAGTATTTTGTATTTGGAGTCAGAAGCACAAAACGTAATAATGAACCTAACATAACATTGGTTTATTTTTTAAAAAGGGGGAAGGAAGTCTGTCTTTTCACACAAATTAAAATTATAGTGAATAATCACTTTTGCCCACTATAGAAAATGCCCAGAGCAAGATACAGTAACTCTATGGTAAATGAAGATTTACTGCTATCCACATTCCTTTGCAGAAAATCCCCAAAGTGGTACACTCCTTTTGAAGTTGAATTATTTGAGACAGGATCTGTAGCTTTCTGAGCAGCGAATATTTGACAGCCAGTAGGAAATGAAGAATAAGGAAGTTCATGCTAGCACAAAGAATAGCATAGTATCTATTATAATGTGTATGTGTTCTCACATTTTATACCATAAATAAAATAATTTGTTTTTTTTTATTAAAAAAATGCAGAAATTAAATAGTAGCAAATCGTTGGGCTGTCTGTCTAGTTTTGGCAATTCAGTAATGTTTGTCAACCTCACTGCAGCAAGATAAGTTGTACTAATAGGGAAATTTACTTTGTATAGAGTTTGTTTGGCATACTGTTGGGGGAAATAACATCATTCTCTTGGCTGGAATTTGAATTTGATTATTTGATCAAATTATCAAATAAGGCTGTGTACAGATAACTTTTAGATACTGGGAGGCAGTAGTGTAGAGCTGCTGTTGGCCATGGTAAACACATGTTCATTATTTTATTTTATTTTATTTTTTAGGCCTCCCATAGTTTCTGGTTAAACTGATACTGGAAGTTTTTTGTAGTGTTGTGCTGAATTTTCTCAGGGTTTGAATTTTGACTTGAAAAAGGGAATAGAGGTGGGGGATAAAGTTCCCTGAAAGTTCCATATTTTTCATGCCAGTTTGATGCTGTTCAGTACACCAAAACATTACTACTGGAATATGATTTTTTATTTAATCTAATTTCTTCTTAGAAATTAATGATATCATGTTGCATACAGATTTGGCTAGGAGAACTTTTCCCATAAGATTTGTTTCCTTCTGGTTACAATAAGTTCCCAAAAGTTTGGTTTCCCTTGCTGTTCTACAGATGTGATTTTAATGGTGCTGAAGCAGCAGTTAATAGCGGCTGTTGCAAGAAACTTTTAAAAATGTGCTATGGAGGGGGAAACTGAATAGGATTGTGCAGCTGCTGTACTTTCAGAGGCACAGGAAGACTCTTGCCACTTTTGAGCCTCTATCTAAAAATTGGCAAGATGTGGAAACATGTTTTGTGGCAAGATTAAAAAAAACCTCATGAAACGTGCATATTTCAATTTAGCCCCCCCCACACACACACACACTTCAAGTTATATCCTGGAAAAGCCAAGATAATCCTTTGGAAACATTACCAGCACTGCTGCAATAGGTAATGAAGTATATTTTGGCAAACTGTGGTAGATACCTATTGGCTATTGACCATAATTTCACAGACACACATGTACATCCTCTTGATTTCTAGATTGCTCTTGGACTTAGTAAAAGTTGGTATTTTAGTACATCAAAGCATGGAGTCCGCAAGAAGCACTCACATAGCCTTTTTAAAAGGGGAGTGCAGTTTTCCTTCAGAGTAAAAGACCTACTTGTGAATGTGACTAGAGGAAGCTGCTGCACTTAGGAACTACAAAAATAAAGAAGAGACTCTGCCCAAGCAAGGCTCCTTCTCCAATTTCCATTTGTACACTTATCAAGCTGCTGATGCTGGGTCAGGGCTCATGCCACATTAGCTGGGTTAATTTGCTGCCAGTGCTACAGAGGAATGAGCATCTAAACTCAGCCTAAACTTTTTTTATATGTTACTAAAATGCAAACAAACTGCTGCTACTTGTCTTTCATGTAATGTTACTGTGTTTAATTATAATTAAACTAAAGACATGTTTCTTTAGTAAGAAAACTGCCAAATTGTAACTTCTGAATGTTACTTCATGTAAATAATTGTGTGTATTCCAAGCAAGTCTGAAAGTGTGACACCATCAACATTCATTACATTACAGTATAGTAGGTATAAAGTTAATCAGCTGATTTCCACCTGCACTTGTATGGTTTTGTTACACATTTTTGCTCAAGGCGTCCCTCATCTGACAAATACTACATTAGAAAGCTATAGCCAAAGGTGATTTTTGATGCAGTGGTGTTTCCTTTTTGCTTTCTATAGCACTGATCTAATCAGAACCGTAAACTTGAATTTCTTTTCCCTGCACCTTAAGTAATGCAACCTTGAGTACTTAAATCCTTTCACGTACATTTGAGTCTTGAATTCACTTATCTGTACATAAAATAGTTTGGAAAGTTCTTTCTGTACACAAACAGCTTTGCACCCTTTGCATGGACAAATTCTTTTATGGGCAGGGACCTCCATGCCCATAAGGGGAGAGGATCTATGATAATAAAGACTGTATACAGGGACCTGCTTCCTCATTTGAAATAGAGTTCCAGTGCTAGATTTGGAAGATTCATTAGACCGGTAGACAATTTCTCTGAATTTTTTATTTATTTCTAAATTACTGAAACACTTTCAGATTTGTTTAATAACTACACAAAACTGCAATCTTGTTCACAAGTAATATGTGCTTTGGTTCTATGGAAATGAGTGAGAGTTAAGCACAGGTAACCATGGCTGGATTGCAGCCACAGCGATATTTATACATTATACTATAAGAATATAGTTTGTTACCAAATTAAAATATATGCTCTATCTTTTAATTTAAAAAACCTGATGTTAAGTTTGTCAAAGAACTTAATGTATATATATTATGCATACAATTAAGCTTATAATAAGAAATAAATTCATCTCATATCGAGATAACAGTAACAAATTAACCCATCTTGATTAATTAGAAATACTCTAGCGTTACTAGCTTAAAATAAACCTATAGTTTAATCTAAAAAGAACTGCTACAAGAAGTATACACACACACCTCAGTTGTAAAACTGTTTGAAATAGCTGCAGCTTGTTGATGGACATTTACCATAACTCTTCTTTTTCATGAGTATATATAAAATTCTAGATTTTCAGGTATTTTCTTCAGCCTTTTAAAATTTCCAAAAATTAAAAGTGGATTCCACGTATTTTTGTCAATTAAAGCTTTCCTTTTGTATTTTGAAGTTCTGGTTTCTGCATATATTTTATACTCATTGATTGTTACTTGTCCTCAGAATGTTTTTTAAAGTGCATATTCCTGTGGTTGGTGAACCATCCTATTTGTTAGTGCTCTGATGCATACAGATAAGAATATGACTGCACTTGTAGTGTAGTTGTGGTGTGCCCAATGATTGAAAATGCTCATTGTTTGCCTTTGTTTACTGTACAAATTCTCAGCTGCACTTGCTCCCACAGTCTAGATATTTTCTGTGAAGTATTGTGAATTCTTTCCCCCTGTGAATGTTAGTGACATTACTGCCAAAAGAAATAATAAAGATCCTGTTTGAATGAATTTTATAGTTGAGGGTGGTGGGCGGTAAACAAAGATAAATGTCCAGTATATGTGAATTATCTGAATTTTTAACATTGTTTAACATGCATTGAGAATCAAACCAAGAAAAGTGCATGGCTATTACTATACATGTTTCCTATATAAATCATGGTTGTTTCAAGTTCACAGATGAGTGTAGTTTTTAATTTTAAACTAATTTGAGATATAGTTTTGATTATAGAAATCAAAGATGCAACTAAATTATTATTAGCATTTTTTGATAAAGCACTTAGGAAATTGATCTTTCTAAACTTCAAGCGACTGCAGTTTGTGTTTCTTCTTGACCACTACATTTTTTTAAAAAAATGAACAAGTTTTGATTTTTTGATGAAATCATGGCATCATCCATGGAGCTGCTATTTGATATTGGCTAATACAAAATGGGGAAACTGTTAAGTGTTAACAACCCTTTCAAAATTTGTAAATAAATTGTACTCATTTTACTTTAAACTCATACACCACTATTCATATTGGTTAGATCTAGGAGGAGCGGCTTCTGGTTATGCTACTGTTTCATTATGCAAGCATCATTGCAGGGTTGGGGGTGGGGGTTCAGGGGGATGAAGAACATCAATAAATGTTTCTCACATTACTCATTGGGTAAGCATGCTTGATATAGAACTTCTAGCTTATATGTATCTTAGTCTCTGTGCATTGTGTCTTTTTTGTTTTTAATTTATTCCTCACTTCCACTTGTTAATTTCAGTCTTGCGGAGCCCCACTACGTGTTCTGAAGATGAAAATGGGAAATGCATCTTAGGATAGGGTTGCAAATTCATCTGTCTACCAATATAGTTTTATATGAACTCCAATCCATACCATTACAAATGGAAATGTTAGACTGCATAGTTATTTTACTTTATGTACTTGATCCTAAAGTATGTCATTACAAACATTAAAATTAAGTATGGGATATTTTTGTAAATAAAAAAAACCTGTGCAGCTGGTATTTTAAAAGGAAAATGTACTATACATTAATGTTTCAGAAAATACTGTTCATATGTGTATATGAATGTGTCATTATGCTGAAGGGCTCTGAATGGGCAAAATAAACTATTCAAATGTCTCCTGAAACAAAACAAACCTGGTTTTTGTTTCATGTAATCATTTTGCCTCTTGATGCAGTCCATGCTTGAGGGTATTTCTTACTGCTAGAAGAAATGCAAATGTTCCTTCAGGATTTTCCTATATTCGTCATCTTGGATGTGTTTAATTTGTACTTTGAAAATCTATCTGATTTTCACTTTCATTGATTTTGCTGGTGATTGTGTGCCAGATCTCTGTAAGAAACTGTTGTGTCTTTTAGCAATAAAGAGAAACATGATGGTCAGGGAAGTCTCTTCCCCACCATGCATAGCTCCATGCTTTATACTATAATGTTGCGCACACTTCAGGACTTCTTCTGTGTTATATGAATTGGAAGATAAAATTTATTATTCCATGAAGAAGAGAATGCTAATGTGCTTTGATGTAGAAAAGTTAAAGGACTGCTGCCTCTGGCTGAGTAAATCCTATAATTTCCCACCTTCTGTTTGTACCCCCTCCTTAGTGAGTATGGCCCAGATTGCCTATATTGCTAAGCCAAACCATGGCTCAGCGCAAATGTGCAGGTTCACAAAGCAGACTCTGTCTAATGTGTTCCACCCCTGATCCTGCTACTGTCATGTGACCCAGGTTTGTCTTAGTTATGTGCAAACCCACACTAGTGATTTTCTCTCCCCAACCCCCGCCCTGACAAACCACAAGCACTAAACGGGGGGGGGGGTGGCTTTTTGCAGCTTGTGGTTTGTTGAGTGTGACAGACCACAAGACTGGGTTTTATTGTAATGCTAAGCCAAATCAGGATTTACATCCTGGTAGCATGGCAGCAGCAAGGCCAGGGGAGGAATATAGCACATGTTCATTCTGGAAACCCACATATTAGCTTGTTCACGCTAAGGGATGGTTTGGCTTACTGTTACATGCGAATTGGGTCATTGCCTATGTAAGGGTATATCTGGCTCTCAGTTGTTCAAATAATGGTTTATAGCAGTCATGTTGTTTGATTTATCACACAGGAAAGATGGTTGAGATGACCTCAGAATTTTCAGAAGATGACCACCTTCAGACACACCCTGCCTCTGATTTACCAGGTGCTTGAAACACACAATGGATGGTCATTATTTTCATAACCTGCTTATCAGCTTCTGGATGCATTAGCTTGATTACTGTTAGAATTTTAGACTAAATGGAGATTTAATTTTGTAACTCTTGAATATTTTAATAGAAGATGGGTTATAAGTGTCTACAGTATAATTAATGAATTAACAGTTTTATAACAAGAAAAGATTTTGGAAGAATTTAATCCATACATAGCTGGTAAAATGCTCAATTGCTGCATACATTAAAATCAATCCACTTAAATTTGGGCAATAACTTTGGTTTATCAGTACATAGCTTTAGAAAGTACTATGCATACCTGCACTCAAGACCAATATTCAGTAAATATTGCTAGGAGTGTACTAAAAATATTTAGAACAATTAATTTTCAACTATCTTGATAATTTTGGAGTCCAACCACTATCTTTACTTGGAAGTAAGCCTTGTTGTTTAACAGGGTGTTTACATAAGTAAAGTTTCATAGTATTGCAGTCTTACCAGTGTATGCATTTTCTGACTTTGAGAATCAGGTTGGAGCCTGTCAAAGAACAGCACTAGATCTTAGGCAGAGTATCCTCAAAGTTGTTACCTGATCAAATGGGACTATCTATCACAAGGAGGCATGGCTCCTTCCTAGTATGCACATCACCTTTTTACTATTTAGATTCAATTGCAATCTGTTCTCCATGATATGTGACTAATCTGCAGGTCTGGTTGTTCATGCCAGAGATAGCTGCTGCTGCTGCATGCTTAGTTAAACTTAAAGCTGGCATCCACCCCAAACCATAAATGAGCCCTGCAAACAGCGTCACACTTATGTAAGATTGCATTGATGATACGGCGAGTATTACAATGCTTAGTGTTAACTATCAATTATATAACAGTCTCCCTACTGCTCAGCCTTTAGTTTCTAGTATACAAAAAAATACTTAATCAAGGTGGCACACAAAAACTAAGTGAACTGTATCAAAATAAGCTAACATGTCTCGGCCAATATGAATGATCTGGTTTTTTTGCCACAGCAATTCAGTACTTGGAATAGGAGTATTCCTCTCTTTGAACCTCACTTTGGTTTCCAAAGGTGCATGGAAGCTGTCAAAGGGAAAAGAAAGGCTGAACTCCCTAAAATAGGGGAGTGGAGGTCCCTCTCCCCCAGCTATGGTACATGGTGGGCAGTGGGCTCCCCCCCCACAGCCATTTTTATAATTCCATGCATCTCATGCAGTATATAGACGCAGCACTGTCTATAAATGCTGCCTGCTCAAAGCAGATATTTCTGTAAATATAAGCTTCTGTAGACAATAAATCAAACATTACCAAAATTATATAATTGCCACTGAAAACTGCACCTGTATATTATAGGTTCTAAATGAGGGCCTCTTTACCAAATTTTATGCAGGTGTCAAGGGGGGGGGGAGAAATTGATGGAAAGGGGGGTTACAGAAAAAGAGAAGTGGAGGGCCTGCCTCATAGGCAGGTTACCTGTTGCCTTCCGAATGCTGTTCTTCTACAACTCCCATCAGCCTTTGCAAGACTGCCAATGATCAGAGATTTTAGGTCTTGTAGTTCAACATCTAGAAGGTCACAGGTTAGACACCCTTGTTCTGCCCACTTTTGTGTCCTGCATCACCACTTGACTTTGCTCTTGTCTACTGCCAGGATGTGACCCCACGTGAATGCACCCCTTGACAGGAAAATAAATACCCCTCACCACTGCTCCGTGTGTCTGTAGTAACATTGGCCCCAGACATTTTTGAGCCCCACATTGTGGTGTGGGTATTTAGTGCACAGTATTTAGTGCACAGTACAGTTGATAAACATGGAATTTTTCAGTTTTCTAATTTTCAGGCATTAATACAGTGAGCTGGAGCTCTGGACAAATGGAAGCTATTTTTAGTGGCAACCACATTGCTATAAGACTGGTAACATTTAGACTGAGATAATCAAAGAAGCTGGTAAAAGTCAAAAGGCATTTCTGGAAGCTGGTAAGAGACAATATAGAATCCCAGAACTAACTTGAATAATAAGGGAATCTAAAGGCTGGGCTGCTAACTATGGGGTATAGGAATAATAGGAGAGTTAGAAGGTACCCCAAGGGTCATCTAGTCCAATCCCCTGCAATGCAAGAATCTCAACTAGATCAAATAGATGACCATCCAACCTCTGCTTCCATCTGACAGCCCTTTAGATATTTGAGGATATGACAACTATCTCCTCTCAGTCTCCTCTTTACCAGGCTAAACATACCCAATTCCCTCAAATGTTCCATTGGCTGCCCTCCTCTGTACACACTGCAGCTTGTCAGTATCTTCCTTAAATTGTGAACTGGACACAGTACTGAAGGTGTGGTCAAAGCAGATGAGACCTGGACAATTTCCTTGATCAGGACTGTATACAGTCATACCTCTGTTTAAGTACGCCTCGGTTTGAGTACTTTCAGTTTAAGTACTCCGCAGTCCCGTCTGGAACGGATTAATCCACTTTCAATGGGAAAGTTTGCTTCAGGTTAAGTACGCTTCAGGTTAAGTACGGACTTCCAGAACCAATTACACTCATACCGTGTTTCTCCAAAAATAAGACACCGTCTTATATTTATTTTTCCTCAAAAAAACACACGGTGGCTTATTTTCAGGAGATGTCTTAATTTTTTTTATTAAGTATGGTACAGTTTAACCTACAAGGTTAAACTGCCTATCACTATGGCTTATTTTCGGGGTATGGCTTATTTTCGGAGAACTTAAGTACACTTCAGCTTGAGTACTCCGCGGACCGTCTGGGACGGATTAATCCACTTTCCATTACTTTCAATGGGAAAGTTCGCTTCAGGTTAAGTACGCTTCAGGTTAAGTACAGACTTCCGGAACCAATTGTGTACTTAAACCGAGGTACCACTGTACTGATGCAGCCTAGAATAGCATTAGCTTTTTTTTTGCTGCTGCTGCTGCTGCATCGTACTGTTGACTCAAGCTTGTGGTCTGCTAAAACTCCAAATCCTTTTAACGTACTACTGGCAATCCAAGTGTCCCTCATCTTCTATCTGTGCAGCTGATTCTTCCTGTCTTTAGTGTAGATTAAAGAAGCATGTAGCAGGACCTAAGCTAGCAGGGACCTGATATACTGTTTTAAAAAAATGAAAGCTAAGTCAATCAGACATTTATAAATAAAACTAGAACACAAATCATGGAGACACCATTCTAAACCTGCAGATACTGCTGTTGCTAAGCATGCATAACAACTTAATCGGAGGAAGGAATGCTAAGCAGCTTACCTGGGAATCAGGAGGGCAGCACCCCAAGGCAGCAGGAAAAAACCAGGAGAAGCTCATTGTTGCTGCTAGCACATGGTATGCAAACTAAGGCCCAGGAGCCAGAGCCGGCCCAATCGCCTTCTCAATCCGGCCTGCAGACAGTCCAGGAATCGGCGTGTTTTTACATGAGTAGAATGTGTGCTTTTATTTTAAATGCATCTCTGGGTTATTTGTGGGACATAGGAATTCATTCTTTTTTTCCCTCTTCAAAATATAGTGTTGCCCCCCACAAGGTCTGAGAGACAGTGGACTGCCCCCTTGCTGAAAAAGTTTACTGACCCCTGTGCTAGCCTGATGCTGGATGCAGGAGTCAGCTCTGTACTGGAGTGTTGTTGTTTTTGTTCATCACACACCAAGTATGCTACTTTGGCTACCTTAGGTATGTTTTACTCAAAGATAACATACTTTAAACAAATGAGGCTTCCTATTGGAAAAAAAGTAATATTGCAGTCTCCCCTCCCCCTGATTTTCTGTGGCACTCCACACAACCACTGGTCTTCATGTCTTCACTGGGCTCTATCTACCGTATATATATTAACATACAGTAACCATAAAACAAAAATATAAACTATACAATGAATTCTAAAATACTAAATGAATCCACAAATACAATAACCAAATACCATGCAGCTGCAGCAAGTTAAACTTCCTGTAGATTGTACTTTCACCCAAGGATACTTTGTGTGTGTGTTGCTGAGAGTTGTGAAACTGCACATAACTTTGATTATATGTTGCTCCTTGTATATTTGTAAGTAGCATTTTCTCCCAGGAACTCACGGCTGTGTATATTGCCTTCCCTTCTCCATTTTTATCCTCACAACAGCCCTGTGAGGTAGGCTAGGCAAAGGGTTTGCGAGTCAGGCACCAGAACTGTGAAACTGAGTGTTTTTGCTATTTGCTCATAAGGGATTAAGGGATGCCAAACAGTTTATGTTTAACTATTTTGCTGTAAATATCAGGACTATGAAACATGACAGTTAAAACAAGAGGGGCTGGTTTCTGGCTTTGTGCATGATTATTTTTTATTTACATAAGTGGTGATATCTACTTGTATCTTGGCTTTCCACCCAGGATCTTAAGAATATGTACATTATCTTCTCCTCCCTCCTTTTATCTTTGTAACAACCCTGTGTGGTAGATTAGGTTAAGCTAATATACAGTATCTACTTAAGCAACAGTTATGACCAATACATTGGTGAGGAGGGGGAGGTGTAATACACATACAGTATACTGGGCTCAGAAAATTCTGTTAGTATCCCTGAGTAAATGAACCTAACAATGCCTATTTAGATTGGCTGTTTTGTGCATACTTTGATGTGAACTTCCCTTAATTGCTGTTTACCATGAGCTTAACAGCCCAGTTATCTCAGTATCTATTCATGTGATCTCAAGGCTTTCTCTTTTCATTTGTCTTTCCTTTCTATCTTGCCCAGCTTTCTATTTGAATATATCTAATCATATCTGATTACTATGAAATAGAGTTTAATATAATGTCAAACAAATCCTCCAATTCATATTTTTTGCCACAGGGTGGCAGCCATACCTAACATCATCATCATCAACAGCAACAACAACATTATTACCTAAAGCACATTGTTCCTGGTGAGGAATTGACTTTCCTTATAGAGGACGTTACATGTCCTCCTTGCTTACATCAAACAATTCAAAAGCACTACTCTAAAATTTAAATTATAAGACTTAGCTAGTGGGATGATAATAGTGCACTAGATAACATGAGAGTTACACACTGAGATGTTAAGTAAGCTGCAAGTAATTAGATCCCAAATAATTTACAGGTTTATATGTTAATATCAGCACTTCAAATTGGTCTCAGAAGCAAACAGACGCCATTGCATATCACAAAGAATAATGCCACTCAATAATTGGGAAGCGGCATTTTGCAATACTTGTCTTTTCCAGACAATCTTCAACAGCAGCCTTATGCACAGCACATTACAGTAGTTAAGGCTTAAGCTTCAGGTTGTTTTTTTAAATTTAAAACGTACTTTGGAGACTGACCTCAGTGAAGACTTGGCTGTGCATTTAAGAACTGGAAACAGTCACATGAAAATTAGCAGTGGCTAGGAGGTTCAATCTTAGTATCAGCAGCACCATATTCGTATGTGGTCTATCAAATCAATACTATGTGCTGTTCTTATCCCTTAGCTGAACTTTGCAGCAGACATATATGAAGAGTTGCTGCTGGGGCTGTTGAATGGCTAGTTTCTCACTCTCAGAGTGAGAAAAAATGTTTATACTGAAGGGATTATGATATATAGATTTGCAGGTAATGTTGATTTTATTGTGCCGCTTCATTGAGTTGAATGTTATCTTTAAAAAAAATACATGGGTGGTAATTATCTATGTCATGATTTTCTAGAATGAAGTGATAGATAATAGAGTACATTATATGGTTTTAATGGAATGTGGAGGGGGAGAAATAAATTATTTGGGGCTATAAAAGTTTTGTTTTATGAAAGCTTAACTGAATGCCAAGTTTTCTTTTAAATGCAGTAACTAAGAAGTAACACCAATGGTAATTTATCTAAATTGCTATTATAGGCTGATATCTCTTACAACCCAAACATTACTATCCCCCTGGCTCTCTGACAATAAAACTAGTTTGTCTGTCATCATAATTTAGGTGTACATAATCTATACCTTATGTAGCTCATGAAAATTCTCCTGTGAATGTCACTCAGTTCTTTAACACTTTTCGCTTTTCATATGTCTTCAGAGTTCCATTAAACAACTGATGTTATTTAGATAGTGTTGTCAAATTATGCCACACACTTTTCTGAAATTTAAAAGCATCTAATTATTTAGGATAGAGGTTGTATGACATTTTCATTAATATATGTAAACAGTACCTGAATGTACAGCACTATGGCCATTAGAAATCTGTTGCAAATCTAGATTTCTGTTCCATAGTTGCAGTGTGGTAGAACTGCAATATTTTTCTCTGTATTTTTAAAAGATCGCCCTGAGTGGCTTACAGAGTAAAGCTACTATATTTTCCCTTCTCACCTTTCAGTGTTTACAACCCCTGGCCTTTAAATTACCTTTTCTACTCACAGACAATACTGTGGAGTCCTCTACAGCAGTGTACATTGCAAAGGTACTTGAAAAAAAGTTAAGCAATATAGAGAGCAGTTTAGTTTTGACAGGTCTTCAGTTTAAGAAGAATATAAAACAGCTTAGGGGGATTTCATAACTAACATTTGCTCAGGTGAAGAATGCCTTTTACTCTACATTGCTTCATTGCTGTGTATTATGAGATAATATAAAGTTGTGAAGTGGATACAGCTAGGGTGTGGGTGTGGTCCAGAGTCCAGTTGACCATGATGAGGTCATCTCCTAAGGGGATGACACAAGGGGAATTTTTTTCCTTTGGGTTGTCACTTCAGGGAGGTACAGGGACAAGTGCTTTTCCGCCATCAGTCAAGATACAGAATTGTAAGCCAGGGACTGTAGGTGGCATGCTTGTGACCATTATATAGGGCGAGAACCAGGCAGGAAAAGTATTATAATGGCATTACTGTCTTCTCTGACAGTGTGTGATGAGCCTACTACTCGGCCTTAGTTCATTATCTGTGGCTGTAATCTCCCAAATGCATATAATGTTAGCAGGAGAAGCCGTGGCATAGCAACCCTGCAGCGGAGCTCTTTTAAGAGATCGCCCAAAGTTGTTGAGCTGTTTTTAGGAGACCGGCCAAAGTTGTTTCAACTTTTTTGGGCAATATCTCCTTGAGGGATAGGCAGTGGCTCTGCCACCCTGTAACACCCATGTTGCCCAGCAACTGCCATGATGCCTGGTGCGCCCCACCCCTCTCTATGCTACTGAGGAGAAGGTATAGTGGAGGAACTGAACATCATCTGTGGTGGTGTCATGTAATAGGGCATTCTCTGTGATGATACCTGTGATGATACCCTCCCTGGACAAACATCTGGTGCTAGTGCTTGGTAAAAGGCAAATACCTGTTTGACTGGTCATTTATGGCATATTAACCATAAATGGCATATTAGCCACTCCTGCAACTGTTATTACTATGACTGAATTATGTTTAATTTTATTAATGCTTTTATCTGTACTTAATTTGCTAGAATTGTTTGTTTTTAACTATGAGGTAACCTGTCCTGGGATCAGAAAATTCTTACATAAAATGAACAGTAATAATAAAAATTCTATCATATCTAAAATAGAGAAAAACTGAAAACACCAACTACTGCTCATTCAGAGCTTGGCTATCCTGGCGCCTTGAAGTTCACTAGAAACTGCAGCATTCAAGCAACTCCAGGGAGGATTCAAAGCAGCGGTACTGCTCTTATCACTTGTTACCGGTAAGCGTAGTAGGAAAAAAGGTTTTATGCTAATTTAAAATAATAAATAAATGGGGTCATAAAGTAACACACACCACAATACAGTGAATACATACTGAGTTTCAGTTGAAAATCAATTACAATTCCTTTTGCAGCTTACAGTAGAAAAGCAATGGCTGGGATGGCAACAGAAACGATCCATCTGGAAGCAACCTCTGATAAAAATGCAAGAGAATCATGTTTGCTTTCCTTAACAAGCTCCCATGCAATTTATTTTAAATAAGTAAGACATATTTTTAGTTTATTCAATAGATAAGCAGCACTCTGTAACAATACTGACCATAAGGGAAGCAAACACAGATAACTAAGCACACAGCTTTGTAATCTAGACTATCTCACCTGAGATGAACAAGAACAGATGGAGCTATTTTGAGCAGATTGAGTGTATTTTCATCAACACTAAGTAACCAAGACACCACACCACACACTTACTTGAGAATAAGGCCCAATCAACTCAGTAAAGTTTACTTCTGAGTAGACATGCACACATGGGATTTGCTCCTGCTTTTGCCAGTTTGGACCAGATGTCTGCATTTGGGTCATCCATAATTTTTTTTAATGCACAAAAGAACCCCATGCCATCAGGATGCACTGAAGTATTACCACCGTTACTGAAATGGAATGCATTGAGAAAACAAAGTGGATAAAACAAAGGCCTTGGAGACTAGGCATACATTGATAAAGATGCTGAAGTGGAAGTAGTGTCTAATGCATAGCATTTTTCTCATCTATTTTTATCCTACCAGAGTCCCAATTGTTCTTTTTAACTAGTTCGGGTCAACCAACAACACTAAAAAAACAAATTGCAACTTCAGTAAAATGCAGCTGCACCTAAAAGGAGTAAGAGCCTATGAAAGAGAGAACAAACAACAAGAAAGGAGGCAAACAAGTTTCTGTGAACTGTTTTAAATTATGTCAAGTTTTCCATATTATTTCAAATTGTACTTCTAGTTCACCTTAAAAGTTCAAGATGGTCAGTACAAAAAGTGCATACACAAGTTTGCAATAATACCGATGCTTTTTTAAAAAAAAATCATCAAAAAGGAAACAAGCAGCAGAATGCCAGCAAGCAGATAAAAACAAAACAATACAATACAATACAGCAATACAAAGTGACATTAAGAAACAACCAAACTGCAGGCCTTCCCAAAAAGGATAGTCTTCACCTAGCACAGCAAAACAGCATCACCCTGCTAGGCAGCAGCTTCCAAAACTTGAGCCCAGTCTCACTCCCCTCAGGTGCAAAATTGGGACACACAAGAGAGCCTCTTGATGAACTCCTATTGAGGAAGGAGTTCACTGTATCATTTCCTGGAGCACTAGAAGTAGAAGTTAAATGCCTTACCATACAATTTGATGTAGGAAGTTGTGTATGCACTGCTGTGTGTGAAGAACGGGAAGTGCATCTGTTCCATCGCCTACGCATTTAACACATGGAATGATTCACGTATGGCTTCCAGCAAAGAAGCATCCCTGCTATGGGACGTACGTGTGGGTATGGGGGAACGCATAATACTGTATTTCAATAAGAAGCCTTTAAGGAAGGTGAAAGAACACTGGTTTAAGGAGCCAGTGCTGCACTTTTAAGCAGAAACCGTCAGGGGGCACTGTGACTCCAGGGTTGGCAAAAGAAACGAGAGAAAGCGGCGCTGGGAGGGAAGACGTTGGGGGGAAAGCTGAGGATTGCAAAGGACGCCACTGCTTGCTGCTTCTTGCCCCTCTTCTTTCGACACAGGCGTTTCCTGACCCTTTCCATTCCCTTTCTGAAACCTAGGTATGCGCAAGACACCGTCTCCGCCTCTCCCACAAGCATTTCCTTTACACGTCAAGAGAGAGAGAGAGAAAGATAAAAGCATCCACGTCCATAATCGCCACAAGGAAGCGCCCCCGGGCTTACCCGACTCTCCTCCAGCCTTTCTGCGTGAAGGGGGGGGGGGTCGGGTCCAAACCCGAAGGGCCTCAACGGTCGCTACACCCAACCAAAAGGGAGCGCTCCGCCAATATGTTTCTCCTAAGAAGGCAGAGACAAGGGAAGAGGAAATAATTTCTCAGAGAGCGTAGGTAGCAGCGCTTGGAAAAACTCCAGAGCAAAAACAAAACAAAACCGGAGCATACATCCGCCCCCCGTCCTCCCTGCCAAGTCTGGGCTCTTGGCCCCGCATAAATTCTGTCAGGAAGTGGCCGTTGGGTTTTTGTTTGTTTGTTTGTTTTAAAAAAAGGTCAGTCGCGCAACCCCTTAACCGTCGCTGGCTTTGCTGCTCCGAGAAGGCCGGTTTGGGCAAAGGGAGAGTGAAGGAGCTCTTAGGCAGGGAGTGGGAGAGAATTACAGGAGAGGGAAAGGCCCCAGGGGGAGAGGAAGGTGGGCAGGTGAGTCAGAGAGGGTGAATAAAGGGTTGAGCATACCTGAAAGCTGGTAAAAGAGAGGGGAAGTAACCCCTGCTTTTCTGTGCTGGATGTGCTCTTTCCCGAAACAGAAATAATGGGTATCAAATCCAGTGCTGGGGGTTGGACAGTATTGCCATTCTAAAGTGGAGCAGCCTGCTCCCCCCCCCCCCCGCCTCCACCCTTTTCGGTATATAGAAATAAGTCATGGGCCCACACACCCATGCTAGACTGCAGCTTACACCAAGACCCAGAGCTGGTCCACCCATGAGGCAAGGGGAGGCAACCACAGGGGCAGCAGATCCTGGTGTAGAATTTTATTCCCTACCGTTGTTCCTGGTGTAGATCTTCATTCACCCCTTCATCCCGAGCGGGAAGGGAGAGCACCTGAGGTTCGCCTCAAGTGCCAAAATGTCTCGGGCCATCCGTCTCCATCACTGCTGTCGCCACCCGCAAGAGGACTCAACAACACATGAGCTTGACTATGTGATTGGGAAAGACTGTCACCAGCAGCTGGTGAGGATGAGGTAAATGAATACCTCTAGATTTCTTCCCTTGCCCTGTCATTGAGACTAGAAAAGAGTAGGATTCAGTTACTTCTGGAGGGAGCAGGAAAGAGTGAGTTCCTCTTATTTTCTTGCCTTCTTTGGAGACTGCACATTGAGAACTGGCCCCATGTGGTACTATTTGGAGATAAAAGACAATCAGCTACCCATGCTCTTTCTCACTCTCCTCTGTGGTACAAGACAGAGCAGCCTCACTCTCCTGCTCTCTGCTGCTGGGTATGCTGTTATAAAATGTCAGTGGCTCCCTCCCTCTAGACCAGTGTTTCCCAACCTTGGGTCCCCACCAGTTTTCAGACTACAATTCCCATCATCCCTGACCACTGGTCTTGCTAGCTAGGGATGATGGGAGTTGTAGTCCAAAAACAGCTAATGACCCAAGGTTGGGAACGCTGGCTCTAGACCAATGTTTCCCGCTGCACACCCCAAAGAAAGGGACCATACAAGCAAAGAGAGGCAGCAGCAGCCATCCCTGCTCCAATTTCTGCTGCCCAGGGAAGGGAAGGCTGGATGTTCCTGTCGTAGCAGCTGTCTTGCTGTCCTTCCTCTGCCCTGAAGCTGGAAAGGAGGGTATGAGAGATTCTTCTGCTAGGCTTTCTGGTTGGAATTCTGCCACTTCTGAGGAGGACAGGGAAGCTTGCAAACAGGGAATGACAGAGGTTGCTCCTGCTTCCTCTGTCTTGCTCACCTCTCTGGGTGCCACAGGCAGGAGGATTGCACCTTTGGTGCTGCCTGCGAGAAAGCAGAAGCAATCACTTTCTGTCTGGGTGGTATAGTATGGAGAGCAACATAGAAACATAGGGAACTGCCTTATACAAAGTCAGGCCATCGGTCCATATAGCCCAGTATTGCCTACATTGGCAGTAACTCTCTGGGTTTCAGGCAGGGGACCTTCCTAGCCCTACCTGAAGATGCCAGGGATTGAACCAGGCACCTGCATGCAAGGCAGATGCTGTGCCACTAAGCCATTCTCCCATAGGTTTGGTCATGGAGAGGGCAAGCACATCATCCTTTCACCTGCCTTCTCCTTCTGGGTGGTGCAATGGTAGGGACTGGATGCATTGAGTCCAAGCTACTGTGCAAGGGTTGAGTGATCACTCAGCAATGATGGGTTGGGAAGGGTTCTAACTCAATGAATAGAGCATATGCTTTAAATTCAAAAGATCCCAGTTTCAATTCCTGGTGTCTCCAGGTAAAAGTGGGTGAGACTCCATTCTGAAACCCTGGAGGACTGCACACCCTGTGCCAGCAGCAGCAGCTCTGCTGCCAGGTCACTTTTGACCCAGCGGCAGAGAGGAGGAGGAGAGTGGGCAGCAGCTTCCCCGCTCCTACCCTGAACTGTGGCACAGGGCAGGGCACTCTCTGTGGCACATTCCTCTTGGGAGCCCACCCCCCCACTCACACACCCCGGCGAGTGACAAAACCTAGGGTAAAGAGGTGTGCCTTTAGCATTCATCAAAAGCTGTGTAATAAAGATGCCAGACTCACCTCTGGGAGAGGTAATTCCGCAGCTTAGCGGCCACTGTAGAGAATGTGCTTTCCCATTCCCTGACCTCCTGAGTCTTTGAGGGTAGGAATACTACTTAGAGGGCTCCCTCTGTCTATCTCAGCACCTAAGAGGGTCTGCAGGGAATGGGGTAGTCTTTCAGATATTTGGGGCCTCTGTACATTTTGGGCTTTAAACACTTATCAAGAACACTTTGAATTGGGTCCAGAAATGAACTGTCAACCAGTGCAAGTGTTTTAAAATGGGTTATATGAGATGTAAATGAGATCCCAAACAATACTCTGGCATTTTGGATCAACTGAAGTTTCTGAGTAATCTTCAAAGGCAGTCTGACATAGAGTGCATTGCAATAATCCAATTTGGAAGTTACCAGAGTATGGAGTACAGTGGCCAAATCATCTCTGTGTGAAAGGGTTCTCCACTCTTGCACACCAGGGTAGCTACATTTAGCCCAAATATCACCAGGTTATGTTCCATCCATAACATTACAGTGATCCTGCCAGTCAACATAGTATTATGAATCTGCTCTGACATGAAGGCCAAGTTCAGCATATGCCCAGCCAACTACATGTGTAGGACCATTGATGTACTGAGGGAGCCATGTGGTTCTCATGGAGGCCATGAAGTCCTGAGCTGGCCCATTTGATGCAGCCTTGGCATATGTGTGCGCTCGCGTGTGTGTAATTGGGTTTAAAAAACAAGAATACAGTAATGTCATACAGTACAAAGAAGTACAGTAGACGATCAGGTTGCAAACATGATCCATGCAGGAGGCATGTTCACAACCCGCAGCGTTTGCAACCTGCAGCGCCGCATCTGCGCACACACGGGTCGTGCTTCTGCGCATGCACAAAGCGTGATTTAGTGCTTCTACGCATGTGTGAGCACCGAAACCCGGAAGTAACCCTTTCCGGGACTTCTGGGTTTGGCGCGGTGTGCAACCCGAAAACACACAACCTGAAGTGGTGTGGCCGTAACTCAAGGTATGACTGTGTACCAAGTTTACTCATGTCATTTGTATATCACAAAAATAGCATAATAAATGTGGAAAAATATCTACAACGTATGTTTCATTATTAGTGGTCAATGTATAAGTTCTTGGTTCATGAATTGGTTTAAACAATTAGGAAGAAGAAGGGGGAAGAGGGGGAGGGGGAATGGTGAGTGGGGTGGGGTGGGGTGGGGTGGGGTGGTTATGCTATTATTCTATTTAGTGGGGAGGCCCTTGGCATGTATATTGAAGTCCTGCAGCAGCACCATTTGAGGGTTCTCCAACATCACATCCCTACCAGCTCTATCAAAGGATGGTTGCTGCTTGCTCTCCTCAGTCGCACATCCTTTCTCTTTGAGTAGTACAGAAAGGTTTCACCCTGTGGAGTCATCTGAAGCCTAGCCAGCAAAAGGAGGAGGCTGCTGCCTTGGGCAGGGCAGGAGGCAGGTCATGATCTCTGCCTGTTCACTCTTTCACTGGGCGGTGTGGTGGGGAGGATTGGGCAAAGTCAGCCCCAATTCCCGCAATGGTGCCTCTCAAAGGTGAGAGTGAGAAAGAAGTGGCTTGTCCTGCAGGGTTGGCCCTAGCACTACACAGAATGAGGTGGCTACCTCAGGTGACAGGTGCTCAGGAATGCTGGTGGACGACTGTGTGTACTACTGTACACAGCTTGTCCTTTACTTCTCTGCGTTGAAGTAAAGATGCAGCAGCCACTCTTCTTGGGAGCTCCATTTTGCCCTTTGTCTCAGGCAGCTGACCACGGCCATCGCCTGTAGTGCGCCACCTGAAGAGAGTGGACAGAGGTGGCTGCTTCTGGTTACCCTCTGCAGCCCCGCGGGGCCAATCCGCCATGAAAAGGTGGGCAGGTGAAAGGAATTAGGAGCCGGAGCAGCTGCCTGCTTTCCCACCTTTGCCCCTCCCTCCGACCCCGCAGAGCGAGAAGCCCCGCTGGGGAGGTCTGAAGGGTGCTGCTGTTCCCGCTCCCCTTGATTCTTTCCTAGCTGCTGCTACAAGGCAGGGAAAGGGGGAGGTAAACAGCTGTTTACGGTTCCTCTCCTCACGAGCAACAGCTGCTGATTGGCTGCTCTTCCTTCAAAATAAAAGTGGCAGGCTTAAGCACACTTTTTTCAAATACTTAAGAATGAGACTTGTCGCTGCTGAGGAAAACGCCTTCTCTCCCTCCCTCTCCCAAGGCTTCAGGTGAGACATTACTAAGCGCAGGAAAGGCGGGAGCCTGGGAAACTGTTGAATTTCTGAGCACTCGGTGAGGTGCCGCGAATGTCAGTTGCTCGCCGCCTTCTTTCCCTGAGGGAGAATCAGGGCGGATGACTCGTCAGAGGCTTGGCGAAGTGTGGCGGGCTGGGTGGACCTGCGAGCCGGAGGACGAGGCAGGGGCTGAGGGCAGCGTGTTCCGTTTTCCCCCTCCGGCTGACGCGAAGGCACAGAAGGCGGCGAGGCTGCCGCACGCGCCGGGAGAGCGTGCTCCGGTCCTCCCTCCCCACCTTCACACGGGGCGAGATTAAAATCCAAGCGCGCACCCAACCTCGTCAGCCAGTCCACAGCGTCGTTCCGGGCAGAGGCAGGTAAGACTGACGAGGGGAAAGGAACTGCCAAAGCCATAAAAGCCACAGGAGGGGAAAACAAAAGCCAACCCAAGGGGAGGCAGCGACACGAGAGACGGGCAGATCACTGGCGCGCGCTCTGGAGATGGGACCGGGCAGAGAGCTCTGGGGGATGGGGGGCCGCTCAAGGGAGCCCTCCTGAGAACCAGAGGTTTCCAGGTTTGGTGGCTTTGAGGAGAGCGACTGCAACCAGAAGGTGGGCTTAGCAGGCGAGTCGCCTCAGGGCTGCGGCTGCTGCTTTGGGATATAACGTTTCGTTTCTCTCCGGGGATGGTGTTTTGCTGACCGAGGGCTTCGCTGTTTTCTTTCCACGGATGTCTGTTGCATCTGGATTTTTTTCCTGGGGGTTTATTTTTCCGCCAAGGGAGCTGCTGGAGTCCTGCGAAGTTGCAGTTTGTTCCCGATTTCTCCTTCCAACCTCCATCCATCATGTGCGCCAACATAGTCTACGAGTGGCTGAAGACCCTAAAGCTCTCTCAGTACGCGGAGTCCTTTGTGGATAACGGCTATGACGACCTGGAGGTGTGCAAGCAGATCGGGGACCCGGACCTGGACGCCATCGGGGTCTCGCTACCACAGCACAGGCGCCGGCTCCACGAAGCCGTGCAGAGGCTGAAGGAGGAAGACGAGACCACCGCCGGGCTTTACTTTACCCTGGAGCCTCAGCCGCCCCAGCCCAGCTCGCCTTCGCCGGAGATCTATACCAGCCACCTGGTGGAGCAGTACGAGGCTAAAGCTTGGAAGGAGCCACTTCCTAAACCCCGTAATCCTCAGGGGAACAAGAAGGGGGTCCCTCGGAAAGTGGGGACCCGCAGCCTGGAGCTGATGACCTACCCCAAGCTCAAACTGAAAATCATGATCAGGGACAAACTCATCCGGGATGGGATCAACCTCAGCAAACCCCCCTACTCCAACAAGGTAAGCGCCCTGGTGCAGTTGCACCCAGGCCCGGCTCGTTAGGCAAGAGAAGACGGTTGCCTCAGGCAAGTTGCGGGAGCGCGGCTGTACTGCTGCCGCCACATACCCGCGACGCGCCTGCTGTTCGCCGCTGGGCGCCCGCCGTAACAAGTGGCAATAATAGCCAGCTGGAAAGAGCCTCCAGTCTACCCCGAGGCGGCGGCGAATAACGAGCCACCAGTGCCGCCTCGATGGTTTGAATTTGTTCAGCTGCGGCTGCCCTGTGGCGAGAGGAAGTGTCTGCTTTCAAAATGCCCTCCATCTCCTGCTGCCTCGCCAGGAGCAGCAGCAACACCACCACTGTCCAGCACCACCATGCTCACAGGTGCCCTCAGGGCCGCAGCCTCCTCCTGCTGTTCCACGACCCCGGTGGCTGCGGAAGCGCGCTCCTTGAGTCGCCTTGGACCACCGACTTCCTCCCCGCGCTCTTCGGGGCAGCCCAGGAGCGAGTCGAGCAGCGCGCCTCGGCAGCCGCCCGGGTGGAGCAGGAAGCGGCGGTTGAGGCGCCGGCAAAAGGGAGAGTGGTGCTGATGCTGGTGCTGGTGCTGGTGCTGGTGCAAGTGTGCAACTGAAGTAGCGGGAGGTACAGCTGAACAAATTCAAGCAGCAAAAGAGAGTTCAGCTCCATGTCTCTGGGCGGGGCGCCGGGGAGAGAAGCAACAGTCTATAGAGAGGAGGGCAACAAATGACGCTCCCTTTCTGGCAGCTAATGAGCAAGAGACTGAGGGAGTTGATGAAGAGGACAAAAACATGTGCGCCTTCTGGTCTTCTACTTCCTTGTTCCGCCCCCCACCCCAAAGGATATAATGGAGGTTGACTTATAGTGGTAGATAGCTGAGGGAGAAGAGCGCCCGCGCTTTAATGCTGAACATGCAAAGTAAACTGACAACTTTGTTTGGGGAAGAGATTTCCTGGTTATTGTTCATGCTTCACCCCAGCCCATTGGGTGAAAGTGGCAGGCAGGCTGTGGAAATAATGCAACTGAAACATCTCAGTTTAGTTGTGACTGGACACCTAGAAAAGGAAAATCTATAGGCAGGAATTTATATAAATGATACCTTACGTTATATGGCAAATGTGAGTACATAAACTTTGTTCTATCATTCAAATGCACATACAGTCCATTTGTGAAGGGAGGGCATGGCTGATTTTCCTGTTAAGTGTCATAGGTACTTTAAAGGGCAGTTCTTTATTTGAATTGTGTTAGAGCTTCTGGCAAGGGGAGGGGAGAGATCTCTCATTTCATAAGTACTCTTGATTACTGTTACAGACAGTAGTTGAGTACTATCTCAACTAATATAAAAGTTGGTAAATCCATTAGTATCCAAAAGTTGCTTCATGGCAGTCTAGGATTCGCAGCAGAAACTTTTGCATGCTTACTCAGAAATATGTTCAGCTGGGCTTACTCACAGGTAAGTGTGCAAAGGGTTGCTATCACAGAGTCTCTGTAAAAGTAATCTCATAATTGGATATTGGATGCATTTTATCTGTGTGTACATACTGTATAATTATGTGTGCATACTGCAAGGCACCATGCAATGCAAAGGTGGTTATTTTGCATTCTAGGGCAGTAGGACTTGTTTTGAACTTTCCTTCCCCTGCACACTTTTTCCTTAAACAATCTTGTGAGTTGGTTAGGGTGAGAGGTTGTAATTGACTCAAGGTGACCATGTAAGTTTTACAGGGAGGTGTGATTTGAGCCTGATATCTGAGTGTGTTACTATGTGCATTGGGCAGGTGGGGTGGGGTGGGGTGGGGCAACACAGAGCTCACTCAATGATCCTTGCTATCAGCATTGGAATGCAAAAAGCTTGTTAACATCTTGAAAGTTCGAGGGTTCATGGGGGGGGGCTCTAGAATGGTGTGTAGTGGAGTCATATTTAGAAGTTTGCTTTTGTAGTTTTTTCAGACAAAGCAAAATTTATTCCACAGCATCACCTCCATCTCACTAAAGAGACAGTGGAGGGTGCCATGGTGTGGTTTGTCTCAAAATGTTTTTGGACTAGCTCTGGCTGTACGTATGTATTTTCATTTTAAAGGATTTCTCTTGTGTTTCTCACTCTAATATCACAGATTGCACATTTTGCAAAGAGTTAACTAGAACTTTTTTTGCTTAGTCACTGACTTGAGTTTGCATGTTGGAAGTTTGTCTGGAGTTTGAAAGTGAGATTTGTTACCCTTGTACTCATCCTGTGGAAAATCTGTGGGCATGATGAATGGGGGGGGTTGTGTTGTTTTTAAAGCAGGTTAGAACTTTTCTTTGTGAAGTTAAAGTTTGGTGACAGAACTTGAGAGGATTCAGGTTTCAGTGTAGTTCTTTTTCTTTTCTGAGAGTTTTTTTTTAGTATGCATGGATAGTTAGTAGGTCTTATTATACTGCTTAGATGGCTTTTTGGTTTAGTGCTTCTTGGAATACTTGTGAAACGAGGTGACAGTTAATGGTGGTGCATTTCTTATTTCCATTTAGTTCCTGGTGGTGGTAAATGTGTCTAGTAAAAGCCTGTAAGAAGAAATTTTTAAATTCCATGAGATGGTAAGGGCAAGATCCAAAGCTTTATTGAAGTGTGAAACTAATTAATGAAATCAAGGAAAAATATATTGTTCTTTGGCATTCTGAAGGACTCCTCTGAAACACAAAGTTGTACTATGGATTTTCAGCTGCTTCTGGAACTTGCAGTACCATCCTATCCATGCTCACTCAGAAGTGATGCTAAATCCAGTGACTCTTATTCCCAAGGAAGTTTACATTGCCAAAGTGCTATAATCCACCTTTTGTGAGGAAAGAGGTCCATGTTAGATGTCCGAGGAGACACTGAGACTAGTAATAGCTGATACGTGCTTTAATTATTTTTAATACAAATGCCAACACCTGCAAGTTTTCCATTGAGTTCAGTTAAGTGCCTTGAATTCTTTGCCTTTTTGAAAATCATGCTTTTGCAAGAGAAGTAGACAACAGCATAATAGGGTTTCCTGATTATCAGAATTGGGTTATGCAGAAACTTCAAACTAATTTATTTTCACTGCAAAATTTGTTTATATGGATGACAGGTGAAATTGGTATCTGTAATCTGGTATCTGTAATGCAGTAATAGTGTAAGCTTCTCTTAGGCAGCCTTTTAGCTCACAAAAATATTTTTCACAGTCATCATGGACAGTATAGTGGATGATGACTGGCCAGCTTGCAGCAAAAACAGTTCTAAATGCAAATGGATAAATGAATGCATCTGGAAATGCAAACTTTTAAGAGAAGGGCAAATCATAGTGTCAGCCTATAAAACAATGGTACACCCAATGGAGATATGCTATTGGCAATGCTGGCCATTTCATATTATGAAAGCTGTTGATCAAATGAGAAGGTGTCAAGTAGAAGCCATGCTGGTTGTCAAATGTGTGTCAGAATTTAATGCAAAATAATAGTTGCATGTGCACACACATTGCACACACATGCAAAAACCTAACCACCATTTTTAAAAGTTGTCAGAGGAAAGACTTGACAGGCTAGCCAGAGCAGTTATCAGAATAGTTTTATGACTATGCAAACTATATCACTCTAGTAGGAATAGGGTACCCTGTATAATGACTAAGGAACAAAGTATTTCCTTGTGCTCCATGATAGTGTTGCATAGATAGGTTTTGTCAGCAAGTAACTTCTGCCAGCAGCAGCAGCAAACCACATTCAATGGACTGAAAGTATAATATAATTGGCAAAGACAGTGTGTGAATTTCTGTCCTCTGCAAATAAATGGCAAATAAATCTGGTGTAAGGCTGATTTTATATTATATTTTAAGTAAGTTTGTTTAAAACAAAGCCACAAGAAGCAAACTGTCCCTGAAGGTTTATTTTAAAACAGAAATGCAGTCCTTCTATTGAAACAAAATTTGTTATTGTAGTCTTGGAAATTCTCCCTGTAGAGATAAACAGCCTGCTTCCTTGATGACATCTTGCTGTTATGGTTAGAGAATATACTGTAAAGTTATTTGCCATTTGAAGTTTGTGATTTTCAAATGAATGCGTTTTCCACTGATTTCCTTATATATGATAGTAATAAAAGCAACTGGGCAGTACAGTATCCAGAAAATTAGAGAAATACTGAGACTTTTGCAGTTTTGGTACTCTATAGCTCCATATAGGAGAAATATAGGAGAAATGAACTCCTATAAGACAACCCTTACTCCACTAGTGCGGAGTTTACAGTTATGTGTGGTCTGCTGGATAAAACAAGGAGTATTTAGCTTAAACGTAGCACCCGGCATGGGGATATAAGTTTCATAAATCAGCTTAAATATACAGTATCAGCATATACGGTATTCTTTGGTTCTATTATTTCTAATATTTGAAAGTAATGTGTTGTGCTGATATCACACATTTCATGTCTTCAAAGCACTTGAGTGCTTCACATACTTTCTCAGTATAACTTACAACATCCCTGCAAGGTAGCTGAGGCAGTATCATTATTCTATCTACGTTGCAGATACGGTGCTGAGAGGTGCCGTACTCAGTCTGGTCAATGAAATAGATCCTGTAGTTACAATGCTCTTTAGAGCCCCAATAAATGTGATCATTTTTACCTGTGGCCAAACACCTCTGATCAGCTGCATGCAGAAGTTGAAAAAGTTACTTATTGTAGTTTAGTGCTACAGCTGCAATTGGGGAGGAGTATTCCTCCTTGTCTGTAGCACTTTTGCTTAGGAACGGCATGTAGAGATGACAGGGGGCCTGAATCTGTAGGAGGCCAAAGTGAAGCTAGGGAAGCAGTAGTGGGTAGAGACAGGTGTCTGGGACCACCAAGTATAAGGATAACTAGGTTACTGATAGCTGCATGCTGGAATCCATTATATCATTCAGGAATGGAGAATCTGTGGACCGCATGGGTCCTGAATTGGCCTGTGAAGACATTCTCTGAAAATCATGCCCAAAGTGAATTTCCAATAATTCCTTTGTAAATGGGACTTGCTGACAGTTTTATCTCACTGGGATCGGCTGCACCTCACTGAGCTCAGCTGCACTAGTTTTTATAGATATCTGTAGGGGCACAGATTACCCTCCCCTGATTTAGAGCATACAATTGTTTGTTCTGTGATAATGCATCACACCATGCATTCACTTGATGCAGGTCTTTAAGGAAAGTAGTAGACCTATTGTAGGCCCTGTTTTTCATATTCCTTTTTTCAATAAAACACATATTCACAAATCTCTATGTGTGTAGTGTGTATGTATGTACATTTACTGTGACACTTGGGAATGCAGCTTTTAGACTCTTAGGTAATGTATTAAGACTGCATCTAAATAGTAGTCAAACATGAGATTGGCTCTAGGCTACTCATGTGCCCCTAGACATGATCCAGCTGCCTTGCTGCATGTACATGCTTTGTAATTTGAGATACAGTACGGGTGTATTGGGTTGCACATTGCATAGACCTGTGACTTAAAATATGCTACTAATTGTAACTTACATGTCAGTATTCTCTCTGTAATAGTTATGTTCTCATTTCTTGGTTGTATTTGCATATACCTTAAGGTATAGTGTTAATAATACATCTTCTACAAGCAACATAGTAAGTAGCATTTAGGCTTTGATACCTGGTTGGGTTTCCTTCTTTCTCCCAAAGTCTTGAATATGCTAAAACAGTTTTTAACACACAGCCCAACTAGCTTCTTCCCATTTCTGCACTGGGTTGCAATATTTTCTAGGTATGGTAACTGAGTGAAGAAGGCTTGTGCATGCGCCAGTTAAAAAGCCAACAAAATGCTGCATTTTTATTGCCATACACATTTACCAAAGGGGAATGTTGCTGAAGTTGGGAAGTAGCAACTGAATGACAAAACAAACTATTCATTTACATAGCACATAATCATTACATTGTAGGATCTGAAACTGTACTAAACACACTTATATGGATGGCATGAATATCCAATCAGTATTTATGCATATAAACTTTTCAGCATTTTTTGAGGATAGAAATATCTGTACTTCAATTTAAAAGTGCCATTTGAAAATCAAACTACTTAAGTATGCACAAAGGGAATCTCTGGAAGTTAGTTCCATGTACTTGTTTGGGATGTAAGCAGTTTACAGTTGGAGCGCATATGTGCTATTCTACATTTTCAAAACATGAGGTGATGCGATGTCATAACCAGAAGAATTAGCCTTGGAATTAAACTGGCATAATACTGTATATGGCAAAGAAAGAAAGAAACCAAAAGAAAATTATTTCAGAAGATTTTCTCTTTGGAGGAAAGGCAGGATATAAATGCAAGAAATAAGTACAATTAATGACTCGTGTAGGATGTTCCTCTGAAAAATAATTGAATAATAATTCCTGATAACTGCTGTTTAGTTTCATTCAAATTATTCAATACCGCCAAATGCATCTAGCGTACAAACAACAAAATAAAGATACCGAAAATATAAGAATTAGGGTTCTTTTAAAAAACCCAAACCCTATATACCATTTTAAGCCAGCTGCTGGTATTTACTTGGAATAGGAAAAGAGCCTTTTTTACTTGGCTCAAGGTGCTGGTGTTGGTATATAAAGCCCTATACAGCTTGGGACAAAGATTTCTGAAAGATACTCCAATAATAGGAACTGGGTCTTCAGTATCATGGCACACCAAATTCTTTGGAATTTCCGCCCTTTAACTATTAAGCACGTTCTCTGTTGTATTTTTGGTGCCTACTGAGGACCTTCCTCTTTCAACAAGACTTTAACTTTCCCATTTTGCATCTGTATTGGAATTGTTCTTAGTGTTTTTATTGTTTTATCACTTCTTATTTGCTGCCCAGGGTTCCATAGGAAGCTTTTTTCTCCATTCTATTAGGCTTCACATGGCATCAAGCTTGGGCTGTGGCAGGACTCTACTATAACAGAGTAACTAGGTGAGTTGATAGGGTCTAGCATTCCATGAACAAGTAGGACAAGGGTACAGAATGGGCTCAAAATATGTGTGTGTGCAGTAAATTTTATGACTGTGACTTTTTTTGCATAAGACATGGAAAAGAGGATTGCCGGTGAAATAAGAATTACACTTCAGGGCTGTTCAGATGAACTGAAAACGGATATCTTTCTCTAAAAAAATAGTATTAAGACTGCAATATATAAATTTTCATTTTGGAGACAAAAATGGGGTTGATAATGAACTTCACCAATCAGCTGCCTAGGTATGGTGAGCTCAATTTCATTCTAGATCAAAGCATGCTATTCCATATTGTATCTGAAAAGTAGCAGTGATAGGAATCTGCACAGCTAATGAATAATTAATTACACAGCCAATAAAGGATTACTAAAATGTCTGAAAAATTATTCAAACTGAATAGAATTTGGGGGTTTTAATGGCCATATCTGAAAGTCAGGGTTGCATAACTGTGGGACATGTCAAGAGGAATTAAGCATTCTATTTATCTTATATAAGGACTAACTGGTATCTAATAGTTTAGTGAAATTTCATTAGTGCTTCTAATTGAAATAAATGACCTGACCTGACCCTTTCTTGAGGAACTTTATTCAATTTTTGTTCCATGGAGAATTGTTCAGAGTACTGCATGGGCAAAATGAAGTACGTAGTTAAATCAGAAGCACATTTTGAAAACACCTCATCTCAATAATTACGATTTGTTTGGCCACAGTAAACATAAATCAATGGACATATCACTACCTACTGTGGAGAGATCTTATAAAACTAAAATTGAGGAATATGTAAAAATTCAGTAACATTCACAACATTGTTCAATAAATTCTGATGATTGGGTAACTTGAGAGTACACTCTGAGAACTATATTTAGACCTTAAATGATATAAAATGAAAACACATGCAAATAAGCACAAAAACATGAAAACAAATCCAAACAACTGACCCTTTTGGCATTTACCTGCATAAGTGGAGGCTAGTCCATTACGGCAAATGGGACATTGACTCGTTATCCTTAGTCTGTTTTCTGCAAGCCCTTTTAACCAGTTAAGTAGGTTAAGCACTGGCTGCCATCTTCCTCCTTCTCAAGTTCAGCATTGTACAGTGTTGATGGGCTGCAACTCAGTGGTAGATCTGCTTTGCATGCAGAAGGTCCCTAGTTCAGTCCCCAGCATCTCCAGCTAGGGCTGGGTATGTCCACTGCCTGAAATCTTGGAGAACTCCTGTCAGTCAGTGTAGACTGAGCTGGATGGGCCAGCAGCCTGACTTGGTATAAGGTTTATTTGGCTGGGGTTGATAGGTACCATTGTCCAAAAACCCCTGGAGGGCTAAAAGTTCCCCACTCCTAGTTTATATAAAATACATTTTTTCAGAGGTAAAATCTTAAACGTATTTGTTGCTGCTGCCAACAGTACATTAAAATGGTTGACTTGGACAAAAATATAAAACTTTCATTGTTTCCTCTAAGAAAAAGAAAAATTCAAGTGCAATGCTATGCAGAATTTAATGTTAACCTTTTCTGTGGCTGAACGTGAAATTTCTTTCAGAGTTGGCCCATATACAAGTATTTTCATATTCTCAAATGTATCTTGGGAAGTATTTCCATTGACAAAAGCAGCTGTGCATAAACAGTAACAATACAATATTTTCTAGGAAAATGCTAGCAATGTTTACAAAGCTAAAAATAGTTCCAGACATTCCCACTAGATACCTTTAAATAACCATATTCCTTCCTCTTTGTATATGTACTTTATTTAAATATAGCACTCTGCACATTCTGTACTGGATTTAATTCCTGTACCATATTTAAATCCAATTGTATATCGCGTAAACAGAAAATCTGAAGAAAGCAAGCAACCAGTACTTGCATGCTATTTATTTATTTATTTATTTATTTATTTGATCTAATTTTTACAATATTGATTGGCATAGCTAGGCTTTACAATAGCCTTTGAAAGCTGCTCAGTTACACTTGAGAATTATCGAGGATGATGCTGGTTCAGTGAGAGGGTATGTGTACTGTGAAGAACCAAGAAAAGAGATGCTGATTCTGTGGCATGTTACTTTGTTTCCATCAGTTTTGCAAAAATCTTTCCAAGAATATATGTTAGGAATTGAGATACAGTATATGACACAGAATAACCTGAAAAGCTTACTGGGGAGAAGCTATAATGTGTGTCTCTGTCTTGGTGTCTAATTTTGGCTACAGTGGTACCTCGGGTTACAAACACTTTGGCTTACAGACTCCGCTAACCTAGTACCTCGGGTTAAGAAATTTGCCCCAGGATGAGAACAGAAATCGTGCGGTGGCAGCACAGTGGCAGTGGGAGGCCCCATTAGCTAAAGTGGTACCTCGGGTTAAGAACCGTTTCGGGTTAAGAATGGTTTCAGGTTAAGAACGGACCTCCGACCATAACAAATTAAGTTCGTAACCAGAGGTACTACTGTATTTCTTCTGTAAGTTAGCCTGCTCTTTGCCATAAGCTGGCTCTCATATATCCATACAAATTTTTAAAAACTCATAGCAGCCCTCCTCAACCAAATGCTGCTAGGTTACAACTCCCATCATCCCTGACCATTGGTTATGTTGGGTGGGCTGGTGGGAGTTGCCGTTCACAACACCTGGAAGGCTTCAGGTTGTGAAAGGGTGCAACAGTTTAATAGGAGCTATTAAAACCTCTACTATAATGTCTGGTTCTGTGACCAACATTTGGTGTTCACTGGGGGAGGGGCATCTAGGAGACACAGCTACACTATATTTAGGATAACTTCAGATATTTTCAATATTTGGGCTGTTCAATTACATTATGTAACCTATCTTTCACACACTTGTCATTAAAAACTTTGTTGGCTTGCACTGACCACAGATGCCATGCCATATTCATTAGTATTAGGAATTCTATTTCCTACAACCAAACCAAACTCTAACAGAAAACCAAAATACTTCATATCTAGTATTCAGAGATGAGAATTTCAACCACAAACGCTTGTGAGCCACCTTATATAGGGTTTTTGATGTGTAGGATTGTTGGGGCAGCCCACAGTTCATGGTGCTTTGGTGTTCTCAACTTGCAGTGTTCTCAACTCCTATAGTTCATGTGGACTGGCTCTCTAACAAGATATTGTCCTATTCACTATTCCACCGGACATCAGCCACCACAAGTACAGAGAGAACTTTGTGGTATGCTTTTGAAAATAAAAGCTGATGTGAAGGCACTTAGAAGTGTTTTGCCTTTAAATGTGCACCCATTTCTCAATTTAGGTTTCTGTATCATTTGCATATTGGCTCTATTTGCTTTTGAACTGAATTTTCCTGTAGGCACCATGAAAGTTTGTTGTTGTTTAGTCGTTTAGTCGTGTCCGACTCTTCGTGACCCCATGGACCATAGCACGCCAGGCACTCCTGTCTTGCACTGCCTCCCGCAGTTTGGTCAAACTCATGTTCGTAGCATCGAGAACACTGTCCAACCATCTCGTCCTCTGTCGTCCCCTTCTCCTAGTGCCCTCAATCTTTCCCAACATCAGGGTCTTTTCCAAGGATTCTTCTCTTCTCATGAGGTGGCCAAAGTATTGGAGCCTCAGCTTCACGATCTGTCCTTCCAGGGAGCACTCAGGGCTGATTTCCTTAAGAATGGATAGGTTTGATCTTCTTGCAGTCCATGGGACTCTCAAGAGTCTCCTCCAGCACCATAATTCAAAAGCATCAATTCTTCGGCGATCAGCCTTCTTTATGGTCCAGCTCTCACTTCCATACATCACTACTGGGAAAACCATAGCTTTAACTATACGGACCTTTGTCGGCAAGGTGATGTCTCTGCTTTTTAAGATGCTGTCTAGGTTTGTCATTGCTTTTCTCCCAAGAAGCAGGCGTCTTTTAATTTCGTGACTGCTGTCACCATCTGCAGTGATCAAGGAGCCCAAGAAAGTAAAATCTCTCACTGCCTCCATTTCTTCCCCTTCTATTTGCCAGGAGGTGATGGGACCAGTGGCCATGATCTTGGTTTTTTTGATGTTGAGCTTCAGACCATATTTTGCGCTCTCCTCTTTCACCCTCATTAAAAGGTTCTTTAATTCCTCCTCGCTTTCTGCCATCAAGGTTGTGTCATCTGCATATCTGAGGTTGTTGATATTTCTTCCGGCAATCTTAATTCCGGCTTGGGATTCATCTAGTCCAGCCTTTCGCATGATGAATTCTGCATATAAGTTAAATAAGCAGGGAGACAATATACAACCTTGTCGTACTCCTTTCCCAATTTTGAACCACTCAGTTGTTCCATATCCAGTTCTAACTGTAGCTTCTTGTCCCACATAGAGATTTCTCAGGAGACAGATGAGGTGATCAGGCACTCCCATTTCTTTAAGAACTTGCCATAGTTTGCTGTGGTCGACACAGTCAAAGGCTTTTGCATAGTCAATGAAGCAGAAGTAGACATTTTTCTGGAACTCTCTAGCTTTCTCCATAATCCAGCGCATGTTTGCTATTTGGTCTCTGGTTCCTCTGCCCTTTTGAAATCCAGCTTGCACTTCTGGGAGTTCTCGATCCACATACTGCCTAAGCCTGCCTTGTAGAATTTTAAGCATAACCTTGCTAGCGTGTGAAATGAGTGCAATTGTGCGGTAGTTGGAGCATTCTTTGGCACTGCCCTTCTTTGGAATTGGGATGTAGACTGATCTTCTCCAATCCTCTGGCCATTGCTGAGTTTTCCAAACTTGCTGGCATATTGGGTGTAGCACCTTAACAGCATCATCTTTTAAAATGAAAGATGAAAGTTGGTCAGTGGCTAATAGACTCTTTTCAAAATATGCAAGGCACATGCTTTGTGGCGTTCTTCTAGAATCACAAACATCACAATCACTAGCAGGATTTGTTTTGTGCACCACTAGATAGTGCTGCCATACTCCCTAGAGCACTTAGTGAGAGTGAGAGTGAGACTGAAGAATGAAGAATTAATTTCAAGT
The DNA here is from genome assembly GCF_965207765.1 of Zootoca vivipara. Lineage (NCBI taxonomy): Eukaryota > Metazoa > Chordata > Lepidosauria > Squamata > Lacertidae > Zootoca > Zootoca vivipara. The sequence continues at coordinate 62,265,548 of NC_142586.1, forward strand.
CTGAAATTCCCTTTGCTTGGTCAGTTTAAATTAGGTAGCTATTTTTAAAATAGCATAACTAGGTCAATCTTTTTCACTTGGATAATGCTACATCATACATTGATATACTCATCTTGACAAATTGTGGAGATTGTGTACTCTGTAGAGATTCCCATTTATTAAAACATCACGGCAGTACTATGTTTAGCAGAGGTGTTCTATTTTAAGACTTACTCTGCAACAGAATGTGCTCGATGTGTAAAACACTCCCAGATCTGCCACTTTGGTACACTAGAGCTTTAGTGACACTGTTGGCAAATAAGGTTTAAATGCTGTCATTACAATATATTATCTTGGCTCTGTGGACTATTTTATAGTAAAAACCCCATTCTGTACATTGTCCTCTGTATGTCTGGAAGACAGGAATAGTACTGTAGCAGTTATTCCCAGATGAGAGAAAGGACATAATGCGCTAAATTAATGAAGAACATATTACTTGCCTGATCTATCTTTTGTAGCATGGCCCGAAGACACTAACCTATGTCTTTTTTATCAAACCAGATGATAGGTTAAATGTATAAACATATTTGGCACACATTTTTTAACTTGAAAAATGAGCCTTGCAGGAAGAGGGGAAGATCAGGTCCCTTCCAATCTCCCTTGCTCAGCTCAGGATGCATTGCAGGATGCAACTGCAGCATCTGTGACAAATGGCCATTCAGCCTCTGCTTAAAGACCTCTGGTGAAGGAGAGCCCACCAGCTTCTGAGGCACTAGTAGTCCACCTCACTGTCTAACACAGGCTTCCTCAACCTCAGCCCTCCAGATGTTTTTGGCCTGCAACTCCCATGATCCCTAGCTAGCAGGACCAGGGGGGCAGGGATGATGGGAACTGTAGTCTCAAAACATATGGAGGGCCGAGGTTGAGGAAGCCTGGTCTAACAGCTTTTACTGTATGGAACTTTCTCCTAATACTTAACCAAATTTGCATCACTACAATTTCTACCCACTGGTTTTAGTACTGCCCTTTGGAGCAGTACACAATAAGTGTTCCGCACCCTTTGCATGGCGATCTTTCAAAGCAATTCAAAGATTGGTATGCCGCCCTTTTATCTTTTCCAGGCTAAATGTACCCAGCACTTTGAACTGTTCCTCAATTTCCAGGCCTGTCATTACCCTTGGTTACCCTGCTCTGGGGCCGCTGCAGTTCTGAACAAAGATCCTTATGTACATCATAGTTCACTCTGAACTAATGATATGGATAATTTTATTTGTACCAGCCACTCTGTGCAGCTTCCAACATATATAAAAACATAGCAAAACATTAAAAACCTCCCTATACAGCACTGCCTTCAGATGTCTTCTAAAGTTTTATACTTATCTCCTCGACATCTGATAGTAGGGTGTTCCACAGGGTGGGCGCCACTACCAAGAAGGCCCTCTGCCTCACTGTGAGGGAACTGCCAGAAGGCCCTCAGTGCTGGCTGTCGGGTCGGGGTTAAATGATGGGGGTAGAGAGGCTCCTTCAGGTATACAGGGTCAAGGTCAAGGTCCTTAGCTTGTTGTATGGATCCTACAACAATTAGAGGCAGGCGTGACGTAGAGTTTTCATTTGCCATGTTATGTTAGTTTTTAAACAGAACACCAATTTAGTTATATAGGGTGGTACTGAGCTAACTTTTTGTGCGTCAAGGTCACAGGATTCCCCCCCCCCAATAAATTCACAGACATGCATCAATTTAAGTTTAAGGTTTTTGGCATTATTTTGGCCACAACTTCATTTAAATACAATCAAATGTGAGTGGTTGCTGGCATTGGGCCCCGCCCTGGGACAGATCCGCACTGACTTCCTCTAGCCATTTTGGAAGTCAGTAGGTAAACATTCCCTGAGGGAGGACGGAGCTGTGTACCTCAGGCCCTTCACTTGTCCTCACCTTGAATGTTCCCCGAGGCTCATTTGCTCTGTGTTTGGCCCAATTCCCCTACCGGGGTACTGACAAGAGCCCTTCGAGCCCCAGGATTCCTTTAACGGAATACCTCTATAAGCAGCAGCAATTTTGCGGAATAGCCCAGCCTTTCCATACTCCTCTTACTAGCCAATTTTAACCAATGCCTAACAGCCAACCTTACAAGTTGTAACTATTTGCTACGCAGTAGGCAAAAACCAAATGGCAACAGCCAATCAGCCAAATGGACAAAATTCCTACAGGGCCCCCGCCCCAAGGCAGGCGACCCCATGACAGGCATAGCAATGTCAATTGCAAGAAGCCCTTAAAAGAGGGTGGGCGGGCGGGAGATCTGATGCATTTGGCAAAAGTGAAACCGTGAGGAGCACACAGGGTGTCAGTCACCCAATTTGCAACATGACTTTTCCCCCAGCAACAACTCCAAACTGCCCAGTCATCCCATGGCCTGACTAATCTGCCCAGCAACCCGGGGGTGTCCTGATTCCCCTCCCGCAACTCGTGCTCTCCATGAATTGGAGAACCCATTTTGCAATGGCAAAGGGGGCTTTCCTCATCATCTCCCTTTGTGCATGTCCAGCCCCATAGCCAAATCTCTTCTGTCCTTCTTTCCCTCCTTCTGTCCTTCTTTCCCTCCCCCATTATGAGCAAATATAGCATTTTCTTAGTAGGACCAGGGAAGAACATTCAAGAAAAGATCATTTTAAATGGCTCTTTATAAAATAGTTCTAAAACCGAAAGACCTAGTCCTCGGGGATTAAGGAAGAAGAGGCAGGAGTTGAAATAAACTATTTTCCTTGCAGTCTAAAAATTATACAGTAATCCAGCTTTGCCATGAGAAAGAGGCTGTAAAATTGAATTGGATCTCACCCATTAAAACAACTTCTACACAGACAAATTCTGAAGCCGTAGAAAACCCTTAAAATATAAGGCTGATAGAGTGTCCCAGTTTCCAAGGTCAAATTCATGCTCACATTTGTAGCAAAGGGGTATAATAAAATCCTCAGGGGATAGTTTTTCTTCCATGAGAGAAAATGATCAGAAGGTGAAACAGTAGTATGAAAAATAATTATACTTGCCAGTTATATATTTTATGCTATTTCGATTGCTTTCTTAAGAAGAGGGGGGTTTTTTATTTAAAAAATGAAAGCTCCTAATGCTTCCAAATGTACGTATGTATAAATGATAAAGTTACTGCTGACATGAGATGCTGATATTCCTTATTATTAACATTTCACCTGTAGACTAGGCTAGAAACATTAATGTACTCTTATAAAATTATCTCTTGAGAGGAGTTCCATTTCAAGTTTATTATTTACAGTAGTAATAAGTGGATTTATATGTAATAAGGTATCCTGCATGTGTATTTGGGGAATACATTTGGCATATGCTACTGAATACAATTATTCAGCTTTACATTGCCTTTGAGATGAGCTTTGAAAGGACAAGTGTGTCCCCTGATTTTTTTAGGTATAATTATATTATTTCTTTTAAATAATGGTTATTGCTGCTTTATGGCTTATTTGTAAATTCTGTGGGGACTTCAAAGCTAAAGCCTATCCTAGGTTTGCTTTGCTGAATCATTAATTCTTGTCCAAATGGGCAAGGAATCCCTAAGTCTAGGGCCTAATATTATTTGAGGAAAACACCACTGTTCACTATCATTATGTTTTCTGGGACAGCATATCTATACTTAATATGTCTAATGTTTTATGCCAGTTTAATGCTTGTCTTTAGAGTTTTGGGGACTATGAGAATTTTCTGTTAGAGATTTCTAATCGCTCACAAAACTACAGTTGTCATGATTCACTGGAGAGAGGGAGAGAGACAAATTAAACAGCAGTAGGATGGATATGAAAAGACACTGCTATAGAATATATCTTCTATAGAATAGATCTTTACTTCATTTACTTCTAGATACTCTAAATAATGATCAAAGTATTGTCTACACCAGGGACAGGGTACCTGTGGCCATTCAGATGTTGCTAGACTCCCACATCACTGACCATGCAGGCAGGAGTTGGAGCCCAACGGTATCTGGAGAGTGTGGAACCTCTACGCCCAGTCTACACTGTCTACACTGTCACTTTTCTGAAGACAACTGAATCAGGCTCTGAACTAGACTGAGATCTTTTTCTCCCAAGTTACTTCTGACTCGAATCACCACCACCACCAAACTGAAGCAAAACGAGTTATCTCAGAGGAACTGGTTGTATAACTAGGCCCTAAAAGGAGCCATGGACTGCAAGAAGATCAAACCTATCCATTCTGAAGGAAATCAGCCCTGAGTGCTCCCTGGAAGGACAGATCGTGAAGCTGAGGCTCCAATACTTTGGCCACCTCATGAGAAGAGAAGAATCCTTGGGAAAGACCCTGATCTTGGGAAAGATGGAGGGCACTAGGAGAAGGGGACGACAGAGGACGAGATGGTTGGACAGTGTTCTCGAAGCTACGAACATGAGTTTGACCAAACTGCGGGAGGCAGTGGAAGACAGGAGTGCCTGGCGTGCTATGGTCCATGGGGTCACGAAGAGTCGGACACGACTAAACGACTAAACAACAACAACAAAAAGGAGATAGAGTTCTTGCCATTTGGAATTGATTCACTTTATATCGCAAGAACCAAGAATGTTCTGCTGATACAGGAAACTTGATTTCATCTAACATTCTAAGTTCTCCCCATTTAATTCCAATTTAATTGCATTTGTTTCTCTATTTCTCTTTTTGATGACAAAGAAAATGAAAATGTTAAAATAACTGAGGAAATGTGTAAGTTCTGAGAATAAACCTAGAAGAAAAATCTGAAAATAAAAGCCTGGTGGATAATATCCTTATTAGCAGTTGCTGCCACTGGGTAACTTTTTCCTCTAGATATTCTTCTTATCTTAAGCTGGAAAGGAATAATGTCATCCCTGTTTCAGCTTATTAGTTTTCTGCGCCTGAAGCAGGTGACATATTTCTTCATGTGAAATTTAAAGTATCAAAAGGCACAATAAATCTCCTCTAGTCTTCATAGATGCTTACTTTTTCCACATCCCTGGTTAGGATTGTTGTAGAGTATGTGAACTACAAAAAAGGAGGAAGGGTACAGAAAACAAAGAACACAAATAGAAGAAACCCTTTTCTCAGAAGTATTAGGAATCCATTACAGCTCAGTATGTTTTGAGAACAGAGGGATCTGAGTTATCTGCTGTGTAAAGGGGGAATGCGCTCTGCTAAGTGAAGAAACTTGCTAGCGCAAGTTAGGAAGGATATTAATAATCAATATATCCTGTCCATAGCTGTCAACTTACAGATTGGAAAATAAGGGATCAGCAGCCTTACCCAGTGGCGTGGCAGAAGCGCAGAAGCGACTTCTGATGCCGGGCTGCCTGTGTCTGCATGTCTGGGCACCTGAAATCGGTTCTGCGCATGCCCGGGCATGAGCAGAGGCGATTTCCGGCAGCACTCGGCAAGTGAGCGAGCTGCTGAATGAGGCATTTTACCGGGCGGCAGCTGGCTGCTCACTCGCGGGAGGGGGGGTGCCAAGTGGAGCCTCCCTGGCCAGCAGGGAAGGAGAGGAGCTGCTTCCTTATCCGGGAAATTTATGGGATATCTACAATCCGGGATAGCAGCGGGAAATGGATTGAAATAAGGGGGTTTCCCGCGCAAAACGGGAGGGTTAACAGCTATTATCCTGTTCTGCCAACCTCAACATTCCCACAGGGAGCCACCCAGAGTGGTTGGGGAAACCTATCCAGATGGGTGGGATATAAAGTATTGGTATTATCTGGGCTGGAATTCAGAATTCTGACTGGAACAGAAGCATTTCTGTAACAGATCCAGAAGCTGCTATTTTCCAGCTGGATTCTCAGCTTGCTCAAGAAATAGAATGAAGTAGCTGCATCAATAGGAGTATAGCATTTAGATCAAGGGAAGTAATAGTACCACTGTATTCTGCTCTGGTCAGACCTCACCTGGAGTACTGTGTCCAGTTCTGGGCACCAAAGTTCAAGAAGGATACTGACAAGCTAGAAAGTGTCCAGAGAAGGGCAACCAAAATGGTCAAAGGCCTGGAAACAATGCCTTATGAGGAACGGCTTAGGGAGCTGGGTATGTTTAGCCTGGAGAAGAGAAGGTTAAGGGGTGATATGATAGCCATGTTCAAATATATAAAAGGATGTCATATAGAGGAGGGAGAAAGGTTGTTTTCTGCTGCTCCAGAGAAGTGGACACGGAGCAATGGATCCAAACTACAAGAAAGAAGATTCCACCTATACATTAGGAAGAACTTCCACCTAAACATTAGGAAGAACTTCCTGACAGTAAGAGCTGTTCGGCAGTGGAATTTGCTACCAAGGAGTGTGGTGGAGTCTCCTCCTTTGGAGGTCTTTAAGCAGAGGCTTGACAGCCATCTGTCAGGAATGCTTTGATGGTGTTTCCTGCTTGGCAGGGGGTTGTACTGGATGGCCCTTGTGGTCTCTTCCAACTCTATGATTCTAGCCATTGCACAGTCAGTGTGCATACCCAGGCTTTGCTAGGCCTACCTTACATGCCAGTGGCCTCCAATATCACAATGCCTCCAGAGTGTAGAGACATATCTCAGAACATCTTTACATTGCACCATCACTGATTTCTGCATCCTGAATGTCTTCTGCGATGTCCAAAGTAATATTTGCTACTAAATCCTTCATTGACATTTTTTGCCAGGACACTTAATTTATTCTTCATATTTTGCCAGCCAACTAATACCTTCCTGCATTTTCTTCCTCTTCTTTCTAATTTTCACCTTTGAATAGACTGCCCTTCAAATGCTGCTTATCCGCTCTTCACCAATAAGAAAATATACATTTATAGTTAAAATCATCACAATTATATTCTATTTGGAACTTCTTTACCTGTGTTATAACAGCATAAATTCAACAAAAGAGGTGGTGCCCACAAAGCAAAATACCAGAACAATGCTGGTGTTGGAAAAGAGCAGCATGCCTCTGAGCACATGTAGAGTGCTTCCGCCCCCCACACCACCACCACCACCACTTGCAGCTGAGCAGTCATGTCTCCTCCCTCAGGGCATTGGAGGAAAACACTTGACACCGCCTATCTTTTTAGAAGCTCTTGACACCGCCTATCTTTTTAGAAATCAACTCCCTGCACACATACTCCCCTTGTTTAAAAATTTTAAATTTTTGGCTTGAGCTGTCCATTGCAAGCTTAGGTGTTCAGCAGTTCGTATTAAATTCTGATGCAGGTCTTGCTCTCTAGTAAGTACTGGAGGTGGCAGAAAATTAGATAGTTGCTGTGAGGTGTATTGAGTGCCCCTTTGGGTCTGTCACTTCTCCACCTGTAAGAGACTTGCTTGGAACCAGTCACAGGGGATCAACACACCCCTAAATCTCTTTAAATTATCATGAATTAAATACTATTATGTACAAAAGCTGCACCTACATACTTCACATTGAATTTTGCATTACCATCATCATCTGTGAAGCAAAGGAGGGGGATAAGTATTTGAAGCAGAGTATTTACAGTAGAGAGGAAATATTTCAAGAGCAAATTGGTATAGGAAAAACTAGACAAGCCAGCTTGTGAAACCTGACTCTCAGGTTTCTAACTGTTTACAATCTGACAAGTATGCTGTGAGTGTTTAACTATTAAATTATGTTTTGTACTTAATTATGTCTTGAAGTTTTCATATTTATGTTCAAAATTTAGACAAAACTTATCATTACTTATTTTGAATTGCAGCATAGAAAAGACTTTGGAGCATGAATAGTCCCCCCTCCCCTGTCAATTGACATAATTTCTGCATTACTTCTGCTTGAGCAAACTCACTCATGTTAAGCATAAGCTTAGAGACAAATCACCAAGGTTATTTGTACACTTTTAGCTTATCGGAACACCAAAGTCCTGCTGCCACAACCACTTTGCAAGACAAAGTAAATGTTTGAAAGTCATTTCTGCACGACAGCAATTTCTGGCATCAAAATAAGTTTGAATACTGGTGAGGAAATTTATGGATTTCAATTACAACTTGTACTGCATCATAATTCCAGCTTTATACCCTGTGCAGTGCAGTGTTTTGGATTTTTAATGGGTCTTGAGCAGTAACCATAAAAGTGATTCAAATGCACCCAGTAATTATAGAGATTTGCTGTTGCTTTTGCATTAAAAGTGATGATGATTTACATTCCACAAAACTGCAGTCTAAGGTTGTAGTTACAGTACTCCTGACACTACACTGCTTATTAGTTATGGTCAAGTGATTTAAAGCTTAAGAGGTACACATTAGAAAGCTGTAAAATTATTTATTTGTTAATAGATAATAATAAATTTGAAACAGATGTTATATTAATTACAACCTTGTACACTGAAGAACACATGTATCATTTTTTGCATCTCCTTTTGTTATTTTAAATTAATTGAAAGTTAAAGTGAAATGAAGGGAACCAGTATGGTATAAATTACATTGTCTTGTGAATTATTTCCACTTTGCAAATGTTGAGATTGCCTGCATTAATCTGCACAAGAAGTACATTTTCATACTTTTATTGTTATGCTTGTTCCTGCCTCCTAAAAATACCCAAAGATTCTGGATTGTGTTGGTGTGTGGTTGTTGCATAAAATGCATTAATGAGGAATAGTATTTTTAAAATGTCATATTTATTATATGATATATTTGGAACTGGAAATGTGAATGAGATTTTCACAGTGGAATCCTGTCATGGAGTTTTGCCTCCTGGGCAGAATGAGATTACTCTTGTACCCTCTTTTGCTCACCAAGCAGTGCTACAGCAGCCAAAGATATTTGCACTACTGTAGTGATGTCCTTGTGCTATGTTGAGGTTACCATGTGGCGCTGTGGTTAAACCACTGAGCCTAGGGCTTGCTGATCAGAAGGTCAGCGGTTCGAATCCCTGTGACGGGGTGAGCTCCCGTTGCTTGGTCCCAGCTCCTGCCAACCTAGCAGTTCGAAAGCACGTCAAAATGCAAGTAGATAAATAGGAACCGCTACAGCGGGAAGGTAAACGGCGTTTCCATGTGCTGCTCTGGTTCGCCAGAAGCGGCTTTGTCATGCTGGCCACATGACCTGGAAGCTATACGCCGGCTCCCTTGGCCAATAATGCGAGATGAGCGCGCAACCCCAGAGTCGGTCACGACTGGACCTAATGGTCAGGGGTCCCTTTACCTTTACCTTTAGTGATGTCCTTGTGCTATGTTGAGGTTACCATGTCTCTTTCACACTTTCCTTCCAGTTCTTTCAGCCGGGGGTTTCTAGAGATTATGTGTTTGTTATTATTTGTTATCTGGATAACAAATTATGCCATCTCTATTTAGCTGGTAAAATGTAAGGTACCTAATTGGTTTTCTTAGCTGATTGGTTTAGTTTGATTGAATAGCACAAACTGTTTTCTAGATGTTTGCTTTGACTAGAATTTCCCTGTAATTTATTTTGTGCAATTTATAGGGAAGCAAACATACCTGTAGTAAAATGCCTGTTCATGGGCGTACCCAGCATGGAGTGGGGGGGCAGCTGCCCCCTCCAGAAGCAGGGCAGCTGGAGAGGACAGGCAGGGACCCTGCCTGCTGTGCTCCGCCTCAGCCTGCTTGGCTGAAGTGAAACAGCAGCAGCGGCAGCGAAGCTGCCTCAGTTGAAGAAAACCTGGACCTGGACCTGGGCTAACTTCAGCCCACACTCCAAGCCACAGCGAGCACAGCACAGAAAGTGCTGTCCCACAATGCTCCACGGCACCTCATTTGCATACGCTGCTGCTGCCTTGTTTTAGTCACCTCTGCCATTAAAGGAGTCGGCAAGGCAGGAGTGCAAGCACGGGTGGCTCCGTGTGCTGCCTTGCAAAAGGCCCCCTTTCTTCTGGGGGGCGTTGAATTTGACCATGCCTCCAGGGGGGATCCTGGCCATGTCATTGCCAGCTAGCCAATCGGGTGGCTGGGGGGCGTGGCTGGTGTGCCCCCCCCGGTGTGCCCCCCTAGCTTTGATCCTGGGTACGCCCATGTGCCTGTTGTTGCAGATGCAGCTGAAATAGGTTCTTTGTATCCTTTTACAGTAGTTCTTCAGAATTCATATTGCCTAGTCACCACACTTCTTGTGTTTACATTTATGGTTCTGTCATATTGTCATATCTAATGCGTTTGTAAGGAGAAATGTCATAGAGATTTTCAGTGCCCACACAGAAATTGCAACAGTGAACAGCTTTGTTTAGACTAATGCTTTAATTATTACCTGTCATATCTAGTTAAATATATTAGTCTGCAGAGTTTTTTGTTTCTATGTCTGTACAGTGTGTTTATAAATAACATACCAAGTGGATGACGTATGTTTTAGAAACATAAATATATGCATAAACGTTAGCCACCTTTTGAGACCTGCAGGTATAGGGCAGTATATTATTATTATTATTATTATTAATTTATAAATGTTGGATGAACAGTTTCAGTCTCTTGTGCATTAAAATATATATTATATCCCAGTATTTATTTTAAAATGTAACCAGAGTGGCTTATCACCCATAGTTAAAACAATAAAAACACAATCCCAGATTAATAAACAGACTATGCTAAACCACCAGCCATGTTCTCAAACTAATTTGCCTAAAACGTTGCGGGTTGGGTTTCTTTGGTGTGTGGGAGAGAGGAGAGTGCAAACAATCACATTTGTTTTTTATTGGTAGTAACTACAAAATTTATCAGTGTCAAGCCTATCAGAATCAGCTGAAAAGCAGTTTATATAGAGAGGCACAGTACAAAATGTAAACCTAATGAGTTGTATCCAACACTGTCACTCAGCTGATGTTGAAAATGCTTTTGCCAGTGGACTGGGGAAACAATTTTTTTTTTTTTGCAGTTCTCGCCCCCTCCTGCAGCCACCTAAATCTGTTCTTGAAGGTGAATATCTAGTGAGGATTTGCCCCAGAGGGGAAGTATCTACTTCAGTTTATTTGGATCAAAGTAATCCTCACAGGTTTCTTCAGAAGGTTCTGTTCAAACATATAAATGTTTCTTTCTCGTTTCCATACTTGTGTTAGTGAGAGTTGGGGGGACATGAAAGCATGAAAGCACATAAATGTGAGCTTCTGTGATCATGGGCTCAGTTGTAGTTTTTGTCGTTTCCTTCCACCCTTCATTTACATCAGTAAATGAACAAAAAAATGTCCCTTTACCCTGAAAACAATTTGACAAAAAATAAGCCAATTACTTAAAGGACTTGCTTCTGATTAGATATGCATAGCCTTGTACATTTAGTCCCTTACTTCATACTGAGAAGAGTTAGGAGAGAACAGAAGTACAGATTATTATTTTAAAAGTAGTGCCCAAAATCCTGTTCTGTTTCTTCATGTGACATGAGCCTAGGTTTTCTGCCAGTAGTATAAACTTGAGCATTAATGCTTCAGCTCCGTATCACTTAAAATGTTGAAATGCTCATTTCAGATGTGAACATACGCTATACCAACCTGGGTTCCATGTGTGAAATCAGTACCATTCAGCAGCCACATGGATGAAGGAGAGTTGCTGAAAGCCGGAATAATTTATTCCAGTCGATCAGAGTTGTTCATTTTGGTTCCTGGAACAGGTGCAATAAATCGCTAGTTGCCAAGGACATCTCATGAATGAGGACAATATAGTAAATGAAAAAATGCATCCAAGCTTTAATATACACTCAGATATAAATACCCTGTAGTCTGTTGCTATATAATCCTGCATAAATTATTAACGTTCTTCATGAAATTGGACCAATAAATAAATAAATAATATGATATGTTAAATTAAAGACTGTTGCATATCTATTCACACCTAGAAAGACCATTGTAAGCTGTCGGTATTTTAAATATATATTCAAGCATCCCCCCACATACGTGCATTCTACTTGTGCGCAACTGTGATATGTGCAGTGCCAAGAAATAAAAAAATAAAATCAAACCAGGAAATGGCAGGAGAGAGCTGGAGTCCTCATTGCTTGCAAGAAGACCTCCCTGGAGCCTGAAGAGGATATACAAGTGAGGGCAGCGGAATACACTTCATTCTTAGCAGTGGAAATGCCAGAGAATGCAGAACATGGCCAAAGAAGGGGGAATTTGAATACTGTAATGTTTTCATTAAGAGCAGGTCAACATAATTTCTCCTGCATGGTCTGGATTCATTATAAATTATCTTAAAGAACAACACGACTTGGTAGACATGGTCCATGTTCTGTAGCAATGAAACTGTGTTCATTTGAAGGGTGGTATATAAACAACAACAACAACTTCAAAAATATGTAAGTAAAGTATGTAATGGGTATGCTGAGGTAGTGTGTGAGTGAGTGAGTGAGTGAGTGAGTGAGTGAAAAAGGGAGAATAGCAGATACGAGTCAAAAGTGGTGTAATGGAAGTTTATAACATTTCATTTTTTAAAAATACCCAGAACTCCATAGGAGTTCATTTAATTTTTCCTTTATTTATTATTTATGCTTTTACAGCAAATTGGTACATCCATTTCACAATATTCTTCATTATCCTTCTACATTATTCAACTTCCCCACACCTCCCTCCATGGGTTCCTTTTTACTCTTAGTTGTGCTGCATATCTTTCTACACCTTCTAATCAATTTAGCTGCTGTTCATATATCTAGTACTACTTGGAGATTTATGTAACTGTTTTAATTATTTTTAATTGTTCATCCTTCCTCAGACCATAAGTTGTATTTCACAATTTTTTCCTGCCCTGCTTTTAGCCCCCACCCCACCCCTCGATCATGCTAGGTTTCTCTAGTCCAATTCATTTTTCTAGTGAATGGTATATATAATTTGTTATATATTTAAACTTTTTTTTAAAAAAAATCAATTTCAAAGTACAGTAGTCAGGTTTCTGAACAATGCCAAATGTGATTTTTATTTTTATTTTAAATTGGTAGAATAAATATATCTAAACAGTTTTGTCAGAGGCAATGTGACCCTGAATGCCACTTGCTGGGAATTACAAATGCTACTGTCCAGCTTTTTGAGCATACTGATAGACATCTGGTTGGCCACTGTGAGAACAGGATGTTAGGACTAGATGGGTTATTGACCTACTCCAGCAGGGTTCTTCCTGTGACTTTAGTTTTCCAGCTTTTGCATTAATCAGTCACTTACATTTTAAGATGGGATGCAGCCAATGATTTAGAGATGTTAGCCAAGCAGAGGTATAAAAGAATTGAAAATCCTACAGAAGACAGTGGTAATCTGCTCCTCCTGAGTTCTTGGCCATCATGAATTCTATATTCACTTTTTATAGTTACCACGGGTTTTTTAACTATTGTAGTACTGAGAGCCAATGAGTTCAAGTTAGTATTTAATGTTCCAGTGGTCAGGTTTTAGGGGATTTGAGAAAGTGGCTGTTAGGAGTTGATTAGTTTCTTGGCTTTTAAATTTTCCCCAGTCATGTTTTTGAAGCAGAAAGATACACAAATTACCCCAATTACTTTTCAATTTTGTTAGATTAAAAACAACAGCTACTAATTCAGTTTTTTTCCAGGCAAGTTGCAAGTGAGTTAAGAAATAAATGGTGCTATTTACAATGAAATTGTACTTTCCTAAATCTGAGATTTTTAATATTGGAAGCTTGTTTTGAAATAATTATCTACAGATTTATTCTCCCAAAGGCTCATGGAGTGCTTTTTATTTTGTCTATCCAACTGCTGGAGTTGCTGAACCAATTAGGAAGAGATATTGGAACATTTTAATTATTTGCCACTAAAATATGAATGGAAATGTGCCAGATCTCTAATATTACTACAGTGGCTGCATCTAAAAATAACACTTTATCCGTGTTAGAAAAGTTAAAATCAAAGTATCTTATTAAAATTATCTCTTCTTCCTTCAAATTTTAAGTAATTATGCTTAATAGGTTGTATCCAAATGCAACCCCAACACTCATGGAATGCTCTTTGCTCCAGTGGAGGCTTTGATTAACAGAAGAGGGAGGGGACTTTTACAAATTTCGCCTTTCTCCTGAAGCAACTTCTGATGATGTTATAGAGATACCGGTAGTTACACAATCCTCTGCAGCAGACTTTTTTGGGAGTGGGGTTGGCAAAGGGCCTCAGTATGCTATTGTGAACGTTGGTGAAACTTATCCAACTTATCTTCTTAATTCAGCATGTCCTCCAACTCCTTTGGAATCAGCAGTGGATGCAGTGCCCAAACTAAAGGCATTTAGCCAGGAATTTTGCCTGGGGTGAAGCCTCTAGAGTCTAGAGGGTGCCATCAATGCTATCAGCCTGCTAGCCAATCCACAATGTGCCTGGGCTGTCTGGCCACACACACCCGTAGGTCCAAAGTGGTTTCATTTTTGCCTTTGTTGGCTCATCCTGCCCGCTGAGACAGACTCCCTTTCCTTCTCTCCCCACTCACCTTGTCTATTGCGAAGGGAATTGTCCTCTCCGTGCCTGTGGGGTGCGCAGGACAACTGTGTCGGGCTGTAGTGCTAGCCCGTCCTTCCCATCCATCCACCCTTTCCACACACTGTTTCACCCCATTTTACTGTCAGGGTTTATTTCCCGCCCCTTCTCTCTTTCCCAAGCACCCTCCCCTGCAGCCCAGGGACTCCCCTTTACCCACCAAAGCCAAAATGAGGAGCTTATCCAACCCCAGGAAGGAAACACCAGCACAGTCCTTTGGAAAGAGCAAAGCAACACACACACACCTAATGGAGAAGGCAGGTGTCATGGTGGGAAGCCGGCGCTTGGCTAACTGCTGAGAGAATCCAGACACACAGAGAGAGCTGCTTTTCAGTACGTTTATTGGAATCAAGCAGAAATACATGGAGATCATGAAATGTACTTCCTCAAACTGGAGCTGTTGCCCAGAGTAACCGCTCCTCCCCCTGGCCGCTGACTTCCTCTACATCTCAGACACCTCCTGCTGTCTGTGGTGGCCTGGAAGGGAATCTTTCTGTCTCTGGCTTTCTGCTCAGCGACACGAAGGGATACGCCTGGTTCTAGGAGAAGGAGGCTCTACAAGGCTTTCAAGGGACATGGTGTCAACTGGCTGCTGTCCAGTTTCTACCACATCTGACTCCTGTCTCCGTTCAGGACTAGGGCATCTGCTAGCTAGCTCCTGTTCTTCACCCTCCATTATTTCCCACCCTCCATTATTTCCCAGCAGTGAGGACACTAGCTATGTTTCCTGCTCCCTGTGTATATGCTGCTGACATCCCTCCTTCCCTGATTGAAGTGTGACTTGATATCTGATTCCTCCAGGGTTTAATCCGTCATTCCCCTGACTCTGAACCACAGCTCTTTATGGTTGTCAGTTTGTGTTCTTCTAAGGTATTTCCACATGGAAGCATCCATTGCTCCCTGTTCAGTCCTTATAAGAGGCATATTGAAAAATAGTCAACCTGTCTTGTACACTATCATTCTGTTAGAGTTGAATAGCTTAATATAATCGATGATATTGCCCAATCTGACCCTGCAATGCCTTGAATGCACATCAGCATAACAAGATCATCCTGTTAATTGTACCCTAACAACACACTGGCATCAGCAAGCAATTATACAGCTAATGTTTCCCTCCTTTTTAATAGAATAATTCTGGTTTTATAAAATTTTAATGTTAGATTGAAAGAGCTAAAAAGAGAGATCATTGCTTCAAATATATCTTGGGCTAATTTTCTAAAAGAAACAACTACAGTGTTTTCTTGTAAACAAACTGGGAAGTAAGGATTTTCAGTGTGTCATACATTATTTGATACAGCGTCAGCACATGTAATTTATAATCCCACCATGGTATCTAATTAAAACACCAGACTTCCTCTGAAATGCTTTATCAAACTGTTCCTTGTAATTTCCCATAGATTTTTCTTTCTACTATACCCATGTAAACTCTCGTTATCAACAGCTTTAATGTTGCTGCTTTTCTCAAAAATCAATAAAAGCTGTAAAGGAGTGAAGCTAATTTTTTTCTAATTAGTGTTTGCATTTTATTTATATTTAATTTAAATAAAATTATTACCCACATTTAAAAAGATACTCATATAAGGTGGCAGAAAAGACACCTTGCGCAAATGAATAGAATCATACAATCATAGAATATATAGCAATCATATATACTTTAAAACTTTAAAAAGCAACAACACTAAAAATAATAAATACAGTACAACAATATTGGGTGATTAAGTTTTACTCAGAGTAGACTCATTGAAATTAATGGACCTAACTTAGACATGTTGATTAATTTCCGTGAGAGTACTCTAAGAAAAACTTAGTTGAATACCACACATTAAAAAATCCAATAAAAACACTAAAAGAGCAAGCAGGCCCAGCACAACCTTAAAATCACAATACTATGATAGTATAGCTATATTACAGATTTCAGCAGTCCAATTAAAATTTCATGAAAAGGTCACAATAGCCTTTCATGGCTCACTTAAATACTTGTTTCTGTGCCAAAACAGGGTCTAAACACCAATTGAAATGGATCTAGAACATAAATTTGCTCCAAGAGCGCCTGGATCTGGTCCATGTCCATCCACTCAAGAACCTTGCCCAAGAAGGGGAAATTGGCAACTGGCTAGTAATTACCTAGATTTTCCGAATTTAAGGAAGGTTTCTTGAGGAGTGGTTTAACACAACCTCCTTGAAGCAGGCAGGGACCTCCCCCCCCTTCATCTTTCAAAGAGGTATTAATGACCTTACTGGTGCTTGGATCAGTCAGAGTGACCACTTGTGCTCTGGATCTGAGAAAAAAGAAAAAGTGGTTTTGCTTTAGCCATGTACACACTTCAGATGCTGGAAGTGTCACCTATCCTCCCCCAGTTTGAAAAATAGATAACAGAAATATCTACCTTTATAAAGCAACTGAATATTCCATGGACAATTACAGGTGTCTTACACTATTTCCCCTTGAGATCAAAATGAAATCAATGATGTCTAAAGTTTAACACAGCATGTTTTACATATGAATTTTTTGATAATGTTGATAATGCATTTGGAACTCACACAGAATTAAGGAGTGATTGATTGTAGCTACTTTGCATATTTCCACCCTTCTGTGCCCATCCTGAAGAACCATAAAGTTGAATGGATACTATTATGTTAAATAACCTGTAGCAATCAAGTTTATGGCATTTTAGGCATATTTTGTTCATCCTCTGCTAGCTAGATGAAACCTGAGTTTTTGCATTAAATCAAACTCCTCTATTTCCTAATCAAAATAGTAGCTGCTATTTAGACTGTATTGTAATCAGCAGTAATGAGTTTATCGTGATTTCAGTTTAGTAGGAAAGTTCTTCTAAATGCAGCTTTGGTTCTCTATCATTTATTTTGTTTTAAGAGCAAAGTACCTTTTTGGATTTTGATGTGATGTGCCAGAGAAATTGTTTTGAAACTGATCTTAATATAGTAAAAATGGGTAGGATATTCTTCTTATACAGTGGTATTATTTTAAACTGAACTGTGGTTTACTGGGAGTGTACAAATGTAGACTTCTGGAGAGGAGCTCATACTGCTTTGCTCCTCTCTCTTTATTTATTCTTGTGCTGCACTGTGCTAAGGCAAGGTTCAGCTTAAAGTATTTTCTGAAACTTAGCTTGTAGTTAAGCTCTGTCCTCCCTAAACATGAGCTGTAGCTCTGCATTTTGTTGTGTTCCACATTTTCCTGAGCATGAGCAAAGCTATCAGAAGAAACTGTTATCTTCCCCTTGAGAAGGAAACATAATTGCTTAATTTGTCTTGTTGTTGTTGTTGTTGTTTAGTCATTTAGTCGTGTTGGACTCTTCGTGACCCCATGGACCAGAGCACGCCAGGCACTCTTGTCCTCCACTGCCTCCCGCAGTTTGGTCAGACTCATGTTGATAGCTTCGAGAATACTGTCCAGCCATCTCATCCTCTGTCGTCCCCTTCTCCTTGTGCCCTCCATCTTTCCCAACATCAGGGTCTTTTCCAGGGAGTCTTCTCTTCTCATGAGGTGGCCAAAGTATTGGAGCCTCAGCTTCAGGATCTGTCCTTCCAGTGAGCACTCAGGGCTGATTTCCTTCAGAATGGATAGGTTTGATCTTCTTGCATTCCATGGGACTCAAGAGTCTCCTCCAGCACCATAATTCAAAAGCATCAATTCTTCAGTGATCAGTCTAATAAGAACATGTATTAACCATGCTTACAAGAAAATAAGTCTTGTTCAACTCAGTGGGAGATTTGCAGGGTAGGCTTGTACATCTCTGTTTCTGTATATTGGCGGATGGAGAATTTGGAATATGACTCACCTTGTGTACAGCAGGTTATTGTTTGGCATTATCCACAGACACTGTAATCAATGGGAGTATATAGGCTAGCCCATGGAGAACTATCAGTCAGGAGCTGAATCAGGGAGACAGAGCTGTGGGGTTGGGGGTGGGGGAAGCCAAGAGTCAGAGTCAATGAAAATAAACGAACAATCTTGAGCAGGAATACCTTATTGCTTAGGCAAGATCCTAGCTCTTCCTGTACAGGATTGCCCAATAGCCAGTCTGAGTAAGCAGTCCAGAGCCTGAGAATATGAAGACTATCCAAGAAGAAGATATGATAGCTTATCATACTAGGCAGCAGCTTACACTGAACTGAAAGTTCAGAGTTCCAGCTCTGGTAGCTTCTGACAGCCATTGCTTTTTGAAGAATGTAGATTTAATAAATGCATATGTTTGAATTGTATGTATGCACAGCAAGTAATGGCTACAAAGAATTTTAGTCAGTGTAGGGAGATCATTCTATCAGCACAAGCATTTCTGCTTTTCCAACAGAATAATATCCCCCATCCTCCTGCACACTTTTCTGGATCATAGTCTTTGAATAACAATTAATGGGGGCAATAGTGGAAGTGGGACATCACCCTCCTTGTAGGTTTCCCAGAGGCATCTGTTTGGCCACTGCTGGAAATAGAATGATGTACTAGATAAGCCTTTGGTCTGAGAGTTAATCTTATGAAAAGGACTATCGATTTTCAGCTATAATATATTCTCAAGGGTTGTGTGCATGTGGTGTGTGTGTGGTACAGTGGGCTTACTCTACAGTTTTTGTGGAAATTTCAGTAGTGTACAATTACTGGGCTTCATCATTTTAACAAGGGTCAAGACAGGTTTGATTTTATGACTTGTCATTTGATCTTTCCAATATAAGTTACCAATAAAGGTCTGTTTCTGGTGATTTATTGACTGGTCTAGAGCTTTATTAATGTAACACTCTACTCACCTGCAATTCCCATAAGCAGCAAGCTTCCTGATCTCTAGTCAGAATTAAGTTTCACTGACTTCTGTGGAACTTGCTCCCAAGTAAACATTCATTGGGGTGTAGTCTCAGACTTATTGGCCCTAGCCCAGTTGTACTTAACTTCCCCTGGATCAGTGCAGAATAGCAGCATTACCTTTTGGGAAAGGTTGCTGCTTGTAGAAGGGGTAGGAAAGGGTGTGTTTTGGGGGGATGGGGAGTGACCTGCTTTCCTTGCAGTCTTGCACTTCACCTCCCACCATATTCCAGAGAGTCCTCCCAACATCTAGAGGATGTGCAGAGGTTGAGGGGAAAGGGAAATTAGGTAGAATTGTCCACCTGCATCCCTTTCATTAACAGGAGGTTCTGCACATGAGACTCTGTTACAGAATATTATTAAGAGAGCATATGTGAATTTGACAATCTCTCTCTCTCTCTCTCTCTCTCTCTCTCTCTCTCTCTCTCTATATATATATATATATATATCCTACTTTATGTTTATATTTATGTTTCTATAAATAGGTTTATACCCTTTCTCCTTTGGACTTCAATCCATAATATAGTGGATCTGTAGTAGTCCCTAGCAGAACAACTGGAATTCTTCCCGAGTAAATCTCAAAAAGTTCCTGGCAGAAGGTTAGACTATATGACTTTCTGAGATTCCTTCTAACTGTGAGCACTAAGTAACCTGTGCTAGGTTAGTGTAGCTTCTTCTGAAACTGACTTTAAAACAATTCACTTGAGTTTATAATTAGTCTAATATTTTACTTCATGTTACATTATAATTTACACTTTGTGCTATTAGAGAGATAATTTCAATTTTAAAAAGCACATATGATTTGGTTTGTTCCAGAGAAGATGATAAAGAATGTTAATTATGAATATAAAAATGGTGTTAACTCATTAGTATGGTAATCCCATGATTTGATTGCGGTCAGTAATCACAGGGGAATAACCCAGCTGCTAACTCTTGCCTGATGTGTTTAATAAGGGCAAGACGATAATGGTAAGTCTTAGTTCATATGGTTATGCATGTGCACAATATGAAATTAAAAAGACAAAAAAATCTTGCTAGATTTTAGAAGTTAATGACAACTTTATTATTTGTTCTTTTCTACTTTGTTTATCCCAGCATCTGCTGCTTGAGATGCCTACCTTGCTCTACCCAAAAAAAGCCTAAACTTTTTCGTAAGTGAATCGTGGGAAGCAAGGAAGAGGAGGGTTTCTTCCTTGTCGGTGGCTAAAAATAATTCGCTGTAAATGAGACTAGGACAATCACCCGTGAAAGCTTTCCTCCCAGGACTTAAAGTAGTTTGTGTGGGGAAGGTGATTTGGAGGGGGAAACTACAGCAGGGGGTTAGTTAATGTCCTCCCTTTGTACCATGGTGAGTCCTGCAGCACCTATTGAAATATTATTGTGCATCTTTGCTTACACACCATAAGTTCATAACCTGTCTAGTCTTGCCTGAACTGTTTGCTTTAATATGGTAACTCAGAAACTTCACTTATACTGGGATTGGTGGTGCTGGGAAGATAATAATGTGGAAGAAGCTTGTGCTGTCAACTAGCAAGTCATGAGTAAATGATAGAAACTAGCAAATGCAAGGAGTTGAGGTGCTCTGCATTAAAAGCAAGATAGACAATTATTTATAGTTCTTTCTGTCTTTCCAATTGAATTGAACTATTTAATTAACACAACAGGCATCTGTTTAGGCATTCGCTGTGGGCCTGGGACTAGGGTTGCCACCTTTGTTCTGGCAACATTTGGGGCGGGGCGGTTGGTGAATGTTTTTATTTTTATTTTATCTGGTGCTGAAGTGACTTCAGAGCAATCCATTACAATCTATTGCATCCTAACAGGACTTTGTCAAACATGCACACATATGAATTTGTAAATGTGTCTGTGCTTGGCTACCCAGAGCTTAAATACATGGCTTTTCACACACCCTTTCAAACTCAAGCATTTGGACAGGATCCCTAACTTGAGAGGGAGAGGGAGAGGGAGAGGGAGAGGGAGAGGGAGAGGGAGAGGGAGAGGGAGAGGGAGAGGGAGAAGGAGAAGGAGAAGGAGAAGGAGAAGGAGAAGACAGAGAGCCAGAGGGTCCTGCCCACCTAGGATACTCTTGCGTAGGCTCTGGAAGCCTTCACAAGAGCGCATGTAAGATTGCCCCAGAGCCTGGAAAGCAAGGCAGGGAGCTGTAAAGCTCTTTATGTAGTGGGGGAAACTGACGCAAAGAAAGCTTTTCAGCTTTCTGCCTTGCTTACTAAGCTCTGTGGGACTCTTGTGCAAGGTGCAAGTCTACTAATCACATTCACTTGCAAGCAGTGCTATTTTTCTAGAAAAAGAGGTGCCAGAACTCAGCATGAACACCTCCCTAGTTCTCTTAGAATGGCAATGGTGCCCACCTGAGAAGTGCCGGAACTGAGTCCCTGTGAGTTCCTCCTGAAAAAGCAGTGTTTGCAAGCAAGCAGAATCCTGCAGATGATTCAGGACTCTGATAAAGCAGGGACCCTGCACAGTGTAAGGTGTTCTACTTGCCTACATGAGAATGTGAGGACAAGCACACCTCTCCTGATCACCTTGGGAAAGGTCAAGAAACCGAGCAGGTGGGGTCATGTTTATGAGGTAATAATAATAATAATAATAATAATAATAATAATAATAATAATAATAATATATTCTTACCCTGCCCATCTGGCTGAGTTTCCCCAGCCACTCTGGGCGGCTTCCAACAGAACATTAAAATGCAATAATCTATTAAACATTAAAAGCTTCCCTAAACCGGGCTGCCTTAACATGTCTTCTAAAAGTCTGGTAGTTGTTTTTCTCTTTGACATCTGGTGGGAGGGTGTTCCACAGGGTGGGTGCCACTACCAAGAAGGCCCTCTGCCTGGTTCCCTGTAGTGCTGGACCTCAGTGTCCAGGCAGAACGATGGGGGTGGAGACGCTCCTTCAGGTATACTGGACCGAGGCCATTTAGGGCTTTAAATGTCAGCACCAACACTTTGAATTGTGCTCGGAAATGTACTGGGAGCCAATGTAGGTCTTTCAAGACTGGTGTTATATGGTCTCGGTGGCTGCTCCCAGTCACCAGTCTAGCTGCCGCATTCTGGATTAATTGTAGTTTCCGGGTCACCTTCAAAGGTAGCCCCACATAGAGTGCATTGCAGTAGTCCAAACATGAGAAAACTAGTTGGGGGGTCAGACCTTGCATAAACACGGATTCTGCTATGTGTCTTAAAGTGGACATCTGAACATATATACCTTTTATTACTGAAAAATGTGTAGGAGAACTTTCAGATATGTCTTCCTTTAAAAACCTGACAGACAAATTTATTCCAAGTTTTAGAAGAAATTTATAAGGTAGTCCAGCTCATACTGAGCATATTATTGAAATAATATATTTACCTTAGAACCAATTTAAAACTTGCTTAAAGGGGGACAAAATAGCCTGTTCTTCTTTAAATTAAATGAAAAGTCTATAAGAAACAGAATAATTGATTAAAAATACCCTATGAGGAATTGAACATACTACAGCAAACTACATGCCTTTAATGAAAAATCTATGACTCTTTCTTCTATCAAATGAAAAATGCACAAGTGTATCAGGGGGAGGTGAGTCTTAAAGTTCAGTTACCTTTTATGATGGTTAATCTGAGGAAATATTGCTTATGAGTTTTTTTTTTTTTTGAAATGTTATCACTGGGACATAGTGGTTATACCAACACACATTTACAGGTGAATGCCTCTGATGATGTAGTAATTTTGCACAATTAACAGTTTGGCCTTTAAAACATATTTACTTGAAAGTAGGGATAGGGAGAAGTTAAATTCAGTTTGCTTTTAATGGTGAACCTACCTAATTTGTAGTTTCTGAAACAATATGCAAACCAAATACAGCCATCCTTTGAAATTCACACTTCGATGTTTTGCAGTGCAGTTCTCCAGCTAAGTTATGTGTACAAAGTATATGTTAGGGCAAAGTTGACATTAAAATGCATATATACTGTACATGAAAACTGCAAGCAAGAATGCATTATATTAGGTGAGATTGGTTTGCCAAACTTTATATACGAGGCAAAATTGCATACAAAGATATGTCTATTATGATAAATTCACACTAAAATGTCAATGAAGTTTCATGAGGGATTTTTTTTAAAAAAAATTGCACACTGATGCAGAAATGTAAAAAATTGAAATTAAGAGCAGAGAAATGAGAGACTGAAAGCTGCCAAAATTGGCAGATTCACCCATCCCTACCAGAAAGTGGGATACAGCAATGGGCAGTTTAAGAAAGTAAACTAAAACCACCCTCAACAAGAAATAAAGTGGTGGAAAGGGCCAAAGTTAAGGCAAGCAATGGGTATTCTATGAAAGCATCACTGAACTCCTTTGTTTCTAGAGCAGCAAGAGGCATACAGCTTTCCAATTAATTAAAGCAGCTCAGCTGTCAATCAGATGGTTATAAGCCAACTGTTTTAGAACGAGCACATGCTTTGGTTGTTTTACCACACTGATCATATGATTGCAGCCAGCATGCTTTCACAACCGCAGTTGGCAGCCCTTGACACATTGGCATGGTTCTTTGATTTTTGGGCATGCAGCCCATTTTCTTTCCCAAAGCAGAGTGGTAGGAGAGAGGAAAAAACCCTCTATTTTTGGATGCAAATTTCAACTGAATAGCATATGATGCTATATTTTAAAACCTGTTATAGATTACTGAAAGCATTGGTATATTTCTGGACTTGTCACAAAATGCAAAAGAAGGCGAAATGTTTTTACATAAATTCTGAAGTTATTGGGAACATAGAAGCAAAACTATAGATAGGTAAGCAATGTGTATACCATGCAAACTAAGGGCCAGGGGCCGGATCCGGCCCAATCGCCTTCTAAATCTGGCCTGCAGACGGTCCGAGAATCATCATGTTTTTACATGAGTAGAATGTGTGCTTTTATTTAAAATGCATCTCTGGGTTATTTGTGGGGCATAGGAATTCATTCTTTGTTTTCTTTTCAAAATATAGTCCTCCTCCCCACAAGGTCTGAGGGACAGTGGACCGGCCCTCTGCTGTAAAAGTTTGCTGACCCCTGGTGTATACCATATATAGTTATATAAGAATGGATGAGCCATCTAGTCCATGCTGGACATCTAGTCCAGCATCCTGTTCTCACAGTGGCCAACCCAGAGGCCTATGAGAAGCCTACGATCAGGACCTGAGCACAGCAGCATTCTTCTTCATTTGTGATGCCCAGCAACTGATATACTGAGATTTACTGCCTGTTGATAATGGAGTAGAACAGTGTTTCTCAACCAGTGTGCCTCCAGATGTTTTGGGACTACAACTCCCATCATTCCTGACCACTGGTCTTGCTAGCTAGGGATGATGGGAGTTGTAGTCCCAAAACATCTGGAGGCACACTGGTTGAGAAACACTGGAGTAGAACATAGCCATTGTGGCTAGTAGCTACTTGCAGCTTAATCTTCCCTAATTTCATCTCCTTTAAAGCCACCCTGGTTGGTAGTTATAACTACATCTAGTGGGAGTGAATTCCATAGGTTACAAAATTACAAAATTAAAATCCCTTCCAGTAGCACCTTAGTGACCAACTAAGTTTGTTATTGGTATGAGCTTTCGTGCATGCACACGAAAGCTCATACCAATAACAAACTTAGTTGGTCTCTAAGGTGCTACTAGAAATTTGTTTGTTTTGACTATGGCAGACCAACACGGCTACCTACCTGTAACTAGTTCCATAGCTTAGTTATTGTGCAGCATGAAGAATTACTGTATTTCTTTTGTCTGTCCTGGATTGGTCAACATTCAGCACCAGTTGGCCCCAGATTCTAGTGCTACTAAAGAGGGAGAGCCTACCGGTATGCATAATGTTATGCATCTCTGTTATGTACCCCTCTTATTTGCCTTTTTTATAAATTAAAAAGGCCCAGATGTTCTAACCTTTCCTCATGGGGGGATTGCTACAACCCCCAATCAATTTGGTTGGATTTTTTCGAACCATTTCTAGCTCTCCAGTATATTTTTTGAGCTGATAATTACTTTTTGTGATAATAACTATAGTGATGACTGGGTTGCTCAGAGTAAGGCTGCAATCCTGTATTGATTTACATAGGAGAAAGGCCCTTTGAACTAAAGGGGACTTGCTTCTGAGTTGACATGTATAGGATCACACTGTAAGAGTGATTTACTGTGTTTCTCCGAAAATAAGCCATACCCCGAAAATAAGCCATAGTGATAGGCAGTTTAACCTTGTAGGTTGAACTGTACCATACTTAATAATAATAAAAGACATCCCCTGAAAATAAGTGACCATGTGTTTTTTTGAGGAAAAATAAATATAAGACGGTGTCTTATTTTTGGAGAAACACGGATAGATGGTTTTAACCCAATCCTAATGAGGCAGGCAGGTTTTCAGCTTAGTTGGTAATAATTTTTACTGCCTGTTGCGTTCAAACAGAATCTAGGTACAGGTAGCTTTTCAGTCCTATGTTACTTTTAAAATGTATTTTATCAGTCAGCTTTTTTGGGGGTGGGGGCAGTTCTGCAGCTGTTTAATTACTTGCAGAACCAAGAGATAAAAAACGGTATTTGCATCCCAAAGGCTGTGACTGTGAGAAGGATTAGCTGGCTTCAAGAGGCTAGCAGTACATGTAGATATTCTGTTCGATTTTTTGCTTTGTGGGAATTTAAAGTTGGCACTCCTGCAGAATTTAAATGCAGTTGATCAGAGATGTAGGGTGAATGTGTGCTCATCTTAGACATATACCATTGAGAGGAAAAACAAATGTTTTAGTGTGAACATGAAGACCTATATTCTACTCTTATATATCCATAGGCTCTGTAGAAAATTCCAGTGGCTATGAAGGCAGAATTCAGAATAACATTGCATTATTGAAAAACATTTACCCTTTACTGCTCCAGATCAAGAGATTCCTTGATTTTAATTAGGACTGCAGCACACAGGGAAGAGATATTTAGCTCTAAACACACCCACACCCCAGTGCAGTCCCACTGAATGTTGCCCCTGTGCCACTATTAGCCCTAGAAGAATTAAAAAGCTCTAGAAATTGGTGCCAATGAGAGGTCTTGCATGTGTTTGTGTGTGTGTGTTAATGCCAGTGCAGGTTGTGTGTGCACACATGACTTTCATTAGGACCACAGCTAGAGAGAGAAGGATTAAACATCCCATCTCTGCATGCTGTGTTTTGTATAAGAAACACCCCCCCCCCCATTTCCAGCTATTCATTTTGCTTGTTCAGACCCAGAGACCTCCCCCCTAAATAAATTTAGCATCAGCATAGGTCAGACAAGGGTGAACACCTGGATAGGCGAAAAGCCGGGAACAGACTATGTACGCTGCCCAGATGTCCCCCTGGACTCAGGCATGGGCACAACCCCCTCTCAGGGGTTGACCAAACCATTTGAGTCTCTGGATTCCTTTAACGAAATACCCTTCACATAGGGATGGCGAGAGCGTATTCCCATCCCTATCACCTGAACTAGTGCCTATCCGCCACACGAGCACCCAAGCTTGCCGCCAACCACTCACACCTGTAACCAATCCCTTAACCCCGCTGACACGGAGGTCAGTCACAAATCATTCCCAATCACAGACAGATAAACCCCATCAAGCCTGTAAAGGGACGCATTATGGAAGGTAATGTCCGGGTGACGGATCACCATCCCGCTCAAGGCCAGAACCTTCTTGGCCACTGCACTCTGGACACACCTCCTGGCCCTCTCGGTGGCAGCTGGGCATCGGCTACCTCGCCACATACGTCGCTGTAACAGCTGCGACCAAAAGATTTTGAGTCCGGGAAGAGGTGCCTTAAACTCTTCCAAGTCCCCCTGCATGCGGGTCCGCAGGCTCAAGCCGGGAGCTTCCAGCAAATAGTTCTCGCTCAGCTGCACCACCATCGCCACAGGCATGCCTTCCACAGACACCTTCACCCGCACCGTCGGGAGAATCTCCTCCCAACACATTCCTCATCTGGATATCCAGGAGATGCACACGTGGTTGGGGAGTCCGAGCCTGTGTCTGAATCCAGACTTGGATTTCGCCGACTGCAAATGAGGCAGTCCAGACTGGAAGGCCCGCTGCATCATGGCACCCATACTCCTAGGGCTAGCTGGGACTGGGATCCTGGAAGGCACTATATCAGACTTGACTAAAATCCTATAAGAAATGGTCAGTCTAGCCTAAGGGTTTGGAACCCCTGGTCCTTCTGATGTTGTTAGATTCCGAGTCCCATTAGCGTTACCCACCATAGGCAATGTTCAGGGATGATGGAAGTTGTAACCACCAACATGTGGAAGGTCTGACCCAATATAATATATTATGATTTCAGACAGAGATAGGCTTTTCAAATAATTTGTTTTCTAAACTAGAGATGCAAGGACTGAATCTGGGATAATTTGCATGCAAAGTATGTCCCAATGATTGAGAGGATAATGCATTGCCCCCCCCCAAGGGAAATATATCAAAGTATTTTTGCAAATTCTGCCCAGACACCATTTTCTACAGTCGAATCCTGGCTATGTCTGGGAAATTCCAGACATATGGCAACCCTACTAAAATGAAAGTGTACCCATAAATCTCATTATTTGTCCAAATATGACATACAAGGATGAAGGCTATTCCTGAGGCTTTACTCTCAGAAGATTAAGATGGGATTTTTGTTTACTGAATCAGAAAATCATTTTTAATATTGTAGATAGAAACTATAAAAATTGGTAGTTCTGGATTCATTAAAAAAGTTTAACTGTGGATATAACTGTTTCTTCAGAAAAGGAGGTCCACAATTGCTTGAAACACTTAGGCAGATTTGCAGCACTGAAGATTTCTCACAAATATATTTCTCCCTAGGTCTTACTATATTTCCTTTCCATTTATATTTTCCCATATATAACAAAATACATTGCTTGTAAACTTCCTATGATTTGTAGAAAAACCAGATCAAGGCCTGTGGCAAGAAGATAAACATAGCCTGCTGAGCTGTCTGTCCTGTGCTCAGGCCAAACCAAATTTCCTGTGTTTAATAGTTATTCCATAATTTCACCACTGTTAAATAAAAATACACTTTCAGACCAATAATTTTTTATAGGGTTATATTACTAGCTTTCAAAATTATTAGGTATAAAAGGCATAACAGCTCATCCCCTTTAATGAAGCAACAAGGTGTTATTGTCATGTTCTGGTCTGATACCAGATTCCAAGGAGAAGGCAGCAAGGTTGATAAGAGATTGCAAAGGGGTTGGTGCTAAGTACGCAACTTGCTCCAACAAAGGTTGATAGCAGACTGAGCCTTTTTCACCTTTCCCAGGCTCTACTCCAATTTTGACTAACTTTAGATTCTTAAATGGCCAAACCTCTGGCATGAAGACAGACACTATTCTCTACCCTTCCTCCTGTACCACTGGACTGGTGAGGTGCTGTGCAAGGCATTTGGTTCCTCGTGGAAGGTGACCATGAGGGTTTGGGCTCTGAGTCTACATATATGGGAGGTTCTTCTAGCAAGGCTGTGGCTGATGACCACGAGCCCCTAGATTCTAGGGGCTTGTGGTCATCAGCCACAGCCTTGGTGATGTCCTGATCTCCAGCAGAAGGTTCACAGTCCTGTACTTGGTCTGTCTCCTTAGATGGAGATGCTGCAGCCTCCGACTCACCTGAATCATAACAGACTTAAGAGCGGGCCCTAATTTTGCAAGCTCCCCAAATCCTTTCATAGTGACAGAAATGAATGACTATAGGAAATATTACATTATTCTAAATATGGAACCTTTTGACCTTTTGAGATTAACCCAAAGACTAATAATAATAATAATAAATTATTACTTATACCCCACCCATCTGGCTGAGTCTCCCTAGCCACTCTGGGCAGCTTCCAACAGGAGATTAAAAATACATTAAAACATCAGTCATTAAAAAACTTCCCTAAACAGGGCTGCCTTCAGATGTCTTCTAAACGTCAGATAGTTGTTTATTCCTTTGACATCTGATGGGAGCGTGTTCCACAGGGCGGGTGCCACTACCGAGAAGGCCCTATGCCTGGTTCCCTGTAACTTGGCTTCTTGCAGTGAGGGAACCTCCAGAAGGCCCTTGGAGCTGGACCTCAGTGTCCAGGCCAAACAATGGGAGTGGAGACACTCCTTCAGGTATACAGGGCCGAGGCCATTTAGGGCTTTAAAGGTCAGCACCAACACTTTGAATTGTGCTTGGAACATACTGGGAGGCAATGTAGGTCTTTCAAGACTGGTGTTATGTGGTCTCGGTGGTCGCTCCCAGTCACCAGTCTAGCTGCTGCATTCTGGATTAATTGTAGTTTCCGGGTCACCTTCAAAGGTAGCCCCACGTAGATAACTAGAGCATGCACCACTCTGGCAAGACAGTCTGCGGGCAGGTAGGGTCTCAGCCTGTGTACCAGATGGAGCTGGTAGACAGCTGCCCTGAACACAGAATTGACCTGCGCCTACATGGACAGTTGTGAGTCCAAAATGACTCCCAGGCTGCGCACCTGCTCCTTCAGGGGTACAGTTGCCCCATTCAAGACCAGGGAGTCCCCCACACCTGCCTGCCCCCTTTCCCCCAAAAGCAATGCTTCTGTCTTGCCAGGATTCAACCTCAATCCATTAGCCGCCATCCATCCTCCCACCACATCCAGGCACTCAAACAGGACCTTAACCACCTGGAAATAATGTTTCCAGTCTCCTTGTTTTGACTGGTGTATATTCATTTTATATTTGTAATTGAGAGCAAAGCAGATTTGTTCTTTAAACTAATCTTGCATACCTGTTTTCTAAAGCAGAATATTGTTTGTTTAAAAAGGTGGCTTTCTTAACCTTCTAAAATGGCAAAGGTTTTTGCTGCTTGTACACAATAGCTCAACCTCTTGAAGTTATTATAGCCAGTATAGAATTGTTAGA
Source organism: Zootoca vivipara (assembly GCF_965207765.1). Taxonomy (NCBI): domain Eukaryota; kingdom Metazoa; phylum Chordata; class Lepidosauria; order Squamata; family Lacertidae; genus Zootoca; species Zootoca vivipara. The sequence goes on from NC_142586.1 coordinate 62,295,625, forward strand.
TAGAACTGTTCAGCTCTCAGTTAATGTACAGTATTAGGAAGAGCAGCAGTACTTGCCTTATCCATCCTTATTATGGTAATTAACTTGCTTCATATACCATCAGAAGCCCATGGTGTTGCCTTGAGCTCTTGTTCAACAGGCCAGTTATCATCTCCTAATACTGACCAATTACTCAAGCTCTAATGAATTCAATTTTAGTGAGCATTTTTTCCTTGAGAGTATTATCATCTACTTAAAATGCGCTTTCTGTTGCATCTACTTGGCGCAATCACAGAAATCTCATTCAGTTTAAGGCTATGGCCAACTTCATATTCATGCTCATGGCATCAATACTGTACTCTATCGTATTGTTTAGATATACAGTAATTTTAAAAAGCTTCAAATTTGAAGAGAAATGGAAATGTGATCTCAAACTGATATGGGTCACTAGCAATTCATGCACTTTGTACTTCTGGAAACTATTATTAAACCCGATGCCTCTGCTATTTAGAATAACAGGACTATTCACTGACATCTTGACCCTGGTATCAAATTGTATTACAAACTGCATTTTCTGAGCACATCGCATTTCTTGTTTTTTTAAAAATATATTTATTTAAGACATTATTGTGCCCCTTTCCCAAATACTCAAGAAATTTATAGATAAAACATGATCAAAATAATGCTTTCATATAAGCATTACAGAAATTAAAACAAATGTAACTGACAGTAGGAACAAAACACAGCTACAGATGTCAAGGTCATGGTAATCAAATCCATGTTGAAACATAAAGGCTTTGAAGCCCTTTAGGAAATGTTTCTTTTGGCATATTATTCCACAGTTTAGAAGACATAGACTAGGCTTCCATTATTAGAACGGGGGCCAATCCCATCAGCAAAGAAGTTGGTTTCCCACTCCAAAAGGATATTATATGCCTTTTTTAATTGTTTTGGATTTTATTTTATCACTTCCTTTTGGAATTTAGAAACCGAATATGAATCTAAACAATTTGAAATATTAGAGCAGTTCACAACATTTAAATCCAGGAACTGAAGGAACAAGGAGGTATTTCCACTGTTGATCTCCAACCATATATACCAAATATGTTTCTGTCTTGTAACCAGGTCAGAAGCCACTTTTGAAGGACTTGCAGAATGAGGTTTATCCTGGAATACCTGGAGCTGTTCTACTACTACATGCACCACAAACCGTTGCATAAAAGGAAAATGTTACATGAACCTATAGCTGACTATGCCCTTGCTTATTTATTTATTTATTTATTTATTTATTTATTTATAATGAGAGTGCAGATTACTGCCACCTTCAAGTAGCTTTCTCCCAGTGCCCCATTGACAGCCTTAGTGAGAATAGATCAAAACGATTCAAGCAACTATGACAAGCAAATGCTTTGGTCACCCTCTGGTGTAGAGCTAACCATTCATCCAAGTCAAACTGAGTGACTTTATCAGCAAAGATTGTACAAAACTGTTACAAGTACAGTAGTTTGCTTTCTGATGGGTTGATCCTGAGGCATAACAGCCTCTGAAATAACTCAGCTAGACACAATTCAGCCAACTGATGGTAGCAGAGAAGACAGACTTCTTCGCTAGTATCAGTACCATTGCATAGGCCATCAAACTAGCTTTCTGCCATGTGTGGTTAAACTCCATGTGACTTTTCTATCAGCAGTTCTCCTTCTGTCTTCAGATGCCCAGCTGCTCAGTAGGTTGCTGCAGATCTTCAAAACTGGGAAGGAGAAGATTGTAAATGAATCTGGTCAACCTTGCATATCTAGATTAGGGTGCCAGTAATGCCAGTTACATGCTGCTGTGACCAGAAGGCACCCCTGTGGAAAGCAAGACGATCAATAAACTTCTTGAGTGAACAGTACTTTGATTGTGGTCAAATATATAATAACTGATAGAAGAATATTGACCTGGCTTGTTTAAGGATTGGACCAGGCATAGGCAAACTCGGCCCCCCAGATGTTTTGGGACCACAACTCCCATCATCCCTAACTAACAGGACCAGTGTTCAGGGATGATCAGAGTTGTAGTCCCAAAACATCTGGAGGGCCGAGTTTGCATATGCCTGGATTGGACAATAGTCACTACCCAGCATCTATTGAGAAGGGAAGCTCCATCAATAATGGCAGTGGACATGCCTTGTAGTGCATAATAATCCATTATTCTCAAGGGCTGCTTCAGGCCCTTCTGCATATCCAGCTCCCTGCTCTGCAATGAACTCTTTTCAGTACTCCTTCACTACTAAAAATATTCAAGAACCATACGTGCTCATTCTCTATCAAACCCTATAGATGCAAGATAATCTTACACACAAAAGAGCTGCCACAGGCAAAGTGGGGTTCATGTGATGTGGCTAACACTTGGCACTGTCTCTGCTGCCTGTATATCTGGCTCTTTTCCTGTATGTAATGTGTGTGTGTGTGTTTGATTATAAATTGTTTTGAGGAGGAACTATTTATTGCTTTGTTTATGTACAGGGCCTTGCACAATAAGCATGCAGTTTGGACCTGCAGCTCAGCTACAATAAACATGATTGATAATAACAGAAAGCCAAGCATTTGAAATCAGGAGTTAAGGGAATCTATTTTTAAAAGAGCTATATCTTTGATTTATTCTTCACCAGTTTACCCAGCTGGCCTATCTTTCTGAGTTTCATTCAGTGGTCAATCTAATGCAAGCAATAAATCATGCTATTTTCTCTTAATTCTTTTTATGCTTGTCAAACATATTTCTGCAGGGATATTTGCTACTGTGAGAATAGTGATGAAATACATTTATTGACTGCACTCACAAGACTCTAAGTAGGTGTCTGTCTTTGCTTAACAGCACAATAATAAGATATAGGGAGAGATATCCTTGAAATAACCCTTGCATCATGTTCCTCAACCAAATCTGAAATTTTCAATTTCAGAATATTGGGAAAGTCAGCAAAGATCATTCCTCATATGATGACATTTTCTATCTTGCATTTCATTTATTTTTGTTGAGAAGGGATAGTATGAAAAAACATATTTCTACAGTTTACTATTGTTATTAGTCCTGTGAGGAGAATACATGCCCTTTATTGTAGCTTTTGAATTATTATTATTTTGTTTCAAATCTTGAACAGTTGGTGTCGTAACTTTAGATTACATTTTGCCCAAGTACTGAGAACACCATATTTTGTTGACTTACTGCTACAATCAGTGACATAGGAAGGGGGTGCGGTGGGTGCGGCCCGACCCGAGTGTCATCATTGAGGGGAGTGACAAAATGGCAAAAATACATGTTTTTAAATTAAGAAATTCCCATCAGGAAAAAAAGGTTTTAAGTGCTTATGCTCACAATGTTAAGTAAATAAAACAGAAAATAACACTTGCAACTGTATCTTATTTTTTCTTTCTTTTAATAATTTCAATGTGTGTGGGGGGGGGGTAACAATAAATTTTCCACACTGGGTACCACCTGACCTTGCTACGGCGCTGGCTACAATGTCCTCTGCACAGTATTGTTCTGCTAGTCCTTTGATTATTCTGGGCTGCTTCCAAATGCTACAGCTGCAAGGTGAACCTTGTGGTCATGGCACACCTCTACCACCTGGAGTCTGAAGTGCATACAGTTCAGGCATGAATTTGTCTCTCCAGTGAAGACTAGACCCTAGTCACAGACCCAAACTGCTCACTCTTTCAGAAGAAGGATATGCCTCTTTAGCAATCTAAATAGCTGCTTCCTCCATAATTGTCTTATACTATTTCAGGCAATTTTTAACTTGTGGAAAATTAAGATATATTGCATTGGATGATTAGCCAAAAAGAGAGGGAAAGGGAAAAGATAGTAAGATAGTAAGATAGTAATGGCATGAGAGGAACTGTTGAGAAACAAAATACTGTTTTAAACAGTAGGGAGTGGAGGTGAATCTCTCCCATGTAACTTCCATTACAAAGAAAATAGGGATACATTGTTACTTTTCTGTATTAAACCTAATAAACTCTCTGTGTTTGTGTATTAAAAAACAAGCAAAAACAAATCCATCTTTTATAAACCTTTTGAGGGCAAGGGCCACCCTGCCTTCTATCTTATGATGACACGTTATTATATTGATATTATAGTGCTAACATTAATTAAAAATAGAGCCTTATTCATTTATAAATTTATGAGTTACATTTTCCAGTTCTCTTCCCAAAGGGAGTGATGTAAAAGTGAGGGAGGTAACATCTTGTTGCTGTTGGAACATAGCCTATATGTCCAAATGTATTCGTATTGTTTGTTTTAACTGCAGTTTCCATAGTGCTGTAATTCTGTAAAATCTTTAAACATGGAGATAGAAGCATTGTGCAATCACAGTAGAGCTGTTCCTGCATGTTTAAAGACAAAGGTCATGACCACTTCTATAAGGGTTCTGCAAGAGTGTTGCTGTTTGACATATGGTGCTTTAAGTCAGCCTATCCTTATCTAGTATGTTTCCAAATAATGATGTTAATTACACAGATGGGCATTTAGGAAATCAGCATTTTCTCAACTGTATGGTTGGTAATTTTCTTTAGGATTAATTAGTAGGGTTATTAATCCAAACAATTAAATTCTCTTTTAACAGTACATCTGTCTAATTAATGAATCTATTAATTAATCAGTGAGTTTTCCAGATGTCTAGTTAGATAAAGTCCCTTGAGGAGCAACATTAGCTGTTGGTCTTTTATTTTAAAAAAGAACTCTATGTATCAGTTATCGTGGACACAGGTGGTGCTGTGGGTTAAACCACAGAGCCTAGGGCTTGCTGATCAGAAAGTCAGCGGTTCGAATTCCCGCGATGCAGTGAGCTCCCGTTGCTCGGTCCCAGCTCCTGCCCACCTAGCAGTTCGAAAGCACATCAAAGTGCAAGTAGATAAATAGGTACCGCTCCAAGCGGGAAGGTAAACAGCGTTTCTGTATGCTGCTCTGGTTTGCCAGAAGCGGCTTTGTCATGCTGGCCACATGACCTGGAAGCTGTATGCCGGCTCCCTCGGCCAATAATGCGAGATGAGCACTGCAACCACAGAGTCGGGCACGACTGGACCTAATGGTCAGGGGTCCCCTTTACCTTTTAAATCTGCTATTACCTGCTGCCTTGCAGGAAGAAAAGGGTAAGGAAACTACGCAAACTGCAGTGGAGTCTCTAAGGTGGTTGGATAGTGTCTTGTACACCGCCTTCCAGCAACTCCTGCAGCCAAGCTAGTGCCAAATGTTTTGTTCTGCTTTCCTTTGGACAAACATCAGTTAGGTGGAGAAGGGGCTCTTGTTTGGGCAGCTCAGGACCTCCATACACACTGACCAGCTTGCGCCCCAGGGAGGTCACTGGTGCTGCTAGTGCAGCAAAAACAATGCAGGAGGCAGCAGTCACAAGCTATCTGTCTCTACAGCCACAGCAGGCACTGTGATTCTCTAGCACTTTGGCTTCACCCCCGGAGGCACACTCTATTGTTGGTAAGATCTGTCTTGTCTCTCAAGACAGATCTTACCAACAATATAATCTGATATAACCTTTAATTTAGGATATAGAGTTGCAGGATTTTCTGTGAGCAAATTTCTGTGAGTTTTAATTATTGTAGGTTTCTCTTTGCATTCAAACTGACATTGTTGTGAGATAAAATGTCCTTGAACTGTGATAATCCCTTGCTTGCCTGGATGTAGGGATGTGGGCATGGGCAGAATCATCTGACTTCTGTGTGGCTACAATGAAGTCTGCAATTCAAGCTAATCAAATAAGTTGCTCTTCCTACTTTTGCCCCTGGCTCTATCAACCATTGGCATGCATCCTGAAAGGTTGCTCAGAAAGGAATTCATCCCTCAACTGAAAAAGATTTCCCACACCTGCTTTTAAAAACTCAGAGTTGGACATGACCAGAAATTATGGTTAGTTAAAAATCAAAAGTGGAAACTGTCAATTCAGAGGAAGAGCTACAGCTTGTTCTCACAGAAAAAAATTATGGCTTCCTGTTATGTGTGAACTGAGCCAATGTCTCACCATGTTTGTCTACTACCCTCATCTTAATCAATTCTGCAGAAATTGGGAGAATGGGTTTTGCCAAACTATTACTAACTTTACCATTGTGTTCTTGCACTGTTTGCGTTCAAATTCAGTGAGGCTTCCACAAGAGAACTTCCCAGCAGAATATGTCCTTAGTTAATGAAAATGTAGTAGTATTAGTGAATTAATTTGCCTTTTCCTCTGGGACCTGCATAATAGTTTCAGTGGGTTATAAACACAGTTTATAACAACACATACCATTTTAATGGTGTTAAAGAGCCTGTTTTAATCTTATTTGAAATTCTACAGCTATTAAACCCAGGATATCTGCTGTTTCCGGATAGTTGTACACAGTAAATAAAGATATATATATTTTCACAAGAAAATATGCATACGGTAGGATTGCATTATTGTTGCATTGCTGAATATTTTCATCATAGTTAAATAGAAAATCTGTGTCAGGGGCTGTCTGTCTCTGAATACTGAACCAGAGGGACAGACATAACCAAAGTCTTCATGTCCTGGTTTTGAGCTTCCAGAGACTATGTTAGCAATTCTTGACTTAGATGGACTTTTGCTTTAATACGGAATGTTTTTTTTTTTAGTATCTGGAAAATCAGCAATTAGCTGTGTTACTTGCTAGGCGCTGACATGGGTTCTCTTGCCAGGAAAACACTGGTTACCATTTAGCTGCTATCAATAACAATGACTGCACTTTGTGTAACAGAGCAAACACTGATAAAAGAAAGAAATACAGAGTAAACAAATCATTAAATAAATGAAAGTTAGAATATAGTAATCTTAGAACTGCATGCACGAGCCTGGTTGCAATTTCTCAGCACCCGTACTTTGATCCAGTCCGGTTGACACCCAAACACCTGAATTTACTGTTAGAGAGAATTTTAGTGTTATAGTATTAAAACATTCAGTGGGTAAACCTGCTTGGAAATAAGAGACAGATGAATATAAACTTATTTGTTTGCCCTGTTCAGCTTAACTGGAGAATGTACTCTTAGGACATTCCCAACTGTGATATTTAGAGCAGTTATATTATGTGAAATATGAGCTCATGACCCCTAGAGTGCCAGCTAATCACCTCTTGGGTCCCACTATTGTTCTCCTGCTGCTAAATTGTGCTAAAAATTGCTAGTACAGAGTCATTATCATCATCACCACTCTTTGATGGTAGGTAGCTACTGTAGATGTCAAAAGAATTCTTAATGCAGGTTATAAAGCAGTTGGTGGGGTGCAGTGACTAGACTTCTTGGAGTTAGATGTAAGAAGCAGTTCAAATCACTGTTTAGCAAAGAAAATCAGTCTACAGCTTTGGGTAAATCACTGTCCTATGGTATACCCAAAACACAGAGGTTTTTGGGTTGCAAAAACACCACTGTGAGGTTAGACTGGAGAGCAAATTTAGGAATATCAGAAATGCCAGGTGAAGTTTTCAAGCAAAAAGGAATTGTAATGTTCCACTCTATTACAAATTACCTTTCCCTAGAAGTTCTTTTCATAATTGGAAGTTAAAATGAACATAGGACACTGCATTATACTGAATCCAACCATTATACAATCGAACTCAGTATTGTCTACATTGACTGGCAGCAGCTCTTCAGGATTTCAGACAGGGAACACTCACAGCCCTACCTGGAGATGCTGGGGATTGAAGCTGGAACTGCCTGCATGCAAATCAGATGTTCTACCATTGAATTACATCCTTTCCCCCACGAGATACTGAACATGCATGATCAGTGTTCAGGCTGATAAAATGCCTATGAAGATACATGTACAAAAGCTATTTGATATTAATCCCTGACTTTAATGAAACACTCATCGATTGCTATCATCGATAGGCACACCACCAGACAAAGTAGCCTTTTGACAGGTTAAAAACAGGTTAAAACAGGTTAAAAACAGAAATTAATTTTCAGAAATTAATTATAGAAATTACCTATAAAAATGGAGGGACAAGCAAACAGGCTTGGCATAGTCAATCTTCTGATAATTTCTGAATTTGAAATGCATGAATTTCACCAGTCTTAATACCTTTGAAGAACCACTCCTACCACTTTGGACTTACATTCTTGTACTTGAGTTCAGCCTTCCAATAACTTTTAGTATTTTATCATGTTTTAATCTATTGTGTGATTTTTGATATTTGTAGTAAGTTTTATTTTGTTGCAGGTCTCCTTGAGTCCTCTTATTTTGTTATATAGCAAATATAACAAACAAAAACTAACCAAACATAATAATAATAATAATAATGGCAAATAAAAATGTTCTTCCCATTCTGTATGAAAAACAGGAACAGTGCAAGAACTAATAACTTTCATTTATGATATATTTATTAGGAGTTTACACTGGTGAATCTTTATTGAATGCTGATAATGCTTTTAAAGAATTGTGCATACCATCTAAACCTGTCAAGCTGCACATTCATATTTTCTGCTGTTTGTGCTTTCAAACAACAGACTTTTATATCTGAATGTGACTATAAACTGGGGGTTTGGGTGTGGTGGTGGCTTGTAAAGCAGGAGAATGCAATCATGTTTTGAAAGTTCCTTTATTTTCCGTATGATTAATAAGATTTCTGGTTTCTAACTTGTTCACCTTTCACTCATATTTTGGAAGGGAAATGTCACTGATTAACTTGGAATTTCAGTTATGAAAAGCAGGGTTTAACATCTGAAGAGTGGTCTCACTTGAAATGTGTCAGAATTTGTTTTGTATTCCTATGAAACTACCTCTGCACCCACATTGTTGAAATTCCTCCCTGAAAAGTTTTGTAATCAACTTCATATGGATCTGTTGCATATATATATTATCAAACCTTTTAAAATAAACTGCATTCTTATTTATTTGCATATGAAGTTAAATTTAGTGGCACTTTGACTAAAACCTAACTGACTAAAACAGTGAACCAGTTGCTAAGAGATAAAGCGCTGTCTGTTAGAGTACTAACATGTTTTGACAGTTTTAACTATTTTTGTTTATGAGACAACATATTTGACTTTATCTAATGGGAAATGTTTGTTGCCATTGAGAAAGAATGCCTTTATGGATGTGAGATAAAGTTCACAGGTAAGAAAGAAGTCATAAGGCATGCCCTACAGGTATGCAGCTTGCAAATGGAGGTCTTCCATTTGAAAGAACACACTGCCTTTTACCTCCTATTGAGTTCTTATTGTTATTTCACCGATAAAGTGCACAAGAGCCAACACTGAGACAGCAGATACATCAGAATTCGCCTGCAATCTGCTCCAAATGGTCAATCAACAATCTGTGGCAGAATTGAGGGGGGGCACACAAAGGTGACTGCAGGGAGTGGGGTAGGAAGGGTAAGTCATGTCACACAATTTATTCCATTGTGGTCAGTGCCTTGTTTCCTGTATTTAATTCCTCTTATGGCTTATTAGCAATCATATCCAAAAATGCCTAACACTGGTAGTAATATTCAGCCACCTCTTAATCAGGGAATGTGTGAAATGATTTAAAAAATCCTATTCCTGACTCAACACGAGGAGGAAGCAAGTGCTGGGATCAGTATCTGCTACTGTCTCTTCTGACTACGGTATCCTGGGACTAAAGATGTTTCTTTGTTCTTACCAGATCCACCAGACCAGGGCCGTCTTAAGGGTACCCAGCGCCCTGGTGCAAAAAATAATAATTGACGCCCCCCTCTTCCCTTCGGCCTGCACGGTTCCCGGCTCTGAGTCACTCACCTCTGGTGGCTCCGGATGCTCTCCTCGGTGGCGCTCAGCTCCAGGCGCACGGGCCGGCCCAGCTCACCCAGCTGCGCTTCCCTGCCCAGTGGAGGCCTGTTGTACACGGGCCTGTGGAGGAGCTGCTGTACGAGCTCGGGAGGCTGCTGCAAGGGGAGCGCGACTCCGCCGAGCTCCAAGTCCGGCAGGCCCCATTGCCAGCCCAGCACCCCGTCGCTGCCACCAGCAGGGCCGCCGCCGCCAAAGCCAGAGGCCCTCCCACTTGGGACACCCGTGACCGCTGCTTGAGTGCGGGGCAGGACCCAAGGAGGATGAAGGGCCACCCCGCCACCGCCGGGCCTGGAGCAAGGAAGCAAGTGGCCTTCTTTGCAGGAGCAGCCAAGGTGCCTCAGAGGCCGCGCGGCTCCTGGTCTCCAGGTTTGACAGCCTTCCCGCCAACCCTGCCATGTGGCGTCACCTCTACCAATGAAACGCAGCACCGGGGTGAGGGATGACCCTGCAGAGCGAAGCAGGGTCCTAGTGCCCCTGCTCCGCTCGCTTACCTACCTGCTATCCCCTGAGCGGCGTGGCTGGCAGAGGGAAAAGGGAGGCTGCCGCGCAGCTCCCCCACTTGCTGGGGCGCCCCTCAGCGCCCCCTGAGCACCCAGGCGCCCTGGCGCCCTGCGCCACCGGGGGTCTACCTAGAGCCGGCCCTGCACCAGACAGATGTCTGTAGGAAGCTCACAAGAAGTGCAGTATGAACTATTCCCAATTTCCTGGTCCTAGCATTGGAAAATCCAACCTATATTGCCTCTTAACATAACATATAGAGGTTTCATTTGGTGATTATGAACATTAAAACATGAGGAGCCCTAATGGCCCAGAATCCTGTTTCTCATAGTGGCCAACTGGATGCCTGTGGAAAACACAACCAGGACATGAGCACAATAATAGTGTGCACTGCCGTTGCTGTGCAGCAAGTACCTTTTGACCACATGAACTTTCTCAATTTTTTTCTGGGTCAGCTTGAAGTCAAGACTATTTCTATTTTAGACTGAATAAGTCAAATTATGCCAAAATCATCTGAACATTTCAAACTCAGTGGCATTTGAGAATCACTGCTCTCCTTGGAAAAGATTACTACCTACAGCATGTGGTTTTTTAAAGAAGCAAACTATGAAGAGGTGGAAAGCACTAAAGTGAATTCTGTTGATATTAGGGAAAAAGTTAAAGCTTGTCTATATATGGGTCAGTCAGGCCCCAAGCCTGCTCAGAGGTGCCTCTCATCTGCTTGACCCACCAGTGCTGTCAAGCATTGCATTGCATTATAATGGTGAACAGTCCCCATGGATGAGAGCTGAGCCTGGCTCCTGTTAAGCAGCAGAAGCACTGTGAGCACAATGGTACACTTTGCCCAGAGGCCTGGTAAAGATGAAAGAAAGAGTGTTCCTACAGTGCTGGCAGGTTTTTGTTTTTGTTTTAAAAAAATGTGTCTGCATTGGAATGGCGGTGTGTGTTGTAGCATGGAGGCCTCATTCATGGCACCATGCCAAGGAGCCCTTTAAGTCTGGTGCCACCTCCGGGGTCAGTTCTAAGGATGCACAGCTTCCTTTTAAAAAGTAATTATAAAATGTTTTAAATAAATTAAATCGCTTTAAGTTTTTCTGGTTTGTTAGCTGCTAGTTTTTAGAAAGGCAGGGTAGACATGCTGAAAATAAATATGAAGAGTTTTAAAGAACAGTCAAGTAAATCCAGTACTTGTAACTTGACATTGCAACAGCAAATTGGAAGCTTCTTGCTGATATGATATCTATTTATCCACAAAATATACTGCTAACTTTTAGTAAGGTTATTTGGAATTCTGCAAATATTAAATACTACAAATATCACCAATGTAAGCTTCATTCAGGTGGTCTGCAGCATGTCTATGGATTTGTAGTTGAAGACATGAGACGGTATATCCATCACGTTAAATATTCATATTGGTTTTAATATTACAGTATGTATGTTGTTGCATTAGAATGTAATTTATGTGAAATTCAAATTACAGTACAATACAAGAAGTATAAGAAGTAATAAAAAGACAAATAACCAAGAAAAATGCACAGTGCATTATAATTGCTGCAACTAACAGAAAAATCATTAAGTTGTCTGCAAAGACCCTCAACAATTTTCAAGTGGTCCATGGGGGAATTGTTTGGGAACCACTGTTTTAATGTTACCTGTATAACTTGCACGAATTACAAGAAGGTAGATGTGGCAGAGCAGCATTTGGACAACAGTCCTATGATATGGAATTATATATTCAGAAACAAACTACCATGCCTGTAGTCCTATAAATTTCTACCCAAAAGTAAGTCCCATGGAACTCCCAGATAGTCTGCAATCCTATATACCTGTGTGGAGATCAATAGTATCATTAGTGTCTGAGAGTCTTCCTCATCTCCTCCCAAGTCCCATGTTAACAAGTATGTTATCGTTTGTGAGACACTGCAAGCGTGTATGAAACATGGTATTGTAGCTACAGCTTCTTGGATTATAGCCAAAGGTGATTGGTCAAATATAACATACATATTTGATTACAAACGTATTTAGTAACTTGACATGGCCGACTTTATTTGTGACACTGTGTAGAATGTTGTAGAATGTTTGGCAACTTAATATGCTGGTTAGCAGACATACATCTAAATTGTTTTTGTTGGCTTTTCTATAAGCTAAATGGAATGCTAAGCTAAATGGAATCTATAAGCTAAATGATATGCTAAGCTAAATGGAATCTATAAGCTAAATGAAATGCTAGCATGAACAATACTATGATGTTCTGTTAGTTTGATTTATGCCCTTCCCCTATGAATCAAGTCTTACAAATTTTCTGGCCACCAAAAATTAAACGAAGCTTTTAAGACTTAATTCATGAAGAATATACATTGTTACTATGCAAAGTCCTATGTTACTAACTTGCAATGTAACAGTTTCCTGGGTTGGCTCAGTGGAGGTCATTGTGGGATCTTGCGTAAGTAATGAATCTTTAGAAAATAAAATTAGGTCACTGGCACAAATTTGAAACTGACTTGATTAAAGCTGAGAAACTGGAATGGCTTTTTCTTACTTCCTCTGGGCTGGAAAAGTCTTTTAAGACCCTAAGGACCCTTCCTGAATTTTCATTTTAGACTGTGTGTCATAACTACTACTTTTTCAGCTTGAAGTGATTGGATGTAGCTTTCCACAGAGATAGTGCACTTGCTTGCTTCCCTAAGGGAGCATTTCTTTATTCTCACTGTAAGTATTGCAGTGAATCTTTCCATGTGCTTGATACCAACTTCTGTCTAAAGTAATAACAGTAGTAATTAATACCAACACTCTAATGAACACCACCATCACCACCACCACCACAACAACAATAGTAAATAATTTCAACAATTTAATGAATTCCTAACATAAAGTCTCTCATCGCCACAGACACAGTATGTATAGAGTATTTTTACAATTTACAATCCTGTGCATATTTACTCAGAAATAAATCCCACTTTCCTAAGTGGAATTTACTCCCAAGCACTTACCTCGCAGTAAGTATCAGGGAACTTATTTACTTCATAGTAGGTGTGTTCTCTATTTAAAAATGCCATACAAGTCCTTACAATTCAAACCATACAACTTAAAGCACTGCTTTTCAATAAGGCATTGCCTCACTTTCTGTTTACTATCAAGTAATGTAACAGTGATGACAAAATGTGTTCTTGCATCAGTGCAAGTAATTAGTTTCTACCTTGTACCACAATCAACCCAACTGGTGAACTAGTAGTGCAAATAAATTGTGCAAGATCCTACACAGATTCCAAATGGATGGAAACAAGAAATGGCATAGGTATAGTAATGCCTTTTCACATCCTATATGCAATGACAGGATTAGGAGTGATGTTACATACAGCCGTACCTTGGATCTCAAATGCCTTGGCTCCCGAACAAATTGGCTCCTGAACGAGCGAACCCCGAAAGTGAGTGTTCCAGTTTTCAAATGGTTTTCAGAAGCCGAACGTCCAGTGCGGCTTCCGTGGCTTCCGATAGGCTCCAGGAGCATCCTGCAGCCAATTGGAAGCCGCGCCTTGGTTTTCAAACTGTTCCAGGAGTCAAACAGACTCCCAGAATGCATTCTGTTTGAGAACCAAGGTACAACTGTGCTGTGCTTTCGAAACTTTAATCTTAAAAAGCACAAAACTAATGAAAATAATCAGTGTATGTTCTCATTGCCACATGCACAAGTGCTTGAAATCAAAACCCACCAAGTACACAGTGCCCCCTGTTTGCATGACTGTTTACAAAATAGAGTCACTCCACAATCTCTCCCTATTTCCTACAAACACATGGAGAAAGCCAAGACACTCAAGATACAAGGATGGGACAATAGACAAATGCAGGGAAGTAGCATAGAAGACACAAGCAGGCAAACTATATATACACACACAGTCCCAGTGCAGTGAAATTTATAATAGCAGTGGCTGCAACCTTAGTTATTTATTTGTTTTTTAAAATTAGGCCACCTTCAGGACTTGCTAACAAGATCAGCACATTGTTGTAAAATAAGAATCAAACAGAACATAGTACACACAGTGGGGGCAATTAGGACAAAAATTCCACATAGTATTTCTAACAAAGCTAATTCTATAGCAACAGTGCAGAATTGGCCTTGAGTACTATTGTAATATATTATAACATGTTTAATATGTAGATTCTGACAAGGAAATTGTTAAGTATTAAACTGCCTAATGCAACTTTATGTTTCAAAAGGCTTTCACAGCCTATTTTATTTTATACATGAAATTGTACCATGTAATGTAACTGCCATGATCTTTAATTATATTTTAAGTCACTGAAGTTTTGTCTATGCTCATGGTGTCATTGTCCCATTCAAGTGCTAAGTTGTGTTGTCCTTCCAGCCTGAAGTCTTGAGTAGGAGAAAAACAATCAAGAAGGCAAAACACTCAAAATTACAGTCCAGTGGGGACTGATTATACTCAATAGCCACTAAAGTTGGCTGTCAGAAAATGGGAAGGGGAGTTAGGAGTACTGTATCCTGGAGATTGGCTTTTCACTTTCTCACTTGTTCTTCAGGTTCTATCTTTTAAGAAGAAAATGATAATTGGGAGAATATGGTATCTGATATAAACAACGTCTTTTTAAATTTCAATTTTACCTTGGAAGTCGAACAGTTTAGTTCCCGGATGTATTTGCTCCTGAACGTCGCAAACCCAGAAGTGACTGTTCCCAGTTTGTGAACTATCTTTGGAAGCCCCATATCTGATGGGGCTTCTGCGGCTTCCAATTGGCTGCAGGAGCTTCCTGCAGCCAATCAGAAGCCGCACTTTGGTTTTTGGACGTTTTGGAAGTCAAACGGACTTCCAGAATGGATTCTGTTTGACTTCCAAGGTACAACTGTATTTTGAACTGAGGAAGATGGACTTTCACATCTTTAGGCATGATTAGGAATTTCTACTCAGCCAAGCCAAATATTATGTAATTTTTATTAATTAAAAAAATGGAATAAAATTAAACTTTCAGGTTTGCACACCTAAGTTTTACATTTCTAAGTTTTACAGACAGAATATAAAGTGAACCACATTTCTGCATCACAAAGGTCCCTATGAAAATTTAGTATTTTAGTGCAAATTTACACTAAAATGCACCTTTTTATCAATTTTGCTTAATATACATAATTTTGCAACACAAATGTAATATAATAAAGTTTTGTAAGTTAGTTTCACTAATATGTGCATTCTTAGGTATACTTTACCCTAGTATATGCATTTTGGTGCACATTATTTAACTTATGCTGAAGAACTGTATTGCAAAATTTGAAATGTGTGTTTTGAAGGATGACTATGTTATGGTTGTGTATTGTTTCAGAAAATCTATATTAGATAGGTTCACCTTTAAATGTGAACTGAATCAAATTTCCCTCCCATCCCCAAGGAATGGAAAAAGCACCTGCAGCTCTTTTTCAGGAGCCCACATGTTTGCACAAGCATGGTATGCCATATTTTGGCTTAGCATGTTGTGCAAACCAGGTTTATGGATAAGAGCTATCCTGTTGCACTCTGAATGTGAGGAATTTGCTTTGTAAACAAATGGTCAGGGGGCGCTGCTGCTGCTGTTATCTATCCCGCCTTTTTTTGCTGGGATATTCAAGACAGTTTGCAGCAGAACTTTTTAAAAATAATAATAATAATATAGATACATAGTATAAAACTACAGTCCTGATATGACACCAATAGAAAAGCTAGAACAGAATAAAACAACAGGTTAGAACAGAAAATTTAAAATACAAGTATTAAAAAATGAAGTTCCAAAAAAGCCCTCCAAAATAAGATTGTATTCACCACCCATTTAAAAACAGACAGTGATGGAGTCAAGTGTACCTCACATGGGAGACTATTCCAAATCATGGGTACCACAACTGAAAATGGTTAGCCACCTATTGTACATTTGCTGTGAGCCTCAAAGGTGGAATGGAGGTCTTGGCAATAAGTCAAATCTTAAGATTTTCTGATTCAAAAGCAAGACTGGTGGCCATGTTACACATATTCTACAAATCTGTGATACTAAAATTGTTCAGTCTGCACACCCAGGTCTTTGCAGTCTCTAAATACTTTCAAGTTGTTGTTCTTGTTGTTTACTATTAATGTGCCATTAATTTTCAGGCATGTAATATTAACATCAAATTGTCTCAGTTTTTGCTTGCCAAGCAGTAACAACTGAAACAATATCAGAACGCCCTTGCAATCTGCATACAATTGCTCAGTAAGGTGCAAATTTTACTGCCCATCTCTTCCTTGGCATTATAATCTAGTGGTTTCCTTCTCTCTCTCAAAAAGAAAATGATTTCCTCTCCAGTTCTAATACTTCCTGCTACATTAAAGTGTGTAAATCTCCTGCTGAGTAACTAATGAAACATATATGTGTACACACACATACAATTTTCTAACAGTAATCCTTATGAACAGCATAAAAGGACTAGAGTATAAAAGCATAAAAAGACTATGGTATAAAATCATTCATCAAACATAATTGCATTATGGTATTTTTCTCCTCTTCAGACTGTCAAATTAAGAGTAAATTGAGAATAAGCAGAAATAGTATTGACAGGTCATCTTGTAAATTCTTTCTAGCCTTTGTGAGGGGAAAAAACTAATCACATTTGACCTTTCACAGTTGGAATGGTTTCTGACACCTTCATATTTTTGTGAAGATGGATATTCATTCCTGGACTGTGTTTCTCCTCTATGCCTTAAAGTCCTGCCCCCCCCCAATCCACATGAATCTATTACTGCTGAGTATTAAAGGCAACGCATATGATAATAATAATAAAAAATATTTGCATTACTATACTTAAGAATGGTATATTACTTTGGGGGGAGGCATATTTTCACGTATTGTGTTTCAGTTATGAAGCTAACTGCATGCAATTAAGTGTCATTGGCTTTGATGGAACTTAGATTCAGTTAAAATTGCCTAAAGATCACATGAGTAATTTTGAATCAAGCTGAGCTGTATGTTCATGAGTTCCAATTTTGTGCAGAAATGCATAAGTCTGATGAAAGACAATTAATTGTTCAGCAGCTAAGCAAATTGCATGAAGACGGTTTCTCTGTTCTTAATCCATGTCCTGGATACTAATCACAACTACAATTGGACAAAGCTGTCCAAAAGCTTCCAAAAGCTGTGTTTTTTAGGACTCCAGGAAATTATGCAGTCTCTGAATATTACATGTCTTCAGGGCAGTGCTTCCCAAAGTGTGGTATGTGTAGCCCCAAGAGTATGCCAAAGAGTTTCAGAGGGTACACAGCAGAATTTATTTTACTTTCTCATTGGTTTCTTTTAACTGCAGAAAACAATTCAAATATAAAATAGTGTTAATAGTGTTATTAAAGTTACCTGGGGCCCAAATTACATTTGCCTGAGAAGAAGACTCTCAAAAGAGGTGTATGATTATTCTAAGTTTGGGAAACACTGCTCTAGAGGTTGTTCCTGCTAACCATGGAGTGCTATTGTTACAGGCCACCTCAGTCTCTCCTGAGTGGTAGCAAGGTTCCAGGGGTCTTGACACTTAACCAGGATTTGTGACTCTTTTGAATGAGGCACAGTGGAGACTAGGGTCTTTGTGAATTACAGTTTATTCTCTGATGCTGAATGTCTCACCTTTTGCCAGGAATGATTGTGCTATCACCTGTTTTTGTTCTTGGGTGGCACCTCTCTAAACCTTGTTCCTGAGGAATATGGCTTGATTTCAAACCCCACTTTAATAATTTCAGGAATTATGCAGAGGATGTCCCACCCTGGAATTTTAGGGGATCCTTGCCCCCTGCAAACCCGAACACTATGATCATGGTGATCTGTGTCATATGGAGTGTTGTGCTTCATGGGCATAATATCAATTATTGCTTTCACAATTAATCTAATTTGTTAATTTCTGAAGTAGCAGGTATCTAGTTTTCTAATAAAATGAAATCAAGTTGTAATTCAGAACTGGTGTCATATCCTGGAGGATATGGTATAGGTCCAAAAATAATGTGAAAGGGTTTGCTAGAGGAAAGGTAGGCTCTGTTTCTGATTTTTCTTTGTAAAATAAGTGAAAGGCAATAACTACCCCCTTATAATTTACTTCCCAGTATAATTACAGCAAGGAAAGACATACTGGGAATTGAGAAAGGAAACAATTTTTAGATGTTTGAATTTGGCATGGGTCCCTTTTGTGGTCAGGCTGCCTTGTTTTCTTGCCCCCCCCCAATTTCTTTTCTTTTTTCTTTTAATTTTAACAAAGTAATAATAAAAAATAAAATAAAATGTGCACTCCACCCCAAGACCATTCCACTGTAACTATCCAACCTCCCAAAATTTTAACACCTTTTGCAATAGTTTGACACCTTTCCATTTTAACAGTACAAATTCTACAAATACCTTCCATATCTCCTCAAAATCATTTTTCCTGTATATTCCCCATCTTACTTTAATAGCACCTGTTAATTTATCATTAATAGCTATACAGTGGTACCTCAGGTTACAAACGCTTCAGGTTACAAACACTTCAGGTTATAAACTCCGCTAACCCAGAAATAGTACCTCGGGTTAAGAACTTTGTTCAGGATGAGAACAGAAATCGTGCTCCGGTGGCGCGGCGGCAGCAGGAGGCCCCATTAGCTAAAGTGGTGCTTCAGGTTAAGAACAGCTTCAGTTTAAGAATGGACCTCCAGAATGAATTAAGTTCTTAACCAGAGGTACCACAGTATCCCACACCTCTTTATACCATTCTTCCATTTTATATTCACATTTCCCCTTCCACTTCCTACCTATAATAACTCAATATATTTGTGAGCAAGTCTTTCATAGACTGCAAACCTTCCACCCCATCGTAAATTGATAACAGTGCTACCTCTGGACCTTCGGTCAGCTTTAACCCAGTGATTTCTGTTATCTTCTTAAACACCCTTTGCCAAGAAAATTGTACATATTTACACACCCACCACATGTGAACATAAGTCCCGGCATCCTGGCAACCCCTCCAACATAACACCAAATATTCCTTGTTTATTTGATTTAATCTTACTGGTGTTAAATACCATCTCCATACTAACTTAAAGTAATTTTATTTTATAGACAACATTTTCAAAGTGTGTTTCTCCCACATTTTCCCCCAGCTTAGACTATTTATCTGCCCTGGTCAGGCTGCTTTGTATGCTTGTGTAAATCCAGGCCATAATTCAGCATGTTCTGTTTATGTACCAGTAACAGTTGGTAATGATACATGTATTGGGAGATGACATTTAGTTTCAGTCTCATAAGAATTATGTGGGGAAGTAGTGTACTGTACTGTGTTTATACTAGACTGTATTTTACTATGTAATATCTGGGTGGTCCTTTAAAAGGGAAGGAAACTGTAGCCTGTATTGTGCAGCTGTTTTTGAAGCAGGGAAACCTTTTGTCTCCTGGGGAAAACAGAAAGTGAAATAATTAAATTTTGGAATAAATTCAAGGAATGGCTTAACAAGTACTCAGAGATCGGGGGATTCTCATGTTAATGTGTATTCTGAAATAGTACAGTATCAAGTCATATTACAGGCATATGCAACCTGCTTGGTTATAAATAATGGCTTTTTGCAATCTCAACTTTTTCTGGATTGATTCATAGAATCATAGAGTTGGAAGAGACCACAAGGGCCATCCAGTCCAACCCCCTGCTAAGCAGGAAACACCATCAAAGCATTCTTGACATATGTACAATGGTACCTCAGATTACAAACATCTTAGGTTACAAACACTTCAGGTTACAGATTCCGCTAACCCGGAAGTAGTACCTCAAGTTAAGAACTTTACCTCAGGATGAGAACAGAAATCGTGCACCGGAGACGGAGCGGCAGCGGGAGGCCCCATTAGCTAAAGTGGTACCTCAGGTTAAGAATGGTTTCAGGTTAAGAACGGACCTCCGGAACTAATTAAATTCATAACTAGAGGTACCACTGTACCTTTATATCATTCCAAACCCCTACATTCATACAATCAAATGTTTTGTTTTTATATCCTCTTATATAAATCTTATCTTGGCAACATTTTCTACCAATTTATTTCAAGTGAAGATAATTTAAACAAGTGGACTTCTACCGGTATATAATTTTATTTCTTCATAACCAAATATGCATGGGAAGAATCTGCTACATTTTAAGTTGAAAGCAAGCACAAGAAATTACAACATGAGACCTAAATTTCTAGAATGTTAAAGCTAGGCTAAACTAGAGTTTTATCATGCAAATCCTTTCTCGACCATAATGTTACCTGCTGATAATATAATCCATAAACCCATGCGCTACTAGATGCAAACGAAGAGCCTGTCTTCTGTTTTGTTGTGTCAGTGCAATGCTGCAGTCACAATTTATTCGTAACACAAATTGTTTTAGCTGTTACCCTGCAGCTTGGACAAAGTGTTGACTTCAGTACAAGCATGACAGTTTAAAACAGGTGGAAGATCTTTACTATTTAGTGTCAATCAATGTATACAGATTTCTGAGCAGGTTTTGATGTCAAATAGAAGTCTAAGTAATTAATATTCACTTATCTGCTAATGTATTATTAGACAGTGGCAAAAAGTTTTTCTTACAAGGAGCCAGTTTATTTATTTGTTTTTATGTGGAGGAGATGATGGCAGCAGTTATATCAGGGCTGAATGCAGTCCATTTGTATTTTTTTAAAAAGCCACAGATAGCAAAAGGAATAGGGTAGATACATACAAAATAGTTTATCTTTTGTTTTGTGTCCCTGCCCCCCTTCTCCTTCTCCTTCTTTATTTCTTTGTCATTCCCATGATTTATTTTCCTATTAGACTTGAAGGAAATAATATAATTTAGGAGATCCCTGGCACCATTCTTTTGACAAACAGGATCCATTGTGGAACAAAAGGAAGAAAAGGAACTGGTTTACCCATTTATTTCTGACAACATTGTGCTCACTAACCATGTCTGATATTTGAAAACATAATGGGGCTACTATGATTGAAAAGGGCAGAGCAGATGGTGATGGGAATTGCTTTGGGAAAAGGGCAGCATTGACCAAATAACTACCGTGTTTCCCCTATTTTAAGACGTAGTCATTATATAAGCCATAGCAGGATTTTAAGCGTTTAGGAAATAAAAGCCATACCCTGAAAATAAGCCATACCTCCGAGGAGCGAGACCGCTGAGTGCCCCAGCCAGCCAGCGGGACCCAGCACGCTGGCCGCGGCAAGAGTATAGAAAAGCAGTGCCCCGAGCCTCTGGGAGCCGGCAAGAGCAGGAGGCGGCTTGCCAGGTCGGCATCCAGCAGTGCGCGCGGAGCACCCTGAGCCTCTGCGAGCAAGCCGCCGGTTCCAGTGGCGGGGCGGCAGGCCGCCTCGGGCAGGCAAAAAAAGAGAGGCCAGGCTGCTGGCTCGGGCGCGCGGAGCGCCCCGAGCCTCTGAGAGTCAGCAGGACGAGGAGGAGGCTTGCCGGGTCGTCGCCCAGCAGCGCGCGCGGAGCGCCCCGAGCCTCTGAGAGCCAGCAGGACGAGGAGGAGGCTTGCCGGGTCGTCGCCCAGCAGCGCGCGCGGAGCGCCCCGAGCCTCTGAGAGCCAGCAGGACGAGGAGGAGGCTTGCCGGGTCGTTGTCCAGCAGCGCGCACGGAGCGCCCCGAGCCTCTGAGAGCCAGCAGGACGAGGAGGAGGCTTGCCGGGTCGTCGCCCAGCAGCGCGCGCGGAGCGCCCCGAGCCTCTGAGAGCCAGCAGGACGAGGAGGAGGCTTGCCGGGTCGTCGCCCAGCAGCGCGCGCGAAGCGCCCCGAGCCTCTGGGATTGTTGTTGCTGCTGCTGGCTGCCGGAGGCTCGGGGCGCTCCGCGCGCGCTGCTGGGCAACGACCCGGCAAGCCTCCTCCTCGTCCTGCTGGCTCTCAGAGGCTCGGGGCGCTCCGCGCGCGCTGCTGGGCGACGACCCGGCAAGCCTCCTCCTCGTCCTGCTGGCTCTCAGAGGCTCGGGGCGCTCCGCGCGTGCTGCTGGGCGACGACCCGGCAAACCTCCTCCTCGTCCTGCTGGCTCTCAGAGGCTCGGGGCGCTCCGCGCGCGCTGCTAGGTCGACGACCCGGCAAGCCTCCTCCTCGTCCTGCTGGCTCTCAGAGGCTCGGAGCGCTCCGCAGCGCCGGACGAAGCACTGAGCCAGCGGCCTGCTGCCTTGGTGCCTGGACCCAGCTGCTGCTGCAGCGCCGCACAGAGCGCCCAGCAGCACCCCAGCCAGCTGCCTGGCCCCTCCGAGGAGGCCTTAAGGTACAAGACACCCCCTGAAAATAAGACACCGTGTGTTTTTTTGAGTAAAAAAAAGAATAAGACGGTGTCTTAAAAAGGGGGAAACACGGTAATAACATCTAATAGCCTGCTTTTTGTTTATGGTTTAAAGAGTTCACAGAACTGTCTTCAAAGCAACTAACCAAGAGACAACCACTTCCCATCAGAGCCTCCTGAAGCTTTGTACATGGAAGTGAGGAGCTTGAGGGGAAGAGAAATGCCTAAATTTAGTCCCAACAATATATCACAAACTTAGTTGGTCTCTAAGGTGCTACTGGAAGGATTTTTTTTATTTTGTTTTGAATATATTTTAAGTTACATTCAATATGCAGAAGGACATGAAAACTATCTGAAAACTTAAAGAAGCATTTAGCTTTTAATTATTGTTGGTAATCTAGGAAAATGTCATGAAGCTAGAAATTTTCACACACTACATTCAAACATAAAACTAAGCTATGACTTCTTTAGATCAACTCTGCATAGTTTGTATGCCAAACTTTCTCTGGCCGATGTTTCTGAACAGAATCTAAAATAACGTTTTGAAGTTGGCTTGTAAACTTCAGCATGTGATAACTGGTTTATTGCAATGTTAGCAATGGCCTTCCTCATTTAATTTTTGTCGCATCACTCTTCTCCCACTCCCTACCAGGCTAGAGAGACACAAGTGTGGCTTGAAAATGAAACCACTCATGCGGCTCAGAGGGTTAGTCTCATTAACACCTCTGCAGACCTTGTTTCTCATTCTACCTGGCAACAAGCTTTCCCCACTGACAACTGAACTGCTCCTCCAGTTATGCTGCCTAGCACTGCAGCCTTACAATGGCATTTTTATTTCATAAAATTGTAGAGGTGGGAGTTCCATGAGGGTCATCTAGTCCAGCCCAAAGAGCCCATGGGCACTTGTTCCCATACCTAACTGGGAATATATGTAAAAGCACATATTTGCTCTTAGGAAGCTATACCAACAGTTCAACATATACAATTTACAGTTTGATTTAAAAAGCTATCCAAAGCCCCTACTACCACCTCATTTGTTACTTCCTGCTAACCTCCCTTGTTTGCAGCAATTACCCACAATCTACCAGTCCCATATCCTACTCAAGATATTGCTACCACCTTTTCGTCTGCTAGATATCACCAGGAAAGTTTGAGTGTTGAAAGGACAGCTTACCATAATCCTGGTGGTGAGTGGCAATTGTGGCCTGGTGCAACTGTGAATGATTTGGGAGCGGTCTTCTGGTTCCTGCACACTCCCGATGGGACATCACTTTCTCCTCCATTTCCATGTAGGTTGCTGGGGTTCACCCATGGCTGAGCCATTCATGGGCAAGCTGGGGAGCATGGCCTGCAGAGTGGACCAAAGTGAAGCCTACCGCCACCTGGCTTCACTCAGGTCCAGCTTCAATACATTTAAGTTGGCTATGCCTACACTCAGCGTAGCTTGCGATGGATTCCCCACTCTCTCACCCTAAGCAATGTGTTATGGCCCTGCCTGAAGGTGAGTGAGCAGGTCATGCTTAAGACCTTGCTATGGAATTATTTGGTTGCTATATTCAGAGCCAGGGAGGAATTTGCCTGCAGACAAATTGGGTCTGTTTGGGTTTCCCCCCCCCCTACCTCATAGCAATTGTCATAGCGGATAAGACATTGGGTTGGATCCTTATTCTAGGTGAAGGGTGGAGGGTAGGGAACACCACCCTGCCCTGCCCCAAGGAATGGGGGACCCAATTAAAGAGACTTATGTCCAGATGCCTGAAGAGGGGATTGTTCTGAATCTGATTTGAAGTACATCATAGGGTGATCCTTAACCTAGGATTGATCCTGAAGAATAATCAGCCAGCAGACTAATTCGGGATACACAACCAGTTCCTTCACCAAAACATATTGACATCTGTAATCAATAAAGTTATGGCCTATTTGTTCTCATGTTGTTTGTCCTGTGTTTATTACTCATTCCCATGCCTTGGCCCCCACTGGCTGGAGGCTCACTGCATCTGGACCCACAATAAATGTGGATCTACTATTAAAAGAGCAGCCACAGTTACTTCTGCAGTAGTGATTTGTCTATGGATTTAGGTCAAACTTCCACATTAAAATAGGAGAAATGCATCACTCACATTGACGACATTAAGTTTTATATTTATTCTTTGTTGAATTTTTAAATTATTTTTGTATTAAGTAAAGTGGTTACCCCAAAAGTAAACCTTTTTTGAGTATAAGTGAAGTATATTGGTAATATCCAATGATGTCTTTCTGGTTCAACACTGCTTGTGAAATGTAAATCCACTTGGTTCTCTTCTTCCAATGCCAGTTGCTTGCACCTCCAAAATCTGTTCTGGATCTTTCACTAACCCTCCAGAGCAGATTGGGGGTGGGTGGGTATACAGGGAGCTGCAGTCAGTGGGTTATTAATTTTGAGGTGAATTGGAAGCTACTTGTTTGTTCCTTTTCCCCCTTTCCTCTTTATTGAAAAGAAACAAAGGAAAGAAGAAGAATGGTGAAAATGAGATATTGCATTACTTTTGGGATATTTTTTTTTGGTTGAGGTAGCAATATAATTATAGCACCAGCAGCATGTCATAGATGTAAATGTTCTAGCAAGTCTCATCCAAGGGAGCAGCTGCATCAGAAGCTTCTCCCATTCCCTTTTATAAACTGGCAAATAAGCAGAAGTTCAATCAGCAGGCTGTTGAGAGGTGGGGGATAGTTTGATGTGGTAACAGGGTATTCTCTGCCCACAGCACTTGCTAATTGAGTGCAAAGCCTTGTAAAGAACTGCACACAGTGCAAACTATTTGCCATGTGGGCAGGTGGGAAACAGAAATGGGTACAGCCAGATGCTACCTGGTTTCTGTGTCTTGCACTGTGTTGAATGATAACACCTGAGGCCTTAGAAAGCTTTGTGCAGAAGCATCATGACTTCAGTTTTCAGATATCTGTATCACACAGTAGAATTTGGTATGGTGAGTATGTTTTCACATTAAAAATATATACATTCTACAAATCCTGTGAATTATTATTTTTATACTGTACTAACTTCTTTAGACCCAATCTATACAGGTCACAGAGAAATCTATTCCAGGTAATATTCTCCCTTTTCCAGAACAGATTACCACTATTCCTTCTACACTGTAACATTTTTGCAATCACTGTGCAAATAAATTTCACAAAGTTCTGTATTTTTAAGGGATCCAGAATGTCACTGGCTCTATGAGTGGTATTCTTTTGGTTAGTTTGGCCATCAAAAATTGTGCTACTGAATCCCCTTCAGTTTTCATTTTGACTTAATCCACAGCAACAATCAAGTGAAAATCCATTGCACTTCCCATGTGTTCCATTATACTATAAAATAATTTAGTTTACATGGAGATGCACTGATTCTCATTTAGTCTCAATTGGACATCTAGCTGAAACTTTATACTATAGTAAGTTCAAATCATAGTTTGTCAGCCTTATGGATAATTTTTACAGAGAGTACAACCTTTCTCCTGTTTCTTGATCTCTGGGTGGCTCTTGATGCCATTGACCATGGTATACCTCTGGACTGGCTCAATGGGAATTGGAATCCAGAGAATAGCACTGGGGTAGTGCTTTTTGGCCCCCTGATAGTTATGGGTTATGTGTGCCACAGGGCATAATTTTATCCCCAATGCTACTTAATATTTATAAAAAGTTTCTGAGGTCATTAGGAGTTTGGGGCCTCTGTTTCTCGATAACATCTTAACCAGGAGACACTGTGCAGGTCCTTTCTGGATGCAGTAATGGGGTATATGAGGGAAAATAAGCTGATGGAGGCACTGTGGGTGAGTAGTTCCTGGGTCCAAGAGATTGATTAAGTGCATGCCATAGACAGGGTTAGATTACCTCCGAAGGAGCAAGTCCAGACCATTTTACAAACTGCACCTGGTACAATAGGCCTGACCATTCCTGGACAAGAAGAGCTTGACCACAGTAGTTCATGCATTGTTGACTTCAAGTTTGGATTATTGTAGTGCACTCCATATGGGGCTTCCCTTCTCCTTGACCCAGAAACTGCAGTTAGTACAGACCATGTCAGCATATAATACCTATGCTCAGAGATCTGCACTTGCTGTGGAATCACTTTACTCCATAAGTGCCCACTCAACCACTTTGATTTGTGGAACTGGTATTGTTACTGTTGCAACATAATACACATTGTGCAGCTGTAAAAAAAAAAGGTGGCACCTCCCTTCCCATTGACATTAGGCAGGCGCCTTCACTGTGCTTTTTTTGTATCTGTTTAAAACATCTTTCTTTTGGCAAGCAAAGCCAGACATGTAGATATTGGTGTGTTTTAATCTCTCTTTTTTACTGTTATTTTTAATTATTTTTCAATGGTTTAAACTTTTTTTAAAAATTCATAATTATAATAGTTATTGTAAACTGCTTAGAGGTTATTTTGTTCAATAAAAATAAATAAATAGAAGGGATCTACTGTTATTCCTATAGAAGCCCCCAATCAGACATTTGAGTCCTAGAGAGAAACAAGGCTAAATGAAGCTGAAGGAAACTGTAGTCTTTGAACCCTTTTGAAGTGCTGAAGTGGAGGCTTCCTATGGCACCAGAATCCACTGTTAGCATAGGAAAGCAAAATTTTGCAATAAGAATGACATAAGATCCTTACTATTTACATCAAAAGCTGATCAAAATACGACCACTGGTGGTTATTTATTTATGGCTTCTGAATGAAGATTTTATTTTTGTGGATGAAAATACTCTAGCGTCTATATTGGCCAGGGTTTTTTTTAGCCAGCAGGTGTGCTGCTTACTGATATGGGCATGGAATTTGATGATGAGTGTGCATTTGGGATTGCCACCGGTGAAAAGTCTTGGCTAATGAGGGCTTTTTTTATACAAATCAATTAGCAGAGTACCATGCAGAAGACATATTCTCCCATCTGCTTATTACACTGCTAGACTGTGCTGTTTAGCACATTTACTTTGGGGAGCCTTGGTTACATCTTAACAAGAGGATAATGAAAATTCTGTTCACAGGAAATTATGTTTTAGTGGGTTTGTACTGCTTCCACTTGCTGCCTCCCCCCACTAAACTGCCCAATGTTTTGAAGACAGATACTGTAAATGTTTTTTAAAAAAATATTCAATTTCACTTGCTTATGGAGTTATCTTACCAACATTGTTAAGACATTTCTGCAATAGACAAATGGAATTTGGTACAGATAATTATAGGCACTGTAACTAAATAGAAAAGTTGGATAATTTTATAATTTACACACACATACCTATATGTTTCATTTTTTTTATTTACAGCAACTAGTCCAATATCTTTCCAAAAAGTGTGTGAAATGCCTTTTAATTCTTTCAGTTAAAACTACTTTTATGGTTTTATCATTCTTTCCCATTTAAATTAGCAAATCCATTTGGCTTCCTTATTCTCCCCTTTTAAGAGGCAATGTTCTAATACTGTGAATTTCAAATACATTAAGACTATACAGCTCAATTCTGATGCTTTGTATAAACTGTGAAGAATTCATTAATGTGCAGCTAATTTATCCACTGTTATCATTCAGTGATTTAGATTTTCCTTCCATTTTAGTTTTCCTGCATGTTGTTATGCCAAATACATTCTTCACAGTATCCTAATTAATAATAACCATTCAGTATTGATTTGAATGTATGGATTTTTGTTTCTGTTTACTTAATTCTAATAATTATTGTTTAGTTGAATTATATTCAGGATGCAAAATTAATCTTGAAGGCAATCTTTTCAGAAAACAATATATGATTACATATCCAATTATCTACTCTGTATTTTTTAAAGTGGTTTGTTCATTTTTTAATTCTCTTAACATTATTCTCAATACATTTGGATGCCTCTTAAAATATTGTCGTCAGCTGGGGTGGCAGACTTGGTTGCTGGGTGGACACTGGGCAACCTTCTGAATCCAGATGGTGGACCAAAATGTCACTTTGGTGTGACTCTGCCCATTTTTTGCTCACCACATATATTATCATGGCCAAGCTCAGCACAAGAGTTCCTGAACTGGGGGTGACAGACTTCGTCACCATGGGGATGTCAGGCACCATTTTGAAGTTACGTTAGTTGTTCAGGGTGAACATGCGTCTCAATTCACACAACAAAAAGGCACACAACATTGTTTTGCTCTCACATTTTTGTACTAGAGAAACAATATGACAAGTTCAATGCAAGTTGCTTGTATAGGATCTGCAATTTCATTTTACTCACTGGATAGATTAATCAATTAGCTAAAAAAAGTATCCACACAGGGTGTGTGTGTGTATATATATATTCAAATTCAAGTGCTTATATAATCTGAAACTAGCAAGCACCATTCACCATTCCCTTTCTCTCACTTAGAATGGAGCGGATGCATTTTCTAAAATGGTGTCATATGTGTGTTATCTCAAAAACTAAAGGTAGCATCCAATTGTGGCAGTCATTCAACACCCATTCTTAGCACACCACAACAGCCAAATACAATAGATGTTCTGAACATGTGAAGGTTGTTACACAACCCCTAGTGCAACCATTATTTTACTTAGTGACAGGTGAACTTTGTGTGCAGCCTGTAGTGCTGCAGCTCATACAACTTAAATGTTACTGTTTGTTGTAGATGCAGTGTAAAAATTGCATTTCTGGCTTGTTCTCATCAGTTCTAAGTAGTTCCAAATATACTTTCTATAGATGAAAAATTAAAATGGCACCTATAGACATATGCCAGAAACTGGTGTTCATACCAGTGAAAGTTATTCAGTCATTTTCCTTGACCATTTTCATGTATTCTTTACAGTTGCTCCATTTTTATATTTGTTTTCAGTGATTCAGGTAGGCTCATTTTCTGCCCTAGCACTCAAGGTCTGCAGGCTTTGCTTCACAGCCACTTAATTGCTTAGGTCTTTGTTCCTGCACCCAAGATTAGAGGTAACCATTGAATGTGAAGTCTTCAGTGCCCATTGATATACAGCATGCAGCCTTAGAAGTAGGATGAATTTGTCTGGCTTCATGGCTGCATGCTGTTCACTTCAATTTTCCATTAAATGGCAATTTAAAGACATGGCTCCAGGCCGATGCAGGAGAGAGTTATAAAAAGAGTTTCATTAACAGTTCAAAGTAACATAATTTGAAGCTGAGTAGGTTGTAGCCCACCCTATTTTTTGTCAGCATTTATCATTTCCATTGACTTGCAAATCAGAGCATATTTCATCTTGAGGAAAGGGATCAAGAGTTTAAGAATCTTGATTAAATCCATGTGTCTTGGGGCCAAGTCATTAAATAAAGGACAGGTGACAATTTAGGTATGCCTGTATATGTGTTTTTCTAAAAAAATGAATACTGTATCAAGTTGGCATCACTCATGTCCAGCCGATACAGTTTTCCTACCTGATCACGTAGAGGACTATTGTTTATCTCAACCATTGCTATTTTAAAAGAAAGCAATTGTGTATATAAACCAGTTTAAAACAGCAGCAGAAAATACATAATATCAATTCACATCCAGTACAGATATCAGCTAGGAAATCTCCAATTAGCAGACTCATTGAAAAAGTGATGAATTTAGCAGGCACAGAAAAGACAGCAGAGAAGCTACTGGGATGGTGTTACCACACTAAAATCCTGATTCTCACATCAAGTAGAACAGGCCTGCTGATAAGACGGGTGCATCCTCCTGCAGAGTGCAGCGATCAGTTGCATATGTAGGCTATGAAGCAATCTTTTACATATCCTGGTTCTAAGCCATATAATGCTTTATTCATCAACGCCATCACCTTGAACTTTTCCCAGTAGCTGGTTGGTAGCCAATGAATTCTTTCAGCATTGATGTAACATGATGGCAATCAGGGGTGCCACCTTGAATAAAATATGGGGGGGGGGGCAGATAAGCCCCACCTGACATAATTGATCACAGGATGTGGTGCATACACACCATTTGAATGGCAATGTTCATCAACTTTGAAGGGGGCAGCCCCCTCAAATATTTTATTGGGAGGTGAAGACTCCTCAGCTCCTAGGAGTTTGCTCCTACGATGGCTGTATTCTGACCCAGTGAGCTGTCTCAACTGCTGCATTTTGCAGTAGCTGCAGCTTCCAGGTCAGCAAGAAGGTATCTGCACATAGAACATATGACAGTAAAGATGTAAGCAGGCATGAGGTGTGCACAAGATACACACTAGGTTATCAAAGGAGAATAAAATGATGGGTGCCCAACACATTTATTCATAACTTCCTTCTCTTAACTACTGCTTGTCACATTTTCAATACGGTTGGAAAGGGGGCAAGGTTCCATATAGAAAGATCCTTGAGGAGGCCCAGCTTTCTGCTTTGGATCTGCTAATTGTGTAAGAAGAATAGCAGTTGATCCAAGCCCCATTTTCATTTTGCCCAGTAAAATGCTGGGCATTGCTACACTAAATAGCAATGATTTGCTGTAGCTGAACTTTCATGCATTTCTGGAGTGCATTAGCTAATCTGGCTAATGTTCTTCAGAGGGGGGGAAAGCATGTTCTTTTGGAGGAAAATTACAGGTTCCAGCAATTCCCTTGCCCTCCTTTTTATAGCTTCCTGTTTGAAAGGGTAGCTTTCTTAATACAAAGAGCATCCCTAACAGTCTTCAGCTCAGAACGATTTTATGTCACAGTGTCTTGACCTTTCCCTGGGAAAAATATTACCTAAAAAGGAAAAGAAATGTGGTTTCCTTCGGGGCTTTAAAGATTCCAGTGATCATTGTCAGCTAACTATCCTTTCTGCTTAATGTGTTGTCAGGTTCCACTTACAAGAGCCTTGTATTAGGTCCATAGCATATCTTATGTCCCAACCTGCAAGGTAATTTCCCCCCTCTTTAACCTTTGTTGATCTCTTTTGCCTATGCAAAGTGGGTTTTACACATGTATATATTCAGGTCTTTTTTATATAAAAACGTTTAGAGGTTCTCTCATTTTTCTACTCATATTGAAATGCTGCCCCACAATGAGGCCAAACTTAGATTCATAAAGTGTTTAGGGGTATGCGTACCCCCTCGTTCCCCCAGAAAAAAAGCACTGTATATAGTCTATTTTACATAAAATGCTTCAGAGATTTACAGAAGTAATGGGGAATTACATTAGGCTTTGCTTTATAATAATTTTTTTATTTCTTTGCAGTTAGCAGTATTGCATGAGGTTTTTTTTTAAAAAAAATTATTTGCAGTTAGCAATATTGCAACACATTTGAAACAAGCAAAGCGAACACAAAGTCATTCAACTTTCTACTAGCGTATTTTACAGAAGTATAGAGTACTGTAGGTGTGTATGCAGAATCAATTTAGATCCACTTTTTAAAGATGCAGCTAAAAGCAAGCTACGCACACATAGGCATTTTTCAGCTGGGTAGGAAACAAATTCACGAAGCAGTTATTCATTTTTGTGATACTAAAATAGAATTAGTAGTAACTAATTATCACTATCACAACATTTATATAATTTGTTAATTGCTGTTCTGGTTCTCCCTTTCTCTCCAGTTGCCATGTCAGATAAACAAGAAGGTTGCAAACACCTACACATTTTGTATCAATTTAATTAATTTGCATTGCACTCTAGCAGCAGGAATCTGCTCAATAAATGTTAGCAATGCTCCTTGAGGGATTGAGTAGGCTGATGTATCAAATAGGATTTTTTATTTCTTAATGCTTAATGCTTGTAAGTCTATTGCACAGTAGACTTTGCCTAGAATAATCAAGGACTGACATCAGGTTTGTGGCATCATGTTTACTTGGAGATACCGGTAATTGGATAAGGGTGAGTATTTATTTTTTGAAAGGTTTATCTCTAAATATACTCTAGCTGGGTTCATTCAACATATTTGCCCAATGAAGAATATATTTGTTCCCTGATGTATATTCCATCTGGTATTACTGCAGGCTAAGCTGTTAAATTTCAGTTATTGGCTGAGGCTGTTTGTTAGAAGTGATTTTTGTTTTGTTTTACACAGGATACAGAACTGCACACAACTAGACACTGGTGTTTTGTTTTTAAAACATACTGCATATTTAAGATGCACACCACAATGTTTAATCATCTGATATAGTACTCTCAGTTTTAAGAAACAACCTGAACGGAATGTATTACCTTAGATTTTATCATATATTAATTTTGCATCCAGGACAACCCAAGAGAATGAACCATGCTCTCTTGTTAGTGCTGTCCTCTGGCAGGAAACTCATTGACCCAATAATGTCCCCTGATGAATGGCATCGTCTAGCTGTCCCCAGCCTAGGTCATTTCTTACATTTTAAAAATTCTTACATTTTAAAAAACAAAGCTCAGGTGGAGAGGTGGAGTGAGGAATTATATACACTCTACTTACTAAGCTCCAACCTATCCCTTTCTTCTTGGCACCATTTTGGGGATGTTTAGTAAAGCATTGTATGTACACCCTTGTCTGTCCAACCTTTCTTCCACACAGAAAAAGTACAAGCTAGAGGAGTATCCTTTTCTCCTTTGTAAGTCTAGATGTGCTCCTTCTTTTTGTCTTTGAGGCAAGACCAGCTTCCATGAGGTGAGGGTGAAGCAATTTGCCTCAGGCAGCAGATTCAACCCCGTCCCCGTCCCCTGTTGCACCACTGCCATCCCCGCCACCACCACTGCAGCGCCCTTGCCCTCACTGCTATGCCCTCAGCACTGTGTCATGAGGGTGCAGTTGTGGTAGCGAGGTTGATGTCAGAACAGATACAATGGTGGAGGCAGAGGAGGGGGTGCTGTGCAGGGAGCAGGGAGGGAGATCTGTGGGGAGTTGGTGTTGGGGGGCAGTGTGGCATTTTTTCTACAGCAGCAGAATGTCCTGGGCCACACCTTTTCTGAGGAGGCAGGATAAACTCAAAAGTGACAGGAAGGAAACGAAGACCAGATAACACCAAGAGTTTCTCTTCCGCGTAATACTTATTGGTCTGTTTTTATTTCACAATTTTTCCTGTTGGTTCAACAGAAAGTTTGTCAGAAATGTTGATGCAATGTACAGCTCTTCCAACAATATGCAAAATTATTTTGACTAGTAATAAACTTTAGTCATCATTGATTTTAGGAAAGCATCACTGTCTCCCAGAGACAGGTTTTTCTATTAAGCGGAGAACACCATAAAATCTTACCATCTCTATCTTTTGCCTTTTCCTAGCAAGTAGTCTATATAAATAGGTGTACATTCTGCTTCATGGGAGTTATCTAATGTATTTTACCAATGTAGTGTATATGAGTCCTATCAATGGCACAAGCACCAATAGCATTTTTCCTGGTGAAACTACTTTTAGACTGTGTAGTAGTAAGTAATACTGAATTTTTTTTAAAAAAAGATCTTAATTTATGCAGTTACTACTCTTTTTCTATCAGATTTGGGGAATTTGAATGTTCAATTTGTTGCTTTTATGCCTGCAGGAGAACTTTAATCTTAAATCTGCCCATGCCACACCTGAGTACCACTTCCTGTTCTGAATCAGGTATTAAGCAATGGCTGTAACAAAATAGGATTATGAGTCACTTACACGTCAGTCAGTCTTACACATGGTTGGTAAAGATACCTGCATGCAATTAGTAAGTTTTTATTTACAACAAATCTAATGTTAAAGTTGACAGTTCCATTTATTTCTCTGGCGTTTTTAGCCATTTGGTGTGTGTGCAGAAACAGTTTGTATGAGTTCCTATCTGAGGGTGTGTTCGATATCCCTGAGTGTGCTCTGCATGACCACTTACCTTGAACAGAAGCTCAAGGTGAGTAGGATGAAAAGCAGGAAGTCAACAGGTTTCTTTTTCTTAAGAGGAACTGAGAAGTAATAACTGTTCTCTTGGATGTCTACCTTCAATTTCATTACATCTTGCAAAGGCACTTCAGAGAAAGAAAACCCCAGGGTGTTGTGCCCAGGTTTTTAAAGTGAAAAAACATGACGTTTGTTAACAGCATCATTTTTTTCTTTCATGTTAAAAGGTTTAAACAAAGTGTGGTGATTGCTGGAGCAAAGTGAAATGTGAACTACTATACTGTAAGCTTTTATACTAGGTTATGTTTTCCCCTACAACCATTTATTTTTCCTTAGCACTCTCCACTCTATTTGTTGCAGTCCTCTTCAGTTGCCTATGGGTATTGTGGATTGTTGTTTTAAGAATTAGAAAAGGCCACGTTGGCTTATAGAAATAACCCTTAAGCAAGGGTAATGGAAAAGACAGGGTTGGCCCTTTTCATTACAATAATGACACTTGATTTCAAGGTTGTCATGAACTGACATGTGGCTTTGCATTTCACATAGCACCTGCTCATTGTGACCAGAAGGCTTTAATATAACATGACATTGTGCCCAATGTGGAGGCAGGGAGAGGAAAGAAAATACTAGGCAAATATGTGGCTGAGGAAGAACTCAAGATGATCCAGAAGGCGCGAGAAACATAATCAGGGCGGGACAACCACATTCTTTTACTTATAGATGTGTAAAAATTATGAAGATATAAATATATATTCCTCCTGTAGTAATAATATCACTATTTTAAAATAATATAAATACAAAAATGATATCATACGCTGCATTTTACAGAACAAGAAGATAGGTCATTTAATGCTGTGCGCCTGGACCTGTCTTTGAGGTTATGCAGTTCCCAGCTCCATCCTCAACATTCTTGCTTTAGATGTGAATGTCTGAGCCAAAAAAAAGCCCATGCATGTAGGTTTCATTGAAAGCTGGGAACCTGATTTAGTGTTCGTCATATATTGGCCTCCCAGTTTTGACGTCCATGCTCAATGTGTGGATGTCAGGGATGGGCCCAGGGAGGCATGTGGTCCCATTCAGCACATGGACACCCCCTTGATGAAGTTAATGCATGAAGGGATCCACATTCTGGCTATAATTAATTAATTAAATCTGTATAGCATACAGTTGCCATATGTCCTGATTTTCCCGGACACGTTCTCTTTTTGAGAGGTAAAATATGAGTCTGGGAGGATTTTTTTTTAACTTGGCAAAATGTCTGGGGTTTTTTTTTTGTTTGGTAGCAGGCAAGCATTGGGGCACCTTTGCACGGCTCTGCTGGGGAATGGGAAGGTTCCCAATCCCCAACTGAACTTGCTCCGGTGCTCCCCCCCTCTCTCCCTGGTGCTCCCCCCTGCTGTCCTCTTCCCCCCTTCCAAATACTGTATGGCAACCCTAGTATAGCACCCTTCATCATAGATCTCAGGGTGGCTCACAGCATAAGTTTTTTTTAGTTGAGAATAAAAACAAAAGTAGCACAGGGACATCAGAAAAAGAGATGGTAGGCCATAAATGTGACTGGTATTTCAAACAATTCTTTGTTGTACACAGTTGTAGCACAAAAGCATCATAATGTGATATGTCTCTTACATTAAAAAAAAATACAGCTGGAAAAACAATTTAGTGCTTTTTTTAAAAAAAAAAGGGGGGGCATAAAATATTGCTCATCACAAAGGTTATATGACTGTGTCATTGCCACTGACACCCAACCTTTTTTTAAAAAAATAGAAGAGTAGTGCTAAAGGCTTCTGTAGCTGTGGAGGTTCTACTACCCTTCCATTCTTCTAACAAAAATAGTTAGAAAAAACACAGGGAAAATACAGGATGAGAATGATGGCATGGGTGCTCAGTAAAAAGCGAGTGAATGAAAAATGCCTAGTGTTGTTGTTGTTGTTTAGTCGTTTAGTCGTGTCCGACTCTTCGTGACCCCGTGGACCATAGCACGCCAGGCACTCCTGTCTTCCACTGCCTCCCGTAGTTTGGTCAAACTCATGTTCGTAGCTTCGAGAACACTGTCCAACCATCTTGTCCTCTGTCGTCCCCTTCTCCTAGTGCCCTCAATCTTTCCCAACATCAGGCTCTTTTCCAAGGATTCTTCTCTTCTCATGAGGTGGCCAAAGTATTGGAGCCTCAGCTTCACGATCTGTCCTTCCAGGGAGCACTCAGGGCTGATTTCCTTAAGAATGGATAGGTTTGATCTTCTAGCAGTCCATGGGACTCTCAAGAGTCTCCTCCAGCACCATAATTCAAAAGCATCAATTCTTCGGCGATCAGCCTTCTTTATGGTCCAGCTCTCACTTCCATACATCACTACTGGGAAAACCATAGCTTTAACTATACGGACCTTTGTCGGCAAGGTGATGCCTAGTGTAGAGGCTCCCTTAATCCATTTGCTCAGGGTTATTTCTGCAACAAATTTTAGAGGGTCCATCTATGCAAGTCCCTTGTCCATGCGTCTAAGAGATAACAAAATGCTGTGCTCTATATTATAAATGCAGAGGAAGACCACAGCAGCTACAGACGTGTGTGCAATTTGTTCTGCATTTTTTTGCCAGGCTTTTGTGGCATGTAGGGATGATTGATAATAAACTTGCCATTTTTATTTTTATTTTAAATCTAAATATGCTGAGGCACAGCCAAAGGAAAAGCATACAGATGTGTTGATAAAGCATATGGCCATCCATATGTAAAAAAAAACAATCAAATTAATTCATGGTTAAATCCTTGAGGTGTAGCATATGCAAAAAGGTTCCCTGAAATGTTCCCAACAAAGCTGGAAAAAGACATTCAAATGAAAGGAAGGAAATAAGTAAGAAATATGCACTTTGAGTTTTTAAAATGAATATATTTAATTATTAGAGTAAAGCAAGGTTGTTGTTGTTGTTTTTAGAATTGCCCAGATCCACTGTTACACACATACAAATAATTCAATTAAAAGAAGGATTGATTGATTCAAACACAAATCGTTTCAGCACACCTATTTACACTAAATATCTACTAAAGTTATTGTAGGAAAATCCTGTTGATTTTTAATGGAAAATTTTTCTTGAAAGTATGGTTTTGCTAAATATTTTCACTGCAGTGCCTTTTTTGGGGTGGGGCTGCAGGAGGGTTGTGCTTACTACTTACAGTTTCTAAATTCTCTGCACATTTTTTGGACTATAATGTGTGTGTGAGCGGGAGCTGTGGCAGAAACTCTGTGTGTCTTATCAGACTTGCACACACTTTCTCCCTTCTCATCCTCTGTGACCAGGAGAAGGGAGTTTTGAAGCTTTGTGTTTAGTAAACCATGGTTCATCATTTCAGCTCATCTGGGAATTGTGGGTTTAATCCAACTATGGTTAGCTTTCAAACAAATCAACTTCAAACCATGGTTTATTAACCTGTTGTTTAAATTAACCATGGGTAATGTCAACCCTAGGTGCTCATTTGGATGTATTATAATTAACCAAACTCAGAAGTGATAATTTCTAACTCCTCCTTTTGGCTCTGTTGGAGGAGGAGAGGAGAAGGTTCGTTAACATGAAACCTGGCCACTTCTTCGGTTAAAACCTTCAGCAACTTCAAACCCAATAATCTACAAATCTAAGGAAGATTGGGGAAGGGTGTTGTGTAGTTCAATGGCAGAGTATCTGCCTACAAAAACTCCTAGATTCAACCCCTTGAATAACCAAGTGGGGTTGGGATTTCCTTTGTCTGAAACCCTGAAGAGCCCCTCCCAGTCAGAGTAGACAACACTGAGCTAGATCAGAGATGAGCAATCCCAGGCCAGGGGCCAATGCAACCATCTAGGCCCATAGCTGCCAAGTTTTCCCTTTTCTCACGAGGAAGCCTATTCAGCATAAGGGAAAATCCCTTTAAAACAGGGATAACTTGGCAGCTATGTCTAGGCCTCTTTATCTGGATTCTTCCCAGGCTCGCAGCCTCTGTTTCCTACCCCTAGTTTGTTGCCTGGCTGCAAAGTGTCATTGAACTCTGATCAATACTCTTGCTGGCCCAGATGGAGGAT
Source organism: Zootoca vivipara (assembly GCF_965207765.1). Lineage (NCBI taxonomy): Eukaryota > Metazoa > Chordata > Lepidosauria > Squamata > Lacertidae > Zootoca > Zootoca vivipara. The sequence continues at coordinate 62,333,914 of NC_142586.1, forward strand.
AAAGAGGAGTGTGTAAGTGTATGCAGAAACTAACTTATTGTAGAAAGACAAAATTTACAAAATTTACTCTGCCCATTTTTGCTCCTGCCCCCGACTAGCATATGCCCCACCAGAAGGGAATGTGGTTCTTGGTTTGAAAATTGTTACCCATTCCTGAGCCTGATAGACCTGATTCAGTATAAGGCAGTTTCCTATGTTCCTATTATATTTGGGCGGGGTGAGCTTTTGAATTTATTCATAGCATTCAGAAGAAATGAAACATGCATGCTTATTGTTAGATACACATAGTAATGTATAGATTGGCATGCAATGGATGATTATTTATACCTTATGAAGGGAATGATCAGTCTTGCCCATTTCTGTGGCGCCTCCATTTTGCTTCCAGAGAAGGTTCGTAAATTATGCTGTCAAACATCGTTTATTAGGGAGGCAGCTTACCATGCAAAAGTGTGTCCAACTGTTAGTTGAAACAAATAGGCAAATGACACTTTGCCCCAGCCCGTGACTGAAAAGAAATTGGGCTATGTAAAGTTCATGTCACAATTTGTTTTGCCATTTGTTGGGTGTAATTAATCTAATATAGAGAAATGGTGTTTTTCCCCTCCTCCTTTTCTTCCTGAATTGGAAACAAAATATCAAATCCAAGGCCAGTCCTAATTTTATAATTATTTCAACTTGGTTACAAACAAGTACAAATAATAATGTTTGTAATTCCTTCCTTTTTATATACTTTTAAAATATTCAGTATCTTCCAGGTGCGCCTGTGGGTGGGTTCTATTCAGCATAGTGGGGCTTCATTCAGGGGGGAAATGTGTATGTTCAAATCATTTTTGTTTTCATTGTAAGCTGATGGCCATTGTAATAACTTATCAGCTCTCTTTTGAATGCCAGTTTATAAAATATGAATTGTCCAGAATGAATGAATACTTTCTCTGCATAGCAAAGTTTTTTTGTAAGATTTTAAGAGAGGCGTTCATAAATACTTGCAGCTGTCTTTGGACAACAGAGAAACTGAAAGTTAACCAAAAGGCCTAGGGAAGGATGACACCCAATTATCCAAACAGGTATCCCCATTGCATGTCCATTTGCAGTTAAGGGGAAAATCCAGTATGGAACTAACTTTCAGTTTGCAATATTGATTGATTTTCAAGTCAGCCACCCAACTTTGTTTTTATGGGAAAATGGGAGAATCCATCTTACAATGTAAGAATAGTACTGAACAACAAACATGTATTGGTCAGTAGTATTACGTGTTCATTCAGTGTGCGTGTATGTACACCAAGTACCCTTGAATTTACACTTCCTAACTTGAATGAGTTAACAAAAACCACTCTGTATTCCATAAGAAAAAACAAGTGAAAGTCAGCAAAAAGGGAGAACTTGAATTGGTAAAATATACCATTAGTCTGAACATTTGGCATTCCAAGTACAGTGGAACCTCGGTTTATGAACACCTCGGTTTATGAATTTTCGGTTTATGAACGCTGCGGACCCATCTGGAACGGATTAATTCATTTTCCATTACTTTCAATGGGAAAGTTCGCTTCAGTTTATGAACGCTTCAGTTTATGAACAGACTTCCGGAACCAATTACACCCATGCTTCAGTTTATGAACGCTTCAGTTTAAGTACTCCGCGGACCCATCTGGAACGGATTAATCCACTTTACATTACTTTCAATGGGAAAGTTCGCTTCAGTTTATGAACGCTTCAGTTTAAGTACTCCGCGGACTGTCTGGAACGGATTAATCCACTTTCCATTATTTTCAATGGGAAAGTTCGCTTCAGTTTATGAACGCTTCAGTTTATGAACAGACTTCCGGAACCAATTGTGTTCATAAACCGAGGTACCACTGTACTGTAGAACATAATTCATTATGCCCCAGAATTACTTGTTCTAATAAATGATGCTGAAAGCTTCTGATAGCCTCTTTACACAAGCAGTGTCTTTGCTGCTACCTGAGATGACTTAGAAAATAGTGTCCATCAGTCCTCCTCATTTGTTATTGGCCTATAAGCATATTATAGTGCTTTTCTCTAATTTTATAAAAAGGAAGTTAATCATGAATGCAGCACATAAAATCAGTCCCATGACAAACATATCCTCAACCCCTTTCATTATTGTGAAACATTGTGAGAAATATTTATATCCTCTGTGTGTATAAAATACTGCAGCTGCAAGCAATGACCAGGTGGAAAGCAACAAAATGCCCAGAAAAATCCAGGCATATGGCAGCCCATGTTGGTAGTGTCATTATTTCCACTTTTCCTCCTCAGAAATCGCTCAAAAACGGCCAATTTCTTTGCGATTTTGCAAAAATAGTTCAACAACTTTTCTGTCCAGGTTTTCATTTTTTGAAATATGGCAACCCTATCCTAGTTGTCTTCCTGTTTCCATTGAAGAGTTCTGCTGCTTAACAAAATAAAAACCAATCTGGAGCCCTCACAATGTCTTCACATAGGATAACTCAGCTTGAACCGGAACTTGTTCTTTCTTTCTCTCCCCAAGCAGCTATCAAACTCCTTCCCTCCAAGATCCATATTACTTACAAAGCTTGTCTTCATTCCCTAGCCTTGGAATAATTATTTTTACCAAAGACAATTCCATAATCGAGGTAACACTCCTGGTGTTCCTGTCCCTTTTCTTGGGCTTTGAGCTTCAGATAACCAATGAATTGAATCCAGATACTTTGGTCCCCGCTCAGATGCTTCATTCCATGAAATGGTGGGAGTTTCCCACATAGCTTTCCAAGGGAAATCTTATTGCAGATCAGTATGGGATTGTGACAACAAGGCTTTGCTCATAGGGTTCTAATCTGAACCATTTTCATGGAGTTACTGGTTTTATTTCCCTGTCCAGAAATGCACTGTTCCCCACCCCCACCCTCCTCCTCTCGTGAAATTGGAATTCTGTATTGTGTGAATTTCTGCTCTTGTTGACGGAAGGACAGCCAGACCCACCCTCTGTTAGACTGAATCTAGGGGGGCTGCAGCGTTTTCATGTTCAAAGTTTTTCAGTATATCTAGGTGTCAATGCAATTCCTTGCCAGCAGTGCAGATTTTCAGTCAGATTCTTTTTATTTGCTGAAGAAATACTACATATAATCTAAGTACAATATTAAACTATAAAATCAAACAGAATTAAGGAATCCATTGGGATCTTGTCCTATAGGTTTAATAATGAAACTTAAAAACAAACAAACCAGACATGTATTTTAACATCCCTATATGCAAGACAGAATCAGACTCATGTAAATATAAGATGGAAATCACTAAAAGAAAACATTAAATTACTGCAGACATTTATGATAACCTTTTACAATGCAAGATGATATTGTTCACATTCATGCTTCAAGTCAGAAGTAGATAGACAAGTGCGCACTAAAACTGAACCTACCTTTCATATTTGCTTTAAACAGTACAAAATCCATTTAAAAAGAGGAAAGAACATCAGCAATATTGTCACAAAAAGAATAAAGCACCCCACTGTTAACCTTTTTTATTATAAAAAAGTTTACAGCCATGTGATATGAATAGAAATTATTAGCTGCTATAAAACACGAAATACTTAATAACAACTGATAAAAGTGGTGCATTTTTATGGTTTGCAGATTAGTCCCTTGGTAAGATGTTGCTACTAGATAACCCAGAAATTCTGTTTTTTCTTCTTCTTTTCTTTTAGGATTATCATTGGTTCCTTCTTCTCCCTTGTTTTCTTCCTAATAATGTTAACATAGCTTTGATTTATCATTCCGCTAGTCTGAAGAACAATTTCCAATAATCACATTAAGCATGCTGATATGCCCACAATGATGAGGGTTCACTATCACAAGCTGAGACAGGTTGTCCCATCAAGAAGTTCTTGCAATATTTAGTCTAAAACTTTTTTCATGTGCTTTAAAACCATTGCTTCCATTGCTACCTTCTAAAGCAAGAGAGAACCTATTTCCTTCATCAGTTTATTTGGCAGTCCTTCAAATATTGGAAGATGGTTATCATATCACCTCTTAATTATCCAGTCTAAACATACACAAGTCCTTCAGCGTGGCTTCCAGGCCTCTCACCATGTTTGTTGTCATTTTCTGTATATGTTCCGGGGAGGGGTTGAATCACTGGTTGCTAACCTGGACACAAGTGAAGAGTAAAGTTAAGTAACATATTTTCATTCCTTTCTTCATTTATCATGACCTCTTCTTCTCCTTTCTGTGTCATGGGTTCCATGGTGCCAACGAGAATGGGATAGGGATGACAAAATCTGGCAGAGGAGGAGGATACAGAGTTGAGAAGTGGGGGAAAGCGAAGCAATGACTTGGGTGAAGTTCTTTATTGCTAGACATCACAGAAGGAGAGAGGGAGCTGTCTGAGCCAACCCCTACTCTATTCCTTGAAAGTGAAGTTCTTATGGTAGCTGACCAGCCAGCAGGGCTCGCTAAGTCAGAGGTGGTTGAAGAGTCAGAGGAACTGACTCTGGCCCCAGGGCCAAGGAACAGACATGGCCTACCTGCAAGAGCACATACTTTCAGTGTAGTCTTATCACTTGGGACAAGAAACACAATAATGACTAGTCCCACCCTGTTCTTCGAAAGTTGTGTGGAACAACATCTTTAAATTGGGACAATTGCTTGGCTATCTTCTAGCCATTAATTTTAGGACTCTGCTTACATATTTAGGAATCATATATCCTGTACTTTGAACTAATGCTGGGACTGATTTTGTGAACAAAGGTTTCATGTTTCCTTGAGCTCATAGTCCAAGTATGGTGTCTGATTGTGGAACATTCTTTGTTTTGTGTAGGTATAAACTGAAGAGCACAACTGTTTCTGCTTTAGTGGCAAAACTATTGTTAATGTAGAGTGGTCTATTTTTGTTCTGAAATTATTCTTGTGGGCAATAGGGAATGTATTGATTCATTTTTATAATAGTGGGATTTATTTTTGCTGCTTTAAGTTTGTTTAGGATTGCATCCATGCAGCCTAGATATGTTTATTTGGAAGTAGGCATGGAAGGATGTGTCAGTCTCTGTTCTCTCTGTTTCTTATTTATTTAATCTTAAATTCAGTTTTTCATATTTTCAGCAATTTGTCATTTTTTTATGATAAAAACATCTTCATGAAAATTTCCTCGGCATTTTAGTGTGAATTTATCCTAATAGACACATTTTTATATGCAACGTTGACTAATGTACACATCTTTGTAAGCAAGTTTTCATAATATAGTGCATTTTTAGGCTATTTTTTACTACTATCATGATCTTTATAACATAATATATGCATTTTTGTAAACATTGGTTGGAGAACTGCATTGCAAATTTGTGTTTTAACCCGCATATTATTGTGTTTCAGTACATTGCTTTAGAACATGCAAATTTGATAGATTTGCTTTAAATGTGTATTGAATTGAATTTTTCCTCCATCCCTACTTATAAGTAAATTCAACCAAATACAATTGACTTTGCTCCCAAGTGTTCCTGAAAATGCAATCTGAATCAACTAGGAATAATCTACTCAGAAAAGTCCTTTTATTTAAAAAAGAGAGCATATTTCCACAGTAACTTATTTTAAGTGGACTTCAACCTAATTGACTTCTCAAATGATCTCTTGAGTGCGTGTGTGTGGCTGCCTCTCTTATCTTCTACTTTTGTCCCTTGTCTTTCCTTCACTTCTCTGCATTGTAATAGAAATTCAATGAGGGATATGAGGGTGCTGGTGCACAATCTTTCACCTCTGACAACATGTACAGTAAGCTGCACACAGCTGTCATGATAATGACAAGTCTGGTGCACCAGGATAATTGGGTACTTGAAGAAGATTCATAAGGCAATATGCTGCACAGCAATGTGTTATGCCCTGGGGCAAGGTGGAAAAGAGAGAGGGTACCAGATAGGGTCGGAAATCTGCTCTTGATAAATAATAATCTAGTTACATGATGCAGTGATGTGATTTTGTTTGTCTGTAAAGTATCTTCCTGTACATTCTTTTTTTTTGACACAGAATTATTTTAAGGGTTCCAGAGCTGTCTTGTAGTACATATAATATCAAATTCCATTTTGCAAACAGTGGAATCAAAACATCCCAGTGGAATGACTCTCATATCTATTAGATGTCTTCTGAGAAGAGGAAGTTTGACATCTAAGCAAACTCTGTGTGGCTATTCTGACAGATTGTTATTAAGAAACAGCAAGCTCTGATTTTATTAGTATAGCGTATTGTTGTCTCATCTGTAAATTAGTGAATTTTGTTCGCTTGTTACAAGTTCTGCCTAATTTTGAGAAATTTGTCATTGCTAAAGAGATTCATATTTTGTGAGCATTATGTGCACTATATCAGAACATGATTCCTTTTCCTGATAGGGATACCATTCAGCTTTACTGAATATATTTGTCACATAAATAAACTCTAGAGTAATTTCAGAGCCATGTATTTTGTTTGTTGATGGCTGCCAATCACTTACTGTACTAATAAATGTTAGTGCTGTGCTGAAACCTACCCTCAATTTCTCTGAATTGGCATCACTTTTTCTGCATCATTTTCGGGGTGCTTTATCATTTATTATTATTGTTACTATTGTTATTGTTTTTATTTGAGATGTGTGATAGTGGAGTGTGTTTTACTTTATATTAAACATTTATCCAGTTTTCTGCAGTCTCCCTGGAAGCCCCACAGGAGAGCTACCTCATGATACTGTATATTACAGGAGTCAGCAAGCTTTTTCAGCAGGGAGCCGGTCCACTGTCCCTCAGACCTTGTGGGGGACCGGACTATGTTTTTTTGTGGTGCAAAATGAACGAATTCCTATGCCCCACAAATAACCCAGAGATGCATTTTAAATAAAAGGACACATTCTACTCATGTAAAAACACACTGATTCCTGGACCATCCGCGGGCCGGATTTAGAAGGTGATTGGGCCGCATCCAGCCCCCTGGCCTTAGTTTGCCTACCCATGATATATTATGAGCTTGAAAGCTGGACAGGTTGAGTACAAAGTGTCTGAGCTTAGTATGCTAGCTGTTTTGTTTTTTAAAAAAGAAAGTTCTTCCTTTTACCTTATAAAACAACGGGAGCCGATGTAGTACCCTCCATCTGTTGTTGTATTCCAACTCACATGGCTCACATGGCTGATGGTCAGGGCTGATGGGAGCTTTGGTCCAGCAACATATGGAGTACACTATGTTGGCTACCCTTGTTCTTTTTTTAAAAAATCACTGAATTCTTTAAAAATGACCAGAATGCTCTTTTTAAAAACCAACACTGAATAGCTATCTTGAGCATGATGGACAACCTCTTCATCTCCTCAGGCTTATAGTAAAGCCAAGTGAGGACATACTGGGGTTTTCAGGAAGTATGGGCATATGGGAAGGTGGCAGAATGCAGACCATTGAAGTGATTGTTTGCAGAATGAAAGGACTCTCAGCAAAGTCCTTGACCACTTGGGAAAAAAATAGTAATATGAATACATATATTACAATAGTAATATAAAAAACAACAAAAGCTCTGCAGCACACCCATGAGAATGTCATTGAATTTTTCTCACCCCTTCTGTAATTTTCAAATGCATTTTCTTTTCTCATAAATTGAGAAAAAAAGACTGAACAATTTTTCACACTAGGACATACCATGGTGGAGTTCAACATTGCGCTGTTACAATTGTTCCGTCAGTGAAAGTATTTCTGCTTGCCAAACTAAACAATCTCCCTTTTCCACCCACCCCCATTCACTGTTCTGGGGGTTCTCCTGATGCACCAGAGCCAATTTCAGGGGGAAATCCCTGTTCCACTAGCACAGGCATATACAACCTTGGCTCTCCAGATGTTTTGGAACTACAACTCCCATGATCCCTGACCACTGGCCCTGTTAGCTAGGGATCGTGGGAGTTGTAGTTCCAAACCATCTGGAGAGCCAAGGTTGCCTATGCCTGCACTAGCAGGACTCATTGGGTTGGCTGCCACTATTGCAACTACTTAGTCAAATCTTGCCCCATGTTTTTACAGGGAAAATGAAGGGAACTGGGAAACCTGGGATGCACCTTATAAACTAGTGAGAAAAGTACACTTTGATTTGAAACACACTGAAATCAGTGGCATGCTGTTAACACCATGCAGGCACCAATTCATTCTTAAGTATATACTTTTTAAAAAGATGAAACATGTATTTGAACTCACCACATCACTCATCATAAATAAATATTATGTTTTTATATAGTGTCATATACAGCTCAAGCATCTTCTAAATTGTGAACCTCCCAATTATAGCTTTTGCATACCAAAACTGATACTATGTACCAGTGACAGTGCTTGAAAGCAATAAACCATTTACTGTTGCCCAGGAAAAGGTTGTATGCTTGAGTGACTATTTTAGCATTACCAATTTGCGCTATTACTGAAAACGAAATTTGTATCAAGGCAGTCTGATTCCCTTGAGACTAATGAGCCTGATATGCTCCATAAAGTACAGGGAACACATTTTAAAAGCCTAAATGGTGAGGTGGACTGTGCTTGCTTTACCCTTCACAAAGGAACAGAGATACAGCTTACAATGCAAAACTGAGCTATCTTTGTGTCACCCAACTGCAACATTTGGTAAAATGCTCTGTATCATTAAATCTGCACCCATATTATGATTTTCGATCACAGATGTACAAATATCAGCATGGAGCAAACCTATTGCCACGTTGCCCCCACTTTTGTCCTCATACTGTACTTCAATTTTGTCTCTCTCTCAGCGACAAATGATCAGACACCACTGCTTGTTGAAATGGAGAGGAGAATATCCTGGCACCCGAATGACCTTCGCCATAGAACACCTAGATGTGCTAAATATTTTATCCTGCAGCCTAATGCAATCACACACACACACACACACACACACACACACACACACACACTTTCCATTCCTGGGCAAAGTGATTAAGTGGGTGGTTGCTGGACGATGTGAAAAATTTGGATTCCTTCCAGTGGGGACTCAGGCCCCATTATGGGACTGAAAGCACCTTGGTCATGCTGGTCAAGGATCTCCAGCGGACTAGGGACAGAGGTGAAAGCTGTTTCCTGGTTCTGCTGGATCTCTCGGCAGCTTTTGATACTATCGACCGTGGAATCCTTTTGGACTGTCTTGGGCAGTTTGGAGCTGGGGACACTGCTATGCAGTAGTTCTACTCCTTCCTCCTGGGCTGTGTCCAGAGATAGGGCTGTGTCCTGGGAACTCATTTGTGGGGTACCTCAGGGCTCCATTTTCTTCCTCTGGGAGAGATCATTGGGGGTTGGGGTTGGGCTGGGTGTTCACCAATATATGGATGATACCCAGCTCTACCTCTCATTTAGATCGGGGCCAGTGAGGGTGGTGAAAGTTCTGTGTGAGTGTCTGGAGGCAGTTGGAGGATGAATGTTAATGGATTGAGGTTGAATCCAGACAAGTCAGAAGTACTGTTTCTGAGGAGGGACTCCCTGGTCTGAATGGGGTAACTCTGCCCCTGAAGGACCAGGTGTGCAGCCTGGGAGTCATTTTGGACTCACAGCTGTCCATGGATGTGCAGGTCAATTCTGTGTCCAGGGCAGCTGTCTATCAGCTCCATCTGGTACACAGGCTGAGACCCTACCTGCCCGCGGACTGTCTCACCAGAGTGGTGCATGCTCTAGTTATCTCTCGCTTGGACTACTGCAATGTGCTCTACGTGGGGCTACCTTTGAAGGTGACCCGGCAACTACAACTAATCTAGAATGCGGCAGCTAGACTGGTGACTGGGAACCACTGTCGGGACCAGTACTAAAGGATCTACACTGGCTCTCAGTACATTTCTGAGCACAATTCAAAGTGTTGGTGCTGACTTTAAAGCCCTAAGCAGCCTTGGCCCTCTATACCTGATGGAGCGTCTCCACCCACATTGTTTGGTCCAGACCTGGAGGTCCAGTTCTTGTGGTGATTCCCTCTTTGTGAGAAGTGTAGTTACAGGAAACCAGGCAGTGGCCTTGTTGGCAGTGGTGCCCTGCCTGTGGCATGCCCTCTTATCAGATGTCAAGGAGATAAACAACTACAGTGGTACCTCTACTTACAAATAACTCTACTTACGAATTTTTCTACTTACAAATGGAGCTCCGTCCGCCATCTTGGATGCGGTTTAGATAGGATTTTTTTCTACTTACGAATTTTTAGATAGAGTTGCTTCGACTTACGAATTTTTTCTCCCAATGCATTCCTATGGGATTCGACTTACAATTTTTTTCGACTTACAAATGTGTGTTCGGAACGCATTAAATTCGTAAGTAGAGGTACCACTGTATATGACTTTTAGAAGACATCTGAAGGTAACCCTGTTTTGGGGAAGTTTTTAACGTTTCAGCTTTTATTGTGTTTTTAATATTTTGCTGAGAGCTGCCCAGAGTGACTGGGGCAACCTAGTCAGATGGGTGGCAAATAAATATTACTACTACTATTACACACAGCTTTTGGACCACTAGGCTTAAGTGGGTTTTCGCTTGCTAATAGACATTCTGTCTTACTCTTGGAAACTTCTCACTGGTCTCTGCCTTTATATCCCATCATCTTGTGTATCTGCCCAATGGAAGCTTTACTGTGGCCTGGGAATGCCTGACTCTCAGAAGCCCATGTGGATACCTGAGAACACCTGCCCTCCCTGTTTTGGATCTAAGCTACTACTGAGGATCCCTCTCTTCTCCACTTGCCTCAGCAGAATGTTTGCCACCTCAGTCCTAGCATTTCAGCTTGCTGTCTCCCTCTATTTCTCTGCCTGCTCTCTCTATCTAGGGACAGGCACCTCTGCTTTTCCTTCTCTTCTGGAATAGACTTCAGTAACTCATAATGTGTAACTAAGGTGATTTTTGTCTCTTACTGCCTTTGAATAAGCAGCAGTTCTTTTGTATTTGAGAACAATAAGCACACTTATGGGTGAAATCTATGGCTTTTATTGGTTACACAGCAAGCATTCAATATTAACATGCACAACACAGAGTCTACTTAGACTAGAGAAGGCAAACTACTAGCTTCTTACACCCAGCTAACACAAAATCCACCCTGGACTGATTCACCCTTCTACTTGCCTTGCTAGGAGTCAGTTTGCTTTCCCAGGAAGTTGATCAACCTTTTCATACATGCAGATTCCCAGCCCTGCCAGGATATCCTGCTGGCTCTTTCCAGTGTGTGTCTCATCATGATCTAAGGTGATCCACAGTATGTTGGAGAATGAGAAGTGAAGCAGTCAAATATTTTTTTGAACGGTAATAGTGGAGTTACCGTAATAGCTGTGCTCCTATCAAAAACTAGTGGCAAATAGAGAAGCAACAAGTACCTGTTCCACTTTCACTGCAACCATTTTCACAAATAATTTGTTATCCACTGGAGTGGCTGCTGCCATAAGCCCCAGTTGTGATCTGCATCAGATTGGACAGAGTTTGTGCTTCTGCTAGCATTGGACAGCTGCCTGGTTTCTTGTATGAGTAAGAGAGACATGAGAATAATGATGAATAATGGGTAACAGCTGCAGCAGCCAATATAATTTTCCAGTGATTGTTAAATATGATATTGAGCAAAAGGTGCTAACACCGCTATGCTTTGCCATTCCATATGCCACAGCTAAGCTTCCCAATGTCTTACTGGGTGTTCATATATCTGGTGTCTTTCATTTTGATGTGACTGGGAACCCATCTTTAGGAATATATAATGCTGTCAGTAAGAAAATGCTCACCCACATAGGGACATTGGGGTGGAACTCATTCTCTAGTTACATTGGTTCTTCACCACCTGTGTTCAAATCTTGCAATTAAGTATGGCTCATAAGTGTGTGGCTAGCAAGATCAATAGGCATAGCTGCCAAGTTTTCCCTTTTCTCGTGAGGAAGCCTATTCAGCATAAGGGAAAATCCCTTAAAAAAAGGGATAACTTGGCAGCTATGTCAATAGGTGGAGGAGAATATCTCCTTTTCATCAGTAAAGATGGCTGTTGTCTCCATTGTTTTCAGCAGTACTTGTTTGGCCTTTCCTTTGTTGGGGTGTGGGGGACGGAGGGATAGCCTATGTTTGGGAGTCTCTCTGATTAATCTCATCATTGCTTGTCTATATACAGTGGATTGTTTGGGCAGCCCTAGTTCCTGCAGTGGAGCTAGTAATCCTTGGAAAGGTGTTTGGGTTTGGAATACTATCATAAGGAATTTGTAAGGATTATGTAATTATTCATCTGATCTTCCTACTGTGGTGTAAGGCTTGGTTGTTTGCTGTTGTACAACGTAATCTTTCACCACATTGCCCCATCGCCACTTGTGTGTTTGTAGCCCTGTAGATATTGGGCCTGAATGTTGTACTCCTGTGACTTGATAAGAGTTTCCAATCTAGGGATTATATACCAGTATTTCTCATATTTTCCTATGATTTGCTGCATAATTAGTTGTGTTCATGCAAGACAACATGACTGAGAGAGTAGAGCTAGCTGTGTGGGTTTCTCCACTGAATTCACTGAGATTATTTTAACCCATCCCTTTCTGTGCGAACAAAAGAGGCTCGATTACAGCTCTGTGAAAAATAATAGGTTAAAAGTCCTTTGTGAAGTCTCGGATAGGTTGTGAAGATCTTTGAGACATAGCCTATGCAGAGCACCAAAAAGGAGGCTTCTGGCTGAATTGATAACAGGAATGTCCTAATTTATATGGCTTGTTTGCACTAGGAAGTGAGTTCTGCTAATCATATCACCTTTGTTTAGGTCCTTTCTAGACACTTAACATCCCATTTCTGTTCCTTAGTAATGCTGGATCCATTACATTTTCTGATAAGTAATTGCTCATTTTGGAGTTCTCTCAATTTATTAAGAAAGTTGAGTTTTTCCATATCAGTACAACTTATAGTTAAAAATAAACAACACTGTGTCCCAATATTCAAACTATAATATACTACTACTAGGAAAATTCAGTTTTTTCTAGAGATAAGTGTGTGCCTTCCAGAAACGGGCTGGTACATACCGGTATCTCATGGGCATCTGTTTCATTATGCTTGTGGCATGAGAAATAATATGCACCACAACTCTCATATCTGTAGAATATTATGACAGCACTAACTAGCATGCAGCCTTGAGTTTGGGGATTTACACATGAAATTAAATATTCACATCCCCATGCATAGGCATAGGCTGAGTCTGACACAGGGAAAACTGAAGGCTGATTAAAATATTAGAGCTCCCATGTGATAAACACTTACCTGTCAATACAGCCAGCAGAACATTTAAAAGGCACTAAATCCATGCTAGGATGCTAGCATTGTATTCTCCTGGCAATGAAAACACTATAATGCAGAAGATGCAGGCGTAAATGCAACCGTATTATATAGTAATGGTCTTTTAAATATTACTCCTGTCATGTGGAAGGGGTCAATCTTCATGTGTGGGCTATAATATATAACTCATACCTCATAAACTTTCCCAATAGTTCCTGTACAAGTTGTCTCTTTATATGCTAAGAGTCTTCTATTTATCTAGCCTTTTAAAAAGCTGGAGTGAGAGGGAACCTTAATGACTACATGTGGCTACTTTCCCCACACAGCAATGTATGAAATTGATGTGGTGTGATGTTGAATTTCTTTCATTTTAGGACTTGTGGTTCTGTCTTGCAAGTGCTAAAGTACAATACAAGCATGTGTTGAACTAACTTGTTTTGGATAAACCCTCCACTTGGGACAGATTCCCTTTTTCATCTTCACTTTTTATCATTTCATCCTCAAAGACTGAGAATTATTGGCATAAAGTAACAGAAGACAGCTTGGAAAAAGAAGCAAAAGACAGAACTGTTTTATCATGTTGGCACTAGGTTAGGGTTGTCGTATTTCAAACAGTGAAAACCCAGACAGAAAAGTTGTTGAAATCCTGGATGTATGGCAACCCTGCACTAGGTAAAGGAGTATTTAAAAGTGAGATAAAATGATGCACTTTGTACTTGGAAGCAATACTATTGGAAATGATTGTGATAAATGTGGTTTCCTAGTGGTAAATTGAAATAACTGATTAAATTCTGCTACATCTCTAGCTAATAGATTAACTGGGAGAACAGTCCAGCAAGTTGTGAGCACAGCACAGCCCTCAGGCATAAATAAAAGTTATGTAATTGATGAGTGGGGTAAATCAGGATGGAAGGAAGTGGCTTGTTAATTTGTTTGTGTGTGAAATCATTTCCAGCTTGTTGGAAAAATACTTTACTTTCGCCTGGTAGTTGAGTGAAGCTACATTGATTGTGGCTGCTTTTACCACCCAAAGTGTAAGGTCTGGATATCATTTTGGAGTATATAGGTGTGGAAAAGAATTTGTATATTTGTGATATACAAAAGCTTAAACCAGTCTTGCTTGTTTTATCTCTATCTTCAATCTAAAGATAGATCTATAGAAATATATGAAAAACCATGCAATATATGTTTGGGTGACAAGAGGAATATCTAACAGCACTTGGCTATAGAAGCCCAATGCCATGGCCTAAACCAGGGGTCCCCAGACTTACCAGGCTTCGGGCCGGAGGGCAGGGGAGTGCGCGCACAGCGGGCCGGAGGGCGGGGGAGTGCGCGCCCGTGCGCATGCGCACACGCACACGGTCGGGAAAAAATCGCCGAAAATCGCTTGTGCGCATGCATATGGGCCTCCCCCGCCCCGGATGTGCACCTCTTCTGGGTCGGGAGAGGCCCATACGCATGTGCACAAAGGATTTTCGGTGATTTTTTCCCGAATTTGAAGATTGCCGCTGCGCTGTAAGAGCAGGCGGTGGCAGTGGGTGGCGGGGGTCGTCGCGGGCCGGATTGGGAGGCTAATTGGGCCGCATCCGGCCCGCTGGCCGTAGTCTGGGGACCCCTGGCCTAAACACTCAGAAGTAGAAGAGGACTCCTACAAGGTATAATATCCGCAAAATTGCTTGGCAAACATAAGTCGTTTAAAAAAAATTCTCTTTGTGTCTGTATGCTACTACTTTACTAGTGCCCTAAGCATGTGTTTAGTCTGCCTATTCGGTAATCCGGGACTGGCTGGCAAACTTAACTAGAGCTGAAAACTCAGCATGGCCAACTGAAAATGTCTCTTTCCTGTGGAGACATAACTTATCTCCTAGGCCAAATGTACCATATACTTAGATGAATGCTTTTGCTACCTATGTATTCACCTTGACTGTTGCTATGGAAGAAACAGTAAACAGCTCCCTGCTTTGTGATCATTTGTGTTTTCACCCTATCAACAGCCAGGGAACACTTTTTGCATTAACTTGTCTGCAAGGAACCTTTGCACATCTGTTGTGGAAGGCCTGTGCTTTGAAGAGTATTTTGTGACATTATCTAGTGTTCATATTAATTTCATATGAAGCAGTAGCTATGTCTTCTGGACTTCAACATTGTACTTTGTGAGCTAAGAGTATGCTCATAACACATCTATGATGCAAACTTCATGTTATCCTTAATGCATAGTACCGTACTCAGTTACCAGAGGCGGATTTAGGGAAGCGTGACCAGTTCAGTTGCACTTGGCACAGAGCTTTGGGGGCACTGCAATGGGACACAAGAGGCGGGAAGGGGGAGTCTAATTTTGGCATTGCTGAAATTTTAGACTGCCACTGCAGCCACATCTCTTGTTTTTCTTAAATTAATTACAGCTGTCAGTGGGTGGAAGAGCAATTGAATTTGGGATTTTAGCACATGGAGATTTATCCCTTCCAAAAATCTCCAAAATGGCTACATTGGTTAGCTTAAGTTCCCATTCCATTAATATATTCACCAAGTCTTGTAGCCACTCAGAGGGTCTTGATTCCTCAAGACATACGGTATTATTTTTACCTGTTGCCAAAATAAATTACCAACATCAGAGATGTATAGTTAACACCACAACAAAATTAACATGCTGTCAAACAAACTCATGACCTCGGAAACTATTTGCTCCTGGTATAAGTGATCAAGTACACAAAAGCACAGCATTTAAAAAGAGCAAAGTGTAGACTAAAAAAGGAGGCCTATTAAGAGTGACTAATTAACCTTCACAAATGAAAAAACACATACTTAAGAACTTCACAACTTGAAAGTCAACGAGCAGGTAAAGGAAGTGGGAATGACAAATGAGCTCTACCACTACAACATATAGGGGGAGTGATGATTCATTGTTTATTTTTTTAATGCAATACAAGGAAAATCATCCTCCAGATTCCTTTCCAATTAGACCTCCCCCATTTGCCTGTGCTTTTGGTTATAAACAAGAAAGTCTGGGTGCAGTGTATATGGCCTTGCATATTGGACTAGTTCTAATACCATAAATATGAGAGTAAATTTTGCACTCTGTGTTTTCATTGATTTTGAAAAACAGGGAACCATAGGTATAATGGAAGATGTGAAACAATTGCCACATTAATGATATACAAATATGCAAGTTACATATTTTTGGATTATTGAACTGGTAACTATGGTCAACTTAGAGAGACACTTCTTCACAGTGTTTGGCCTCTGACATTTAGATACTTCTGTATTTCACCTTGTGGTAACCTCCATTACTCAACAATCATGAGCCAGTGCATAGACATTCTTCATGATCACAGCTCAAGCAAAATCTTGTTTAAGTTTCTGTTAAGGAATACTAGTAAAATACTGGTTTTTGTGGAATGCTTTCTAGAATTGGTTTGAATTTCCATTAAGGGCAATTAAGGCTGGATTGTGACTGGACATGTCATGTAAAAAAAATAATAAAGAGCTATTTTAGATGTCTTAAATGGGAAACATAGTGGCCAAACTAATAATTTTCAACATTTGTTTTGTGGCACTCCCTAAAAATCTCCTACCTGATTACTTGAAGTAAATTTTATGATGTTATTTTGGATCAATCTTTTAGATGCATATTCCATGTGACACTTGCTGCTTTGCTTTTTTTATTATTCGTGGTATTTCTGTAAATTAAACTTTGTGTATGAATATTCATGCTTGGAAGGCTGCTTCAGGCTTAGTTCAGGTTCAGCAATAATCCCCCAAGAGCTTGTGTGTTTATTGCACTTAAATCCAGACACAGACAACCACATGCGCCATGTAAATCAAAGTGAGAAAAAAAAGCTGTTTTCACAGGAACTGTTGTATTTGAAGAAAGGCAGTACTGCAAGATAACAACTGGCAGGCACTGAAAAAGTGCTGTCTTCAGATCTGGTGCTTTGGCTTTTCACACTCTGAGAGAGCTGGAAGGGTCGAACAAGGGAAAGAGAGAAACATCCTTGTCCTGACAGACGGAAGTGGCAGAGGTTTCCAAGAAAGGAAGAAAAGCGGGCAAATAAGCTTTTCTCTCTCTCTTTCAGTGCAAAAGCTTCAGAAAAATCCTGGGCTGCTTTTACTGAGACAGCTCTGTCCTACCCTTGGGACTGACTGCCTGAAGTATCAAGATAACCTTATTGAATTGCTTCACCCGCCTTGTTGAACTTGGCACATCAGCTAAGCTGAATCTGCTCAGCACTTCTGGGATCCCTACCAAGTGTGTTTAGCTTTCAGCACTGACAGGTCTGTAATGGACATGGAATCTTTGGCCTCCCTTTGGCCTCTGGTGCATATGTGCTGTTTATCTGAGTCCCTTCTGATTAACATCGGTGTTTTCCAAGTAATTAAAAATCTGCTCCTTACTTTGGAAAAAAGAAATCTGAGCAATATTTATATCACTATAATATTGAGGGGAATGCCACATAATTGTTTTATATCATTTGCATTACAAGTAGCAAGTATGCCAAGATTAATTTGGTGTTAATCAGTCAAAATGCCAAAAACGAGGGAGGGAGCGGGGGAGGGAGACATATACATAGAAAGAATGAGTGTGAGGGAGAAAGAAGCTTAAACATCACACAAAAGAAAATATATTCCTATGAGGTAGCCTCTGAGATTGCTTGGTGCTGCTGCTGTGTAATGCAGCTACCCAGTTATTGATTGAAGTTTAATTATATGCTGTCAATTGTTTTAATTTGCACCTGCATAGGAAGGATTTTAGAACTTAGTGAGGAAGATCAGGGTCACCATTCTGGACAAAACTATGGGTGAAAAGACAATTATTATGCAGGCTATTATGCTATATAAATACATTATTATGCTATAGTTTGTTCATGTCACAGTAATATCTATATCCTGAAAGTGCTTCAAAAATACATATTGATTGCACTAGTAAAAAGGTAAAGGTACCCTTGACCATTAGGTCCAGTCCTAATTTAGTCCTAATTATAATTAATTAAATTGTTTTTAGGAGGGCCTAACTCATATGCTAGATGAACATCAAATATCTGATAAGGGCAGATATTAATTGGTCTTGGTCAAAGGATAATGCCATACACTTTTAATATGTTCCTCCTCCACCTGCAGAAGTTGTTCTGCTCAGACTTGTTCCAATGACATATGTTGGATAAACACCAGAACTTGCAAAGCACTGGATTTGCATTATATCCATGCAAAAGGCAGGCCTGATTTTCAGCCTACCAATCTTTATGAATTGTGTACAATTAATCTCACTCTTCACAGACTCCAGTCATTAGGGACCGGACTGGAGAAATTTATCGTGAATCCTGTCGTGCTCATATATTTGAAATACAAACAAGGCACTTATTTTGGCATTAACTGTCATAAACCTTTAGATTTTATTTCTTTTTTTGCAATGACTCAAAGGAAAACAAATTAGGCAGGCATCTGGTGTTAGAGAAACTCACCCTCCAATAATCCCAAAACAAGGGGCTGGCACTACCATGAGGCAGAGTGAGGCAGCCACCTCAGGCAGCAGGTGCAGAGAGCACAGAGGCACAGTGAAGTGTTGAAGGACAGAGCTGTGTGTGCCATGTCCTGTTACCAGCGTTAAAGAAAAAACCGATGGCCACTCTGGTTTGTTGCAAGACATAAAATGAGTGTGATCTTGTCCTTTGCTTCAGTCAGCAAAATATCTTCATTCAGTCCCCATACCCTTCATCATGTAATCACAGAGTTCGACAGGACAGTCAGTTATCTAGTTTGGCAAGTACTCTAAGTGAGATATGCCATGTAGATAACCATATGGTTTTAGAAATTCCAATACAGTAAATGTAAAATGTGAACTGTAGCAAAAAGTCTCAAGTTACTGTATTCCTCGTAATGTTTTCTAAATTACTGTTGTGAACCTTCAAGGAAGGCTATTTCACCACTACCTCAGCAAAATTATACCATTTTGGAATAGTTTGTCCATAGTCTTTACAATTTGTTACAATCAGCTATATTAGGCAAGTTACTGTATATGATATTGCATGGTTATATTTGTTAGCAGTATTAAAAACCACTCAACTCAAATAACTGCTTTTCTAAATGGTATCCACCCAGACACCCATAAGTTATCTGTCATTGTTGTTTACTGCATTGAATTGGCTGCTCACAACATCAGTGATATTGACAAAGTTTTAATTACTTCTCTACTGTAAGGAATGTGGTTCAAGAATTGTGTATTGCTTGGGTAGAACAACAACAGAACAGTGTTCATCTGTCAAATTATAATCAAATGAAGAGTTAATAGGGCATAGGTGATATCTTGATTGCATATTGAGTTACTAGTGAGGGTATGGATTAATGATAAATGCTTCTGCCTTCTTGATAGTAAATTTCTAGCTGTATTTTGTAAGGCAAGCATTTTATATAATTTCTATAACAATGCCGTCAGGCCACTGCTATGATTTTGTTCAAGTAAATGTCTTTTGGCCATCTGCATTACATTCTTGACCACTCAAATTTGGCAGCTGTTGGTAGGATCAGGAAAATACAGAGCATGATGATACCAGGGACAGAACATGAAGTAAGTTGAGCTCTATCTTATGGAGGACTAGGGGACAAACTTGCCATGGGATCAGCATTTTCAACATCTGTCCCATTATTATTATAAGATGTAGTTATGCATCTTTATATTTATTTTAGAACTCATTTACAACCATTCCATATACATAGTTGATATATTCTTCAAGACAAGAAGCTGTGTAGTATAAATATGTATTTCCTTAATTTCAAAACTTACTACCTGCCTTTTTATAGAATACATTAGAGATAGCTTATAAAACAATAAAAAATTCCGCCTCCAAACAGACACAAGTTCACTCAGGGGTGCCATCTCGCCCTCAGGATTGTGGGTGTCTGCTGCTGCATGTGGACATGCGATGTCACACATTCACGCCTGCACATAGTGTGTGTGACATCACACAGCCAGTGAGGCACTCTTTTCCACAGGGAGGAACTTGGCCTTGGAGCAGAGAGACTGCCCCACCCCACCACCAGAAAAGGATGCATTGCTCGCTGGCTGCGGAGGATGGAGCTGAATTGCTTCTCTCTCTGCTGACTTTTTTCACTGATTTTAAGGGTGACTGGACCCACAATAGTAATATTGTAGGTGCCCAAGCACCCACAGCCCCCTGGAGTTGGCTCCTATGACATCACTAAATTCTGACATACCAGTAAAATAGCAGCTGTTCAAATTTTTTTTTTTGGGGGGGGGGGAAACCACTATATGTGATACGTTCAAGAAGAGAGGTCAGGAAGATCTATGTTGCGGCTGTTAGCCTGTTAAATATAAGATCTTTTGCAATGATTGTGAGCCTTCAAATTTATAGATGTACAGACCTTAATTTGAGTTTTCTATCTAAACACAATTTTTACAGGTACATTTGAAGAGCATTTTATTTTTATTTTTTTAAAAAAAACATTATGAAGAATGCTGAAGAGAGATGAATGTGAAATTATGGCAATCAGATAGAAAGCAATTATTTGAACTCCAGTGGAATGTAATATTGCTGAAAGCAATATTAGATTTGAAGGGGGTTGGTGGAAAATGCTGGCAGCAGATGTAGCCTGTTTTGCTTTGTAATTGAAATTTCCTGAGCATCTGAACCAATTCTATGACCCTATTGAAGAGAATTAGTGATTGCAATCATATCCAGCTAATCAAGCCTTTTGCAATGAACCATATTTGAAAACCTTCTATGTATGCAGCATGTTTCAGTTGACTTCTTTAAAAAAAAACATACATTCCCACACAATGGCTTAGCATAACAGGTTTGCTAATATTCTCTAATCTCATTAAATGGAGCATGGCAATTTGTATGAATGAGGCAGCTAGGAATGAAATAACGTTGGAGGGTTTGGAAAACAGCAATTCTGCCTAGGTGAACATCAGTTCACTATGTTGCTTGGATTTGCATGTTTAGACCTTTAAACCTCCCCCTTAAATAAATTCACACAAGACTCGAATTTTTGGTTTGGTTTTTGGCAGAATTTAGGTCACAACTTTATTGATTACAGCAAGTGAGTGGTTGCATAGGCTCTGGTTTGACTAGCTCCCGGCACCGTTGCAGGTAGCGCTGATCCAGAGCTCTATCATAGGTCAGCCAAGGGTGAACACCTGGAATGGCAGAAAGCCGGGAACATGCTATGTCCACCAACCAGATGTCCCCCTGGACTCAGGCATGGGTTGACCAAACCATTGAGTCCCTGGATACCTTTAACGGAATACCCCATAACATAGGGATGGCGAGAGCGTTTCCCCATCCCTATCACCTGAACCAGAGCTATCCGCCACGAGAGCACCCGCACTCTCCGCCAACCACTGACACCTGTAACCAATCCCTTAACCCCACTGACACGGAGGTCAGCCATATATCATTCCCAGTCACGGGAACCCCATCAAAGGGACGCATTGTGATAGGTAATGGATCACCGTCCCGCCCAAGGCCAGAACCTTCTTGGCCACTGCGCTCTGGACGTGCACCCTGGCCCTCTTGGTGGCAGCTGGGCAACAACTTCCTCTCCATTCGCGTCGCAGCAGCAGTTGCAACCAGACTATTTTGAGTCCAGGAAGAGCTGCCTTCAACTCTTCCAAGTCCTCCTGCATGCGGGTCTGCAGGCTTAAGCCGGGAGCTTCCGGCAGGTTGTTCTCGCCCAGCTGCACCACCATCGCCACAGGCATGCCTTCCACAGACACCTTCGCCCGCACCGTTGGAAGCTCCTCCCAACGCATTCCTCGTCTGGATATCCAGGACAGTCTCACATGGTCGGGGAGCCCGAGCCTATGTCCAAATCCAGACTCCACCGCCCTCTTGCTTGCCCAGTGGACAATGCTGTGCCCCACTATCCAGACGTGCATGGGAGGTGGACCTAAGAATGAACAAAATAATTTTATCAACTGCACCTCAGCGCCATTTCTGAACATAACCCTTGTATGCTCTGGATTTCCAATGGCCCAAATCTTTAATCCTGTCGACGGACAGGCCCCAATGTGCAGCGGTAGTAGCTGCCCCAATGCCGAATGAATGAGGTGCGAACTCGCTGGCCGATAGGCTACATGCTGTGATTGCCTTACGCATTACTGCAGCAAATTGATGCCTCTTTAACAAGAACCCATCCTCATGAACCAGGAAGGGGCCATCCCCAGGTGGGCGAAGTGACAAATATTTCCTGGCATCCTTAACTGGACAAGAGCCGGGCTTACCAGTGGCAGGCAGCCTCATCAAGTGAGAATTGTGTTAAGTTCTTTGTTGGAATGTTTATTTGTTAGAAATGAAAATTATAAACTAACTTATAATTTAAAAAGAACTTGTTTCTCCACATGGCTCTAACAAGCCTTTCTTGTGTTCCTATACCAATAATTTAGGAACTTTCACCCTGTAACTAAGCCAAGTTTTACTCCCTATGTTTTCTGATCATGGAACCCAAGAAAGTAAAATCTCTCACTGCCTCCATTTCTTCCCCTTCTATTTGCCAGGAGATGATGGGACCAGTGGCCATGATCTTAGTTTTTTTGATGTTGAGCTTCAGACCGTATTTTGCGCTCTCCTCTTTCACCCTCATTAAAAGGTTCTTTAATTCCTCCTCCCTTTCTGCCATCAAGGTTATGTCATCAGCATATCTGAGGTTGTTGATATTTCTTCCGGCAATCTTAATTCCAGCTCAGGATTCATCCAGTCCAGCTGTCCAAGTGAGCAGGAGCCAACCCCAGCTGCCTCTATTGCCCGCAGAAATTCTTGGATGGCATTTTATTCTTACTGAGCAAATGAAAGGAGATGAGGACATAAATTAAATGAGGGCAAATAGAATGCTGAGAAACAGGAGTGTGAACTGGATTGTCTGAATTGTCTGTGGTATTTATTATTTACTGATGCATGGGACTAGATTGATCTTCCTTTTGCTATAATGTTCTTGCGAATCAGGGTAAGTACTTTTTCAATACATTTTATCACACATTTTCTATTCTTCTCCTCCGCCTTCCATTTTTTTGCAACAACCCTGTGAGGTAGGTTAAGCTGAAAGGCATTGACCCAAGGCCACCCAATGAGCTTCATGGCTTAATGGGGATTTGAACCCAGTTCCTGGTTCAACACACACAAGACATAGTTATATTAATGAAGTCATTCCCACAAGATGTGGTAAAAGCTACTAACTTAGCCTTAACTAACTAGCTTTAAAAGGGGATTAGACAAATTGGTGTCTTCTGTACTACTTTGACTGGACCTAACCTGTCCAGGGGTCCTTTACCTTACCTTACATCCTGTATCATAGGGGCTTCTGAATAGCAGTTGCAGAGAAACACACGTAGGAGAGTACCATTGTGCTCAGGTTCTATTTGCAGGCTACCCACTGCTGGTCACTGTTAGAACAGGATGCTGAACTAGGTGGGCCTTTGGCCTTAACTAGCAGGGCTGTTGTTGTTCTGATCAGTCAGTTCTGACTAACTGGTCCACAGTATAAAGGGGGGAAATGGGTTTTTGAATTTTTTTTGACGAGGATGCACAATTTATAATAGGCAGGATAAATGCCTATTCAGCATTCCCAACTGGGTACAAAATCACAGGCACTCAGAAGAGCATTGTTGGTTCATTCAGGAGCTTGTAACACAAGTTTCAGCTCCCTGAACTCATTATGAGCTAAGCCCAGATTGCATATTGAGTTCATTGACACAATCAGGAGTCCCTGCCATCCAAGTCTTTCCCCCCCGCCTGGTAGTGAACTGATGGAGCAAAAATTATTATTATTATTTATTTATTTATTTATTTATTTATTAAATTTGTATACCACCCTTCATCCAAAGATCCCGAGGTGGTTCACAACAGAAAAATTTGCTGATTAAGTGGTGAAAAAAAATTCATTTTAGCTGTGCAGGCTGGAGGGAGTTCACACATCACTAGCTTTAGATACATAGCTAAAACTCTAGAGTGAGAATTTGACAAGCATTTGTATCGTTCAAGTAGAGTAATCATTGAGCAGTTATGAATTGAGGCTCACAGTTGAGTATACATTCTGTGGCAAATCAAATTTACTGTCATGTAATGTGTGAAATGCTATTCAATGCTGTAAACACATATTTCAACAAAACCATCAATGGTGAACTCTGGGTTGTCCTCATAATGGGTGTGTCTTTATGAATGCAATCACATTGTGTCTCCAAATCTCAACCCCCTCCAAATTACATTTTGCAAAGCTGAGGGTTATAACATAAGTATTATTTAGAACTAGGGCACTGGAATAATTGAAACCACCAGTCTAATTTCACTTCGATCTTTTTTTTTGCACTTGACTGATCAAAATGTTTTTTAGCCATTTCACGCAGAACTGGAATCTCAGAGGTGAAATATCAGTGAGTAATCCACTTAGCCACCAGACTCTCCTGGTGGAATTTTGATAGCCGTTAACTACTACTGAATTCTCTATACTCTTATCATAGAATTAGTAAAATTGCATTATGAGAGTAGCTTCATTTCTTGTAGGTGATCAGAACTTGCTGTAAAAAATCGCAGATGCTGAAAACTGAAATAACAGTTTGAGAGCTGATTAATCCCCCTCCCTTTTTATTGCTGTAGAATGAATCTTTGGCTGCCAGTATCATTTCTTGTCTTAAAACAACCGTTGTCTAACTAGACATGAAACCCTCAGCAATTATTACATTTCTTTTGAAAAAGGGGACTCAGCAGCTTTTGGCAATCCTATTTTTAAACAGGTGTTTTCACCTTACGCTGCATTAGGAAGAAGGCACTGGGCTAAATATGTTGGGAATATCAGCCAAATTGTAGTCTTAAAATGTTTGTGGAAAAGCAACAATAAATATTGAAAAACCCAAGACAAGATTGCAAGCCCTTTTATTTAATACAAAAGTGCAATCAAACAATTAAACCAAGCTGGTTTAAGACAGACAAAAGAAATGGTCAGGGGCCCTCCCTACAGGGAGCCTCCCCCCCATCATCCTGACCAGCACTTCACCCGTGAAAGCGGCAGCAGCAGGTCAGGGGGAGGAAATGAGGATGGGAGTGGAGTGGAGGAGACACGGCTCAGCGATGTATCAGAGCCCCTGCACCACTCCAGCCAACAAGTAGGAGAGGGAGCACAGCCGCTTCCGGCCCCCGAATTGAGGCGTGCGCCCAAACGCAAGGTTAGAGGGCAGTGTTTCGGGGTGCCCAAGCTTTTATACTGGCCCAGGAGCAGAAGGGCACCATTTCCGGATTCTGCGGGTGACTAGTAGGTCATGTTTTCTGCTATCTCTGCACTGTAAATACTATGCACAACAAAACCGTTAAAGAAAGAATGGACTTGGGTGTGTTTACTCGGGAGTAGCCGCAACAATCCCCTGACAGAAATTATTGCTCCATACAACATATAATTTCTTTTAAATTTATTGCAGCAGAGTGTTGTGGTTTGCCACTGTAACTCTGAAAAGTAATTGCGTAATTACAAGACATATGAGTTTATTGGTGGGTGGCAGTCATGACATCCAAAGGGCAACTTCTATGCTATCTCTCACTGACAGATGAGGGGGACTAAGTACAGAGAATGTATATATCCTTTAGTCCCACATTGGGGATAGATGGAGCAGTATACTTTTGGTCCATGTTAGTGTTTCATATCATTATTCACAAGTCTGTTCCATTCTGTTTCCATATGAACATTTGTATTTAAATATGAACATTTGTATTTAAAGAAGCATTTTATCACAAAGCATATTTTTAAATAAATAATGTATTTATTTACATATTTTTGTTTTCTGAGCCAAGAAATATACTCCAAAATTCAAAAAACTGTGACATAAAATGGATAAATATATTCTAAGCCATGTGTTAGGCCAAGAAGTAAAAATTAAGTGGGTTCACTTAAAAAGGTGGTCCAAACGAAATTCTCCTCCATTCCTATTCTAATCATCAACCTGGAACCTAGCTTATAACTGAAGTGATCTAACTAGAGTTCAAATGGCAATTTTTGTTTTCTTTTAAATCTATTATTTGTTCCATGCCAATACAATCTGAGGCATTTTATTAGCACACCTGAACATCATTCTAATTGGATATTTATTTAATGGAAAGTGAACATTCATTTCAGGAAATTGTCAAGCATTACTGAAAAAGAAGCCATTCATATTACCTTAAAATCATTAATGGTTTCTGGATGGTTTTAAAAGAGAGAAATTCAATTATTTTTAAGTTGACAAACTTTGATCAATATTCAATTATTGCTTTGTTAATTAGTGGATAATTGTCTCTATAATTAGCAAATGCTGGAAGCTGATGTACTTTCATGTTTTATTTTAGTTTGCCCATAGTGACTGCCAACATAGCAGTATGTAGAATCAACTTTTTACTACTCCTTTTTAAATATTTGAATAGCAAAAACATGTTTCCCTGATTTAAAAGAAGTATCTATTCAATGGAATTCACATCTAATTCAGTGTATGTCCAAGAAGTTAGATACCACCAATGGGATTTTTACTCCCCTCTCCCCATAAACAACCCCATGACCTTTTAAACTGGGTGCTAGTCCAGTTGTGGCAAGCCATTGTAAGTAGAACTGCAAGCCAAAAAAAAAAAATTCCCCTCCAATAAAATAAAAATAATTAATGCCACATTCTTTGCTGTCCTCTGCACAAATACGCTTCCACCTGAAGTTAGACAGACTCCTGCAGACATTTCTACAATCTTCCATTATCTAACCAATCAGTTTTCTGTGTTTCAAGTAGGGTTGATTTTATTAATAACCAGGAAACAAAAAACTTTATTTAAACAAACATTCATCCAACTCTTTAGGTTTGCAAGATTATAACAGATCCACAGATTGAATTACAATATTTCACTTAGCAAAACTATATACAAAACCAAAACATCAGTTCCCTTCTGGTCTCACCAGAACTACTGATCTCCCCTATACAACCATTTCTAAATCACTTCAGTTCCTACTCACATTAGAATAGCAATTGTCAAACATATACTTCTCTCTCTGGTTAAGCATCCATGGTACTTGTGCCCAGTGCTTTCTCCGTCTTGTTCCTTAGTGATTGATCTGTTTCTTTCTAAGCCCATAGATAACAAACACTTTATTTTTAGAAAATAATGTGGTGCTCTAGGCTTCCATCAGCATTAGAATCTCTCATTGTCAGAAATGTTGCCAGGATAAGTAACATTAATAAAACAAAACTACTAAAATCAGAACATGGTGTTAATCCATTATCTCTTCTTGAGAGCTTAATTATGTAGGACAAAGCAACATTAATGAAAAGTTTAATGGTTTGAGTCAAATATTATTGATAGATGCTGTACTTAACCCATTAATATTTAATCTCAAGTCCCCCAGATAATACAGTACATGAGAACATGTATCAGAGTACTGTACATTAAACCTGTTTGTGAAAAGTA
This sequence comes from Zootoca vivipara, assembly GCF_965207765.1. Lineage (NCBI taxonomy): Eukaryota > Metazoa > Chordata > Lepidosauria > Squamata > Lacertidae > Zootoca > Zootoca vivipara. Next base: position 62,361,539 of record NC_142586.1, read on the forward strand.
CTACCTATGTAGTCATAAAGACTATCTTGTATGTAAACTGAGTACAGTATACATGTATTCTTCTTTGAGCCATTCTGCAAATAGGCAACCTGAATGAATAGCTTAAAAAATTTTTTTAATAGGGTGAGGATATTAAGCTTGCATTGTTAAACATATAATAGCTACTCAGTTTAATAAAACACATCTCTGTAGCAGAGTTTTAATAATGGCTTTTCCTTTCACTCACCTGTACTTCCAGTATGACCCATCCCTATTATGGATCTATCTGGTTTGCTTGGCATCTTCTCTGCCTTCCATTCCTACCTTCATAAAAACTTACTTTGTCATTGTTTTGTATTTTTTTGACATACTGAGCATAAATTAGGCTGTTTCAACCGCGTCTTGCTCATTTTTCATCTTCGTTATTAAGGGTTTGTCTAGGGCTGCCACATGTCTGGATTTTCCCAGACATTACCGGGATTTCAAAGGCAGAATTGATGTCCGGGGGGGGGGATTTCCAAAAGGTGATTTTTTTTAAAAAAAATTAAGCTCAACAACTTTTGGGGTGTCCTGGTTCTTACTTTTTGAAATATGGCAACCCTGGCATTTGTCCCTTTTTTCTGTTTTAAAAAATCTATGCACATACACACATGTTCGCATCTGGTTACAGGCTGCATGCTGAAAAGGCAAGGGCTGCAAGGTGAAGGTGACTTGGGAGATAAAAGGACTGTTTTTACTCATCAGAAAGCCACTGATGTGTGACCCACAGGAGCTGCAGCACATTTTCAGACAGCTTTTTAACATGGATACTCAATATCTCCATCTTTTGCAGAACTAAACTCTTCTTTATTCTCAATCCCTACTTGGTGTGTAATTCCACCCCTCCTCCCATATGATTTAGCTAGGCAACACTTAATTAAACTGCATTTCCTCTCTTTACGCTTCAGGTATTATTATGCAGTTCTCTTCGAGAGGTAATTTGTGTGCTCTTTATTGGAGCTGCGAATTTAATAATTTCAGCCCTATGCTATTGGATTCTAGCTTTAAGGAGATGTATTGACATGTCCTACAAACAGATTTTCCCCACATCTTGTTTAGCTTGTGAATGGGCATAGGCAATGATATGACAGGCTTTTCTAATAAAAAATAGTTATTATAGCAAGATAACTCCAAAGATTCTACTCCTTTCCTAGTCAGTGACTGTAACTGCACAAAAAAAATAAAGCTACTATATTAAAAACCACTTTTCTACAATAGGTATGGAGAAAATAATTACATGTTCTGACTGAGGCATATTATATTTTGATCCACACTGAAACACTTTGCAGGGTGGGGTTATCAGGGGGATGTTAAATCATTCTCTACTGCATGTTTCAAAAAATGTAATGAAAGGTGAATTATTGCCTTTGCTTTTTGCCCCTGGGGGAACTCAATGGTACGCAGTACTGGTACCTTTTTTTTTTCTCTAGAAGAAAAGTACTGATTAAAAATGTGGCACTTACTGTACCAACTTCATGGTGAGTACCAGCACCATTTTTTATTTTTTATTACTAGATCACACCAGTAAGGACACAATACCAGGGTTTCCCAGGGACCATAGAATTTTGCAAATTTTTCTCTCTGTGGGTAGAGAGAAAGGTCCTTTGAAAAGCTGCATTTGGAGGCCTCCTGTAGGCCACCATGGAAAGGTTTGCCACCACTGCTCCTCTGCTGTCAGCGCTCTGATTGCAGAAAAGGGTTAAAAGGGAGGGCATGTTGTGCATGGATTGTGGGAGGTTTGGACTTACTGGATACAAATCCCTCCCATTCTCCTGACGCATTCCTGTTGAAATTTCAGTTTGAAGTTTTAAAGAAGCCTACTGTGCGAAGCTAGTAGTCAAGCAAGTCTTGTCTGTACTAGGGCCTTAAAGGGTTTGGGGATCTGCATTAGGGCTGAACTGTCGCTTTGAAAACAAACCTAATTTATAATTCCAAAATAATGTTGATTTGTGTGTTGCTGACTAGTTATCCATTGACCCACACCACATGTCACATTAAACCATACTGCAATGTGGATGAACAGTCAAGAACAGTAAGCCAAGAACCTACCATTGTTAACAGCTAGAAGCTGGATGACATAAACGAGGCTCCAGCTTGTTTAATCCATGGTGCAGTAGCAGCAAGAGTAGTTCTGTGGGAACAATTCAGAAGTGCGTGCCAATATGCTACTCTTTCACATAAAACTATAATTTATTTTAAACTATTTTATTATGTGATTAGTGAACCATTTTATTATGTGATTAGTCACTGTCACATTTCACCTTCATTATTTATTGCTTATTATTATGATGAGAACTACTGTATATTCTGTGAGTGAGAATGTTAATGTTACAGGTAGTTAGCCATGTTGGTCTGCCATAGTCGAAACAAAATAAAAAAATTCCTTCCAGTAGCACCTTGGAGACCAACTAAGTTTGTCATTGGTATGAGCTTTCGTGTGCATGCACACTTCTTCAGTATCAGTATTCTTCAGTACTGTATCTGAAGAAGTGTGCATGCACACAAAAGCTCATACCAATGACAAACGTAGTTGGTCTCTAAGGTGCTACTGGAAGGAATTTTTTTATGGTTCCGGTTTCCGCCTGCAGGAATGGCGGACCTGTTTTCCATCTCTCTGACCTTCGTAAGGAATTTGGCGGTTGCTAGGGGAGTAAATGGCAACCCCCTACCCTCTCCGGGGGTTACGGAGAGGGGCCGCTGGCCCGCGATGCCCCCAGACCCACTCCGACTGTTTTTGGAGTGGGGGGTGCTTGGGCTGAGCACTTACGACGGCCAGGACTCCCGGACGCTAATCTGCATGGCGGGGATTTCCATGGTTAAAGAAGATAATTAGGCTTAAATCTATGGACATACTTCAGAAGGAGGGGAAGAAGCGCTGTTTACTGCTGAGAATTTTATGCTGCTGAGCGAGAGGAGTCAAAGAATGTACGGCATCTGGAAGAAGGATTGATGGGGACGGAGCGATAAGGGAAGCAAGTTTTTATTTTTTCTTCATATTGTTGCCTCGTATCTTCCCGGACGCGATGTCCTGGCTTGTTTGGAGTGAAAGAGAAGCAAAAGACTGTGTGAGTTGAACTTTATAGCTGTTGTTACTGAGCATATTTCTTAAAGATGTGAAGTTGCCGATGAGAAAAGCCCCCCCCTAGTCAGACGGAAGGAGTTCTGGACGCGTTCGGAGGATTTATGAGCTGTGACGCACTTTAAATTGGAGCAGCGACCTGAAGCTAAGTTCAGCTATAGGGCAAGGAGATCCATTAATTTACCAAGAGTTCATGGTTGGATGTTTGGGTCTCCTGCCTGAAAAAGCTGTAAATTCTATAAAGATAAATAAATCGTAAATCTTCATGGCTATGAGAGAAAATGAAAGTGATTTGAGCCTTTTAAGATGGCGCTGCTACTCCGTCGCAACAGGGAGCTCCACTAAGAAGATTTATGGGGAGGCTGGACTGATTAACTCACACAGGAGAAAGAACATCTGTGAAACTTCGTTTGACATTTATCTCAGCAGCTGGAACAATCGGATGAAAGTGGAAAACATCTAGGTGACTGTAAGGGGAAGATTTGGAATATTATGAGCTTGGAGGACGATTTGAACTTTAGAAATAAGACGGCAGTGGACAGTTGCGAGGAATTCCCAATTTCTTGAAGCATGGGAACCCAAAAATAAATTATTTAGATGATTTGGCATAACATTCGGTTTGATTGATATATATATGTGTATAATTTGAAATATTGAATGTGATATAATTGGTTTTAATTGGAAAATTAATAAAAATATTTTTTTAAAAAAAAAAAAAAAGGAAGGAATTTTTTTATTTTGTTGAGATTGTTAATGTTATGCATGCAGACATTGTAGGCGGAAGCCAGGTCTCCTGGAGCTCAGGAGCTTCATCTGCAGAGAGGATTCTAAAACCCTCCAATGACATTGTTAGTAGCTTACAGGCTGCCAATCCTTGCTGATATAGGGCCAGTGTTGTGATTCGCTAATTGCAGCATTAAGGCGACCTCTCACAGGTGGTGTGTGTGTTTTGTCTGGGCTGGCTTAAGGTATATATACTGGGCCAAGTGCCCCTGTTTGTCATTTGTGTTCTCCTTGTTCCTGATGTTCCAGTAAATCCTTTTTGAGCTGAATCTCAGTCTTGGGTCATGCCTGATCCCACCTACACTTCAGTTAACATGCACTCGTCTTGTAGACCATGCACCATGAAAAATAAGATTTATTATAGAGTTGTTCTTGTGCACTGTATGACCGGTTTTATTTTGTTATTGTCTACATACAGTGGTACCTCGGGTTACAGACGCTTCAGGTTACAGACTCTGCTAACCCAGAAATAGTAGTTCAGGTTAAGAACTTTGCTTCAGGATGAGAACAGAAATTGTGTGGCAGCCGTGCGGCGGCAGCTGGAAGCCCCATTAGCTAAAGCGGTACCTCAGGTTACACTTTCAGGTTAAGAATGGACCTCCAGAACGAATTAAGTTCTTAACAGAGGTACCACTGTAATACGAAATCAGAAGATAAACAGTTGTGGCTTTTTCTTTAAGATGAGAACCTTTGACTGTTTTTATTCTGATTTTATTCTGATTTTATAGCTGAAAATAACAGGGGAAAATTTATAGCTGAAAAACAGGGGAAATATAATATTCTGCATACCAGGAGCATTTGGATAGTACATCCTGGACAGCAAAGCATTACCTTCCAGCCAAAGGGAAAGCATTGTGTTTGTTTTAGTAGTATAGCCCAGCTGTTATGTTGCTACCTTCTTCCATTTTAATTGATTAGCACGAAGTCTAATATGGGTGATATGGGAAGCAATTCATAAATGAAATAAATACTATATCCAGTTATGTCAGTACACAAGTGGAACAGACAGGGCAGTCTTTAGTATATCTGGCGCCGTGGCGCGAAGATCCCTCCGGCACCCCCCTTTCCCGGCGCGCTGTCTGGCGGGCACAGCAGCGTGGTGTCCCCTGGCGGCCCGGCGGTCTGGTGCATTGCGCCACCCAGCCTTGCCTTAGGGCCGGCCCTGGGAACAGACTTCTATGAATGACACTGTTTTCCTCTTTCCCTGCAGCCTCCTGCCTGCCTGCCAGATCTGATTCAGAGAGTTGGGGGACCCTATAAAGCATATATGGGGTGCCTGTAGGGCAGGGGCCTTCAGGCAAAAGGATAGAAAGGGTATGTCCTGTCACACTAGAGGCATTTTGCTCATGCAATGTTGGATAATATTATAATAATAATAATAATAATAATAATAATAATAATAATAATAATAATATATTTATTATTTATACCCCGCCCATCTGGCTGGGTTTCCCCAGCCACTCTGGGCGGCTTCCAACAGAAAAATAAAACACAGTAATCTATTAAACATGGTAGTTGTTTTCCTCTTTGACATCTGTTGGGAGGGCGTTCCACAGGGCAGGCGCCACCACCGAGAAGGCCCTCTGCCTAGTTCCCTGAAACTTGGCTTCTCACAACGAGGGAGCCGCCAAAAGGCCCTCGGTGCTGGACCTCAGTGTCCGGGCAGAATGATGGAGGTGGAGACACTATTCTAAAACCTTTCAGCAGAAGGGATTACCAACCCTTTTGGGTCAGTAGGCACATTAGAAATTTTGAGAAAGTGCTATGGACACAAAATTGATGCTGTGGGAGTGTGGCACAACACAATATGGCTGCCATATCTAAAAAAAAAGTAGAAAGAAGCAGGGCGACAAAATGGTAGAGGCATGCTCTCCCCTCAGTAGGAGAAAAGGCCACCTACCTCAGTTACTACTGTGCTCTTTGCACCTCGTCTCTGTTCAGAATGAAGGAACAATGGGTGTCCACCTCTATATTCCAATGAAATAAGGTGCTGTGTTGCAGAGGTTGATCCAATACAAACAGGTACTGAACAGAAACAGCAAACAGTCTCTCATGCATTGTAGATTGGGGAGGGGGTTGTTTACTGAGACCTTTCACAATAAGTGGTGGGCACATTGGTACCCATAGATGCTGCACTGGCAGCTCCCGATTTACAGCAAATTCAATAGATTCTTTTTCAGACCATGGTATACATGGTTCCCCTGCCTCAATGTATCATTAAACCTTTATTTCCTGAATTGGCAAGATAATTAACAGATACCAATTTATTGCCGCCATTTGCCATTTTTCTAGTGTCTAGCCCAGACGACAATGTGGTCCAGTTCAGATTAGGATCTTTCAAGCAGCCCCATTTCAAAACCTTCCAATCTAGGAGTTGCTTTTAGGTTTTAGGAAAGGAGAATTTAATATTGAGAAAAATCTATATGGAGCATTTCAGTTGTGAATGTTATACTCTGTTGCAGTAATGCCAATTATGTAAGCATTATTTCTAATTGTATTTTTGTGTCTGCTGGCATTCAACACAGAATAATTTGGTTTACTGTCCACTCCTCTGTGAGAATATTTTAAACTGAGTAATACTCATTGTAGTAGTGAAATATATAACTTCTTAGCTAGGCAGAAGCAGATCTAAAGCATAGGGAAATTAGCATAAGAAATAAATGCAAGAAAGGAAGTAAGTTGTTTTTATTTGGGCCATCTGCTTGGTTTCCGCATTCCTAATTGCCTGCAGTACACCAGACAGTCTTTTATATTCAATGCATGCTTAACTGCCCCAAAATTAATTACCTAGCTCGGCAAACATTCACTTATAAAGAAGGCATAATATTAATATAGAGCAAAAAGCTTTTTTGGTTATTTCATAAAATAATTATTCTGGCTTACTTGAAATTGAAGACTTTATTCTAGAATATTGTGGTTTCCTTTTCCTGATGTGAACCCCCAAAGATACAGAAAACAAATGTGCTCTTCATTGCCATAGCTACCAAGTTTTCCCTTTTCTCGCGAGTAAGCCTATTCAGCATAAGGGACTTTCCCTTAAAAAAAGGGAGAACTTGGCAGCTATGTTCATTGCATTAATATAGTTTAATGGCCAGACAACCAGAGCAAACTTAAATCTGTTGATAGTCTGTTGTTAGCCCTCTGTTGTTAGACATCTTTCCATCCATATTTTGATATTGCCATCTTGCTAAAATCTAGAAGATGGTGGATTTTATTCTTCTGTTTATATAAACTATGTTGCTAAGTGTGATGTGATTAAATGGCCTACACTCCAGCAGTTCTATGATTTTGACTTTAATAGATTGGAAAAAAAATATGCAAAACAGTTGCAGCTGTCCATCCTTATGACAAAAGGACACTTTATGCAATTTAAAATTGCCCACCTTTCTGTAAACAATTATTAACTTGCACTTGATTACAACAGATAATTTTGCTCCATTGTCTCCCAAGAGACTCTTTATTTTCTTTGTTAATTTGAAATTAAGAAGGTAAATCCAGGCTGTGCGCATGTGTGGAGCCTCACTAGGGTCACACCCACACCATACATTTAAAGCACTCTTGTACCACTTTAAATGTGCAGGTGTGGCCTGAATCTAGTGCCGAAAGCAGCATAAACACCCGTGATGAGTTTAAGTCCTGTATGCACTGTGCTAAGCTCCCCAATATGTAGAACATACATACATACAAATTTTGTTTCAGTGGTCTGAATGCAAAGAACCTTGAACGGAATGAGAAAATGTATTATTGCTGTTTGCATAAGCGGGGATGGATGAATTATTTCCCAACCCCACCCCAACCCCACCCTAGTCCATGTCACTTTTGCATGTGTTCACCCATAGATCTATTTGCCCTGTTTCCATATTAATATGTGATTTCTCCACACACAAAATTCCAATTAAATATGTATTTAAAACCTATTCTATGACTGGGTATACACATCTCTAAGCATATTTGTTTTGAAAATGAGCATTTAAAAACATAATTACATTTTTGTGGTGGGTGGTGGGAGGGGAAGCATCTTTTGATACTATTTTGAGCCAAGAACTATATCAGAACATTTGGGGAGTGCAAAAGCAGTAGATAGATAAGTTCCAATCTTCAGTTTGCATCTTATGCACCTAAGCTAGCATAATGATTTTCACAGTGCAACACCACAGTGTATTGGGATTTTTCTTACAGTCTGATGCATTTGCAGAAAATGTTTTGGGATTGAAGTGGGGAGGGGTATACACTGTCCCTAATGCCCTGCATGTCCTGCTGTGGCTTGGGATTCACTGGGAAAGCTGAGCTTGAGAATTGTCCTAGTGAAGGACTAGAGCTTGAGAAATTGTCCTAGTGAAGGACTAGATTCATCTAAAGGCTTAAAGAGGCTGGTTGCAAGGACTTCATTTTCAGTGGTTCCCCCACCCTCCCACCTCGTGATTACTGTCTGTCTTCCTCAAAGGACCCATATCTGGTTCTGCAACCATATGATCCTGTACGGCTCTGGTGCAGGAGAAGTAGGAAGGGAGTCATCCTCAAAGTCTGAGAATAATGGGTGCATTCAGAATGGTAGATAGTAGGATCCCCAAGGATGTGCTCTACAGGAGCTGACTTCAGACCAACTCTGTGTTATAACGATGTCTGCAAACTTGGCTGGCATCCAGTCACTCCCTGACAATTGGCCATGCTGGCTTGGGCAGATGGGAGTTGTATTCCAATACACCTGGACAGTGTCAGCTTTGGGAAAGCTGGTTTAAACTACAGTTTGTTCAAACAATCCAATATCCAATCCAATATCCTTGTGATTATAGCTTGTTAAATTAACCCAAGTTCCCTTAGTTTGGCTGTAACAAGAAACTAGGGTCGTTCAAAAATGGATGGGGGTATTTCCAGTCTATTGATCACACCAGAAGTGAAAAGGGCAGAGGGATGCATAGATTACTCCAAAAAGTTATCATTCTATCTGAAGTGGGACATCGTATTTCCAGCTACTTCCTTCCTCACCATATAGTTTTCTCAGCCCATTTTTCAGGCAACACTGATAGAACTGTTATTCAACATGGAAAGTAATAACTATGGAATTGGACAAGTACTATTGGGGAGGAGACTTGGAAACTATGGTTTTGGAATTGCTGCATAATAATAATCTTATTGTATTATTATTTACAAGAATTAGGTATTATTTAGGCACAAAACTACATTTTAACCACAGTATCCCTTTTGGGATTAGACGAAATTGACTCTGGCAAACAGTGGCGCCTGTGGTAAACCTCACTTTAAAGAAGGCTTAATTCAGTGGCAGCTCTGAGACACTGCAACATTCAGATAGAATTTAAATTTCTTGTTATAATAATAAACTGTACTCAAGGAGTTACCGATTACTGCTTTGTGCCTGGCAAAGTTCACTGGGCAGAATGACATTGGAATGTCTTTAAATTTAAGGATCAGGATTCTGAAACACAATGTTACTGCTGCTAAAACAACTAAATTTGAGGAGTGTTTGTTGCGGCAAATGCAATTAAAAAAACAACAACTCATGCCAGATGGATAACCTAATTGAATCTGCCATGTCATTGTAACCTATAAGTCCATGATGTTGCTCCTTATTTGTGCCCATAGGTTAGTGTCAGCCACCATATTAAAGTTTAAGGATTTAAAGACTGAGAGTTAAGAGTACAGAAAAAGGGAACAAGAAACCATGAAGCTACATCAGCGTTTCTCAACCGCTGTTCCGCGGCACACTAGTGTGCCGCGAGACGCTGGCTGCTGTGCCGCGACGTGCGGCGACGAGAAGGGCGATTTGCATTATCACCACTAACCCGCCGGAAAGGAAGCCGGCCGGGTCACGACGCGGGGCGAGCGCAGCTCTCAACAGCCACCACCACGGAAGGGTGGTTTTAGACAAACTTAAAGAAGCTGGCTGGATGAGCTCAACCTGAAACTTGCTGAGCAAAGGATTGTGCTGGCAGAGAAATCAGCGGCTTGTGAAGCCTTATTACAGGAGATTGCAACCAACACAGCAATTGGCAAGTGTTTCTTACAGTCATAATTATATAGTCAATATAGGGCGGCACAGAGTTAATTTTTTTAACTTTTTTAATGGTGGTGTGCCTCGTAATTTTTTTCATGGAACAAGTGTGTCTTGGCCCAAAAAAGGTTGAGAAACACTGAGCTACATAAACCAGGGCATTAGCTGAACTACTATTGTAAAAGCATACGTCTTGCTCAAAACGGTTTGGGTTAACCCTTTTACATGACAATTTGGTGTGGTAGAAAGGATAGTTAGTGTTTTCATGGATAAAGGCTGCATTCACATGACAGTTTATTCCATTTTCTTGATGCTTCCCTGTTAATTTCTGCATTATATTTGAGCTTTCAATGATGTAAAAGCCACTTCTGGAAATCTAGTGGAATATTGTGCAAGTTAAGAGCTCATTTCCATGTTAATCATATCCATAAAAAATCTGTTTGCGACCCCGTTATTCCAGAAAATAATGAGAATAGAGTGACAAAATATCAGGCATACAGTTCTTCCCTGCCATTTTCATGGGTGACTCATGGGGGAACAGAAGCACACGTGCAGTTTTATAGTCTGAGGCAGAAAAAAGATTTTAACAACAGCAACCAGTGCCTTTCACCATATTTATACCCCTCCTTTCCCCCACATGGGCAGCTTACAGATAAAAACATGGGGAGGGAAACAATCATTAAAAAACAATTAAACATTGCTAAAATTAAAACCATATACATATATAAAAATCTGTTTAAAACATACAAAATAATTACGGGGAAAAAACCAAATAAAAATTTAGTTTAGTATCTGTGTAAATGTCTAGTCATCGGCTATCTTTTCCAAACTGAGTTTTTAAAACTTGTTTCAGAGCTCATAAGTGTATGTCCGCCCACATGAGGATTTGTTTGCCTGGCTGGCACTAGCTCAGTGCTGCAGAAGTGTTTTCTGTAATCTGGTTTGAGTTTTGCACAATCTTGTCAACTGAGTTGTGCCATCTATGCCGTCACCTGATCGTTCCTGTGAGCTTTGTGAACTTTTAGAGCTCAACAGATGATTTGTGCAGTGGCTAGGTGGACATACTTAGGCAGCAGGTTTTCATTTTTAATACAAGTACAGTACTTCTTGGAGCAGTACTTGGAGCCTTTCCATTCTGTGTATGAATGAAGAGGATTGCTTCTTCTGAGATGATGCCAAATGCAATATCTAAAAACAAAGTACGGTATGCATTTTTATAAGTATATTTAATGCATTTTTTGCAGATTTTAAAGATTACTTCAATAAGGTGAGACCTGCAGGATACCCCTATGTTAGATCTTAAATATTGTTTAAAGATCTATTAAGTAGCAGCATAATCCTACACCTATCTACCCAGATGTAAGCCCCCTTGAGTTCATAACTGTGCCTTGAGTTCATAACTGTGCATAGGATTGCAGTCTAAATTACTCATAAGAGACAAAAACAAGTCTACTCTTATGGAAATTAAAACAGATGTAGCTTCTAAAAATCTAATTACCTGAGTACAATGAAAACATATTATTTTATCCTGTATCTTAAACCATTTCTCATTTTACAGTGTTTTCCTAATAGTATAAATTTTATGCACCAATACACATCAGTTTGCATGCCACTGTGTTTTCCTGGAGTCTTGCTGTATGACAGCTTTATATGAGAGTCATAATTTATAGTCATTAATATGAAGATGTTATATCAATTACCTAAGCAGAAATACCCTGCAGAATTTGTTTCCTTTAGTTATTAAAAAAAAGTGGTGACTGTCCTAAATTAGTTATTGGAAGTAAGGAATTCATCAATGGAAATTAATCACTGTCACATCCCAGTTGAGTGGCTGAAGGATGCTATATGATGAAATGCATTTATTCTGAAAAGGGAAAGTAGTGTTGTTGTTGCCTTAATAGGAAAAAATAATAGAAATCTTAATTTAAAGGAGATCTAGCAGTCATAAATCACATTGGCACTGTGAGCTGTGTAAAGGAAGCAAAGCTTCTTGATAAGTATATGGCATAGGAAGGGTGTATCTTATAATGGTAAGGAATGAAGGTGCTAGCCAGTTTTATTTATTGACGCCAATGGTGATGTAATGGATTTCCATAAAGAAAAAGATTTATAACATTCTTTATAATAAAATGACAATTTATTTGAACTGTATTTCTGTTTTTACAGCCAGTTATCTCCTCGTTTATAAATAAATCCCATACTTTTTATCATTTACTTGGATTTGTAATTCATATTCATTTTATTTGGAAATCTTTGGGAATTTATGCTGCAAAAAACTTTTAATGGAAAAGCACACACAATGCTTTGGGTGGAAGGGGCAAGACCAACAGCCAGTGCTTGTCAATGCATCTTTCCCTGCTTCAGAAGTGTGTGTGTGTGTGTGTGTGTGTGTGTGTGTGTGTAAAACTCTATAAATACAGTGAGTCCCACCAAGGGAAGAGTAATTCAGTCATGTAGATACCAACAGACTTTGTTTTGATGGAACAGATTGAATGTACTTCTTCTGAACCATAGATAATGGCCACACTATAGATGCATAATAAGGGCTTTTTTACTGGGATTTATTTATTTTGAAAGACACCTGTTACATATATTGTATTCTTTTGAGGAAAATAAGGATTTTGGAACCCTCATTTATATCCTCTCTTCCTCTTGGATTGGCTACTTCAAGTTTTACATGGAGCTGCCCTAGGAAACAAGATGCAAAACACAGCTGTCCACCTCTTGGAGGAGGTGAAGAGGCAGCATATACAAGCAATACTGTATAAAGAGTAGTGGCTCAATTCAGTGTGTTGTCCCCCTCCCCCTTAATGTTCTTCAGAGCCTTGGACTTGCATGCCTACAGAATCATTTTTTAAAAATATAATCTGCCTGGCTATTTGAAGTGTATATTGCTCCATGCCTGTGGACCTCACATCAAACCAGAACTTTTCCACTGGTTCCTCCAGACCTATGGAACAGTCCTCTAGAGGAGGTTGTCAGCCAGCCCTGATGGCTTTCACAAGGGGTTGCAAGAACTTTATTTTGGAAAATTATTTGGAAGTTGAAGTCAGTTGTATGGGCCATTTAATTGCTGCTGATTTACATTTTATTGCTTTAATAGATATTCAGTGGTTTAAATTGTAAATTACCTTGAGCATATTACTGGGCATTTAAATATAAAGCCGCATATATTATTAAACAAATAATATAGTGATCCATGTTTGTGCCACACAAATATGTACTGTATATCAAACTGAATAGATTATAAGGAGTGAAAATTTTTCATTTGAATGATACTCTTGATGCTATTCTTTGGACTAATAAAGGATGGCAGTGTGGCAGACTGTATGAGCTATTTCATGGGGAGAGAGAGTCATTTTTCTGATTTAGGTTTGGCACTGACTGAAGCACCATAGGGTCTGTTTTTGAAACGCTGATATGCCCTAATCATTGAGTTGAGGGCAAAGTGCTAGTCATACAGGCTTCCAGAGTTCATGAGACGTGTGTAGAAAAATATATCTCAAATATGGTTTCTGTTGTGGATTGAAGGGACCAGAGGAAAGGTGGGGGTGAGGAGGAAAGTATAAACTTAGATTATATCGAGACTCACTGAGACACAATAACAGCTTAATGGCCCTCTAAACAGCGGCCCCCTGGACACTACTTTCTTAGACATAAGACAGGCAGGGGAGCTTACTATAGATTTTCTCTCTTTACTGCCATTCACATTTTTATTTACAGCAGTGCTTAGTAAAACACAGCAGGTTAGATTCTTTACTTGGGTCATTATTTTATCCTTATGAAGTATCTAGCGTAGCAGCAGCTAACAGTATAGTTTTCTTGTAAGTGTGTGTGCGTGCATTTCAACATAATGTCTGTGTGTGTGCATTTCAACTTAATATATTGGCAAAATCTAGTATTATTATTTATTTATTTATTTATTTATACATACCCCGCCCATCTGGCTGGGTTTCCCCAGCGACTCTGGGCGGCTTCCAACACAAAAATAAAACACAGTAATCTATTAAACATTAAAAGCCTCCCTGAACAGGGCTGCCTTCAGATGTCTTCTAAAAGTCTGGTAGTTGTTTTCCTCTTTGACATCTGTTGAGAGGGCGTTCCACAGGGCAGGCGCCACCACCGAGAAGGCCCTCTGCCTAGTTCCCTGCAACTTGGCTTCTCGCAACGAGGGAACCACCAGAAGGCCCTCGGTGCTGGACCTCAGTGTCCGGGCAGAATGATGGAAGTGGAGACGCTCCTTCAGGTATACTGGACCGAGGCCATTTAGGGCTTTAAAGGTCAATACCAACACTTTGAATTGTGCTCGGAAACGTACTGGGAGCCAATGTAGATCTTTCAAGACCAGTGTTATGTGGTCTCGGCGGCCGCTCCCAGTCACCAGTCTAGCTGCCGCATTCTGGATTAATTGTAGTTTCCGAGTCACCTTCAAAGGTAGCCCCACGTAGAGCGCATTGCAGTAGTCCAAGCGGGAGATAACTAGAGCATGCACCACTCTGGCTAGGCAGTCTGCAGGCAGGTAGGGTCTCAGCCTGCGTACCAGATGGAGCTGATAGACAGCTGCCCTGGACACAGAATTGACCTGCACCTCCATGGACAGCTGTGAGTCCAAAATGACTCCCAGGCTGCGCACCTGGTCCTTCAGGGGCACAGTTACCTTATTCAGAAAAAGGGAATCCTCCACACCTGCCCGCCTCCTGTCCCCCATGAACAGAACTTCTGTCTTGTCAGGATTCAACCTAAATCTGTTAGCTGCCATCCATCCTCCAACCGCCTCCAGGCACTCACACAGGTCCTTCACTGCCTTCACTGGTTCTGATTTGAAAGAGAGCTACAGCTGGGTATCATCCGTATACTGATGAACACCCACCCCAAACCCCCTGATGATCTCTCCCAGCGGCTGCATGTAGTTGTTAAAAAGCATGGGGGAGAGAATAGAACCCTGAGGCACCCCACAAATGATAGCCCAGGGGTCTGAACACTCATCCCCCCCCACTTTCTGAACAAGGCCCAGGAGGAAGGAGCGGAACCACTGTATGACAGTGCCCCCAGCTCCCAACCCCTCTAGACGGTCCAGAAGGATGTTATGGTCGATGGTGTCAAAAGCCGCTGAGAGATCCAGCAGGACTAGGAAACAGCTCTCACCTTTGTCCCTAGCCCGCCGGAGATCATCAACCAGTGCGACCAGGGCAGTTTCAGTTCCATGATGAGGCCTGAATCCCGACTGGAAGGGATCCAAATGGTCCGCTTCTTCCAGGCGTGCCTGGAGTTGTTCAGCAACCACTCGCTCAATCACCTTGCCCAAGAATGGAAGATTTGAGACTGGGCGATTGTTGGCCATATTAGCCGCATCTAAAGATGGTTTTTTAAGAAGCGGTTTAATGACCGCCTCTTTCAGCGGGTCTGGGAATACTCCCTCATAGAGGGAAGCATTTACCACACCGTGGAGCCCATTGCCCAGCCCTTCCTGGCTCGCTTTTATTAGCCAGGATGGGCAAGGGTCAAGGAGACAGGTGGTTGGTTTCACTCATCCAAGCAGCCTGTCCACAGTCTTAGTAATGTGTGAGATAGCCTAGTCAGGGTGCAATGTCAGGAGGCAATTTTTCTTTTTGCTTATTTTATTCCCTATCTGGAAACAGAGTCTTCAGATAATTTATTCATGTCTGGCTCCTTCACAGTACAACTGCCAAACTATTTCCGCAATTTTGAGTTTACAGGTAGGTTTGGAGGCAGACATAAAGCCTAGTCTTACAAAATGGTTCTGCCTGTATGGATACACAGAAATAAACATCTGCAGAATATAATATGGGAAGAAGTAAATGTTGTCTGCTTCCAGTCAGGACTCTTGTGTCATTAAAAGCTACATAGATTTCTGGCACAGTGCATCTTTTCCTACTGGTCCAGTATTTCACATGCTAATTTTTGCCTTAGGCAGCTTTTAGACACACACATATGTACCCACACCCATAAATATATAGTATTAAGACATCAACTGAAGTAGAGAATGGCACATACTGTGTAAGCAAACCGTTGTCAATCTGGTGCCTTCCAAATGCTTTGGATCGCAACTTCTGTCAGTCTCCACCAGTATAGTGATGGCTCACTGGTACTGATGGGAGTTTTAATACAAATCATCTGGAGTGAATCAGGTTGGTAAAGGGTGATGTAAGACATTTATAATATGTAGCAGTCTGTGAGTACTGACTGGAGAGAATAATCTGTACTGTAAAGAACCTTACAACACAAACATAAAGAAGTTTACTCTGTAGTAAGTCTCGTTGGAGTTTACGCTGTAGTAAGTGTGGTGAGGATTGCAACATTAGACACTTTTTATTCAATTATATTTTAGGAATATAGTAAAGCAAGTGAATAGGCTGGTCTTATTTGTGAGTGTTAGCTGTAGTATATCTCTGCAACTTTCTACTGGTCCCTACCTTTTTTTCAAGAAGTGGCCAGTGCAAATCTCTGCACCTTGAATGAGTTCCATAAAGTGCAGTAGTACAATGGAAACCTACCAAGCTTGTGACACAAGTGTGTTATAACAGGTGATGTTCACTAGCAGAGTTATTCCTACCAGTGGTGGCTACTGAAGCCGTGATGGTGATCACTGGTTAAAGTTGCAGCACTAGCATGAAAATCCAAACTGGGATTCATATTGGATTCTGTCGGTGATTTTGTCACCATAGCAGTTCATAGGATTTGCCCATGTATCAACCTTCAACCATGCCCTACAACCTTAAAAGAAGGTGCAGAAGATGAATAAAATATAAAGAATTTTTCACACCTGTCTGTACCATATCTTATGACCCAATTTGAGTTGTATTACAAAAATATGGGGAACTAGCACAATGCACAGCTAAAAAGAAACAGTATCTGGCGCCAGCCCCTCTAAATGTCAAATAGATTGCTCTGAGACTAACTTTCTGGTTGGTTCAGTAAGAAATTGCATGGGATGTATTTTAAATCCTAGATAGTGTCTTAATCTATCTAACTATTTGTACTCAGTATACATTACTATAATAAAATCCAGGCCAGATAATAGCATTTGAAACTTACTGTGATGTTTTGATGTTATGCCAGGACACCAATGTATTTGAACTTACCACTGAATTATTATTACATGGCTAAATCTTCAGTAATTTATATAGCATACTAAATCATTATGAGTTAGAAACAGACCAGGTAAATGATTGAAATGGCACGTTTCATTCTTGCCCCCTAGCTAATGGGTCATTTTTAACTGTATTCCAACTACTATGCAGTATGTTCCAAGTTGCCCTTCAGAGACTGCAGAATTGTGTTACATTAAGGCCACAGACATCTTTACTTTCTTTCGCTTCAACATGTTGTACAGAAAGCAATTCAATCATGTAAGGTCTGCCTTCCAATTATTTTACTGATTGCTTGTGATGTGGAGAATGGACTGTTATCTTTCACTTTTGAGATGATAGGCGACTTGGCTTTATCATTCATTTTACAGTTTGTGTACTCTTTGCAGATGAATGCAGCTATAGTTCTGCAAACCATGCTTCCTTTGGGGTACTTGCCTGAGGGAAAACCATAACTGCCACATTTTCCCATTGAAATTGACATTCTGTGTGTGTGTCAGCATGTGTATAGTGTCTGTATGTGGTTTTATTGGGTCTTACAACAAAATCCTTCCCAAGAAAGGTACCTATTGAAATAAACAGGATTTGCTCCCATAACTACCTGCTTGTTTTGCTGCAGACACCCTCTTGGTGGTCTGTAGTGGGGGTATCTGTAGGAGCACTTTCTTTCTGTGTGCCTATGGCATGACCTCCTTGCCCAGACCTATAGAGAGGGATAGCTAATGTTAGGGTTAGTTGGTGGACCCCAAATTGAATGAAGCAGCCTCCAAATGGGTCCAACCTGAATACAGCTGTTTTATTATGTACAGAATTGGCATCTTAACAAAATCGTGTGATTGGTGCAGATCCCTACTGGTAGAATATTTCTGCTGATTTTAATGCATAGTGATATATAAAGTTGTAAGTCTAATCTACATTATATATTATGAGTGTCAAGAGGACTGAACCAGTTCTGGATTAATATCCTGGAATATGGTTTGGGTGTGTGTGGTTTTGTAAATGTGGTACTATACTATTTTATCCATAAAAATATAGATACAAAATACAAATACATCATTAAAGTCTTTAATGGAAAAATCAAAAACCATAAAAGAAGCAATACATTTCCCAATCCAACACTTTATCCTCTCAGTACCATCTGAAAGACTAAACATGTAGCAAACATTTGTAACTTTATATCATGAATAAATTTAAACAGAACAAACAAGTTCCAATCTTACACAATAACTGAATTGCAATGATTCATCTAGAACAGACATGTATAATTGCAGTAATCTTGTTCATAATGAACCATGTTTTCAGGAACTGTTTTTTCACAGATGGAATTCTAATAGACTTCCAGGGTATACTACTCACTAATAACTTGTGTTATTTACAGAGCATATGAGAGATCAGTTTTTGCAGAAAAGTCTATCCTCTCTCAATTCTTCTTGTAGCACTTTCTCCACTGTATTCCCAAAAAAGTTCAGTCTCTTTAGAATACCATATATGCACGAAATCAGTAGACCTAGCATCACAATGCCAGCAAGGCAAGTTCTATAACCCATAAATTCAAATAATATTAATGGAAATGTTATATTACTGATTCAGAATTGTATAAAAATTGTTCTTAACAGCAATATTCATAATACATTTGTAGTGCTAGTCTTTGACATATATAGTAGAACCTTGGTTTTCGACCGTCTCAGTTAATGAACATTTCGGAACTCGAACGCCGCAAATCCAGAAGTAGCTACCGTAAATGCTTCCATTTTCGAATGCACCTCGGAAGTCGAACTTCCAAGGCACCTTCCTGTTTGAGTTTTTCGTATTAATTTTTCTGTTTTAAGGCTTCTGTAATGAGTTTTCAGTTTTTGAACATTTCGGAAGTTGAACGGTCTTCCAGAACGGATTGTGTTCAAAAACCAAGGGTCCACTATATCACTTTTGGTAAAGAGCACATTTTTCCTTTCCCTGTACCCCACAAAGCCTCTCCAAAATGTTGAGGGGCCCTTCTGACTAGCATGTACTGTTTTGCAGGGGGCTTGAGTGGGAAGGAAGGATTTCCCAGAGTTTGGTAGAGGAACTTTGTGTAATTTGGGGGCAAAGTTCTCTTTCCCCTGCAGCTCTGAGATTGTTTTGAAGGAGCCACATTGAGCTACAGAGGGGAGGACAAAAGGGGAAAGATTATTTTTGAGATATGGAGTTTCTAAGGCATTATACTTTATGTTTCACTTAACTATAAGAAATAAAATACATGGTCAAAGGCAGGCATGAGTCACAATCTCTGACTGTAGACAAGAAAAGGAAGCCAGAGAATATACAGGCTGCAGACACACAACAATTTATTCTAGAATCAATATAGACTGAGCACTTGTTTTTTAATGTCAGCCAGCCACAATCTCTAGATCTATTGCATATTCTTTGCCCCTGAAAAGCAACTGGTTTATTCTTGACAAATAGGTTTATTCTGAAAGTAAAAGCTAATTGCAGATTGATTCTGCATTATCTGCCAGTGTGTTCATTTGAAAACATATGCAAGAAGTCCCAAAAGCTAAGCAAATCTTGCTCTGGGTGGAGATTTCCAAAGAACCCTATGTATGTCACTTTCAATTTCATTATGGAAAAAAGGTTGGGCTATAAATGTAACAAATTATCTGCAAAATGTGTTAATGAACACTTGTTATTAGAGTTAACCTGTGAGGGAGAGCTATTTCTATTTTCTATAGCACAATATAAGATATATTGCGGGAGGCAGTGCAAGACAGGAGTGCCTGGCGTGCTATGGTCCATGGGGTCACGAAGAGTCGGACACGACTAAACGACTAAACAACAACAACAACAAGATATAAAGTGTTTGCAAATTTTACTTAATTTTGATCCCAGATTAGAAGCTAGTAACTTTAACAAATACATACCCTTTTCATTGTTTTTGCTAAGATCTTCCACTGTGGCTGCAAATAGAGAGGGAAAGAAGGCTTAGAAATGCTTTTTTTAAAAAATCTTTCAAAAATGTATACGACTGCATTCCTTTCTCTTGATCACCCAACAAGCTGAAATGCATTCATGTGTATCTGCTTAAAAGTGCAGTTTGAAATGAAAGATGCCATAGTGGGAATGACATGTCTAGATTTAACTACAGTATGGATTATAGTACAATAAAACAGTAATCCATCTCCACTCTGATGGCTCTAATTTTTAATTCCAACCATGGCATGCTTTATGATGCAGTTTATCTTGTGCTTTCATGTTGTCATGGATCTGATAGTTGGGAAATTGGCAGATGGCATCTGATGCTTTTCCAGTAATCGTAGTATCAATCCTAGTGATTAAAGAGACTGCTGATTTGCTTATGTGAAAATATTAATAATAGGCATCAAAGGCTTTGTTTTTAAATATATACATATCCATGTCACATAATTCAGTAAGGAGACAAAAAGGTGGACTGGAACTAATCTAGTGTTAGGACTGCTGTAGAGAAAAATATTTCACTATGTGTTCCTGATTCAGCAATTGCTCACTTCCTGATGGGAGTCTGAACTGGCAAATAAAATGCTGTACCACACACTATTTTCATCAGTGTTTTTTTAAATAATGATGATGATGATGATGATGATGATAGTAATATCAAAATAAAGCAAAATGGACTGACATCTGTACAGTTTAATCCAACTGAAGTTATTACGATTGAATACTTTTAAATCCTATTGTTTTAACCTAACTTTATTCATACATTGGCTTGATACCAGGACATTAATAGAATTTCAAACTGTGAAGATTATCTAGGATTTTGGAAAGCCAGCATAGGGTTTTTTCACACAAAGAAGGCAGAACCATACAATTACTTAAAGAGTGTACAGTGTTATTTGCAGAGATGCTGTATGCGTGATATATGACTCTATGTGGTATATACATTACAGCTGCAAATTCTTCAGCCTTCACCATTCTGAAATGTTGGTGGCCATGTAGTGTGAAAGCATCTGTTCACACAAATTTTGCTTTCTGATGACTGATTCACATATGAAGTAGTAGAGCACACATCATCACATCAGCGATTTTAAAGGTTGAGCTGCATGCAGGTACCCCTTGTGTGAGGTCAGCTTCCCAAATTTCTATCACAGCTTCTTTGATACCTATAGAGTGGTGATTCAAAAAAGGTCAAACCTACTCATGCAATCACACTGGAGATGCCTCTGGGAGTGAACATGTTACATGTGAACTACAATTCTTCCACTAACATAGCTACACAATTATAAGGTATTTCATTTTTTAAACATAGTTGTGGAACAGAAAGAGATAAATGGAATGGTTTCAGAGCTGTAAACTCTCCAGTTTATAGCTATGAACAAGGTGGCTGGAAATATTTACCCAGCTAACAAAACAAGCAAGTCCTACTTTCTGACAGAATAGATAAGATTCAGGTTTCTGCAGGCACTTGACAGGAACAAACTAGTGACCTAAGTAACACCTGAGCAATGAATGCACATGGATGTCCCCCAGTGTATATTTTGTTAGTAATTTATGGCATCATGAAAGCAATATTTTTTCCTTTTACTTAATACTTCCCTCTATAGCTGAGCTGCCTTTCCAGTAGTCACTCATTTGTTGCCCCAGGTATTTTCCTGTTGACACAAAGAGAGTGAGTTGGTAGTGTTTAGGAGCAAGCATGCACTAAAGAAAACATTAGCATATGGAAGGGCAAGCAACTGAGACCCATAGGAAAAGCTCATTCTTCTATCCTTGCTTTCATTAAAGGCAGGGGAGGCACTGAAACAGCACAGTCCTGGCATTTGCACTGTAAAGGCTTGATGTAATACAACATTTCATTAACCTTCTGTGGGAGACATCCATCTAGCACATGCAGCGTATGCTATATAGTTATTTTCCAAGGCCAAGATATATAATTGTTTAGTTCTAGCATGATTTGTGTGTGTATTCGAGCACACGGTTCTCAATAAAATGAATTGTGCATATTAACAACTGTGTAGGGCAGAGAGGTACCACGTTTATCTATGGTTTTGTAGGCGTCCTGGTCCATTTGTAAATATGCCTGTATCTTCAGTGAACTGAACTGGATCTGAAAAGCAGCTGCCCCCCCCCTCCCTCCGCTACATCCCAACCTTGAAGCCAACACATTTTTCTTTGTAGCTTTACTGGCAATCCACCAAAGACAGACGCTTTGTAACCTCCGAACAAGCCCCTTTGGGTAAAGGTTATAAAGATATTGTGCTTGGAAGATTACACCCATTGCTCTTTTGTCTTGAAAAGTGTTACCGTGTTTCCCCCTTTTTAAGGCGTAGTCATAAAATAAGCCATAGCAGCATTTCTAAGCATTTGAGAAATATAAACCGTACCCCGAAAATAAGCCATAGTGATAGGCGTTGTGCGGAAGAGATCACTGAGCTCCCCGAGTCAGCAGCAGCAACGCCGGCCGCAGCAGTGTTTGCTGAGTCCTTTCTTGCTTTTGGGACTTGGTTACTGTGCTGGCTTGGGATGGTGTGTGTGCAATTGCTGTTGCTGCTTCGTGATTTTCAGCTGGATTCTCTGGGTTCTAAGCACTTTCCCCCGTTTGTTTGTGAAGCAGCACTCGGCTGCAGCCCCTGCCTCTCCCGACGGCTGCATGAATGCGAGGCTGGAGTTGATCGCTATCTCCTTTTCCATTTCTTTTGTCTTTGAGCACCCGGCCCCGCCCCCTCTCCCCTTCGTGGAATGAAGAACAGAGTTTTAGCAGCATTTCCTCATTATAAAAAAAAGGTCAGGAACTTTTACTTTAACCTCAAAAATGGGATATTTCCTCTCTCTAAAAACAACTCTGACCTGAACACCAATAAAACGGGGGTAGATCACCTCCAGTTTATAAATCCGCAAGTAGATCGCAGTCTCCTGGAAGTTGGGCTCTATACTTTGGCTGATTGCAAGCCTTTGCATCTTTAAAAAACAAAATCCATGCACTTCTCAGTCTTAATTTTCCTTTAATTCATCCCCCTATACCCTCCTCCAACCATTGCCTCCTTCCATTCCTTACCCCCCTCCCTCTCTCCCCACCTCCCTCACTCCTGTGCGATCTCATTTAGTCATATACTTGCTTTTTCTGTTGTGTTGTCTATTTTATATTTAATATTATTACCCTTTATGATGTTATTTTTTCCCTTGCGATAATTATTTATTTTTTATCTTTAACTAACTTTCCTTTCCATATTTTTCCATATATAACTCAACACTTTACCATTCCTTCTTAACTCTTTGGATAGAGTGCCCCCCCCCCATTATTGTTGTTAATTTTACAATTCCTGGATTTTTTATGGAAACGAACAGCTCGGGTGCTTCAGAATGTGCCTTCTGTTGCTACAGGGCTATGGGGCTTCACTATTTGACCCCCCCCCAGGTTGGGATTTTTAAAGTAGTTCTGTGGGTCCCAGGGCGCAGAATCACCCCCGATCCTTTCCTTTGTCTAAACAGACCTCTTCCCCCCTGACTTTGGAAGGCTGTGCTTCAAGGGTGATACGAGGGGTTTTTTAAGACCTGCGCCTCTTAAGGATTGTTACGGTCCATAACTTCCATTGCTTTCTACAGGGTTGGGGGTTTAAAGCACTGCCACCCCCACCCCACCCTGCAGGCGCTCGGAACTGGCAGCGCCAACAACGCGCCCAGCAATGTGCAGAAGAGAGCACCGAGCATCCTGAGCCAGTGGGTCCCAGTTGTACCAGCACTTTTTTTTTTTAAAAAAAGACACCCCCTGAAAATAAGCCACTGTGTGTTTTTTTGAGGGAAAAAAGTTATAAGACGGTGTCTTAAAAAAGGGGAAACACGGTAGATAACTTGGGCTCCTTTTATCTTGTTGCAAGTGATACACAAATGTGGTCAAACAGCAGTGATGTTTTTTTTGATCATGACAGAAAACTGATGAAGTCAAGCCAAGATTATCAGTGTTGCTTTAGACTGATCCATGCACTTTCAATAACTAATGAAATACAGTTTTTCAGAAATTTGGTATATTGTATTGAAAAACTCTGTGAATAAATTATGAACAAATGAAGTAAATTCTTCATGGAACACACTGCTTGGGGTTAGCCTTATGTTTTTTGGAAACCCATCTGCTGCTGAATAACTTTATGGCCTTAAAAAACACTATAGGATCCAATTGATAAATTTATTCCAGCTTTATTTTATAGCCTTTATGCACTTACAATGCACAGTGGCATAGTTGCTGTTTGATTTGACATTTCTAAGAGTGAATTTGGAGCAGATTGTTTACAGCTTTGGTCACATGTCGCTGCTATTAGAAAGTATGTTTTTATCCTTTCCACACTAATGGTGGGTTGTGCCCAGATTGAGAAATTCAAATATGCATAGGATTTCACAATCAGTCCTACCATTTTGCCAGAAAATAACTACCGGTAGTAATACTTCTAATTAGTAATGTTAATGAAGTAATGAATAAAGAGAATGTCACATATAAAAGGTAGCTTGCAGAAATTAGATTCCTCCTGAAAAAAGGCATGATATACTTTAATGTGTGAGCCTTGTTTACAGGATATCTCTTGCTCACATTTTTGGTCCTTTCTCTCCTTGCAACAAAAGTTGATCATCTTAATAAAAACCACTTCTTTGTCTTTGAGGCCATAAGCAGTGAAGATGCAATATTGTTGCATCACTATTCAGATGCCCTCCAGATGTGCCCTGTGAGCACAACTCTGACATGTTGTCCAAAACATCTGGAGGGCACAGCCACACAAACATACACACACATCTTTGAATTGCCTTTCAAAACCCTTATTTATGGGCAGAGAAATTTAGGAAACAATTTCAAGGATTTTTTTCTAGGGGGGAAGAAAACTTATTCAACAATTTGTTGGGGTGGAGTTCGTCATTAATTATGGGGGAACCACAGATTCTTTCTCCCTGCCCCAACTCACCCCTCCCCAGTCTCCACTACTACAGGTGGCAGCAACCGCAACTGTGTTGGCAGCTTAGCCACCATTTTGCATCCTCTGCAATGTCCCTGTCCTAGGGTTGATTGAAAAAATGTTGTGTAGCATGAAGAGGGTGAGCAGATGGAAAATGCCTCTTGATTGCTGCCCTGAGTAACTGATAGAACCTCAAGTGCAAAACTGTTTTTCATCTGCTCCTCTTTATAACCAAATTTATGTTTTCAGCCATTTTTCCCCAATTGCTGTTCCAGAATGACATGACTTCCTTTGATTAATCTTTGTTTAATGCCAAGATAGTTGAAGTATTGCCCACAAACTAAGACCTATAATACATTTCTATTTGTTTTATGGGATGTGGTGTTAAAAGCAATATTTTTTTTTTCATATAACATTGAGAATCACATTAATTATATAGTTGACATTGCAACTTAACAATTTCTTGTCCCATTTTTAGTGGCGTACACTTTGTACACAGATCAGAAAAGATTATGTTTTGTAAACAGGGACCACCAAACTCCCTTACCATATTCACTCTGACGATTATCCCCCTTCTCCCAAATGAACCCCTTTCTTTTTCTGTGGTTGGAGCTGGTAAGGAGGGAAGGATATCATCCCTTAGCTTAGTCAACAGTTCATCCAATGCACCACACACTTCTGAGATGCAGTGTGACACCAGAAATTTCCCAAGGAAGGAAGGAACATATTGAAGGTGACCACAACTTTTGGATGGCTAGGCTTCCAGGGCCAAGCAAGATTTGTGGAGCCCCCACTTATAAACCTTTCTCCCAAACCCAAACCCAAATGTGAGCATACTACCCAGGTTACCAGTTTGAATTTATACGTATAATGCCCCTCAACCTAATTGAGGACTAAAACTGAAAATACAGAAGGACTGAGGGTTCAGAATTTAATTTTGTAAAATTATCTAAAAATGTTTGGCAAGACTTCATGTATTTTTGCATAGAATGTCAAAATAAAGACAGCTCTGCAAACCTCCATCTCATGCTATCTCTTTTTTCCCCTAAGCCCATGATAGCTCAGCTGATTAGAGTAAGGTGTTGATAACACCATTGCAGGTTCGATCCCCATGTGGGACAGCTGCATATTCCTGCATTACAGGGGTTGGATTAGATGATCCTCATCGTCCCTTCCAACTCTACAATTCTATGATTGTAGAAGATTCCATTAATATATTTTTTTAAAGGAATTTGTGAGGAATGTTAAAAATGATTTTGGCCGCTGCTTGGAACTTGAATATGACCATATCATTTCATTTCATTTCACTTCACTTTTAATTTGTATACTGCCTTTCTATATTACTATAGACAAGGCAGTTTGCAGCAACAAAATTCACAGTAAAGAACACATACCTTATAATAATCTGACCCAATTCAAAGAGTCATAACAAAACATAACTTTAAAATGAAATGACATGTCAAAGAAAGTACTATTCAATGATCTATTAGAATATAATAGTACACAATAAAATTAACGCTCAGAAGATCAGCAAATAATAATTAAACAGAAATTCACTCTTAACAATTACAATAAATAATTACTAAACTATTATCAATAAAAAACTTCAAATCACAATGCATAAAATACAATGTAAAAAGATCAAATTGAAAAACAAAGACACACAATTTATAAAATTATGGATCATGCCCTCTTTCGAACTAACAACACTAACCTAGTACAGTATATAGAAAGTATTTGTTCAACATGTAACCATTGGGTTTTCTTCTGAGGTTTCCTGTTCTACACAATATGTTCTCTCTTGGACTTTTATTTCCCGCTTCTGTTTTAAGCTTGCATGATCTGAAAGAATTTTGTCTGTTCTGAGTTCAACCGCTCAGTTCCCCATCAGACGCTTGGTGCAAAAGTGAACAGGCTCTTCACCTTTGTGCCGACAGGGATTTGTTGCCTTTCTTTATGCAGAACAATGTAGAGATGCAAAAGAGTAGCTAACTACATAGACACTATCCTTTCCAGGCCTTTCAAAAGACCTTTACAAAGAGCCTTTTAAAAATAAAAATGAAACCATTTTAACCTATTTTATTATCTTGCTCCCTCAAAACTGATGCTCAGCTCATGTGTTTATTTTTTGACTATTGCATCATTATATCAAACTGTTTTAAGATGATATTGTGCATTGCCTAGAGGCTGCAGCATTAGACAGCTAACAAATCTAAGGTAATATTGTATTGAATAATATCCACTCATTTGTGCAATGGGTCTTCCAGATTTTCTTCTCCCCCCTCCAGAAACCAACCCTTGGAGCTCATTTTGGGTCACATAGGAGCCTGCAGTTAGGAGGAGATGAAGCTTTGTTGCACGGCCAAATACCTATTTGCTTTACTGTGGAGCTCAAACCTTAAGAAATTAATAGACAATACATTTCAAATAGTCTGACTATAGTTAAACACTGGCTTTATACATATAGTAGAAAAGGAAACATAATCTTCTATTGTCTATTTCAACATCTGTAAATCTCGCATTTCAAATGGCATAGAAAGCTAAGGACTGGAGACAAGGTGAAACACAAGTCTTTCCTCTGACTTTAATAGAAGTAGGGTTGTTAAGTTAAAGTGGGTTTTTTTCAGGTGAGGCTTTATAGTGTAGTAATGAAAAATATGTGATAATAAAAGTTACAGATTTATTTTCCTGTGAATAAAAGACTACTGCCTTTGATATTGGAGCTTCAGCTGTAAACACACCTTTTAAAATAAAAGTATACCATAGGTGGATAAGATTGTTTATTTATGTCTGTCAAACATTCATGATAAAGAAAATAAACTAACATATGCAGAACAGTGGGCCCTGAGGAACTGTAGTACAAGCAGGTGGATTATTATATAGAGCACAACAAACACCATTCTATTTTCCTCAGCTCAAAAAAAGTAGCAGTCACAAAGATTCATAAAAATTACGGTATAAAACTTAGATTGTGGCAATTTCTGACATTGGATTAAGTGAAGCTGATGCGGGCCAAGGACAAATGGACATGAATAGAAATTTAAGGAGATGTGGAGAAGATAGTACTAAAATTATACATAAAAGAAGCAAAGCACTTGGATCTCTCACTTAGACAAAGCCCTGAATTGTCATTGACAGTTTTCTCAATCTTGTCAGTAACGGTGGTCTCCCATGGTGCCAGCAAACTGTGAACAATTTTCTGTGGTAGCTGTTTCAACCAGATTGTATTAAGATGAACTATTGTCATGAGACAAATGTACACAGAAGTTTCCCCTTGCTTTTGTGAGATGTAAGAAGTGTATTTTTTAAGGTATTTGTCTACTTTATGTAACAGAGAGTCTATTCCTTGAAAGGAATAAATGTGGCATTTCTGTTTTTTGTGTCTTTAAAACATATTGTTACAGAACAAACTAAATTAATCTGTAAGTGTAAACATAATTTATGAAGGGTTTGAGATCATGTGGACATGTAATATGATAACTACAATATAATTTGCCATAATTACTAGTTATATGACATAATATAAAGGTAAAGGGAGGTAAAGGGACCCCTGACCATTAGGTCCAGTTGTGACTGACTCGGTTGCTGCAGTCATCTCGCGTTATTGGCCGAGGGAGCCGGCGTACAGCTTCCAGGTCATGTGGCCAGCATGACTAAGCCGCTTCTGGCGAACCAGAGCAGCGCACGGAAACGCCGTTTACCTTCCTGCTGTAGAGTACCTATTTATCTACTTGCACTTTGACGTGCTTTCAAACTGCTAGGTTGGCAGGAGCTGGGACCGAGCAATGGGGATTCAAACCGCCGACCTTCTGATTGGCAAGCCCTAGGCTCTGTGGTTTAACCCACAGTGCCACCCGTGTCCCTATATGACATAATATAGCTAGTGATAATTACCTGGTTCCAAATATGAAACCATGGGGAAGGTTGCCCATCGTGGATCATAAAAAGGACAGAGGTGACCTGGTTTACATGGGGTTTGAAAGTTGTGAAATCCTCCTTAAATTTGTAGTTACATCTAGACTCATGATAGCTGTGGTAAACAAATAAAATTTGTTTTATTGCGATTAATTGCGCTTCTCAGGTATTGCTTCTTATGAGGAGTTGCAGGCAGCCAGACCACCTAGGGGAAGGAAGCTCCCTGCTGTTCCTCTTCTGGCCATGGGAGTGGAGCTGGCTTGGGCTAGAGCCCCACAGCCATGGGAACCTGGCTTAATAGACAATGGGCTTAATAGTATATTGTAATCATAATATACATGTGTATACAGCACATATGGAAGGCATATGAAAGGCATAGATAAATTGGTCCCAGTGGGTGCGAGTTGCCTGTAACTCACTTCCATAAAGCAGTATACTCAACATGTAAGCCTCGTAGACTTTCATCTCAGTACAGTACAGTATAGACATGACATGAATACTTTATAGCAGAGAAACCCAACAGCAACAAAACCCCAGTACAGAACAGTTAGCCATTATAAAGCTCTGTTAATTCCAAAGAGATTGAAGCAGTGAACTGTGCAGTGGATTGTGGTCACCCAAAGCCCCTCCTGTTATCTTGTGTGCACAATTCTGCCTTGTAGATATGGAACACACACTGCTCAGTCAAAAAGACGGATAGGTTATTGCACGCACAGAGTTCTATGCATGCATTGGAGCTGCTGGAGAACAGCCAAAATGCAGATTTATTTAAAGGACACATAGTTTCAAAACAGATTATGCAGATTATGTAGAAATAAACTTGACTAAATAGATTCAAATTGCAGACCAGAGAGGAAAAATAAATGTACAAATTCATTTACAAAAAGATAATGAATTGAATGACAGATGCCTTTACTAGAAGCATGCTATTTGTGTTGAAAACCACTGCAATATTTTGTCTTTTAAAACACCAGGACACTCTGATTTACAGCAGGTCTGCTTCTGTGTAGGAGTTTTAGCTATTTTGAATTATAATGAAATGCAGCCTTAATTATCATTAAATCTGAAGGCAAGAGGAAGCCTTCAAGGCCAATTAAGTTTAAAGTAAAGTGCTCCACAAGGAAGTTGCTGAAGATCCCCGGTGCACCAGTTTATTTTCATATCATATTTGAAACAATCTTCTAAGCATAAAGAATTTAGATTTTGAAATTAAATATTTTTTTGTTGAAGCACACAAAAATTGTTCTGTTTGGGACTTCAACAAAAAAGTAGCACAATTTTTACTGCTTTGCTGCCCTCTCAGCAGTTTTTCATTGGCACAGTTTACCTTACCTACCGGTAATTGACTGAATACATTCTTTCATCTATTTGGGGATTAGACTGAAGATACTGCTCCATGATCTACCTCTGAAATGTCTTATTGAAGATGTGAGAAAGATTTGGCTATGTGGCAATGTCTTAAAACCAATTCAGAGTGAGGTCAGAAAGCCTTCATTGCACTTATTGAAGAAAGAGGGAGGGGCACCAGCTGCCATTGCTAGTAAGATGGATAAGACACTTTGTTCCTGTTCACAGCCCCAAACAACAACAGTAACTGAATAATAACTTCTTAATATATGAAATGGCGGCAGGTTTAAAAACCCCAAGTAGGTTTCTGAAGTCAGATACAGTGGTACCTTGGGTTACAGACGCTTCAGGTTTCAGACTCCACTAATCCAGAAATAGTACCTTGGGTTAAGAACTTTGCTTCAGGATGAGAACAGAAATCGTGCGGTGGTGGTGCGGCGGCAGCAGGAGGCCCCATTAACTAAAGTGGTACCTCAGGTTAAGAACAGTTTCAGGTTAAGAACGGACCTCCGGAACGAATTAAGTTCTTAACCAGAGGTACCACTGTATGTGGCTTCGGGACAGCCCTAGTATTAACCAAGGAGGTGTGGAATGATTCAACTTTGCTGGGATTTTGATGCCAGGTTAAAAATATACTTGTTCTCCTGGACATTTGTTGGAATTGAACTTAAGTTGCTCAGTGTTCTTAAGATATTGTTGGGTTTTGTATAATGTATTATTCTGTATTATTTGGAAACAGCTGTGATTCTTCTATAAACTCCCCCCCCCCAGCGCAAGATGAACTGGCATCTATTGCATTATTTCCCAAGATAAGTCAGATTAGTGCAGAAATTCCTATAATAACCAGTGGTGCTTATTGTGAAATTGCTATTGTGGGCACTTAAATGCTGCTACTGCCTTTAGTAGTAGCAAAGTAATACTACAATAATTCAGTCACTGGAATGGGCCCAGAAGTTACTGATGGAAGAATAAGGTGAAAGCTCAGGTGTTACTTCCCATCAATGGGTGACTAGAATGTTGGCTCTTAAAGACAGGTAGATGTAAAAAAATGATTGACTGCAAGATTAAGCGTCTCTGCAGGATGCTAAAAAGATATCATCTGTCCAATTTTAAAATATCAGCTGTCATAACCACACAAAATCTTATGCCTTGAGAAATTTGATGCTGTTAGTGAAAGAAGGTGGAATTTTAAGCAAAGAGGTCAAGAAATGTTGTGAAAACTGCCCTAATGTCATATAGTGCTTTTTATTGTTTAATAGATTCTCCTTTACAAATTAAGTACTGTAACTGATTCAGTTGGGAAGGCAAACGGACGATGTAGGAGATCTTAATTCCATTTTGAAACATTTGCAGTAAATTCCACACTAATCAGTTTCATTACACTTTTCTTATTGGCTTACTATGTTATAAAACTTTAATTAGAAAATGCAAATCTACCTAATGATTTACCCATTTGCAGGCACTTCCAATTGATTCTGAATCCACAAAGGTTTGCCTGCAAAGCATTTTTTTTAAAAAAAAAACCTTAAACTTCACTGCTGTTTTGGAAACCACAGCTTTCCCGTGCCCCTAGCAGTTCTTTGACTTCTAAGACCATCCAAGGTTTCATTTGGCAAGCCATGAACATGAGCATGCTTTGTAATGGGAGCTTGCCAGTGGATCTGTGCCAACAGCTGTCATTTTGGTCATTTCAGCTTGAACAGGTATTGCTGAGAAATAGCCAACACCCACACAGATAATGAGAGTCCCAAAATTTCTATCCAGGTTTCATCACATGGGGAAAATAAATTGTTTCTCCCAAATCATTGGAAATGTAGGACCATCTGCTGTTCTTGTTTTGTCCTTTATTTAAAGCCCGGTTTCTGACTGAAACATTCAGAACAACATAGTTATTACACTCTGTGAACTTAATTCAAGAAAGTATTGTGTTTTGTGAATAGTTTGAAAACATACACAAAAACATATGGCTAGAGAAGCATTTCTACTTTCACAGTGCATGCTTGCAAAGAATTTGATGGATGGAAGTAGTGAACAAGGCAGATAGGAAACATGTGGGTAGACAGAGATGGGAATGGAATTTTGAGCACCACCTTTTGGGAGGGTGTGCAAATCTATAATGCTGTTAAAGTAGATTTATCACAGTTGTGCCTCAGAAATCATGGTGTGTGTTGTGGGTGTGTTGGTGTCTGTGTGTGCCAATTGGAAGTTTGATATTGATGTGGTCTGTAAAGCTGCTCTGTAGCTTTTCTCCACATATATTATCATATAGTGGCTGAGCAATTTACAACATACATTTTATACATCAACCATTTAGTCTGTTGTGATTAATTTCCTGCAAGGCCCATGTCTTTGAACCTCAGGTAATCAATGAAGTATAGTAGTAGATGTTACCAGCAAAAAAGGAGCATTTGAAAGAGATATTTACAGCCATGTGTTTTATAAGAACAAATATGATATTTTGAATTGCAGGTATGGAATCTAAGGTCTATGCCATTTTGATGACAACAGATCTGTACACAAAGAAAGGTGTCAACAATTATTTAGATTTGTTAGGTTATTCATAAATAGCTTTATTCTATTATGTCAACATATCTTAATGCACTGAAACACTTGTCCTGGTTTTTCCTTCAATAAAAATATATTTATTTGGGGGCATTCCACTGCATCACTGGTCTCAACTACTATATCTTCCCATAATTATTTGATTATATTTGTTATTCTGTATTTTGCTTTACCAAAAACTCTCAAAGCAATTTACAACTTATACAATAAAACATACAAACACATTAGAACAATAAGCAATAAACAATATAAATGCAGTAACAATTATAAAAGAAACTCTAAACTTTCAGCTATAGCATTAATATAATTAAAGTCAGTTTAATATGAGCACTTGACTAAAACCTGGATGACGAGGGTGCAAATCCCCACTCAGCTCAGAATTTCACCAGGCTACCCTAAGTCACTCTTCCTTGCTGAGTTGCACCGTGTTTGGACTTCCTGTGGTATTGACCTTGGAATGAAGCCTGATCTATCAAACAGATTTTGGACCTGAATTGATTCCCTGTGTTTGTCCCTGATGTGTTTGGACTGCACACCACGCTGTATAGCTCCACTGGAGGACAAGTCAATGATACAGTGGGGGGAGAGAAGTCATTATTCTTCACTGCCAGAGATAGTAAGCTCAAGAATGAGCATGCACTTGCATTTGGTTGTATTTGTCTAGAATCGTTTCTTGCATTCTAGCTGTTTTCTAATCTGCTTCATCAGCCTCAGCTCTATCTGGCTTTATCACAGATCTTTCCAGGCTTGGTGAAGTGGAAGAGGGCATGGTAGGATGCATGTGTGTCAACCACCCAAGTCATCTCTGATTTCCTCAGATTGATCCAGACTTTGACAGTATCACTAGACTTGTCAGCTGGGAAATGCCCCAGAGCCCTTTGGAAGGCATCAGTCTCTGAGGGCAAGGTATTTTAATTGCTAGTTTGCAAGTGGCAGGATGGAAAATGCTAATATGAAGGGTTTCTTCCTAGAAAGCAGATGGCTACCTCTCATGTATAAACAAAGATACTATAGGCATCTGTAGCAGACAGTATGCAGGGGGTTGGAGTACACACTGATTTCCCATTGGCTGAGTTGCTGCCCCCATACCAGGAAGGAGAGGAGGAGGTGTGAGGTGGCAGGCAGGTCAGCACAGTGCAAATGCACTAGCAGGAACACCAGTTCAGCCTCACTGGTGTATTTGCACTGTGCTGACCTGCCCACTGCCTCGCCTCTTCCCTTCTCCTTTCCGGTAAGCAGCAGCAACTCAGCTGTCAGGAGATCAGGTGAGTGCTGCACACCACCACATTAACTGATGGGCATAGTTGAAAAGAGCCCTACTTTTCAAACATTCTCATAAGCAGAGTTTTACACTTGTAAAATTCTGTGCAATGTTTAGATAGCATCTTAATTTACATACAAGCCTCTTTCTTCTGATGCCTGAGCAATACGGTTCATTGTTCTTCCATGCCATATTGGCTGCATTGTTGCTGAAATTCTGCCTTGGTGCAAAATTGTCAAACTGGGAGTAGGATAAATGACCTAGAGGAGGTGTGTTTGCAAATGGGCAGAAATTGCAGGGAAGCAGATTTCAGCTAAAACATTGGGAGGATTTCAGTGTCATGCTAAGGTGATCATTACATCAGGGCAAGCATTTTGGCTTGCCATATGGAGCATTCCCTTCTCCTCTCTCTGCACACTATTCTGTGGGTTCTACCAATCCATCCATCCCAAGCAAATTATGGGGGGTGGGGCTTATAGGGGGAGGAGAGGGGGAAACCCCATTGCATGAGTTGAAGTCCTCGTACTGGACTTTCATTGACAGAACTGATTTTCTGGCTTCCACTCCAGGAGAAACCTCTTAATAGTATGAGCTGTTTGACAAAGCAGCAGAGTGTCTTGGGAGGTAGTGAGTAATCCTCTGCTGAAGGTATTTAAGCAGAAGTTGCATGACCATCTGTCAGGGGTGTTGCAGTTGCATCCTGCACTGCAGATATTGGACTCAACAGAGGAAACTAGGTGACTTCTAACGTTCATTCTGTTTCATACTTTGCTTTCTGACAACTGGGTTTCATAACAATGATCGTTGTCACCATTCCCAATTTCTCTTCCTCAGTTTCAACAGCACTTGGACATTAGGGCTGCCTTGTTGGATTGTAGGCTACACACAGCACAACTAGTGGACCCTAGGTTAACCTGCCCCAAGCTGTAATTGGTAACTCCAGAGGCAAGGGAGGGGTGTGTATGAGCAACTTCTGCGACAATGGGAATCACAGCAAGGCTGCTTGAGACTGTGATTATCTACTCCTCTCAACTTATTCCCTTGTCAGAAAAATAGCTGGCAATGGTAGTATAATAACACACACCCTTTCATTCTCTCTCTCTCTCTCTCTCTCTCTCTCTCTCTCTCTCTCTCTCTCTCTCTCTCTCTCTCTCTCTCACACACACACACACACACACACACACACACACTTTTGTCCCTTTGAGCTATTTGTTAAGAAAATATGAAACTTTTTCTATGTGAAACCATGCAGAATGCAATTTGTCAGACAGATATCCCCCCAAATCCTGTTACAGAATCACAATGTATAGTTTAACATCTGCCTTAAAATGCATTAAAAGCCAACCACTCAATGTCATTTTCAACTGACTTTATAGTACTGCCTGCTTGATTATAGCTCTCGCTGGGAGAGTAGAGCGTTTTGATATCATCCAACCCCCCTGAGACCCATTCAGACCAGCTGGTTTACTATATATTACATAATTACCCGGCACCTGGAGCAATTTTGAATTCTTAAGAGGCACTGGGGGCCCACTTCTCAAAATATTTACAACCTTTTATTCTTTTCAAAACAATCATTTACATATTAAAACATGTTATATGCAGATTTGCTTTATTTTTATTTTTATCTTAAAAAATCCCAGATTGTTTTCAATGGTTAACAATTTTTTTTAAAAGGCAAAAGCATAGAAAGCTCTATATGCACCGGGGGGGGGGGAGGAATGCGTACTTTAATAAAAAAGGAACTATTAGACTACTTTCTGAAAATATTATACTGTATGTAGAATATTTCTACAGAGTCTGAAGCTACATCAAAAGTCCTTCTTCCAGTATCCAAAATTTTTTCACATGAATCCAGATAGGGACCATATTCTGCTGGAGTAAGGTCCTACAGCTGCAACTGCATTCATGGGAGGATGAATTTTGAGTATAAACTAAAAACAAAAGCAGAAGGAAGGAAGGAAGGAAGGAAGGAAGGAAGGAAGGAAGGAAGGAAGGAAGGAAGGAAGGAAGGAAGCTGTTCAGGAGTGGGGAACAAAGAACTTGATTCCCCTTCTCACACTAGACAGCTGCTTAATGAGAATACTACATTTTTCTTTTTAAAAAGTACCTCTCATGGAGCCTTGGATACTCCACCCACACTATGATAAGTCTCAGAGTCAATATATATTTATTTAAAACATGCTTAGGTCAAAAGGGAAATCCAAATGCAAAAT
Source organism: Zootoca vivipara (assembly GCF_965207765.1). Lineage (NCBI taxonomy): Eukaryota > Metazoa > Chordata > Lepidosauria > Squamata > Lacertidae > Zootoca > Zootoca vivipara. The sequence continues at coordinate 62,397,725 of NC_142586.1, forward strand.
ACTGGTCAGCAATTATTTTATTTCTCGGGGTGATAATTTTTGTTCTTAGACTGGCAAATCTATCAAATGGGGATATGTCCTTAAAAGTGAAATTGTTGCCACTTGCCCTGAATAACGTCTACAAATATAGATCAATAATTACACTCAAAATATATCCTTGTCAATGACTGACTAATCTGCCTGTCAGTTTACAATATGTGTGATACGCACACACACCTTCTCTAATATGTACCTTAGAGCATTGTATGCTGTTGGGCACTCAATAAATGTTAAATAATGGTCACTGCAGCAGTATTACTGTATACATTACTGTATTATGATTTATTATGATTTATTAGATTCTTTCCTAACTAATGACAAAAATATGCTACTTTTAAGTGCAGCAACTATTGACTTTCAGAAATTGGGTGGGGGAGTGAAGCAAGTGAAGTGATTATTCTTATAATAACTATATAGAGCCAGAAGGAAAGTAGTGAAAAGAGCATTAAAAAGCTAATTTGAAGATTTGTAGTGAGAAATGAACCCACTCTGTAAAATAGATAATTGACAGCTGAAGATGGAGGGCACTTCATATAGACTGCTCACTTTATGATTTTCAAGCACTAAAAATATTTTTCTATACAGTACCTTTCTGAGAGAACAGCAGTTACCCTAGACTCAGTCAAATTATGCTGTCTGTGCAGATGTTCCACATGGTTTAGTCTCTTTCATCTTTCTTGGGGTATTACCTTAGATAAATGATTCATAATTGATAATTTTAAAATATTAATTGCTCTTCATCTGAGTAACACTACAGCAGTTTGCAAAATAGAATAAGGTAAATACATATTAAAACTGCCATTTTGGTTGCCACCAAGCTTCCTTTTAATTTTAATTTTTTGGGGTCACAATTGGCCTACCTTATGGCAGTTTCCCCATGGTAATGTCTTTGCTCATGGTAAAGACATGGTAATGTCTTTTGTACTCCGTCAAATAATTATTATTTGTGCCCCAGCCACTCTGAAAGGCTTCCAGCATATATAAAAACATAACAAAACATTAAAACTTAAAAAGCTTCCCTATACAGGGCTGCCTTCAGATGTTTCTTAAATGTTATACTGTATATAATTACTCATCTCCTTAACATCTGGTGGGAGGGTATTCCTATGTGCCACTACCAAGAAGGCCTTCTGCCTAGTTCCCTAGGCAGTTCACTTCTCACAGTGTGGGAACTGTCAGAAGCCCTCGGTGCTGGATCTCAGTGTCTGGGCTGAACGATGGGGGTGGAGACGCTCCTTCAGGTATACAAGGCCGAGGCCATTTCCTTTTCCTCACAAGATGGGAAAATATTCCTCCTTGGCTCACCTTATTCAGATATTATTTAATTATATCTCTTTTGCATGTAAGAGATGTCAACCTCTTTTCTAATAGTTTTCTTTACCTTCAAAAATGTATCCTCATCATAGAGAACAAGCCTGTATTGGTAAACAAACAGATCAACATGGTCTTGGGTGCAAATCCATTTTGACATGGTGTCATTGATTGCGAAGATTATTCACCTAATGTTCTTGCAATGCGCTTTTTTTTCTCCTCAGAAGAATCTATATATCTCTGGTTAATGCATGGAGCAACCTTTTATTATTATTAATGAAGTGCATGGGCCAAGGCATGAATACCAAGGCACATATTCCTTTCCTTCAAGAAAAGCAGGAAGAGTTGTCTTGTGCTTACAATATAGTGACATCAGGGTATTCCAACCATAGAGGCAAACTAGGCAACCACCTAGGGTGCCAAAATTCTAGGGGTACCAGCCTTACCTATGTAAATGCGTTGCAGAGAGCTTTTGGAAGAGGGTCACAGAGGCAGCTTTGCAATTCACTAACTGGGTTGATGGTATCCCTTGCATTCCAAAGGATATGATCAGAACTTTCTGATATCCACCATCTGTGTCAGGAGTGATGAACCTGTAGCCCTTCAGATGTTGTTGGACTCAAACTTTCATCTGTCTCAGTCAGCATGACAATTGATTTCTAGAGGTTGACCATCAATGACAACTAGAGGTTGTCTGTCCATCTATTTTACTGAGGCTCAAATACAGCTGTAAAGGAAGTGTAAGAAAGCCAGATATTAAAAATGGAAAAACAAAACCAAACAGTGCCCTAGTGAAATGTCCATCTTTTCATGTTGACAATATCCAGGAGCTTTGAAACATGCTGTGACTCTTCCCATACAGACACAAAATTTGACATCGGAAATGTGTCCATTTAAATCAGGGATGGGAAACCTCAGCCCTGGGAGTAAAATGCAACTCTTGGCATCTCCCAGGACACAACCCAGGCAACATACCTCATCTGCCCTGCTTTGTGCCTTCTTTGAGTAGTTTTGCCTGGCAGAAATATGTCCTTTGACTCTGATAATACCTGGATGGCAGAAAGAGAGGAGAGAGAGAATGTAAACAAGCTAGTTACTGTACACATTTATTGATCATTTGGCCCTGCCCACCACTGACATGTGTATTCAGAAGGTTGCCCAGGAGGGAATGTGGCCTGAAAAGGTTTCTCCACCCCATTTAAATCATAGAGTGTATATTTTAATACTGATGTTTTAGAAGTTTTATAAAAGTATAATAACAATAATAGAAGCAGCTCACATACCAGAAAAAAGTGACTCATGTTTTTAAATGGCAAATTAGACATTCATTATTTTATGAAAGCTCATGCAAAAGGCAGAGTAGGTTGGAAATGAACTTTCACTTTTATCATTTGAGCCACTGAAGATCACATTTAGTTCAACCCTGATAATAGCTTTTACTCTAAAACAAATGAAATGGTGACTCCCATGCTTGCCTCCTCCAAGTCATCCATTTGATGTCAGCTCCCATTTATAGCATTGCCTGCACAAGCAGCAGCATTCCTGACCTGTAATAAATAATTTTGGGCTATCATCATTGTTTTATTACAGTACTATCAGCCTTTATATTTATTCCCATCTATCAGCGAGTGTTCTGTTGTTGCTGCCAGGTATGTGGGCATATTATTACTTCCAACCATTGGTAGCTGGCTTTGAACCAGCCACTGTTGTTGCTAACAGTATGGAGACTCGCTGCATTATGGTTTATTATTAATGTCTTGTCAATCATTTTCAGCTTTGGAAAAGTACAAAAGAAGCCTATGCTGCTTATAAAGGAGCTTTAATCAGATCGTTTTCCCTAGCCAACCAAAGGAATGTGAGGGAAAAGTTAAACAAGCTAGAAGAATTAGAGCGAGCAAATGCATTCTGAATTCATTTAGATGAATTAGCAGAGAGCTGAAATTGAGATTGATTATTGTTATTGAACCAAATTATGTGGATCATGAGAATTTGGCACAATATGGTTTTAAATCACTGACTGAAATTTTGCTGGCCTTGTACACATTGAACAGCATTAGGGACTGACCCATATAAGTTTTCTCTCCTGCATCAGGAGCTTCCATATTGGAAGCACCCTTTGCACTCAAAGTCAAAGCGTTCCCTGCAAGAATGCACTAGTTTATACTTTCCAAGAGCCTCAGCACATAGGGCTACATCACTGAAAGCAAGAATACATCTCTTTTTTGCATCACCCTAGATGTTCCAGGAGTGGGATGGAATGCTTCACCTTGTAACTTGGTTGTGACGCTGCATATCCAACAGCATGGTGGAAGCCTGAATTAGACCTGACCCTGCAAGTGGATAGAGTAGGGTAGCCATTTATGCATTGACAAAAGAGAGAGAGAGAGGATAAGATGTTTGCCTAAAATTGAATATGCTGATTTACATGTGTAGATGCACACTTAGAAATAATTTTAGTTCAGGGCTTGAGAACCTGTGGCCCTCCAAGATGACTGGGGTTGGAATGATGGGAGCTGTAACCCAAAAACATGTGGAGGCTCATAGGTTCACCATCCCTGCCATAATGCATGAAACTGAGGGGGGAAATGCATGAAACTGGGACTAGGTGCCACATGTGCCTGCTCAGTCTGCTGTCAGAATCTTCAGGGCCCCTGCTCTACCTTGTTCTTTAAACCGTACTTGGACTTAAGAGCCCTTCAAAGTGGCCATCCTAGACTGGAGAGTTATGCTAATTTAGATGAATGACTTGTGCACTGCCCTATATATACAGAGCCATCAGGATTGCTCCTCCTCCTCCTCCTCCTCTGTGCTGGCCACCAACAGCAAAAACAGCCAGAGGCAGGCAAGGAAGCAACTTTATTTCCTCTGCCTTCCTTCTGTCAGGGGAGGGGGGCAAAATTTAGCCTCACATTGGGTGCCATATTATCAAAGTCCAACCCTGCTTCAGACCCTCTGCCTTGAACTCCACTCTTTCACCCCCACAAGACCTTCAGCTTCTCAACCTCTTCCTTCATGTCTGCCATTTCCCCATTTTGCTCTACCTAACAGCAGGCCTAGAGCCTTCCAACAGGTACGCCTCACTTTCTGCAAAGCATCACCAGGGCTGGCTCTTCTCGTTTTTGCCAGCCTTGATATGGAATAGTGGTGAAGAGTTCCTGCCCCAGGGTCTACATCTATCCATCGCTTGGGCCACAGGTTTACACATTTGACATGGAATTTTCTATGATTTCCTACTGGGTATTAAAATGTTAAGAACACACAAATATGAATATTCAGTGAGTTCTTAGAATTTTATATACAATATGTACAGAACTTGTGGCAAACAATATGATGCATTTGAAATTCAGATTTTAAATGTAGATTCTGTACCAGCTTATATTCCCCATCACTTTGTAAACTGTTTGAAGATTATTTTTTCATGTGTTCTATTCTTGTGAGAGTGGTTTCTTACAAGAATCTAAAACCATGAAAGTTGAAGAAATAAAACGAGAAAAATTGTGATCAGATAAGGAAAACATCCAGGCACTAGTGGAAAACCCAAATCATTGTTATGATTGACTTTGCAGTCGTAGCATGGTTTGAATATAAGTTTAGTTTAGATACATATATTGTGTTCACCTTGCCAACTGCATTTTACATTTCCTTTGATTCTATTCTTAGCCAGCATCAAAGTGCTTCCCAACCTAGTCATCTGGGAGCTTGGCTACAGACATTTCTTCATTTACACGGAAAGGTGAATTTTGACTGACACTGCATTGGTGCTGGGCTGCTATCTCCAGAGGTTTTATATATCCTCAAAGAACAGGCTACCACAGGCACTGGCATGGAAAAGTTTCTCATACATTGCTCTCAGAATATCTTAAGTTTTTGGTTGGTTTTTTCAGAATGAGAAATCCTGCAGTATCCCCCATTATGGGGGAAAACAACCTTAAGATAAACTGAGCACTGTAATGTTGCAAACCCCACATATTTATGAATTGTTAGCCAGATGCAACTATTAAAAATATCTATATTATTTTTGGTATTTTGGATAATTGCACTTTGGTTCATTGGTGTTTTTAATAACTATTTGTCACAATATTTTCTCCTGTCGTTTTATAAATGCACATTTGTAACTGGCTGAATCTCTTGTCTTTCACAAAGGTCTCTAAACAATATTCAGCAGTGTGTGTTAGCCAGCATCTAACTAGATTGTATTAGGAGGTGGAAAAATCCATAATTCATTACCAGCCTAGTGATACTTCTTTAAATTATTTTTGCCTCACTATGGGCACAATCGAAAAAGTGATCTTCTTCTTCACATGCTCCATTCCAATGAATGGTAGCTGCAGAGTTTTGCACGTAGGCAACGGCTATCAATTTCAACAGAGCTTGACCTGGAGATGTACCTGGTGAATTATGCTCTCTAACTTAAATGTCTGGTTGGTAAAGTCACTGTTACCACAGGTTTTTTTAATGCAGAATATAAGGAACCAACATGCAAGTCTTATGCCAGGATTTATGTTAGGGGTGGGGGACTATAATAAACTCAAGCGCTACATTCACTTCTGGACAACCTTCCAGGATCTGCATGCCAGTGGTGTGTGGGACCAGAGACAAAATAATTATTTATTATTTATTATTGGTACCCCGCCCATCTGGCTGGGTTTCCCCAGCCACTCTGGGCGGCTTCCAACAAATATTTAAAATACATTAAAATGTCACACATTAAAAACTTCCCTGAACAGGGCTGCCTTCAGATGTCTCCTAAATGTCAGGTAGTTATTTATCTCTTTGACATCTGATGGGAGGGCATTCCACAGGGTGGGTGCCACTACAGAGAAGACACTCTGCCTGGTTCCCTGTAACTTTGCTTCTTGCAGTGAGGGAACCTCCAGAAGGCCCGGCGCTGGACCTCAGTGTCCGGGCAGAACGATGGGGGTGGAGATGCTCCTTCAGGTATACTGGGCCGAGGCCATTTGGGGCTTTAAAGGTCAACACCAACACTTTGAAAAGTGTACAGAGCAATGAATGCTAATGTTACCTTTGTACAGTAGATTTGTTTCCACACAAATTCCTACACCACTATTTATCCTCCACCCAGATAAGCAAGAGCAGGCATCCCCAAACTGCGGCCCTCCAGATGTTTTGGCCTACAACTCCCATGATCCCTAGCTAACAGGACCAGTGATCAGGGATGATGGGAATTGTAGTCCAAAACATCTGGAGGGCCGAAGTTTGGGGGTGCCTGAGCAAAAGGTATTACAGTATCAGAGTTCATAATACTTCCAGTCAGGCAAAAAACCTTTGGGTGGGGAGTGTGGCTGAAAAGAGGGTGTGACTTTAGAAGATTCTTGAGAGCCTGGATAGAGAACCCTGGGGGGGCCACATTTTATTTCCAGGCCTGAGGTTTCCCATCCTCAATTTATCCCTGTGAATGCATCATAGTTTTATCTAGAATGAAAAGAACCATGAAACTACTTCTCTGAACTAAAGAGGGCTTTGAGCTTATATTTCTCAAACAGCAAACCCCCTGACAAACTGAAACTGGGGGAAACTGAAAAACAGTTTGTTTGAAGCATTCGAAGAAAGCAAGTTAAAAAATAAAAACCACAACATCCAACTCATTGAGCATACGTAAAGTGGCATTTTCAAGTCTGGCCAATACATAAAATGTTCATCAGGGCTTTGTTTGAGCTAAGGCTCCCCAGGCTCAGTCTTGCCTGAAGCTATTTGTCAAGAGTCCATCATCATTTGACATCACAGAGTCTTCCAATGCTGCATCATATTTACAAAGTATTGGGAATTCCATTATTGGACAGGCAGGTCCTCGGATTTTCACACAGCCTAACACTGCTTGGCAGAATTTCTGAGATCTTTCATGATCAGAACAGAAGGTCACAACAGCGGCATTTTCAGAACTTGTAGTTGAATCCATTTATGAAGGAAGAGGAACCTATATTCCCAGTACTAGAGCGGTAAGAATGGGACATAATGTTTAATGCTATGGTTTCAGCCTAGAAAAGAATGTTTGGACCCCCTCTGCCAAATCCTTGAGCCAGTCCCCATATAATGATATTATGGGGCAGGACTTCCACACAGGTTGTGGCTTTCAAGCAGCCTTGAGTTCAGACACCACTCTCTCTCTTTAAAAGAAATTAACCATTCTTGCTTGTATGATGTCAGAAGAATTTTCTGGCTACTTCTACAACCTCTTAAAAATAAACTAAAAATAAAAATAAAAGGAAATATCATTACTTTTATCTGAACAGCAAAGTAAATTAAAACAATTTACGAAAGATCCAAGTTTATTACTTTTGTGCTGTGCCAGGTTTGCTAAAATAAAAGCTGGCAGAAACATCTACTTGACACTGGAATAGCTGTCACTGGAAGCAGCAATAAAATGAAACAACTTATATAAATAGTGAGTTAGTATTGCCTTTCTCTTTTCATTTTCTTGCCTAAACCATAATACTGTATTGCTCTTAATTTTAATTGAATTTTTAAAATGTCTTTAACCCCTTAGTGGTGCACTTATAAACTCTGTGTAAACCACACATTATTTTGGGATGTGCTGAATCTTTCAATAGTGCCAGGATTATATCATTCTTTAATGACTATTACATTCTGCTCACTTCCTCTGCTATCAGCCTGACCTTCATGGTTTTTAGTGCAAATTTCATTCCTTTGTAGTAGAAGATTTTTAAATATTGGCTTGCCCATGCATGGCTGCTCCCCATACTTATCATGTTTTAAGAACTAGTTTTTGAAATTTATTTTTTTAAGAGTGATAACTGTATGAGGAGCATGCTAGCAAGAAAAAGAGATAATCAGTCAACATGAAATCTTAAGCCCTTCTAAATTTTGAATAAAGATTTTGTAATCTCATATCCATACCACTAGAAAGTTAATCTACATTGGCTGTGCTTGTGACTATTTTCTATCTGTATTTCAATACAGTGGAACCTCGGTTTATGAACACCTCGGTTTATGAATTTTCGGTTTATGAACGCCGCGGACCCATCTGGAACGGATTAATTCACTTTCCATTACTTTTAATGGGAAAGTTCGCTTCAGTTTATGAACGCTTCAGTTTATGAACAGAATTCCGGAACCAATTACACCCATGTTTCAGTTTATGAACGCTTCAGTTTAAGTACTTCACGGACCCGTCTGGAACGGATTAATCCACTTTCCATTACTTTCAATGGAAAAGTTCGCTTCAGTTTATGAACGGTTACTCCGCGGACCATCTGGAACGGATTAATCCACATTCCATTACATTCAATGGGAAAGTTCGCTTCAGTTTATGAACGCTTCAGTTTATGAACAGACTTCCGGAACCAATTGTGTTCATAAACCGAGGTACCACTGTATCTATATCTATCTATATTTGAATATATCTCAGGTATGTGAGGGGTTTCTCATTGTATGTGAATTGTTCAGACTGTACACAGGAGCTACCTGAAAGTTCAAAGAAAGCTATTCGTTTCCCTGTCTGTAGAAGAGCAATGAGGAGCATGGCTAGGTCAATGCATGTCAGAGCAGTCCTAGATTCCATTCACCATTACAAACCATATCTTATTTTTCTTTTTGAGGAATGTGAGCCTGTACAGGTTATCAGAGTAGATGTTCTTAATAGGTTCACATGGGGTAACATGCAAACTGGCTCTGAGAAATAGGATCCAAAGTGAACAAAGAAGGTGGGGAAGGATTATGTAGATGTAACAGGTTTAGTTCCCAACCCAAAGCTATCCTTAATTGTGTATCTTGACTTTTCCCCATACGGTATAACAGATCAGCTGCCATTCATACCTATGAGAAAATATGAAGCATAGGCATAAAAGTAAAAATTATCTCCTGTCTTACATTTGGAAGGCTAGTCTCAACTCTAGAGATGGGGATTGCAATGTGCTTCTTTTCTAATAAGTCCTTGCCTTTCAGTAGCACCCTACATTAGTTCAATGAGTCTTATTCTAAGCTAAGTTTCTATAACATGGGTCACCAATGCAGCAGGCACACATGAATCCACAGGGTATTGCTTTTCCTGTTCCCCTTGTAATTAAAATTAGCCTTTAAAAAGGTCTTCTACCAAAGGCTACACAGTTGGTTCATAAAATGGACATAAGATTGAACAGGTAAAGGCCTGTTATCCAGGAGATACTTGGAGATACTTTTTATAGTAAGTGGTTTTTATAGTAAGTGGTGTATAAATTGATTAAATAAATAAATAAATAGCAGCTAAATACCCCACCAGTAAAGAGAAGTGGTACTCAAACCCCTACATCTACGGTAAGTATGTACCAAACCCCTTCCCATTTGATTCCCCACATGTGCTCATCTATGTTCTTCATATTTTTATCCCAGAAACTGATTCTATATCCTTATCCAGACAACTATGACTAAAACACACAATCAGTATAAATATTAAAAAGTACAAGTAAATAGATAAATAACCTTATTAAAAACAGCCCTGCAAACACAACCGTTAAAAGCACACACATGTGTGGATGTACAATATCCACCCACAACAGCCAATTTCTGGCCAAGGGTCTGTTTGAACAAACAAACAAAATTCTTTGACTGCTTGTGAAAGAAAAGCAGAGAGAGGGCTGCCCTAGCCTTTCATGGAAGGACATTCCACAATCTGGGAGCAGTTCCCGAGAAGGCCTCCTCTCATGTTCTCGCCAAGTGTGCCTGTGAAGATGGTGGTACTAAGAGAAAGCCTTCCCCAGAAGATGACTTAATTTTTCATAAATATTTATCTGTGCCTCTAAACTTAGTGAAAAGGTATCTGAAGAAGTGTGCATGCACACTAAAGCTCATACCAATGACAAACTTAGTTGGTTGCTACTGGAAGGAATTTTTTTTTATTTTGCTTTGAAAAGGAAGTGTAATTGTGTATGTCCCAAGATGGCAATCAAATATTTAAAACATCCCAAATGTCTGGAAGTAAAGCTCTAGCTGCAGTGAAACTAACAGTATGTGTGTTTATATTTTTCAAAGTACCTATAAGAAAATACAAAGCCATACATGTTTTCATTCAGAAAACAAATTGCCCTTAATAGAAGAAATGGGGGAAGAAACCATTATTTTTACTAGACAACTAATCTTTATCCTGTTGCATAGGTAAACATACATTACTCAAATTAGCAGCATTCCATAATAAAAAAAAATCCAGTTTCAGCAAGTTTATTTTCTGCTAAGCATTATGAAATTTAATACAGAGGTAATGTTTTATTGACGCTTGTTTTTGGTGACCTTTTATGTCTTGCATTTGTGACATATTGGTCCTCTGTCTCCAATACTATGGAATTCTAATGGCTAGAATGGAATGGGTCAGATAATGAAAGTCTCTGGTACATTAACTTTCAATTTCATGAATGTCTGAATACTGTATGGAAGATAAATAACAGGCATTTTCTTGCTTGTACATGTTAACATTTTATAAGCTGGTTATATTCTCTGCTGTATTACTTAACAGCAGGCTGTATGTTATGAGAGTAAAATGAGTAGGTACATTTTTGACAAGGATAAGATTGCATAATAGCTTGTAACTTTTAGGAGAATCAAGTAGGAGAATATGCTGAGTAAGGTGTTCTAAATGTACATTTCATTTTGCTTAATGTAGATGAATATTGTGCTTACTTATTGCTCGGAAAGTTTTGTTTGGCTTGAGAGACTGACTTGGTTTTTACACTTTTCATAGTATATTTTGGGCTGGCTGCTAAACTTAAAAGAATGCAAAACTTAGAGATGTTAAGCTTTTTTTAAAAAAAACAAAAATGTAGCTCAGTTTGCCAATTAGAACAAGTCAAAGGGACAGTAAAATAATATATTTTTATGGACCAACTGAAATTCGTAAAATTACGCGAGCCTTTGAGTTGCACAGATCACTTCCTTTGTCTGAATATAAAAAGAACAGCAAACATATATATATGGGAGTATTACTTCAGACTTGAAATGGTAGCAGAGAAAACCAAAATAATGTGGACCTGTGATTGGTATAATGAACAAATCTCAAGTTGCACAGAAACATTCTGAAACAGGAAAACAGAGGCAAAGGGGGGCTCTCACTTAAGACAAATCCATAGCTCCTGGGGCAGCTGGAAGGAGGAGTTCCCAGTGTCTCCTAGATGAATCCACTGAGCCAGGAAGCATCAGAAATTTTATTGCCACAGACTCCAATCATAGTCCTGAGCTGACAGAAACGATCAGTGCCCATACCTTAAATATGAGGTCTTAGATACTGGTGGCCTTAGATGTGAGGTCCTCTGCAGTAAGCCTCTCTGCTACCAGGTCTTACTGGTTTGAGAAAAGGGAGGATTGGCAAGGAGTGCTGCAGTGCCAAAGCGAGCAATTATGAATCGGTCCAAATTCAAGAGGTTTTGTGTTCAGTTATAATTTGCCTCTGTTCCACATTTTGCCAGTCTTTTTTCAGATCAGTTTTTTTCTGGTCACCATGTATTCTCTAGCTTTATTCAGGAATTCAGCTGAACATGTGAGGACACAAACTCTGTAGGAAGCATGTCAGCACCTCTTCATTTGACAAGCCTGTCCCCTTACACTCCTGACCTTTACACGTTCAGTGCAAAGGTCTGATTAGCAAACTTTTTTCGTAGGGGGGCCGGTCCACTGTCCCTCAGACCTTGTGGGGGGGCTGGACTATTTTTTTCGGGGGGAATGAACGATTTCCAATGCCCCACAAATAACCCAGAGATGCATTTTAAATAAAAGGACATATTCTACTCATGTAAAAACACACTGATTCCCGGACCATCCGCGGGCCAGATTTAGAAGGCGATTTGGCCGTATCTGGCCCCCGGGTCTTAGTTTGCCTACCCATAGATTAGAAGTTTGAAGGCCATCTTTGCATGTAATCAAATTTACTAAGCCAAACAATAGTTTGGCATGAATGTAAACATACTGGTTCCTGGAGAGAAGATAGCAGCTACTGAGCTCCCTCCTTACTACTGCTGCTACTGTCTCCCCCAGACAAACCATGAGTGGTAAACTAAGAACAAACCTTGGAGAGAACAAACCTTGGGGCCCAGGTTCAGACATAGTACAAAGCCATGGCTAGTGTGCTCTGGGCTACATGGAAACAGGGGAAGAAGTGCTGTGACCATAATCTTTTCTCTGGAAATCTGCACATTTGCTTGTGCTTCCAAAACCATAGTTGGTCTTAGCGTTACATGCAAGTTGAGAACAAGTGTGTTCAGCTGAATACATGTAGAAGCCTCCTCGTGAGTCACAATGGGGAACTTTGCTGGGGCCTACAGACACCTCACATTTCCTACACCATTTAGCTGAATGTTTGACAAGAGCTTCTTTTACGTCTCAGGTACATGTCCTGAATTACAATTACCAGTAAAGCAAACCTTGTGCCTCCTATTCTTGTGTCAAATCCTGTCCAACTTCTGTTCTACATCTGATTTTACATTAGAACTGATCAAGCCAAGGGTTAATTTCCTTGAACCTAATGAACCTAATTCCACATGTGTCACATGCACTGATTGACATCTGACACAGGTTAATTGTTTTTGCACATGTGATGATACTACAAAAAGTGTGACAATTGTTCTACCTTTAGATTTAAGGACACACTCTTATTTCTGATTCCTTCAAGCACAGATAAGGGGAAAGACTCCTCAGCTCAGCTAGGGAGTTTTGTCCCTTGGGATTTGTTTTTGTTTTGGTAGGTTTCCAATCATGATAAATTTATCCTGTTCGAATTACTGTTGGGCACCAGTGTCTTCTTTCTTAAAATCCTGACTTTCCAGATTAAATGAAAAATGTAGTTAGAAACTTTTAGAAACTGTTAGAAACTTTTCAATAATGAACAGGGTCTCCTGTTGACCAGCACAAGTTTGCAGTTGGACTGCAATAATTCTTTAAATGCATTTTTTTGGGGTGGTGGTAAAGTACTTTATTTTTTAGCTATAAAGAAATACATACATACAGTATATACAAAAATACATTCTGTGTATATGTGTGTGTGTGTGTGTGTGTGTGTGTGTGTGTGTGTGTGTGTGTGTTCCTTTGCACACTTTTGAATTCATTGGTATTGGACAGCGACTTCCTTAAATGTGCATTCCTACAAGATATATTCAGAGCAGTTCCACAATGTATGCATGTTCAGTGCTGAGGCAAGGTTTTCTTCTGCATATTCAATAAACGCTGGTTGTACGTCATGCAATTTGAGTGGCTTATCTCCCAGTGACAGTATGAGGTTCATCATTATCAGTCTTTCCCATACTTAAGCAAAACACAAATCTAGAGCTGTACTCATTTTTTTCCTTTTCCAGACAAGTGCTGTTGAACATTTAGGTGTAGTATTTTAATTTAGAAGCTTGTATTTGGGTTGGTTTGCTAAGTGGGTTTCCCTGGTGCCATTGGACCCTTTCTGTAAACTCCCACAAGCTCACATGTGTCAGCTATGCTGTACTGTAGCTTAATGGAGTGGTGTGTGATCACATGCGGAGATAAACAGGCTATCCCTGATTACAGGTCAATTATAGGTGAAGCAAGGAACTATTTTTAAAATTTGCCCAAGTGTCCTGGACACTCCCCAGGCAAAGGAATGTACATGGCCTGTAGTTAATTATTTATTATCAGAAGCAATCACTTACAGTAGTTTCTACAAGACACTGAGTACACGTGCACACAAGTTCTCACATCTAGGCAGCTGTTCCCAGTCCGCATCCAAGGGAGCAGTTAAAGTTACAGGATATCATAGACTGGCTAGATGCAGAGGAGTGTCCTTCTGGCCAAATTCTTATCCATGAACTCCTATGCACCCCTGGGAGTAGCTTGACTGCACAGTTGTATGGCAGGTGTGGTGGCAACTTGTCTGCCTCCTCGTATATCACATCCCTGAAGAAGTGGTACTCGGGTGGAAGTTGACCCTCCTAGCCTGTGAGCAGCCTTGGTAGAGTGTTTGCCTCAGATCTTCAAGACTCTGTGTGCCCACTCATGCAGCCCATGACTCCTTGTGGCTCTTTGCAGCATCCCATGACTCCTCACAGCTCCTCGTGGCCACTCATGGCAGTGGCGGCTCCTCACTTCTTCCTGTGACTGCAGCAACTCATTGTGGCTGTTCACATAACTCTTCTACAGGGCAGTGGCTCTGGCAGTGCTCAGACCCAAAGACCATTGAGTGCTAGCCCCAGGCGATGCAGGGATCATGTTGAGTGAGCCAGGTCATTCACAGCACCAGGGGGTAGGTGAACAACTTGGCCAAGGAAAACACAGCTTCCTCTCAGTGCACTGGCAACTTGAGAGTTAATAGAATGGTCAGATGCATGACAGTCATGGAGACCAAGTAATCCTCAGCAGTCGGGAGAATTCTACAAAACCTTTTGATGTTAGAAAACATTGTGAAGCCACGTTTGAAAGCAGAAGACGCTTTTGTGTTCAAATGTTCTTTTTACTCAGCACTGAATAGATAGTTGCTTAATATCAAATAATACTGTCACTGCAGAGTCATCAAAATATTCCCATTGAGAACCATATTTTGCTAAGAAGAGAAGGCATAGTGGGTGGGGAAATCTGATGCATTCATTATAGCCTCATTCAGTGCCCGCATCTTTAAAAAAACGCTGCATGCAAAGTGATTAGCGTCAGTACTAGTTTCATCGTTTGAGACTGATGGATCTGAATGAATAGGGTGGTTAACAAGCTGGGAATTTGGCCAACATGCAGTGTCTAAATAGAAATTGAAGTTGACTTCCTCATTACAGGGAGGTCTTTGGTTTCTATAGTACATTCTGAAACCAATCCAAGATGTGTGCGTCCCCTCAAGGGAGAAAAAAGGGGTTCTGAGTTTTTTTAAAAAGTAACCTCGAAGGGTTTATATTAAATGAGATTCCATATAAGATTGTATGAAACATGATGCCAACAGCAGGGTAATTCACTTCAGGAATGTTTCATCATTTTATGGTGGCAGCAGCTGAGTCAGTTCACCATGCATCTCTGAGACAAATTATATGTCACATTTTTCAATTCACACTTTTCAGCATTATTTATGATGTATGAGAATCCTAAACATTCTGAGACTGGGTGGAATATTCAGCTCATAGTGGCAGCCAATTCCTTTTTTTAAAAAAAGCTTTTTTGTGTGTGTGAATGAAGGAGGGACATTAGGTTTGATCATTGTCTGGCTGATTGTTGTTGCTTAGGGAGTGAATATAAAAATCTGAAGCAAGATATAGCAGTTGTGTAAGATGTGCCTTTTAGGAAAAGTCAATGTGATCCATTAAATAGCAAGCTGGAGCTCTAAGAGACCCCTGCCTTGGATGCATGTGGCTTGGGTCACAGTCCTGGGTCTGTGAAATGAAAGTAATAGTAATGTGCTGCACTAGGATGGTCCCAGTATAGTTTGTATAACAAAATAGCTGCATAGGATGATGAATAATTGTAATTTATATAAAAATCAATATTAAAAAGGGAAGAAATTGTAAAATCTATTTTTTAGCAGAGATTTTAAATTTTAGTTGATATGTCTCTTTTAGGGCAAGCCCTCACAAGGCAGTTTAAAAAATATTGTTAACTGGGCCAGTCCACTTCATCCCCTGCCCCAAGCTGCAAATCAAAGTCCTGCCACAAGTCTTTATCTGGGGATATCTTCTTCAGGATTAGCTGGCCCAGTCTACGCAAGTTGGCGGCCAGGAATTCCCCTCTCTGCTTACTCTCAATTTCTCTCAAACACATCATGGTCCCAGGCAAAAAGAGGCAACCCTCCCAGTGGCTCTTGCCCCCCGAACTCATGGGACCCTGGGTATCCCTTGTTGCTGGGACCTGCTTAAAGGCTTCACCCAGTATAGAGACTGGTCCCCACCTCACAATGCTATATCGGGGTGCCCAAGGGGTATAGTCATTGGAGGGTTTTATCTCACCCAATTCAGCAGTCACTGGCTGCTCTCCTGATGCATTTTCCTCCACCACCATTCCCTCAGGTGCTGGCTGCTCCTCCTGCATGTTCACCTGCACCTCCAATTCTTCCTGCTGCATCTCTTCTTCTATCATCTCTGCAGGCACTGATTCCTCTTGCTCATATATGCACACCTCTTGCATCTCCTCCTGCACTGCTGGCACACATGGAGTAAAGAGATTTATAAGCAGCGGCTCTTCACCTCTCTCTTAACAGTTTGCTGTCCTCTGAGGCAGTTTCCTCCTATACCCCCTCTTCAACACCAGGCTCCCAAGGAACAAAGAAATCAATCAGAAGCAGCTCCTCAGTTCCTCAGCTCTAGTCAGCTCACCCTTCTCTGAGGCATTGTCTTCCTCCTTGCCTTCAGCTACTGACTGCATCTCTTTGCAGTCCCAGCCCCTCAGCTGCCACCACTTCGATCTGGGTGCCTTGCAGCTGGGCTCCTGGGTCACTTTCAACCTTCCATAGCATCTCATCAGGCAAAGGTCTTGCCTCATATGAAGTCACACCTTTCTTTCCAAGGAGGCTTCTCACTCTGCTTGCAACTGCTCCATTTTACTGAACCACTGACAATGCTGTTGCTCTAGCTCAGGCATCCCCAAACTGCGGCCGTCCAGATGTTTTGGCCTACAACTCCCATGATCCCTAGGTAACAGGACCAGTGGTCAGGGATGATGGGAATTGTAGTCCAAAACATCTGGAGGGCCGAAGTTTGGGGATGCCTGCTCTAGTTCATCAAACTGCTGGCTTTATTGCTGCTCCATTCTGTCAAGCATCTGGCCTCGCTGATCCATTGGTGGCTGCTTCTGCTGATGGACCATCAACCTGACCTGCTTCAGGAATGTTCCTCCCTCCATTTCAGCTCAGGAACACCTCATTCAGAGGCCCTCCTCCAGGAAACATAGACCCCACTCCTGACTCCAGTGTTGCATGCCACCCCAGTCTCCAGAAGGCGTGAGATTCTCAGAGTTTCAGGCACTTACCCAGGATTCGGTTTTCTCAGAATGAAGGGCAGCAGAGACTGTGGTGTCTTGAGGATATATGGTTTATTTACACATGTATATAAGCCTACGAAGGGTCTTGCACCATTAACACCACAAGAAGGTCTTGCTTCTCCCATATCCACAGCCTTGGATTCCAGCAGAAATCAAGCATGTCTCTCCCTTACAGACTTCAACCTGCTTCTAGCTCTCACGTGCCTCAACTCTGGCTTTTGTCTTTCTAACTACCAGCCAGTTGAGGGAGGGGAGCCCACCCATATTTTTTTCTTGACACAGAGCCACTTCCTTTGTTACCTTAATGACCCATACTTACGGGGCCATTACCAAGAACAGACCTAGCTATTCCAACAGTGTAAGGCTTGCTGGATCCAGGAATTAGAAGGGACTCAGGCATACAGCATCCCCCCCCCCAATAAAAACTCACAACAATCAGTTAAAAAACAAAATAACTGGAGACATAATAAAAACAGTACCAGAGAAAATAATAAACAGATAGCCCCAATTTTAAAAAATATCCTTTGTATAATCATAATTATACATAATTATGAGCCAGACATCCTTGAGCCAGACATCCTGGAGAGTGAAGTCAAATGGGCCTTAGAAAGCACTGCTAATAACAAGGCCAGTGGAAGTGATGATATTCCAGCTGAACTATTTAAAATTTTAAAAGATGATGCTGTTAAGGTGCTACACTCAGTATGCCAGCAAGTTTGGAAAACTCAGCAATGGCCAGAGGATTGGAGAAGATCAGTCTGCATCCCAATCCCAAAGAAGGGCAGTGCCAAAGAATGCTCCAACTACGGCACAATTGCGCTCATTTCACACGCTAGCAAGGTTATGCTCAAAATTCTACAAGGCAGGCTTAGGCAGTATGTGGCCCAAGAACTCCCAGAAGTGCAAGCTGGATTTCGAAGGGGCAGAGGAACCAGAGACCAAATTGCAAACATGCGCTGGATTATGGAGAAAGCTAGAGAGTTCCAGAAAAACATCTACTTCTGCTTCATTGACTACGCAAAAGCCTTTGACTGTGTCGACCACAGCAAACTATGGCAAGTTCTTAAGGGAATGGGAGTGCCTGATCACCTCATCTGTCTCCTGAGAAATCTCTATGTGGGACAAGAAGCTACAGTGAGAACTGAATACGGAATAACTGATTGGTTCAAAATTGGGAAAGGAGTACAACAAGGCTGTATATTGTCTCCCTGCTTATTTAACTTATATGCAGAATTCATCATGTGAAAGGCTGGACTGGATGAATCCCAAGCCGGAATTAAGATTGCCGAAAGAAATATCAACAACCTCAGATATGCTGATGACACAACCTTGCTGGCAGAAAGTGAGGAGGAATTAAAGAACCTTTTAATGAGGGATAAAGAGGAGAGCACAAAATATGGTCTGAAGCTCAACATCAAAAAAACTAAGATCATGGCCACTGGTCCCATCACCTCCTGGCAAATAGAAGGGGAAGAAATGGAGGCAGTGAGAGATTTTACTTTCTTGGGTTCCATGATCACTGCAGATGATGACAGCAGTCACGAAATTAAAAGACGCCTGCTTCTTGGGAGAAAAGCAATGCCAAACCTAGACAGCATCTTAAAAAGCAGAGACATTACCTTGCCAACAAAGGTTCGTATAGTTAAAGCTATGGTTTTCCCAGTAGTGATGTATGGAAGTGAGAGCTGGACCATAAAGAAGGCTGATTGCCGAAGAATTGATGCTTTTGAATTATGGTGCTGGAGGAGACTCTTGAGAGTCCCATGGACTGCTAGAAGATCAAACCTATCCATTCTGAAGGAAATCAGCCCTGAGTGCTCACTGGAAGGAAAAGATCGTGAAGCTGAGGCTCCAATACTTTGGCCACCTCATAAGAGAAGACTCTCTGGAAAAGACCCTGATGTTGGGAAAGATTGAGGGCACTAGGAGAAGGGGACGACAGAGGACGAGATGGTTGGACAGTGTTCTCGAAGCTACGAACATGAGTTTGACCAAACTGCGGGAGGCAGTGGAAGACAGGAGTGCCTGGCGTGCTCTGGTCCATGGGGTCACGAAGAATCGGACACGACTAAACAACTAAACAACAACAATCATTATCACCATCACACTGTATGGTCTGCTTTAAGAATACAAGAGAGGGAGTCATGCAGACACCAGGGGAGAAGAAATTCTACAAGTGTGGAGCCACCATTGAAAAGGTCCCTGTTACCCACAAATCTGACTAAACTTAGTGATGGGCCCAAGAATCTTTCACTGTTTTTGCTATATTTGTTGCCCCATATGTTTCTTGTCCTCCACTCCTCAGTATACTAAGGAGGTAAGAAGGTTTTATGGGTCTGGGTGAGAATATTTTGAAGCAGTTACTTCAGTGCCCTGTGCCATCACCTCACTCCAAGGAGATACTCAATTCAAAGGAGGATCAAGCAGGAGGAAATAATTTTCGACATTCATATATGCAGGCATATATGCAACCCAACATAGATTTTGAATATTTTTACTGCAGTTATTTTTAAAAAGAAAATGTGATTGGCTGCAGTAAAAAGCAAAAAGAAAACCTCTCACTCTATGCATGCTTCTTCTCTGTCTGCTCAATAGTTCTGTAGGATTGTAGCCTAACTATCAGTCATTAGAGGAAATTGCATACTTCAGCAACTAGACCTACATACTAGAAGATCACTGCCCACTCTTCTTACCAAATTGAAAAGGATAGCTAATGCCATTATTTGTGACTGATGGCATTTCACACAGCCAGGAATTCGAACTCTAGCAACTGAAATGGGAATGAAGCATCACCTGCATTAAATTTGATCTATTTGCATTTTAAGTGCTGAGTGTAGCAGATTACATTACTCAGCTTTGACCTACTGGTGGCATAGAACTATATTTAACTGCTACTGCTGTTATGATTACTATTATCATTAATTGTTATTATTTTGCAGCACATAACATTATAGCACATAATTAGTAAAGAACAACTTATTACTCAAAGCAGGCATGGGGTAACTGTGGCCCCCCAATTATTGTTGTGCCGCAACTTCTATGAGCCCCAGTCAATATGGCCAATGGTCGGGGGTGACAGAAAATCTGGAGGGCCACAAGTCAGAAACCCTATTATATAGTATGCACTTAGATATACATTTTTTCTCTTTAACACTATTTCAGACCAAAAGACTAGACAACAACATAACTGCAATGGGTTCTGCAATATCTGACATGACATGCAGTATAAATATAGTGACAGCAATTTAGTTGCATGTATCCCTCAATATATATCAAGAAGTTGATATTTTCCAAATATGATTTGTCTTCCATGTCATAAACAGGCATAACATCTGGGCACCCAGTTTTGCCCTTTAATTAAGGTGTGCTTAATTGCGGGGATAACAACATTTTTCTCATTTTGTTTGAGGTTCTATTGGCATTAATGTGTTGGACTGCATTAATGTGTTGAACTAATTGAGATGATCTACTTAAATGAGGCTATCAACAAATAGCATTAAAATGAGACAGAACAGTTTGGGATATATTGCAATAAAATTAACAGTGGGGAGATAATCAATGTTTTCAGCATTTATTGATTTATTTTAATAAATACTCATGAGTCCCCCTGCATGGGGCTGTCAAAATAAGCTGCTCTTTATGTATAAACTGCTAAACATACCTGGATATGGTTTATTTACCTCAATGAAATTCTGTGTGGTAGTGATAACTCTGAGTATACATTGCTAGACACCCTAGATAGCAGGCATCAATTTATTTACTATGTCCAAAAGTAAATTAGAAAAGGAAATAAGCAATTCCAAGATAGACAGGAACACACTTGGGTTGAGTTAACAAGGTGACACTTCTGAATTAAACTGTGGCTAATGCCACTTGTTTTCAAGAAAGTCTAAGAGAGATCAAAGTCCAGTTTTCAAGAAAGGCTAGCAAGTGAGATGCACAGGATATTCAACTAAGTTTTACTGAGAGTAGACTTAGTAAAATTAACATGTTTAACTTGGTCATATTCATTAATTTCAGTGGCTCTACTCTGAGTAAACCTGAGTTGTATGCCACCCATAAAAAGCTTGCCTAAACAGAGTCAAACCATTCGTCTGTCTAGCTTAGCACGGTCTGCACTTACTGGCAGTGGATCTCTTAGGGTTTCAGGCAGGAGTCATTCCCAATCCTAGCTGGAAATGCCAGAGGTGGAAAGTGGGGCCATATGTGTGCAAAGCAGATGTTCTACCACTGAACTATGGTCCTGAGTTACTGGATGCTGTGTGTCTCAGTTCCTTTAATAAGTATGGTCTTTGCAACACATGCAGGTTCGTGTTGAAAGCAGGTTTCATTTTGATGACTCAAAACATACTTGATTTTTAAATATGTTGATGACTTTTTGGGTGCATGAGGTGCTAGGGGATGGCGTGGGACATATCATGCTCCTTCTGGGGTAGTTTGTCCACCTTTGGTCCCCGCACTGCACTGAGCTCTCACCCATGACTCCTAGAAGTCAGCATGCGACAGCAGCCACACCCCAGGGATGGCTTCAACTGGCCATCAAAACCAAGTGAGGGTAGCTGATGGGTCTCAAACCCTCGATGAGTTAGGGACTTCCCCTGCATGCTCTGGTGGAATGAGCAAAAGAGACCAGTAGTGGGGTCCAACAGCCAAGAAGGTGGTTTCTGCACATACTATACAGGGAAGTGAGGGGTAGATGGTGGTTGTCAACCTGGAAAGGTAGCCCTAAACTTCCGCTGCTTGTGGATATCTTAAGGAGAGGAAAAGGCCAAGACCTACACAAATCCGGAGTGGAGTTGCTGAGATGGTTGGATGGCACCTTGAATGCCTCCTTCCAGCAACTCCTGCAGCTAAGCCAGATGTATTGCTCTGCTTTCCTTTGGACCACATCAGGGAGGCTGACAGGCAGATCTTTTTGTCTGGGCAGCCCAGGTCATCCATACATCATTATCATCATCATACTTCGCCCATCTGGCTGGGTTCCCCCAGCCACTCTGGCCAGCTTCCAACAGAATACTAAAATCAGAATAAAACTCCAAACATTAAAAACTTCCCTAAACAGGACTGCCCAGGCTTGTACCCCAGAGAGGTCACTTTGGTGCTGCTAATGCAGAGGTTTGACTTCACCCCTGGAGTTGCACTACATTGTTCCGCAAGGCAGGTTGATTCCAACAATGATGACTTTTCAAGCATATTCTAGTCATTCCTTTGTTGAATGTTAAATTTTTGCTGTTTTAGGTTTGCTTTGTGATACCATCTTTGCCTACAATTTCTGGGATTCATATCATGATGTGAAAAATGTAGGGTTTTGAAACTTCTCATCCTTCTGGAACAATGTATAAGACGAACATGGAAAACAAGGATAATATGATATATAAAATGCTGATGTAGCAGGATTTCACTCCTTCTTCATACTCTGTTATAGAGTTCCATATAAAACATTTTTGCTTTCTGGGGATGAGTGCGTGAGTAATTCTGTAATAGATTTTTTGATGCTGGTTGTTGCTCATTCAATAGCATTGATCCAGAAATGCCAGAGCTTATGCTTTTGCGTAGAGAAGGTCTCAGTTTGGGCTGAGAAGGATTCCTGCCATTTAGTGAAGATAACATTGGATTCAACAGACCAATGGTCTGGCATAGTATAAGGCAGTTTCCTTTGTGGTACTAAGTGGTTCCTATGTAGTACCTAAGCTTGACCCAAGCCTTTTGACAGAAAATGTTTTTATATATTTAATACAATCTTCACCAACCCAGTGCCCTCCAGAGGTTTTGGATTGCAACTTGCACCCAGTCAGCATGGCAACGTCTGATTTAGGATATTTACAGATTGCCCTTCCTTGGAAAGAACCTAATTCTAAGAGATTAATGAAGGAAGCTACTGTAATCTCTATCTTTTCCTAACCAATGCACCATTCTGTTAGTGACAAATACATTTCTTGTGAGATGATAATGAATGGAGAGGGCATTAATGTTGTTTCACTGATCAGTAGTGTCCCTCTTCTTATCTTGGAATACAGTTCGGCTTTGTGAAGGATAGTCCCTCCTTTGAAGGAAAGCTTAATAAGATTTCAAGCTCCCATTTCCCAGCAAGATATGTGAATCTCCATTTGCTCATGAGAAACATTAAGGCAGCAGTTTCTTTCAGAGAAAAATCATATTTGCTTCATCTGCCATCTGGCATGTCCAAAATAAAATACATATAAAATCAGAGAAAATGGGAGGGAGGAACATGATCAGTGACTATCGGCAGCTGTCATGAAATTCATTTGTCTTGACTATTCATTCTGTAGCTGGAGTTAAAGAACTATCTGAGGGACTTTAGTCTCCCATTACTTTTAAAAAATATATATTTCATGCTGCCATTTCTTCTCCCTCACAAGTCCAGCTCAGACTAAACTTCACTGCAAAAGGAAACATTTAAAGCTTCTTCTTTTTAAAAGCACACACAAAACAGGAAATACTCTTCTGACTTGTGCCTGTATTTAGAAGAAAGGATGAGATATCAGTTTAATAAAGAAAAACAATCTGTTTGAAACTATTAATGTTTTCCCCTCACCTAATTTTAAGTTCTCTTGACAAGCACCGTAGCTTATTTTGTGTTGTTTTATGGTACTTTATGTTTTATTGTATTTGTATATACTGTTGTGCACAGCTTTGATACACTTTTTAAAATAAAATTAAAATAACCTGGTTATCCAGTATCTTCAAAAAGAAGAAAACTAGTCAAGTTCTGTCTTCAGCATTGTGAGACAGAAAACCATACCTACATTTAATTGGTTTAGAGATATCTCATCATAGAAGTCTGAGTAAATGACTTCTTAAGTGATCAGATCAATAAGTAATGCTCAAGCCAAAAGACACATCTCATGGGCACTGAGAATGAAATGTTTTGAACATTGTAACTGATGCAGCTCTTTGTGGAAGTTGCTGGAATTTCTGTTGTTGTTCATTGTGGTGAAAGCTGTTAAACAGCTGGAGGGCGGACTTCTGCCTACTTTTACATGAATGATTCTTAGCATTGGAATATGCATAAGTATGAGATTTAACTTGGCCTTTTGTGATGCTCCCACCAGGAAATTGGAAAATACCATTATAACTACAGAAAACCTCTGCCCTTTGTCTGACTGTCACACCTAAATAGCAAAAGAGACAGGTGTCCCTCAAAGAAGAGGTAAATTATAGGGCTGTGTGGCCTTGCAATAAATAAATATGGAACATTAGGAAGATAAAAAAACAAGATTGGGTTGCATTATTGGGAGAGCTTTATAAATATTCATTATCTTTAATATTCACTAACTGCTCTTGAACCAGAATAGGTTAATTCTTAATAAGAAATACTAAAACCTGTATTTTTGTGCATTTTGCACATTAGTCATTCATTAAAAGTTCCACCCCACGTTGGACTGCTGGATGTTCCATGTTAATTAGTTTAGAATTTCAGAAATAATGATGGGTATACTATTTGGGTAATTTTATACTGCAAGTTTTCTGAGCAGGAAATTCTGGGTTGGTATCATGGTCCCAGAGCATGGTCCCAGAGGAGGACCCATGACAACATGCTAACCCCCTTCCCCATGGTGATGCAACCCCCTTTTGCACCTTGCCCCAGGCACTGGCAGCCCACACTACACCACTGGATCCACTTCATCTTCTTTCCCATGTGGAACTACTGCATTTTATTCCACATCTTGTCCTTAAACTCTTAGCTGACACCCCCACCACTGGACTTCCTGGAGGATTAGGAAAGACCTGAAAAGCTTGAATGAAAGGTTTAAAAGGACAGTGGTGAAACACCACTGCCTAGAAAAGGGTGATAGCTGAAGGAAAAGGCACTAGCCAGGTGCATTACTCATGGATGGGATTTTAATCCTGACTACCTAGCCCAGACTCTAAAGCTCCGTGACACTGTTGAAATAACTTGCTCATTTAGGGTAGGGATGCTAACTGTGGTTTTGAACCAGCACCTTGGGCCTTGTCCAAGGTCCTGAGCTTCCCTTATTTAATGTTCCCAGCCTGCTCCAGAATCCTGGGCTCTGATCTCCATCTTGCCTGGGCCACCACCTTCCCTGGGCCACCACCTTCCCTTGGTTCTTAAAGCAATCATTTTGAGGTAGACACTATTACCTCCATATTGGAGATAAATATTTATTTAGCTCAAGCCAGTAAAGTTATGGTTAAGATGAGATATGAACTTGAGGCTTCCCAGACCATGTTCTCAGTCAATACACCAGCTCTAAGATAATTGTTGTTCATATTTCTTTTACAAAAATAATGGATAATAAGAAAGTGTCTTCTTGTTCTGGTGTGTGTAAACTAATCGGCTTATGAAATGTGTCAGGTTTTTCAAGTGATAAATGATTTCTTTACTGATTTGTGGTTTTTGTTGCTGTTGTTAAAGATATATTGCCAAAGCAGTAAGATTTTTTTTTTTTAGTAAGCATTTAAAAGCCAATAGATTTCTTGAAATGGGCCATCAGACGCTTTGATGTCCTGGGAATCAGCAATAAGATTGAAGATGGAAATTTGAATGGGAAAGATTTAATTAAGTGTGGACAAAGGATTTGGGTATCTATAGTTTCTTTGGACAAGGCTGTGATGAATCCTGAAGCATGGTGCAGAGTCTCATTAGCTATGTGCCAATCACTTTCAATCATCAGAAAAGGAGTTTGATGTGATTGCCTCCAGCAGAGCACAGAAGGTCAGCTTGGGCCAATACCCTCAGCTAACAGAAATATACCAAGTCTAGAGAGTAGCATGACAGCTAGCTTCAATAATCCTGACTCCTGTGTCCAGATGAGTTGCTTCTTTGGGAGAAGCCTATTGTCCGCTGCTGCCAAAGGCACTTGCCATTTAAACTCCTGCAGCGATTTGATTCAATTATCAGCTGACATTTCCATGATAGCCTACATGACTTAGCATTATTTAAGGGAAAGGTAAGGTTCAATTAGACGGTTTAAAGGCAAGGACATGGTCTGTGAAGTTGTGTGTATCTAGTTCTGATTCTCTGAATACATCACTGCTCTCTAAGCTTTAATGCAATTTAATTTATTCCTGTATAGATGAGAGCAGAGTTGTACTTTGTGGTATACTAATGGGACTTGTCAGAACTGAGTGGTTTACTGTTTACTTCCTATGAGGTCAACAATACTGACACGAGGGCAGAGCAATCTTAAATAATTTATTTTATGTGTATTTATGGGTTTTCTCAACCAAAAGGATCCCAAGGAAGTTTCTAAATAACTAATAAAACACAATTAACATTAGAAGATAGCGGCTTCCTTGATCCAAAGGCTCAGATGTGTAGGTTTCCCCTGGCTAGCTGTGGGAGAGAATCCTACCAGATGCCCAAGGTTCTTTCCTGTGCTCTAACTGGCAACGAGGAAGCTCCTGGCTAGTTTCTTTTTGCAGCAACACTTTAGTTTTAAACTGACAATCTGCAGGAAGGTATATGTGCTCTTTTACACATATACAGAACAAATTTAGTACTGCAGGGTTGGTGGTAAGCCATGGCTCCAATGAAGCTCCCCTGCAATGGATTTCTTCTTCTTCTTCTTCTTCTTCTTCTTCTTCTTCTTCTTCTTCTTCTTCTTCTTCTTCTTTGAAATACAATATTTTTCTCCCAAAGTAAAATTGCATGCACCTAATGTATAACAATGTAACTAGGTTTTTTAGTAATGCTACTCAACATATACATTAATAATGCTATTCCCAAACTGGATGTTATTAAAGAATTTTTTTCTGTTTAAATGCCACTGTAGAGGGTTTGGAAAAGCTAATTGCAGTATGGAAAATATTTTTCCGAATCTACTACTGGTTACATTTTTCAACAATGATCACATAATCTCCCTAACTCGTTATCAGTAAAGCACTTAGTTAATTACTTTAGTATTATCTTGCATCTTTGGAGTATGTATCCTCGGGGTTTGCTTCTCAGAATTTCTATTCTGTATTTGTTGATCTCTTTATGTCTGTTTGGTGAGCACATTCTGTAGAATGTCAAAACTAATTGTGCTGTGGAGGAGAAGCAGGATTAGAATTGAACAACAAAAAGCCACTGCTTGATACTAACAGATGTTAAAAGCAATAGGCAAGCAACATTATTTGCACTTTCTAAGTCAGAATATTAATCCCTCTAGAAGTATCAAAGATTTCTTTAAAATTATGAGAACACTTTGTTAGAAGAGTCCTTGAGGACTTCCTTCTGCTTCTGATAAGAGCATGTAGCTGTCATATTGATCAACATTACATTTCCATGAGAACGAACATTATTGAAAGAATAAAACTTTGGATAAACTTTGCTTGAAGGACTTGACCTTGAGTTCCAAAACCAACTATTAACAAATGTCTAAATGTGATTATTGTACTTTTAAGTTTGTTTTTTTCTGGGCACACTGATGGTTTACTTGAACTGAATCTCCCCACTATTGAGACTAAAAGGGGAGTAGTATCTGAGTATCCAGGGCACTCTTTTAAGAGCTGAACATTGGAATTGGTTCAGCCTGCTCCTTGAAAATAGTTCTGATGTGATATTGACAATGAAAGTTAGCTTTCAAATGCACAATTTTCATACGTACATGGATGGTTTGGCTCAACTATTTCTGAAAATAGGATTTATAAAATATCATAACAACTGAAATTCAGGATGCAAAGTATCTCTTATAACAACAGCTAGCACAGCACAGAGAAAGATAAACAGAACATGGACAGAATGCAGGAGTACAGGAGTTCTCCCATGATATGCCCAAACTAGCCTCAGATTGAAGACTGTGACTTGTAGCAATATCTATAATACTAGCAATGTCTACTAGTATCCTAATTTTGAGTAAATTCAAATCCACCCAGATGTTTGTGGATATTGCATAATACCCCTTCTGTGGGTGGAGAGGCATGCTGCCACTTGGGGAGGCTTTAACTTTTTCTAGTTGTGCCAGTGGCCCCAGCTTTGCAGTAGTTGGTGGAAACCTACACCTAAAACAGGTGTAGACTGAAGAAGCCCAGTCCTCTGACTTTTCAGTGGCACTAATTTGTAGCTGGCATACTGAAAAATCAAGAAGAGTAAGCAATTCCACCCTGAACTGCTGCTCTGATTTGTTGCTGTAAGTTTGTCAAATATTTTACACAAAGTACTTGGTTGTATCAGTTGTTCTTAATCCTAATTTTAAAAAGTGAGCTAATTTTCCAGCTGTTGGTCTGCACACTCTGACCAACCTGTCTGCCGCTTAGGTGGGCATTGCTTTCTCTGAAGCATGACTTTGCTGTGCCCTCTTTGAGTCCCAACATATATTATTTGTTACAAAATTTGCTCCTAGTTTGACATAGCCACAGCTCTTACATAGAGGTGACCCATAAAGTCAGGGCTTCCAGATGTTGATGGACTCCAAATCTCTGCAGCCCCTGCCAGCATGGCTAATGACCAGGTTGAATGAGAGTTGTGGTCCAACAACATCTGGAGAGCCATAGGTTCTTCACCATTGAGTTAAGCAGTATAAAACTGAGGAGTGATTAGTGGGAAGGGGCTCCACCACACACCTGGTTTTCCAGCAGTGGAGTTGCTGCTGCTCTTCAGGAGGGAGAGAGGAACGGGCAACACGGCAGTGAGGTTGGCACTATTTGGCACATCAGTGGGACCACTGGATTGGATCTGCTGAAGTGCCCATGCAGCATCAACCCCTACCCCTGCCTTTTCCTCCAAAGAAAACCGGTGTGATTCCACTGCCAGGAGGCCATCTGCAGAGTGGCAACCTGCTTCACTGGTCCTGGTACAATTTATGTTAAAATGGTGTGGAAACATACCAGTATAAATGACATACCTACATCTTTCTGACGCCATTTGCATTGTTTGTGAAATTTCAAGTTTTAAATTAGTCCTTGAAATAAAAGTGGTTAAAACTCATATAACATAACTAATAGGAGATACATTTGCTGAATCTTTCCTTAAGGAGCTAGGTAGTCATCATAATAATAAACTGTACAATTTAACTTTCATGTAAAGTGCTGATAAATGTATGTTGATGGGTAATTTATATTTGCCACTAATATATTCTTACTTAAATTTTACACTGGTATGAATATTTAGCGAACAATATTCCACTGAAAGCAGTTTTGTATACTCCTATAAATTACTTTTTGGTTCCTGTATATTTTGTCTGATGTCATTATATGGATAATTTGTTCCTTAGTAAAGTAGTTTGTCAGGTTACGAAACATTAATCCTCCAATAGGTTTTTAATTAGTACAGATGAACTAAATAATTCATAGCACGACTTGGCCTGAAAACATTTATAATACTCAATTATACAATTTTACATGCAATGACAAATTGTTTTTGTGTAGTGTGGAAACAGTGGGACTTAATTAATTACCTTCAAGGTTCTGTACATCTGCTGTGGACTCTTTAAATGCATTAGACTGGAAATTCAGAAGAGCTAAATATAGAGTTGAGACCCTCAGGACTGAGAGATGGGAAGAATGGCTCTAAGAATGAAATGTGTGTATGAAGGGGCGGAGAGTAACAAAACAGCTAAGGGAAATAATATGTGCCCTGCTTTTCTCATCTGTTGCAAAAAAACAGAGGGTAGAAAAGGTCTAGCAACACTTAATGTAATTAGGGAAATTATTGGTTTGAATGTTTTCAGCCAGCTGATACACATTCTGAGATCCATTTAGTGTGCCTTGTTCATCAGGTCAATTTGATTAACATACATGAATACTGAAAAAGAATGTCATGGAAGGAAAGAAAGAGGAAACTTAAAGAATAAGCAGGATTGCAATAGATACAAAGAAAGAGAAGAAGGGTAAATTCAAGACTGTGGACTTACAGAAGGATCCAGCTAATTAGAGAGAAAACCTACCCATAGCCTTGTGATTTGTGCTGCTGGGATGTGATGGGATAAGGTGGCAGCCCAAATATTAGCTCCTTCACCTGCACCGGTCTAGAACAGCTACAGTAAAAAGTAAAACAAAAATTGTTCCCCGTGTCTTCCACCCTGGCCAGCACAAGTGGAAGGACTTCAGATGCAGCGGTGGGTCTACTGTTCCATCCCATCGTTCCTGGCAAGGGTTTAGGATTCCTCTGAAAATGTACCATTCCAAAATGTAAGAAAAATCCATGACAACTGGTGACTTCCCGTCTGGCGATGCCACAATTCCAAGCCACCCCTTCTCTACATAAGTGCCTGGAAACTTCCATTTCACTGTATCTGAAGAAGTGTGCATGCACACGAAAGCTCATACCAAAATAAAAACTTAGTTGGTCTTTAAGGTGCTACTGAAGGAATTTTTTTTTATTTTAATTCCAAGCCACTTTGCTAAGCCCCTCTCACCTCTCCTTTGCTTCCCCAGCCCCAATCAAATGGAGCCATGCCAGCTCTGCCTATGGTAGCCCTTCTGTCAGCCATGATAACTACTGTAAATGGAACATTTGGTGCCTTAAAATAGAAAATGCAGGGGAACATTATTGTCCTTATGCATGTAAGATTTCCAAGGGCTTTCATGTTGTGAAAAATAATGCAGCTGCTTTAAAATGTGTAGAGGCCATCAGAAGAAAACATGAGCAGCATTTTTGTGGCGTGATTGCTTCAACTATTTCAAAAGTAATAAAGGTTCCCAGACAGTGTATGAGGTAGCAAAATTAGAAAAATATAAGGAAGATGATAAAAAGCGAAAGAAGTTTCAGTCTACAGAAAAATGTGAAATGTAGCGTTTCAGCAAAATTGAAAGAATCTGAACTACCACAAATGTGCAAAGAGCGTTGAATTATTGATTTTTTTCAGCAGCTGCTGATAGGTGTCCTGTGTTGAGATGTATATCACCTATTCCATGAAGACTGAATCAGAATTGCTTCTGGTACCATGGTTTATGTTAACAACATGTCATTCTTCATAGCAGTTTTCACAGTGAAAAGGTATTGGGGGATTTTATATACGTTAACCTGCCACCTGAATCCTTTTATCGGGCTGACTTTATTGATCTAAACTTACTAGCAAAGGCCATTATTTTAACTATTATGTGCCTCATTCTTTGAAAATGAAAGAGCATCAGAACTGTAAACAATATTTTCATGGATTTGGTTGAGATGGCAAGGTTGAAGTGCTTAGTAATTAAAGAAAAATCACTGTTGACATTTATTAATTATTGGAAACCCCTTATGAACTTTCTGCGCAACAAGGAAAATGTACTTGTGATATCAGGGTTGAAAGACTGATAAAAACGGTTGGTTTATGGAAAGTAGAAGAGTTGGTTTTATTATGAAGTCAGAACATTACATAAGTTTGTAAAGCTGATAGAAAATTGGAGGTTATTTCCTTTCTTTTTGTGTTAAAAATGCTTGATACTTGATCATTATTTATGTATATTGTCTTTGTTTTTTCAAGCTTTAATTTAAAGGGGGGAAAGAAACTGTAAACAATATTTTTGAATGTAATTGAATAATAGGTGTTTGGAATGCGGGGATTTGTAATGGCAAAATGAAGGGTTCACCCTACAAACACACACACACAGTGCCAAGGTCACAAATTTACCAGAATCCAGTCCCAGTTCCAAAGGCTTTCTGCCAGTCATTTATCATCACTAACATCCCCCAACTACTCTCCAATATGAAACCCTTCCAAGGGATGGGAGCCAATAACAGAAGGGTTTGGTTTATGTGTAGGGTTTATTCTTAATGATCTTTTGTTATCCTAAGAAACATCCAAACATCAAAGAGTAGGCCTACAATTATTCCCCCTCCCTCTAGCCACCTTTCTAATCTTCCACTCTTGCTTCTAAAAAGTACAGTGGTACCTCGGGTTACTAATACTTCATGTTACAGACGCTTCACGTTACAGACTCTGCTAACCCAGAAATAGTACCTCGGGTTAAGAACTTTGCTTCAGGATGAGAAAAGAAATCGTGCGGCGGCAGTGGGAGGCCCCATTAGCTAAAGTGGTACCTCAGGTTAAGACCAGTTTCAGGTTAAGAATGGACCTCCAGTAAGTTCTTAACCCAAGGTACCACTGTATTAAGTCTTTTTTGGAAATGGGGATGATGAAGAGTTCCTATGGATGCACGCTCCTTCCCCTGCCCTATGATTCTTAGGTTTCTTGGAGAACTGTTGAAAAAAATAGTTTTGCTGAGAAATCTTCCAATAAAGTTTTGGGGAAAAACTTTAAAAATCTATTTCTCCTAGTTTATGTTTGTGTGCTTGCGAGTAGCCATCAAACCACCTATCACTGCTACCTAATAGCTAGTTTCACGGAGGAAATTTTAATTTATACTCCAACAGCTTTATCACATAGAAATGTTATGTTGGCAATAAGTTTAATCTTTCAATAGATTTAGACACGAAGAAAACAAAGGCATTCAAAAGGCACATATATAATGAAAATATAAAGCAAAATATCTACTATGCATTATTACCATGTGAGTGAGATGAAGGAGTTATGCCAGGGAAATTGGGAGGGGTGGCTAATACCCCAGAGGAAAGGATCACACTTCAAAATGACCTTAACAGATTAGAGAACTGGGCCAAAGCAAACAAGATGAATTTTAAGAGGGAGAAACTTGGGCAAAAAAATGAAAGGCACAAATACAGGATGGGTGACACCTGGCTTGAGAGCAGTACATGTGAAAAGGATCTAGGAGTCTTGGTAGACCACAAACTTGACATGAGTCAACAGTATGATATAGCAGCTAAAAAAGCCAATGCAATTCTGGGATGCATCAATAGGAGTATAGTATCTAGATCAAGGGAAGTAATAGTACCACTGTACCACCTGGAATACTGTGTCCAGTTCTGGGCACCACCGTTCAAGAAGGATACTGATAAGCTGGAACGTGTCCAGAGGAGGGCAACCAAAATGGTCAAAGGCCTGGAAACGATGCCTTATGAGGAACGGCTTAGGGAGCTGGGCATGTTTAGCCTGGAGAAGAGAAGGTTAAGGGGTGATATGATAGCCATGTTCAAATATATTAAAGGATGTCATATAGAGGAGGGAGAAAGATTGTTTTCTGCTGCTCCAGAGAAGCAGACACGGAGCAATGGATTCAAGCTACAAGAAAGAAGATTCCACCTAAACATTAGGAAGAACTTCCTGACAGTAAGAGCTGTTCAACAGTGGAATTTGCTGCCTAGGAGTGTGGTGGAGTCTCCTTCTTTGGAGGTCTTTAAGCAGAGGCTTGACAGCCATCTGTCAGGAATGCTTTGATGGTGTTTCCAGCTTGGCAGGGGGTTGGACTGGATGGCCCTTGTGGTCTCTTCCAACTCTGTGATTCCATGATTCTATGAAATATTACCAGAGAGAATGCAGTTATGGTTCAATAAAATCACTATCCCCAAAGATTAGCTATAGGTATATTTCTCAGTCTATCTATATCAGGAATAGCCAACATCTCTAGATGTTGTTGGACTACAACTCCACTTCAGCCCCAGCCAGCGTCAGGAGTGAAGAGCATTGTAGGTCAGCAAAATTTGTCGGGCACAGGGTTGGCTGATCTGTATTAAAACCATTAGCCAATATCTCATTCCATTTTCCTTAACCACCAGTGTGACTAAATGTGAAAATGCACTGGGTCAGCTTTATGTTCAATGGCTCAACCCAGCAGGGTGAGGAAGCAGACTTAACTCCAACGCCAACTGTGCTTTCAAAATCAACAAGCCCTCTTTGTTTTATTTCATATATTGTTTTGTTCCAATCCTATGGGGTAAAGTGCTTTAGGCAGGAAA
Source organism: Zootoca vivipara (assembly GCF_965207765.1). NCBI lineage: Eukaryota > Metazoa > Chordata > Lepidosauria > Squamata > Lacertidae > Zootoca > Zootoca vivipara. The sequence goes on from NC_142586.1 coordinate 62,431,683, forward strand.
ACTTTAAATGAGGACAAAACATGCCCTCCACCAATGACACTGATGCTCACCAATATTTCTTACAGGATTTATTTATTTATTTATTTATTTATATTAAATTTATATAGATGCCTTTCCATCAAACATGTACCATGCATCATGATGAAGGGAATTTTGCAGGTGCTTTTATGAGAGACATTATTGGCACAGTTTAGAACTGGAACTTAGATCAAGGTCCCATGCCTTTATCCATACCAGTATCATATATTTCTCTTGCTTCTAATCTTTTTTTCACCTTCATCCATTTTCTCTGCTGGTTTCCATATATTTATTTTACATTTACTCACAGTATTGAGATGTAACATGGGGGGGGGGGAACAACCAAGTGCCTAAAATTGATAAGGCCAACTAAAAACCATTCAGCACAGAAACATTAAAATAGCTTATTATAACACTCAAACTCTACTGTATTGTATCTGCCTTATGATGTTAGAGCTGTGGGAATTTGTTCAGCAATTGAAATCTTTAGGAGCAAGTCAGCTCTAAAGTGTCTGAGGTGAATAGACTTGAACTCCATTGAATGACCCCTAATGGGTTGAATTTCTCTCCTGGTGATAATTACACTAGCTAACCTCTTCTGTGTGGATGGCATTTTCCAGGGTAATTCTTTCCATTGGGAAAACACTTACTGTTCTACTATTTTATTTTGAGTATGATAAATTAGAAGCTGTCTTCAAAATGTTATTCTGTTTCTCTTGTTATATATCTTCATATTCTCCAGTGGTCACTGAATTGAAAAAAATAATAGCCACCCATTTCCAGCATGGTTTAATAACAAGTACCTTTTATCTAATTTTCCAAATCACTGATTAGATAAATATAGCAATACAGTACAAGACAGACATAAAGTAAAATGAGATATTATATTACTGAAACAAACTGATCTTCTGCAATTCCAAAAGTCGCCTGTGGAAATGCTTGCTAAGCAGTATACAGTAAGTTGCTACTGCTGATCTCAATGCAATTGATTGCTTTACTTTCAATTTTTCCTTTCCTTTAAGGTACGGATAAATGTCTATTGTGGTTAGATTTCTTCCTCAAAGATGAGCAAAGGACAGTCTCTCTGAAATTTTGCCATCTTCATAGAAGTTTTGGTATACTCTCCCACTAAGGATGCATCAGATGTGCCCTGTGGCATAAAACAATACAGTAATGCACTTTGCTATCATACAGGCAAAAGTGGCATGCAATAACATTATTGCATTATTTGGCTCTTTTAGGCGACTTTGATGCCTCTCATCAGAATTGTATTTATAACAACTTCCAATTTTATTGCCGCAAATGTTGTGCAAATTTGCTTCTGTGTAGTTATGTGTCCTCTGGTTTCTGTAGCTATATGGGTAAGAAGCTGTACCAAAAGGCACAAAAGTGTTGGGCATTTTCTTCAGCTGCAGAGGTTATTATGACAACAAGCTTTTCAATAGGCAAGATTAACTAGTTGATTGTGAATGAAGGGGGAGCAAAGAGAGCTGCACCCAAATGTGAGATGAACAAAGGCCTTTATTGCAAATGCACAAGCATCTGTACAGTTTGGCAGGGATGGTTTGTGATATAGTGCATTGTGGATTTTTGTTAGGACAAGGTTGTTCTCTTTGCCCTCATTGAATTTATAGGACACTGTTGCCCTCTTATCCTTGACTTTATGTGGACCATAAAGTCTTTCTTCTTGATAGTTTTGTCTAGAAGCGCACAAGAATTGTGTCACTCAGCACAATTGTAAAATAGTGGCTGCACCTGTAGGACCTGGGTCTAGAGTGCTTGATATGGGTACCGGTACTCTGATCAACCCCCTGGCTAGAGCAAAGCAGGTAACAGAGATGTTATCATCTCTCTTTTTTATGTATTTGCTTTATTTAAAGGTGTGATATAAATATTTTAATTAAAAAATCAAGGCAAGAAATAATCTCTTCATAAAATAATACTTCAACAACAATACAATACAATACAATACAATACAATACAATACAATACAATACAATACAATACAATACAATACAATAAACACACTTTGAAGTTACAATATGTCCAAAAATGTTACAGATGCCCAACATTTTGTTGCTGCTAAATCCACTGCTCCTGCTGATTCTCTCTGCTGAGCCTTCTCTCTGCAACCTTTCACTGCTATTACCCAGATGCAGTTTTAGGATAGCACAACCACTTCAGCCTCACTAGGTGCCGGCGCTACAGGGGGCACTGCAACAATGATGTAGAACAGAACAAGAAAGGAGGAGGACACCTAATTTTAGCGTCACCACCCTGTGCTACCTCCTCTATAAAAGCTGGAAACTGAATGGCCAGGTTGCTGGCCATTCCTCTTATTTGGCTGCTGTACAGACCAGAGCAGTATAGTTTTCATTCATGTCCAACTACAGTACTTGATTCTTCTCACTTCAAACTAATGCCTTGTGACCTTGACACCTTCTCCTGATTTCAAGAAAGTGGAAGCTTTCCATCTCCTACAGTAAAGGAGGCGGTAGCTTTTGAGCCCTAGCCTCACATCAGCGTGTTCTCATGGACTGGACCACAATGATGGCACATTTAAAAGTATTGGCATTGTTTCCAAGCCATGACCTGGCATGTGCTGTGTTAGTCACTTGTACTGTACTTATAAAATGGTGTCAACAACAAGTGGTAGCTTTAAATATTTACATTTTAGAAGCACACTCTGATCGCTTCATCCCAGTAATGGGGATTACAATTCAACACTTGTAGGGTTCCTTGTCCCGTTCATGGATCACTGCCTTGTTGTGGCGAAGGGGCTTAAATAACTTAGAGAAGTTATGTTTTGACCAAACGTGATCCACCTGGAGAAGGAATTGGCAAGCCACTCCAGTATCCCTGCCAAGAAAACTCTATGGACAAAGACAACAGGCATATAAAAGTTATGACGCTGGAAGATGAGCCCCTCAGGTCGGAAGGCGTCCAACATGCTACTGAGGAAGAGCGGAGGACAAGTACAAGTAGATTCAGAGCTGATGAAGCGGCTGGGCCAAAGCCGAAAGGTCGCTCAGTTGCGGATATGCCTGAAAGCGAAAGGAAAGTCCGATGCTGTAAAGAAAAATATTGCATAGGAACCTGGAATGTAAGAACCATGGATAATGGTAAGCTGGATGTGGTGAAAAATGAGATGGCAAGAATAAATATTGACATCCTGGGCATCAGTGAACTAAAATGGAAGGGAATGGGTGAATTCAGTTCGGGTGACTATCATATCTACTACTATGGGCAAGAATCCCGTAGAAGAAATGGAGTGGCCCTCATAGTCAACAAAAGAGTGGCAAAAGCTGTAATGGGATGCAATCTCAAAAATGACAGAATGATCTCGATACGAATCCAAGGCAGACCTTTTAACATCACAGTAATCCAAGTTTATGCACCAACTATCGGTGCTGAAGAAAGTGAAATTGACCAGTTCTATGAAGACTTACAACACCTTCTAGAAATGACACCAAAGAAGGATGTTCTTCTCATTACAGGGGATTGGAATGCTAAAGTAGGGAATCAAGAGATAAAAGGAACAACTGGCAAGTTTGGCCTTGGAGTTCAAAATGAAGCAGGGCAAAGGCTAATAGAGTTCTGTCAAGAGAACAAGCTGGTCATCACAAACACTCTCTTCCAACAACACAAGAGACGACTCTACACATGGATATCACCAAATGGGCAGCATTGAAATCAGATTGATTATATTCTCTGCAGCCAAAGATGGAGAAGCTCTATACAGTCAGCAAAAACAAGACCTGGAGCTGACTGTAACTCAGATCATCAGCTTCTTATAGCAAAATTCCAGCTTAAACTGAAGAAAGTAGGAAAAACCACTGGGCCAGTAAGATACAATCAAAATCAAATCCCTTATGAATACACAGTGGAAGTGAGGAACAGGTTTAAGGATTTAGATTTGGTGGACAGAATGCCTGAAGAACTATGGATGGAGGCTCGTAACATTATACAGGAGGCAGCAACGAAAACCATCCCAAGGAAAAGGAAATGCAAGAAAGCAAAATGGCTGTCCAACGAGGCCTTACAAATAGCGGAGGAGAGGAGGCAAGCAAAATGCAAGGGAGATAGGGAAAGATACAGGAAACTGAATGCAGATTTCCAAAAAACAGCAAGGAGAGACAAGAGGCTCTTCTTAAATGAGCAATGCAAAGAAATAGAGGAAAACAATAGAATGGGGGAAACCAGAGATCTGTTCAAGAAAATTGGAGATATGAAAGGAACATTTCGTACAAAGATTACCATAATCAAGGACAAAAGTGGTAAGGACCTAACAGAAGCAGAAGACATCAAGGAGAGGTGGCAAGAATACACAGAGGAATTATACCAGAAAGATATGGAGGTCTCGTACACCTCAGGTAGTGTGGTTGCTGACCTTGAGCCAGACATCTTGGAGAGTGAAGTCAAATGGGCCTTAGAAAGCATTGCTAATAACAAGGCCAGTGGAAGTGATGATACTCCAGCTGAACTATTTAAAATTTTAAAAGATGATGCTGTTAAGGTGCTACACCCAATATGCCAGCAAGTTTGGAAAACTCAGCAATGGCCAGAGGATTGGAGAAGATCAGTCTACATCCCAATTCCAAAGAAGGGCAGTGCCAAAGAATGCTCCAACTACCGCACAATTGTGCTCATTTCACACGCTAGCAAGGTTATGCTTAAAATTCTACAAGGCAGGCTTAGGCAGTATGTGGACCGAGAACTCCCAGAAGTGCAAGCTGGGTTTCGAAGGGGCAGAGGAACCAGAGACCAAATAGCAAACATGCGCTGGATTATGGAGAAAGCTAGAGAGTTCCAGAAAAACGTCTACTTCTGCTTCATTGACTATGCAAAAGCCTTTGACTGTGTCGACCACAGCTAACTATGGCAAGTTCTTAAAGAAATGGGAGTGCCTGATCACCTCACCTGTCTCCTGAGAAATCTCTATGTGGGACAAGAAGCTACAGTTAGAACTGGATATGGAACAACTGATTGGTTCAAAATTGGGAAAGGAGTACGACAAGGTTGTATATTGTCTCCCTGCTTATTTAACTTATATCCAGAATTCATCGTGCAAAAGGCTGGACTAGATGAATCCCAAGCCGGAATTAAGATTGCCGGAAGAAATATCAACAACCTCAGATATGCAGATGACACAACCTTGATGGCAGAAAGCGAGGAGGAATTAAAGAACCTTTTAATGAGGGTGAAAGAGGAGAGCGCAAAATATGGTCTGAAGCTCAACATCAAAAAAACCAAGATCATGGCCACTGGTCCCATCACCTCCTGGCAAATAGAAGGGGAAGAAATGGAGGCAGTGAGAGATTTTACTTTCTTGGGCTCCTTGATCACTGCAGATGGTGACAGCAGTCACAAAATTAAAAGACGCCTGCTTATTGGGAGAAAAGCAATGACAAACCTAGACAGCATCTTAAAAAGCAGAGACATCACCTTGCCTACAAAGGTCCGTATAGTTAAAGCTATGGTTTTCCCAGTAGTGATGTATGGAAGTGAGAGCTGGACCATAAAGAAGGCTGATCGCCGAAGAATTGATGCTTTTGAATATTATGGTGCTGGAGGAGACTCTTGAGAGTCCCATGGACTGCAAGAAGATCAAACCTATCCATTCTTAAGGAAATCAGCCCTGAGTGCTCCCTGGAAGGACAGATTGTGAAGCTGAGGCTCCAATACTTTGGCCACCTCATGAGAAGAGAAGAATCTTTGGAAAAGACCTTGATGTTGGGAAAGATGGAGGGCACTAGGAGACGGGGACGACAGAGGACGAGATGGTTGGACAGTGTTCTCGAAGCTACCAACATGAGTTTGACCAAACTGCGGGAGGCAGTGGAAGACAGGAGTGCCTGGCGTGCTATGGTCCATGGGGTCACGAAGAGTCGGACACGACTAAACGACTAAACAACAACAACAGGGTTCCTTGTAGTTCCCACTACATAACAGGCATTCCAAATGTCTCCTCATAGTATTGATTTGAAATGTCTCCAGGGTATAGGGAAAACTTGTTTGTTGGTTGCATTAGATAACTTCTATAATCAGAACCTTTTCTTCAATCTATAAATGACCTTTTCTTGTATTTATCAGGTTATGTTTACAACAGAGATTTTGTTATAGGTTGAAAACCATGTGTTGCAAGTGAATTATCTTCAGTTTTGTGCTATAAAGCTCTTCTTACAGATGCTTTATCTACTTGGCCCAGCGTTTTTACTATATATTGCCTGACACAGTCATCTTAGACAAGGCTTCATCAACTCTCCAGCTAATACTGAAAACCAACTCCCATCTGCATGGCCAATAGTCAGATATGATGGGAGTTATCATCCCTGAAGGACACATCTGGAGGGCACCACATTGGGGGAGGTTGCCTTAGATCAGGCATCGAAACACTTGGCCCTCCAGCTGATTCTACAATTCCCACCATCCCTGACCACTGGTCCTGTTAGCTAGGGATGATTAAAGTTGTAGTCCCAAAACATCTGGAGGGCCTAGTTTGGCCATGCCTGCCTTAGATCTTCATTCTGTACAACTTGCTTGTAGATTAATGTCAAACCTAAATTCTGAACATAAAAAATTGGCAAGTAATTGTGCTAATTAAATGTTCGTCCATGAAATTTAGGACTGCCAGGCTGTCCATTCTATATAATGTATAGATACCAGATTACACATGGAAACCAATATTTGTGCACACCAGAAGTTTTAAGGATCAATGCCACCCTGAGGTGGGGAGGTGCCTGTATAAAGTGCAAGTGGAGAGCTGCTGTATTATTTAGAACCCTGATTTTCCAGGATTTTAGGGAAATGCTTAGGGAGTCTACACAATTAAAATAGGCTCCCCACTTCAGACAGTCACCCTCCACAAGTGGGAGGGTGATGGGACTGACGCTGTTGGTGGAGCTTGCACATTCATTCCTGCAGCCCCTCCCTCTAGTGTTTCTTAACACTAAATATACACATCTGAAGAGGGCTCTTGTGAACTTTCTTAGATAATAGAGGCAGTAAATGTAATATGATTACACACTGTACTTTTGTATTATAGTGGTAAAAATGTTTTATAATATCTGCACAATTGTGCTGGTCCCATGGATAATCTAAGAGGCCAGGTCCAAGTCCGATCTGCGGTCCAAAGAGTCAATGTCAAGTCAGTCCGATGTAGCTGAAGCTGTAGCTGAGGCAAGGTCAACAACAGGAACACAGGCAGGAAACCAGGGCAGGTCAGGAACACAGCGAGGATACCAGGACAGGGCAGAAACAGGGACACAGGCAGGATCTGGCAAACAGTAATGTTGCTCCTGCAACCTGGGGCACCTTTTATCTCTGACAGGGTAATGGCCGGTCCCGATCCCCCGACGACTCACCACCCTGTCTCGCACCACCTCTTCGCCTGTCTCGCACCACCTCTTCTCTCAGACCTGAGTCTCTGCAGCTCGGGAAACGCCGGTGGGTTACTAGACCCAGGAGCCGCCTCCGCCTCTCCTGACTCAGCTGGTAGTGGGTCAGCACCTGGAGCCAGGACAGGCTCAGGCCCCTGACTCAGCCCAGCTGGTGCTTGTTGCAGGGGAATCTGTGCAGACTGAGGCTCCTCAGAATCAGGCCCCAGACTTGGTTCAGCTTATGCCCGAGGCAGAGGATCTGGTGCTGACTGAGACTCCTCTGGTTCCGAGTCTGAGCCCGAGTCCCAGGCCATCACAACGATAATCTCCCCAAACAGGATTGCTACAAAATCCCAACAAGTTCAATGGGAGCATTAAGCAAATGAATAACCATCTCCAGTTGAAATCATTACACTTAAAAGTGCTTAACTTTTAAGTTAATTATAATTATAATTATAATTTTATGCTAAATATGTCTGACCTTAAAAAATATTTTGGTTTTCTCATTTGCCTTTTAGCAGACTTTTTGACAAAATCTGTCTGGACGAAACAATTTCCCTCAAGTAATTACATAACTGAACAGTCTCCTGACCTTAGGTTAGTTTCCATGGATCATTCATAAGCTAGGAATGGAATGATTGATGGATTGATGGAACGTCTGTCAGACAGGAAAAAATCCATACCCAATGAAGCATTCTAAAATACATATTATAGCCTGGATTCTCCATATGTGTCAGACTTTATTTTTTGGAGTAGCTAGAAAAGTGCTTTAGTAAGAGAGTGGATGCTTAATAGAAAGGGAGAAATATGTTTTACATTTCATCTTGGATCTTTAAATTAGTTCCATTTTGTTGGAGTTTGCTAGCCATTCATAGTTAAGTCATGTTTTTGTAACATGATAAAATATGGAAAAATGATAAATACCCTTCACAGATTACTCATTGTATTCCAATGTCTTCTGTCAATAGGGTGTTGCAGCATAAACTTGAACATAAGTGTATGTGATTCTGTGAGTTTAAGATGTTGCACTGAAACCCACAAAAGAATAACACTGATATTTAATTATAGATACATACCCTTCTACTAATGTAAGTGGGACATAAAATATATTTATAGTACTAATAGACTGGATAGATAATAACTCTTCCTGCCATAGTTAAATATGTCACATAAAACTCTGCCCCTTTACAAGATAAATACAAATAAATTATTTCCCATGATGAAAATATATGCCCCAGAATCTATGCCTTAAATGCAAGGTTTACGTTGCACTGACTCTCGGGTTATGAGATTTTTCCTGAGTCTCCATACTAGGGATGGAAAAGAGCCAGTATGGTGTAGTGGTTAGAGCAGGCATCCCCAAACTTCGACCCTCCAGATGTTTTGGACTACAATTCCCATCTTCCCCGACCACTGGTCCTGTTAGCTAGGAATCATGGGAGTTGTAGGCCAAAACATCTGGAGGGCCACAGTTTGGGGAGGCCTGGGTTAGAGTGTTGTACTAGGACCTGGGTGACCAGGGTTTGAATCCCCACTCAGCCATGAAGTTCATAACAGCAAGTCAGTATGTCAAGTCCAATGTGTGGGGGGGGGAGGTCAAGCTACATAAGCAAAGGCCAAAGGTCAGGAAACACATTCCAGGGTCAATCCAAATTCACAGTCCGACCCAAAGCATGGTCCAATAGCAGTCCAGGAGCATCCACGCCAAGAGCCATCAACATGGGCAGTTGAGTAGACACAGTACCTCACCTCTGCTTCCCCTTTTGTATTTTGCATGCTAATCGCAGCATCTGGGCTTGATGAGGCAAGTGACCTTCACTGGTTCCAAGTCTACTCCAGCTGAGAAATCACACCCTTCCTCCCAGAGCTAGTAAGCCCCACCTGGTCAGCGTCATAGCTGCCAAGTTTTCCCTTTTCTCGCGAGGAAGCCTATTCAGCATAAGGGGAAATCCCTTAAAAAGGGGGATAACTTGGCAGCTATGGGCCAGCTAGGGAGCTGGGCTGTGGGCCCTTGCCTGCCTCATCCTTCTAGAACACCACTCCCACTGCTCCCTACACCTCAGAGCCTGCCAGCCATCCTTCAAAATTATCTGAATTTTGCAATGCAGTTCTTCAGCCAAATAATGTGTACAAAAATGCATATTTTGGGGTAAAATGTGCATTAAAATGTATACAGTAGAGAAAATAACATACAAAAATGCATTATATTTTCCAAAACATGTATTAGTAAAAATTGCATACAAAAATCAGATTATTAGGATAAATCTACACTCTAATACTGAAGAATTTTCATGGTGATTTTTTAAATAAAAAATGTGCATATTGCTGCAGAAATGTGGAGAACTGAATTTCAATTTGGAAATTATTATTATTATTATTAGTAGTAGTAGTAGTAGTAGTAGTAGTATTGGTGTTACAGTATTGAATTTATATACCGTCCTATACCCGGAGGTCTCAGGGCAGTTCACAGAATAAAATCAAAATATAAAACCACAAAATACATAACCAAAAGAGAAACAACAAGCCAATAACACCCCCCTGAAAAAAATAACCCACCACGTTTTAAAAGGGTTAGGATGTCAATCAAATCAACCAAAGGCCTGGTTAAAAAGTAATGTTTTTTGCCTGGTGCCTAAAGGTGTATAATGAAGGTGCCAGGCGAACTTCCCTGGAGAGAGCATTCCACAGATGGGGAGCCACTGCAGAGAAGGCCCATTCTTGTGTTGCCACCCTCCAGACCTCTTGAGGAGGAGGCACATAAAGGAGGGCCTCAGAGGATGATCTCAGGGTCCAGGTAGGTTCATATGGAAAGAGGCGGTCCTTGAGGTATTGCAGTCCTGAGCCATTTAAGGCTTCATAGGTCAAAGCCAACACTTTGAATTGGGCCCAGAAACTAATTGGTAGCCGGAGCTACATTGTACAAACCTTGACATCACTTGAGCCTGCTGATACCTCTTGTGTCTGCATGGTGCTGTTTTGACTACATAACAATAGGCACTCAAATAATGAGTTAACTATTATTGTAAATTATTGAGGTTGCAACACAGTACTTCAGTAGATTGTTCCCATGACTACTGGTTGCCCCAAAGTGGTAACAATGGAGAAACTCTTGGGTGCACTTCTGTATGTTTTCCAGTCAGACTTAGCATTCTGAGTAATAGGCACAAAGTTACAAAAGGAAAATTCCAGGATTGACTGAGGACTTCTGTAAAACAAAGTTTTTTGTATAGAGTGCTACAAATTATTTATACAGTACTTAAAAGGAAACAAAGTACAGTAAATTGCTGGATTGCAATACATTCTCATCTTGGAAACAGTTGTACTGCAGTATTTGCAACTAATGTTGTCATGTCTTTGCTGGGCAATGGTGACTTTGGTTTTAAATCATAGAGTTGCATGGGACCAGGAGGGTCATCTAGTCCAACCGCCTGCAATGCAGGAATCCTGCCCACAGCCATCCCTGGTAAAGAGGTGAGAGAACTAATTCCCCCCACAAGTAATGGCACCTTCATTATACACTTTTAGGCGCCAGGAAAAAATGTTCCTCATTAACCAGGCCTTTGGCTGATTGACATCCAATACCCTTTAAAAATGTGTTAGGGAGAGTTATTGGGCTATTTTTGTTTTTATTATGTATTTTGTGTTTTTATATTGTGATTCTATGTTGTAACTGCCCTGAGACCTGCGGGTATAGGGTAGTGTACAAATGATGATGATGTTCAAAAATGAAATTGCATGAACTACACTTTATGTACAATTCTATTTATCTACTTTTTAATTTTGCAGTGCTGTGTCTTTTGAAACAGTATTTTTTTTTAGTTTTGTTGTGTTTTGTAATTTTATATGTTTAGTTTTTTTCTGTAAGTTTGTGAGGGCAAAGAGCCCTGAAAGGCTGGATGGAAATGTGTTAAATATAGTAAAATTGTGACTTCAATCCTTGTCTCAAAAACATGAGTCCCAGTATATTACTTTTCAACTCTATAACGGCCAGGATATGAACTGTGACTTTCATTAAAAACCTATATATTATGAAATACCATGATATAATTGCAAGTTCTGACAGAACTGAAAAAACAGAGGAAGATATGTTGCTGCATGTATTCTGATCTGTATTCAATTACACATTATGCCATGCCTTCATGCACACCAAAATATGCTAGAGTTTCGGCTGTGTGATTAGCATTACATTATTATTCATGGTGCATAGACTATTGGCTGCATACTGAAGGAACATGCATCTTTAATACACATGTATTTAAAAGACAAGAAATAGCCTCTCTACCAAAAAGGAATAATTGGTTCAATTTCCCAAATGCAAACAAATAAAAATGAAAACATGCATTTTAATGTAGATATCCAGAACTACTGGTTAGCTCTTCTAATACCAATGAAACATCATTTCACTTTGTACACTTTCTTCCCTAATAATATTGTGACAAAAATATATATCTGTGTGGTAGGGATGTCTCTAAGGAAATATTGGTATCACTGACCATGGTAATAATACTTAATTCCTCATAGGAGTAAGGTTGCTTTTGAGAAACATCTGGAACGTAACAATTTCAGATCTGGGTTTTTTGTTTGTTTGTTTGTTTGCTTGCTTGCTTTATGCTATTTGTGCATGTTCTATCACTACATTTCTTTCTTTAACAAATTTATCAAGTGTAAAAATAAAAATTACACTTCCTCAGTCATTCCCTTCCCCACCCCACAATTCTTATGTGTGCCCTTGTGATTCTTCAGAGCAGTGGTTCAGTGACAATATTTTTATTCCAAAATAGTGTGTGTGTTTTTAATCTCCCTTATGGCTTCAACCCCACAGAATAGAGTTGAGTGTTTAGTGGCATTCCGCATCAGTGCTTCCTTCATTTGGGGCACTGAAATTGATTTTCCCCATCTGGGAATGTGAAAACTTGGTATTCTTCCTGTACAAACACCTGCAAGTAGTAGCATTCCAAACACAGCAGTAGGGGTAGCGAAGGCAGATGCTTTGGGACTTCAGGAGTAGTGCTGTCAGCGTGAGCATTATGTGCAGAATCATCTGATCCATATGTTGGCTTCAGGAGGCCAAGCATGTATTGTGTGCACTGAGCTGTGAGACATCATGCACCTTTGGTGATGAATACTTTAAAGTAACAAATTCTGCATCCAGGTTGGCACTGTGCCTTTAAGCCATAAAATGACAAAAGGCTTGTGGGGCAGTATGTGAAAGAAACCCACGCTTAACTATTCAGGAATGTGAGATTACTTTTCCACTCCAGAAGCTAGGTACAAGACGTTTGTTGTTTTAACTAGTGCCACATTCTGCATATATTGACAGCTTGCAATACTTTTTTGCTTCTGAGTCCTTAAAAAAAACCAGTTGGCATTTAATGGTATAATGTTTCTGTGCAATATGTGGAGTTTGGAGTGTGTGTGTGGGGGGGGGGGAGTTCCATAGTTATTGGCTAGTGATAAGCAACATCACTCTTGATGAATGAATACTATATCTGTTGGAGTGCCAAGCCTAGGCCATTGAAGACTTTATACGTAAGAAGTGGCTCAGGTAGCTTTAGAATGCAGCTACAAGCACCGTGATATTGTTTTAATGTGCTTTCAGTGATTCATTCCTGGGAAGAAATGGACTGTCACATTTTGTAGTAGTAGTGGAAATACCAGGTTCTACATGGTACAATGACATCACATCCTCCAACATGTTGCAGCCCGAAACTGGGCCAGGCATGTTCTGGGCTGTGCTCCCAGGTGAATCGCATGACCCACACAGAGCCCCAAAACATGTGTTGTTGGCTACCATGTTATCACGTCAGATCATGTTTTTGAGTGTTGTGCTCTTGTGCCCCAAAACAGGATGTCCTGATCATTGGGGGGTATGGAACATGTGAATTGGCTCGTAGGAAGGCATAAATGTCTGAATTAGAGAAAGAAGGTTATTGTTTTCTCAGCAAATACATCTGACAGGCATAAAATAGATAATACAAACTTATCACGAAAACAGAAAGTTTAAAACCTGCAATCAGATAAAGTGCAGGCAGTGGAGGCATTTCTATGTGTTAACATTTATGCTTCACCACATTTTTTTTAACGGTCTGTATGAATACCTCATAAAACACAATTACCCAGAATTCAGATCTAGGAAAATAGAGCTGAACTCTGTATTATCCCCACCTTCTCCAATATTTCACCCAGACTAATCTATCGGTTTCAGGCTTGCTAACAATACAAACAGACATTTGTCAATGGCAATATGTATGTTTCAAGAGTTTTATTATTTATAATTGCAGTATCTAATTAGGAGAGGAGGGGTGAAAAAAACAGCAGCTTTGCATGTTCAGTTTCAGGGTATATTCTCTCTTATGTCATGCCCTTTGCACCTGCGTCTCACAGAGGAACACATGTACAGAAAGGAAATCGACCTAGAATTCAAATTGAAGGAAGCCATCAAATCATATGAAAAACATTTTGGTTGTGGGCTAAGACTAGAATATTTGAGTAGTTCTGCTTGAGGCAAATGAATTATTGGTGCAGAGAGAGAACCCCTTGTTTTGTATTATTATTATTTTGCTGGAGTTAATGGTTGTTCATTTAAGCTTTTTACAGTACAAGCCTGTAAGTGCATACTCAGAAGTAAGCCCATGCTGAGTCAATTGGACTTACTCCTAGGTAAGCATGTACAGGGCTGCAGTCTTAAAGGCTTTCAAATTTGATGCCCCGGCTTTCTTTTTCTTCCAGAAAATGTCATTGCCAAAGTGCTGAAATAATGACTTAAGAACTATTTTGTTGCTGCTGTTGCTACAACCCCAGAGGACCTTTAACTAAAATATATTCAGGCTCTCCTGTTTCTTTGTCTCTCATAAATGTATTCTTGTCAGGGCTACCCACATAGTGACTCCATAGAATGAAAAATGAGGATGGAAATGAAAATAGATTCTACTGCTGGTCCATGTTTGCTAAAAGCAATGAGAGAGACATTTCCAGCAATGAATAAGAAAGAAGAAAGGGCAGACCAAGATATGATATTGGATGTGGCCTCTTCTGCTCCTTACTTATACCTGTTGTTATCCTGGTGCTATAAAACTGTGCAAATGGAAGTACGGTAATAAAGGGAATGATTTTTGTTTTTAAATTCTCCCTAGGCTTCTCTGCCAATCACCTTTAGAAAATAAGACATTTTGTGGGTGGGGGACAACAATTGTATGATGACCTGAACACAGGAAGTTTGAAGGACCGGAGGAGAGGATGTGATTGATTTGACCTTGGACAAATTACAATATAAAGTTGAATATGAGGCTATTACACTACCACAGTATATCCCAGTCAAACTGTATAATAGCTGTGGCTACAATCCTAAACTTGTTTACCTGATAGTCAATTATGCTGAAATTCTCTCTTAAAGCATATTCCACATGTCAGACTATTTCTTATCCTGAGTTTTATGCTTATGAACATGGATACTTTGGGTTGCTGCCAATTAAATTTTATTCAGAGTAGACACACAAAACATTTAGACACAGAGCTTTCATGGCAAGCAACAAACAAGAGAAAAACAAAGATATGCATATTCAAATATATTTATACTTAGACGTCTAGGTCCAGATGTCTTGTTTACATAAGGGACTACAATTCAGTGGAGGCTCATGCTGGAGGAAGTGGGGAGACCACAATGTGCTTTTTCTGATTCCCCCTTTCCCTGCAAGTACCACCAACCACACATATTTCATAAGACACACACACACACAGTCCTCTGGAGCAGGTTACTAAGGGGGCACAGAGAGCTTTGAGTGGAAAGTGGGAATCAGTAAAGACAACCTGCCATCTTCCTCCAGTGGGAGTATCCCATGGGCAGAGTTCACAGGAATCATTGAGATTTTAGCTGGTATCCAACTAAGTTCTACTGAGAGCAGGCACATTGAAATGAATGAACTTAAATTAGTTGCATCCTTCAATTTCAGTGGGTCTTTTCTGTGCATGACTAACTATGGATACAACCTTTTAATAACACTATCACAGTTATCAAAAATCATTTGCTGTAGTTTAACATACATTTTAAAATACTGATATTTCCTTTACCATTTGGAACTTAATACCAATGGTATGGCTGCTGTCCATAGCCTGGAAGAAGGATTGGGTTTGCATTCAGCTAAGTTGTACTCAAAGTAGACCCACTGAAATAAATGGCCCTATGTTCCATATTTTCAGCAGGTCTACTCTGAGAAGGACTAACACTGAATGCAACCCATAGACATTAAGGTTAATATTTTATCCTAAGTATATTGTAATCAATCAGTAAAACAATATGTTTTAATATAATTTTTGTATTGTAATTTGTTTAAAATGTGTATGCCCCGAGTTATAATAAATTTAATAAATAAATGTAATAATATTTTTAAAATAAATTACAACTTTAGTATTTGGTGTTTGTGTTATTCCCAAAAAGACTTTTCTGATATAGGGGGGGGGGGACAACAAGAGACAGACATTTCTCATGGAGGGAGGTCACTATTTTGTGAGTGATTCAAGCAAAGCCTTCCATTATTGCGGAAATACTTATCCGCATTAATGTAATATCTAAAGTGGTCTTGTCACAGACAGTCATAACAGAAATTATTTCATAAAGCAAATGAGAACCGATCAAAAACTACTCTAGAGTTAGAGAATTGGCATCTTGAAGATAATTTGAGCTTCATTTTAGCCAAGCAGGAAATCAGAACATTTGATGACCGTAATAAGAGACTTTTCATCACCTTTGCTTACATTCTGTCACAATTAATTAATCTTTGTACATATAAGACTACATCATCTCTATTCCTGATGACACCGTGGCACAATCTACTTGCATTATGAATGCAGTCCTTGTGTGTAGAGGCTCAATATGATCATGTTTTTCCCCTCATCTCTACCCACTCTGCATACATGAATGCATGGATTCATGGGTGAGGGCAAGGGCACTATGAACATATGAAGCCTGTGCATTTCTTAATCCAGCCCTTTCTCTGTCTGGTGTAAATTTATTCATTAATTCCTTTTCTACACTGCCCTTCATCCACGGATCACAGGGTGATACAATACTAAACACAAAAAATATCAACATGTTGTTGTTGTTTAGTCGTTTAGTCGTTTCCAACTCTTCGTGACCCCATGGACCATAGCACGGCAGGCACTCCTGTCTTCCACTGCCTCCCGCAGTTTGGTCAAACTCATGTTCGTAGCTTCAAGAACACTGTCCAACCATCTCGTCCTCTGTCGTCCCCTTCTCCTAGTGCCCTCCATCTTTCCCAACATCAGGATCTTTTCCACAGAGTCTTCTCTTCTCATGAGGTGGCCAAAGTATTGGAGCCTCAGCTTCGGGATCTGTCCTTTCAGTGAGCACTTGGGGCTGATTTCCTTCAGAATGGATAAGTTTGATCTTCTTGCAGTCCATGGGACTCTCAAGAGTCTCCTCCAGCAGCATAATTCAAAAGCATCAATTCTTCGGCGATCAGCCTTCTTTATGGTCTAGCTCTCACTTCCATACATCACTACTGGGAAAACCATAGCTTTAACTATACAGACCTTTGTTTAGTGAATGCATGGATTCATGGGTGAGGGCAAGGGCACTATGAACATATGAAGTCTGTGCTTTTCTTAATCCAGCCCTTTGTCTGGTGTAAATTTATTCATTCATTCCTTTTCTACACTGCCCTTCATCCACGGATCACAGGGTGATACAATACAAAACACAAAAAATATCAACATAGTAACAAACAAAAAGAATAATCTCTGTTGCCTGCCCCCGCCCCCCAGTTTAAAATGCCATAGATAGTTTAGTTAGCCAAATACCTTGGTAGAAGAGGGGTGTTTTCACCAGGCACCTAAAGACTTGTAACAAAGTCACCAGGCAAACTTTCCTGAGGAGAGCATTCCAGAAGCAGGGAGCCAGCACAGAAAAGACCCGCTCTTATCTTGCCATCTCTTGTGGAGGAGCCTTACAAAGAAGGGCCAGGGATGATAATTGCAGGGTCCATGTTGGTTCATAAATTGCATGTAGACACAGTGCACCTGATGTGCCCCGTCTCAAATTGCCCCAGAAATAAGCCAAGCTATAGCCGCAAAAGCTGGAAATTGCCTGTCTATCTATCCTAAAGCTGCTCCCCCTACGGTACTGACCCTTTCCCTCCTTCTTGAGTGTTTTTGCCTGGCTGGAATGTGTCTTTTAACTCTAATAATGCCTTTTGTGAAGGATAGTGAGGGGTGTGTGACTGTGTGTAGAAACTAGGCTAGTGTACAAAGGTAAAATTTACATTCTTTGCTCCACCCACTTTTGCCTGACCCTGCTCACCTCTGGCATGTAGTTCCTGGAAGGGAATGTGCCCCTTGTTCTGAAAAAAGTTACATACTAGATGGTATATGTGAGGCATGCACAGATTTCTAGTTCCTTTGGCCCTGAATATCTAAAGGACCACCTGAGCCTTTATATCCCAGCTCAGTCATTGAGATCATCTGTAGGAGCGAGGGGCACCAGCTTCTGGAGGCTGAACCCTTTTGCCCTCCCCCTCTATTTCTGAGGTAGGGGGCCGCCTCCATGTCCAAAAAGCATGGGGACGAAGCACGGAGCAGACTGTGACACAGCTCCAGTGGCCAACTCCTCATCCTCCTCCTCCTGTTGCAGAGGGGAAGGAGGGTCAAAGCAGCTTCCTGCCAGTGGCAACACCAAGAGGAGGTGGAGGAACAGCTGCCAGCCATTGAAGCCACACAACCACCACATTCGGCTCTGCACCTGGCAGTGGAGTGACTGCCTCAAGCAGCAGATGCTAGATAACAGCAACTGGAGCCCCCTGCTGGTTACTTCTGAGCCCCACCCCATTCATTTTCTCTGTTGAAGGATAGATATGTATATGCCACACAGTGTGCCCTGGGTCCCCTAAACAAGTCTGCTCCTTCAGGTGTGGTGTAGAGGGCCAGATGGGTGGGGTACAAATATCATCATCCAGGGGCGGAGCAAGCGGGGGCAGGGGCGGTACGCCACAGACATCGCCCTGGAGGGGGTGCCACTTGGGGCCGCGCCCCTGCCCAGCAATCGGTGCCTCCAAAGCCACGTGTCTCGCTCCAGCTACAAACTCCAGGTAAAAAGCCCACTCAGTGCGGCGGGTGCGCCGCGCTGAGCGGGCTTTTTACCTGGAATTTTGTAGCTGGAGGCGTGCGGCTTTAGAGGTGCGGGGGGCAGCGATACCTAGCCACGTAATGACACATGCGTCATTACGTAGCGATGCTGCGCCCACCCGGGTGTATGGCAATTTGCCGCCCTGGGTGTCGCGGCGCCTCACTACGCCCCTGTCATCATCATCATTTCCTATCTTGTTGGCTCATTAATGGTGGTGGTGGTGATTTATTTGTACCCTGCCGATCAGATTGGATTGCCCCAGCCACTCTGGACTGCTTCCAGCATAGTTTTCCTATACACATCTGGATTGAGAAATTGAATTGAGAATGCTTCCCTATACAGGGCTGCCTGTATATAATCTTCAGATGTCTCCTAAAGATTATATAATTACTCATAATATAATTACTCATCTCCTTGATTTCTGATGGGAGGACATTCCACAGGGTGGGCGCCACTAACAAAAGAACTAAACCAGCCCCAACACAGCTACTTGTCTGAAATAAGTAAGCATTTGTTTACCCATCCTCCATCTTGATTGTGTTTCCTACTTTCTGAGTTTGGGCTGTGGAAGGAAAGCACACATTTTATAGCAATTTGGAGGAGCAGGGGCTGACATATTCAGTAAACAGATGGAAATGAATGGGAGTATTCAGGATAAGTGAGATTTTTATTGCACTCTGTTTTGTATGTTTATCCTTTGTTAAAAGGTCTAATAGTAATGGACTCTTAAAGACAAGTTAAGGATTGAACTACTATTTAGAGACTCTTTAGGCACATAGCAATTAGGAAATGGTTTTACTGCATCATTAGGGGTTTAATTCTTACAAATTTAATACCTTGTGGAAAACCACAGAGAGTATTCTGTTTCCAAATGTTTTTCTCTTACAAACCAGACTTTTCACTTTTATATTGTCCATTGTTACTAACCATATGTGGGGGGGGGGGAGATGAATCTAAGTCATAACCATTCTGAATACCTTAAAAATAAATTCATCAAGCATTTGTGAATCTTGAAGAAGGGTTATTTTTAAAGCATGGGCCAAATTCTCATTTTTTTTCATGATAATAAGTAGCATGTCACAAATAATTCAAACTTCTATGAGGTGAGGTATGTCAGAGGTAGAAACTGCCTCCCACGTTCTATTACACTGCCGTTTCTACAGTGACATACGCCGGGTTTTCATTTCTCCTGTTATGCAAAATTTCTCAAATGAATCCGAATCCCAATGCCTAAAATTCCTTGTAGAAGATAAGGGCCCTGGGATTACGATAAAAGTAGCCAAATTTTGTGCGACTGCCATAAAACTCAGGGAACAAGCGGTGTCACCACCCCACCCTCCTTTCCCCGCCTCCATCCCCTCAAATTTTCTCTAAGGCAGGGATCCTCAAACTTTTAAAACTTTTTTTAAAAAATTAAACACTGTCCCTCAGACACTGTTGGGGGGCCAGACAGGAAGTTTTGGAAAGTAGGCTGGTGCGCTCATGGGAGCTGGGCACCTCAGAAGCCAGGAGGCTGCAGGAGCTGGCCGAGAGTGGCGCACACTGCCCAGTGCCTCTCTTCAAGGAGCACAGAGAAGGAGACAAGAACAAGCTGGTGCCTCACCTGCAGCTGCTGCCCTGTGCAGGCATTTATGCCCCTTCGTCATCCTGCCCCCCAGAGCTGAAGGCCGCTGTCTTGGCTACTTTGCCACCGGGCTCATCGTCCTCCACCGTCACATCGGCCGGCAATGGGAGTGCAGCGGCCCCGCCAAGTCCTAGCCCGGGCTGGCTGTCTTCCAAGAACTCCACTGCCACCCCCCTCATGGGGACGCAGAGCAGCAGCCGCCACAGGAGCACCAGGGCAGCAGTGGCGACGGCGATGGGAGGAAGAGGCCGAGTGGCAGTGGCTCTACCAATCAAACACCGTGCCTGGTTTACCTCAGTGTGACACGGGGACATCTCTGCCAATCAAATGCTGCACCTGGTTTACCTCAGTGCGGCACAGCATTTGATTGGCAGAGACGTCCCCACGCTGTGCTGAGGTAAACCAGGCACAGCGTTTGATTGGCAGAGCTGAGCTGCCACTGCTCAGTCTCTTCCGTCGCCATCGCCGGGAGTCTCAGCTTTGTGGCAGGTTCTTAAATGGCTGGGCGGGCCAGATTTAGAACCCTAGCAGGCCTGATCTGGTCCACGGGCATAGTTTGCTGACTCCTGCTCTAGGGGAGTCAGGAGAACCTCTGGAACAGCATTTGATGGGGAAGTGAGCAGCACCGCCCACCCATGGGGCAAGTGAGGTTACTGCCTCAGGTGGCAGGATCCACAGGGATAGTAGATCCTGATGTAGATTCACTTACACCTTCTTCCCTGTGGGGAGGGAAGCATTTTGCAGTTCACCTGAGGTGCCAAAATGTCTTGGGCCAGCC
This sequence comes from Zootoca vivipara, assembly GCF_965207765.1. Classification (NCBI taxonomy): domain Eukaryota; kingdom Metazoa; phylum Chordata; class Lepidosauria; order Squamata; family Lacertidae; genus Zootoca; species Zootoca vivipara. The sequence goes on from NC_142586.1 coordinate 62,452,619, forward strand.
TTAGAAGAGAGTGGGGAATTGTTCCACCTCACAAGCTGAAATGCTTGTCCTGGTGGAATGACTGCCTTAGTGTGATGTTGAATTCCTCCCATTGGTTTTAAATATGTGATGAAACTATTAAATCTTATCATGAACCATCACAAGCATATGGAAGTGTTGGTAGGGAGCATGAGCAATAATGCTTAGTTCCGTCTTGGCAGTCTATATGAAAGATCCTGATCTACCTCAGACTAATGTGCTCTTTGTTGTGTTCCATGTGCAAAGCCCGCGATGCTACCACATCTTCAAACCCACAATATCTTCTATTGGTATAAACATATACTACCTGTACTGAGGCTTTGTCATCTGTATTTTTGTTAAAACTGAAAAGATAAACTGTTTTTCAACAGTATCTAATATTCAACAATCCTGAACTAATGGGGATGACTTTAAATAGATAGCTCTCTCACATGTGTATCGTAAAAAGGAATTAAATTAAGAGGGAGATAGACCAGCTGCACTTTAAATATGTATTTTTAAAGAGCAGACAAGGGAGCTTTCATCTCCTGCACAACATGCACCACCTGTGATGGGCAATAAGAGACCTCCAAGCACTATTCCTGTAAAGGTGTAAATGGTTTATTGCTATTTCCATACCACTGCTTTGTGAAAGTTTTTTTTCAACTCATCCTCCTTTGTCACTGAAGAAGTAGAATAAGATAAAAGAAAATAAGAGGATGTAATTTTAAAGAAATATGCTATAGCACATTTAGCTTCAAAAATATATTCAACAGAACATGAGAAATGTTGAAATTATGTATATGTGCTGTTAACCTACAACCATGTGACATTTTTTAACTAAAGATGGTTATTTACTACCCTGTGCCTGGCATGCTATGGTCCATGAAGTCATGAAGAGTCGGACACGACTAAACGACTAAACAACAACAAAAGGGCCAGCCCACCTATGAGGCAAGGTGAGGCGACCACTTCTGGTTGCAGGATGCACAGGGGCATCAGGTCCTGATGTAGATCTTTATTCCCCCCCACACACACTTGTTGCTGATGTAGATCTTCACTCATCCCTTCTTCCTTGATGAGGAGTGGAGCACCATTATGTGTTTTGCCTCAGGTGCCAAACTGTCTTGGGCTGGCCCTGACTACCCTCCTGGGAAGCACAGGTAAAGGGAAAGTACTCCTGGATGGTTCAGTCAAATTTGACTATGGGGTGCACCGCTCATCTCCGCTTTCAGGCCAAGGGAGCTGGTGTTTGTCCGCAGACAACTTTTCTGGGTCATGTGGCCAGCATGACTAATAGTGCATGGAAACGCCATTTACCTTCCTGCCACAGCAGTACCTATTTATCTGTTCTTGCCCATATGCTTTCAAACTGCTAGGTTGGCAGGAGCAACGGGAGATCACCCTGTCACATGGATTCAAACTGCTGACCTTACAATCAGCAACCCAAGAGGTTAGGAAGCTTAGACCACAGTGCCACCCACATCCCCATGGGAATCACAAAATCCTTGCAAGCAGCATAACTGAAATATGTTTGGTGAAATAGTCCTGGATTGTCAGATAGACTCCTCTCTGAGCAAATTCCAGCTCCCCTCTTCCCCCTCCCAAACCTGGTTCTTCCTTTATATAGTGGTACTTTCATTTTTTCTGTCATCTTAGAAATGAGATGTATTGCTTAGCTTGCAGTTATTAAAGTTCCAAATCTCCCCAAAGAGAGATTGCTTCAAGATGGAGGTCCATGCTAAGGTCCAAATTTGCCTGCATTGCTTTTCTAGTTGGGATTTGGGAGAAGCAGTTGCAGAGCCAAAGCAAGTACTAGTACTGCAGAAGAACATCACAAAAATTGCCATAGCATCATAGAACTGTAGAGTTGAAAGGTACCCCCAAGGATCATTTAGTCCAACCCCCTGTAATGCATGAATCACAACTAGAGCATTCATGATAGATGGATTTTAAAAAGTCAGTGAAAGAAAGTCCACCACCTATTGAGGGAGTCCATTTTTCTGTCAAGCAGCTCCTACAGTCATAATAATAATAATAATAATAATAATAATAATAATAATAATAATAATAATATTTATACCCCGCCCATCTGGCTGGGTTTCCCCAGCCACTCTGGGCGGCTTCCAACCGAATATTAAAAACAGTACAGCATCAAACATTAAAAACTTCCCTAAACAGGGCCGCCTTCAGCTGTCTTCTGAAAGTAGAATAGTTACTTATTGCCTTGATGTCAGCTGTGAAACAAACAGTAAATGCTTTAAATATATTGCTTAGGAAAACAATTTATAAATAAATTAGAAGAAATAAATTAGAAGGCTTTTCTGCCCATAGAACACCATTCTATGTCATAAAATGACACAAATCGTTGAAGCATTTAACAGCAATGCAATTTCTATTCATTTTAATGGTTCTAAAAGCAAAGCAAAGTTTAGTTTAGGGGCAGATTTTAAAAGGCAAAATACTGGAAGTACAACTGCAAACTGTACAGAACAAGGGCTGAATGATTTGCATGAAACCATCATGGCAGCTTGTTAGCTAAAAAAACAAAAAGGAAAGTTGCAGAAGCTTAATATAAGGTCCAGTTACTAAATATACTGGTCCAGATATTTGTAAGCCCTTTGTGCTGCCAGGTTCGGCTGTAAAGAACTTTTTGTGAAAAGTATTCTTTTGAGGATCTGGCTAAATCAAATACCTTGAAAATAAGATTTCACTGTTCAACTTTATTTCTTTCATGTGCTAGGTTGATAATTCTTTGCCCTTCCAGTTCCTTAGAAACAACAAATAATAGACAGCAGCAGTTCCTGCTGCCCTAAATCCCTTTGGCTGTTGATAGCATGTCTGTCTCAGGGTTTGTGCAAAGCCCTATCACTGATTGCCTGAGCTATCAAGCAGCAGCTTTCATGAGCTTAGGTTATAAATCATTTCTCTTTAGCTCTCCTAGATCTCACTTGGTCATCGCTACTCTGTTCAGTTCAGTCTTTGTCTCCCATCTATCGTCTTTGTGTGTATTGTAAATTGTTTGGGCACATTTCTCTTATCTCTGCTTGGAAACTTAAACTTGTCTCAGCGGTCTCTTAAGTGGATACGCTAAAAAAGAATGTGTACGTGTTACAAAAGTTTTGATGTTAACTCTTTGAAAATCTAGTTGTCAGACTAGACAACTTCAGTAGCACCTTAAAGACCAACTAAGTTTATATTTTGGTATGAGCTTTCGTGTGCATGCACACTTCTTCAGATACACTAGAAACAGAAGTGTCAGACCCTATATATATACAGAGGGTGGTGGGGGTGGGTGGGAATGGGAGATGGGCTGATGGGAGTGGTAAACCTGTAGATGGGTGTTAATGGCTGCTGATGGCTGCAATTAGTCCTGGGCTGAGGTGCTAAAGAAAGCTTGATCATGCATAATGAGATAAGAATCCGATATCTCTATTCATCCCAGGTGCTTCCATGGTTTTAAGCTTGGTAATGATTTCCAATTCAGCAACTTCCCTTTCCAGTCTGTTCCTGAAATTTCTCTTATTTTGCTTCGACTCAGACCAACACGGCTACCTACCTGTAACTAGACAACTTCAGTTCAAGTTACCTCAAGAACCCAGGAATGTTGACTTTTCGGAGTTTTTCTCATAGTATGTTTTTATATACAGTGGTACCTCGGGTTAAGAACTTAATTCGTTCCGGAGGTCCATTCTTAACCTGAAACTGTTTTTAACCTGAGGTACCACTTTAGCTAATGGGGCCTCCTGCTGCCGCCGCACGATTTCTGTTCTCAGCCTGGGGCAAAGTTCTTAACCTGAGGTACTGTTTCTGGGTTAGCGGAGTCTGTAACCTGAAGCGTCTGTAACCCGGGAAAACTGACTTGTAACCCCCATTCCACCCAGTCTGTTGTTCAGCTCTGACAGTGGGTGTGTGTATTTCTTAAAATTTGCTGAAGTTCAAAGACACCTTCCAAATGAACAACTTTTTGGATGTGAGTGCAGAATCGTTCCACACTTCCCTCTGGATCCTGGCCAGAGAGCTGATATAGGTGTTACAGTTGGTATGGGAACTAACATTTGGTTGCTACTTCACTCCCCCGCCTTCTTAGTTTGTACATTTGAAAAAACAAAACAGGCATTTATAAAAAAAACAGCCTGAGATCACGGTGCTCTCCCCACCAATGATAATTGACCTCAATGTTGACAAACTGGCTTGAACATGTTGCTCCAGGAAGAGCAAGCAGGTAACAACTCTTTAGGAACACAGCCATATAATTTTCAGAAGCAATGCTTGTATATACAACAGAAGAGGAACTTCTATGGATCTGATATATAGGATACTTCACCACAGAAGATTGTTGGCTTTTTATTTTATTATCTGTTTTCTTTCATTGGAGAAGTAAATGTTAGCATTTAATAGCTGCAGTCCACAAACCATATGTTCTTCAGCAGTCCTGGAAACTTCAATGAGACTCTTGTGACCCTACCCAAGAGTAAGTCATTTCTAGGTTGCAGGGTTTTTTCCATCTTTGTCAAGTTTGTCTATTTTGTGTCTCAAGAGTTTTGACAGAATGGCTTTATTGCTCTTTATTAAATGTGTGGCTAAGAAATCCACCACAGAGCAACAGCTGCAGAAAGCAAAGTAATATATATTTGCAATTTCTGTATTTGGTATAAGCTTCCTTACCAATAATAAGTGGGCTTTACAAGCCCCCAAAGTTAATTTCCAAGCACAAACTTGAGGAACTTCACCAACATCCAAAGCATGCATGCCTTGCATATATGAAATTCCATTCCAGGCATTAAAAACACTCTTGTAGTAAGACCATGGAAGATGCTTAAGATGGTCACCTGATAACAGCGATTGGCAACTCGAACTCCCATTCCCTGATGGTACAGACTGCGAGCAGGGCAATCCGGATTGGAAAGCCTGCTGCATCGTGGCGCTCATGCTCCTGGGCCTACCCTTGGGACTGCCTGGCACTGTGATCCTGGACTTCTGGAATTGTGAAAATAAAGCACCAGAAGGATCAAAAGCCTCACTCCCTTCGCTTGCATCCGAAGGACCATGAGCTTCAAAAACAGTGGAAGACATGGAAGGGCTAGGCTGAGAAACAGGGTGCCTTCCGAATTGGTGAGCCAAAGACTCCAGCTCCATGTTACATCTGGCCAGTGCCGCAGGGTCTGATCAAATATCGGCCATAATTGTACCCAAGCGATCCAGCGTATGCTGGGGAACTGCTGGTACATGTGATGAATGCAAAGCCTGAGACAGACCTCTAATTACCCTTTTGGAAGGGAGAGCAGGACTTGGATTCCGTTTAATAGGCATCGTGATTTTCAGAAACAAATAAAATTGGCAAAACTACAAAATAGATTTCAATAGTACTGCGTTGTTAAAATGGTACTCCCGCCAAAACAAGATGGCGTCCGTGCTGAAATTAAGATGGCGCTCCCGCCAAAAATGCCAATAGCGACGTCCCCTACAAGAAGGTACAGAAATGACGGGCGTGTTGGCGCGGAAAAAGGAGGCAGGGTTCCCAAGCCTGGCGAAATCCCCACCCCAAATGCCAAATATGCGGCTGCTAGGAGAGGAAACTCTCCGCTATGTCTTAGTCGGCTACAAGCAATTCAGGCCCCTGAGCCGCAATGTCGGGGGAAAAGGAGCAAGCCGCTACACACAGCCATCCGGCAAGCGAGGCAGCGGCAAGCTGCGGCTCAAGGGGCCGAAGCCCCATGGGGAGAAAAAATGGGAACAGGGAAAGGCAAGGTGGGGAATTAATGGGGAGAAATATAGACTAAGGGGTAAACAAGGAAATTAAGGGAATAAAGGAAATAGATCACCGTAAGCGTTGAGGTAGATCACGCTCTCTTTCGGCTCGCAGCGAACACATTGCTGGTGTTCCGACACACTGACCAAAAGAGGAAGCTCTTAGTCATGTGCATGGGCATAAGCCCCACCCCATTCTCCCCATTTACTGTCTCCAATCTTCCCCATGTTGAGCAGGGAAGATCTGCAGGGGGCTTATACTATTATTCAAGCAAGGGTAGAATTGTCTGCACAATCAGGGACCCTGATAAAGTGATTACATGAGGTGTTCTGCTTGTGTGAGGTGTTCTACTATTCAAGCAAATGCAAGTAAAAACTCCCTGTGCACCTTCTCCACTCAAAATGGACACAACTGGTAGGTTTGGGAGATCCACATAGGGATATAGTGGGCAGGGCTTGCATGAGTGCTTCTGCCTCGCACCCATGGACTCAGCATTTGTGCATTCACATAAATGCATTTTTTCTTAGCCTAAACCTCACATCTGCAATATGGGATTAATGAAATAGCCCAATGTGGATATTATAAGGATTACAAGATATTGGGTTAGATTTAGAGTTTGCTGCCACAGGCAATAATACTCCTAAGCAGAGCTCCACTCAGGAAGCTCCTGCCATAGAACAGAAGGTTCCAGGCACCACACCCAACATGCCAGGAAAAGGCTAATTGAAGTTCTAAAAGCCCATCCATCCATTCATTATGTGGCCTCTCTTGTCTGAAACTAATTTTCATTTGGGAACAAGAGAGAAATCTTCATCTACTGTTATTCCAGAGTGTTCCATAACCTCCCAGAGCCGTTTGGGTAGATAAGGAATTGCAGTGGGAAGAGGAATCAACAGAATCACTTCTTTCTCCATTCTACCAGGGGATCAAAAGACTTTCGTGGGTGGAAGGAGCCCTTCCATTTGCAGGAGATAAAGTCTGGATCCTGTGCAATCTGTGTGAGGCTCTCTGGAAACCTACAAGTTTTGTCAACTACAATCTAATTCATCAGATGCATGAAGTGTTATCCTGAATTACATGGACATGCATACATGGAAAGATTGCAAAAAAGCGAGGTCAGGCTGAAATGAAAATCAGAAAAGGACTAACATGGTAATCACATACTGTATTTTGTTTTTGTTCCAACAAGCTTTTAATGAAATATAACATTGTTTCCAATGGTAATTTACAAAATAGTTTTTGATGACCTAGGCATCTTCACATTGATAAACCAATTAACACACATAATGTGTTCAAACATTATAACATTGTTGTAATTACTGTTACTTCAAAACAGCAGTAATTGCAGGTGCTACTCATTTTGATCTCTATAAACCATTTTATAAATGTGAGGTTCATTTGCTATTGATCAACAAGATGGAGGCTACAAGTGATGATGAAAGTAGGCAGAGAGTACATTGCAGCCCAGAAACAAGACCATCAAATGCATTCACGCTTCTCAAATTTTCAGAGATTAGACACAGCAGTAGCTTTGACAGTGCTCCTTTGGGGCAAATATTCATCTGTATAAGGATACTGTTGTAGTCAGTGCTGCTGGTTAACTAAATACTCAATGTATGACTATAGAAAATTCTTCACATATTTTATTAATGAACAGACTTTGTATGAAAGGTATTAACTGGCTTGTACTGTACGTGCAGAATCCTTGCAAACTGTTTAACAGAATGAAAACTTTCCAAGCTAAAGCCTGTTTTCCTGCAGAGAGAAAGCACAAGAGAGAGTGCTATTGTCTGCTGCCCTGCTAAATGTGTCATCATCAGCTTTCCTAGCCAACAGTAATGAATATGGAACATCTTTCTTTGTTCAGCTATCTATCTGGTCTATGATCCATAGACATTCTGTGTGACCTCCTTTTGTGGCTGCGTGTGTCACATTTTGTGCTGTTTGGTTTACTGCCCTCTATTCTGCAAGGTCAGCACAGTCTGTCAAAACTGAGTATTCTCTTATCCCAAATCTAATACAACACACACATCATTTCATTGAGTCACCCAAAACCCTGTTGTCTATTTTTGAGGAAAATATAAGCTTATGGTTTGTTTGTTTTTTAAAGCACATTTGTGCCAGGAAAGATGTTAATTTTTCTGCATGTGCAAGATGGTACCTATAGAAGGCGAACATAGTAGGTGTGCCACCTGTTAGTCATGCCATGGTCTGTTAGTCATGCCATGTGTTAGTCATGCCATGTGCTAACCAGGCTCCCATCTTTGGACTGCCATGTGATCATCCGCTTCTTCTCTAGCACTGGCTGTTTCCATTTTCTTGACCTGTGGTGGTATTCTGGAATAGGTGCTGAATTTTTAATTCAGACAAATGTCATGTCACTGACACTTTTGAGTGTTTAACGGTTATGTTTGCTCTTTGGCTTTAGGCTCTGTGTCATAAAACACAATTTTCCAATGCATGCAACTGCACTGATAAAAAAAGTGATTCTAATCCTAGAACTGTTAGAGTTCCAACAAAGTTTGCTGATCCTCCATCCATCCATTCCCAGTCTCTATTTATTTCTTGCCAATAATTCATATACCTTGCATTGTGTAATTCAGGGACTGTATAGCTGCAAAAGGAGGGGGGAAATTATCTATTTTATGTTGACCCCTATTTGTGATTTTGTCCTCCACAGGCAAGTTTCTGTGTCAAATAGGATCATAATATCAAATAATGTTTATAAATGTGCTGTTGTTTTTTCTTGTTAGCTTCTTTGCAGAGTCAATGGAAAAACGAGGGTGCTTTTTTAAAAAAACAACAATACATTTTATTAGCAATGAATCAGGTACAACACACTCGTATTTACAAGCAAGTCCTACTTATTTAGACAAAATGCTTCCTTAACTGGGGGATTATACAATTTTTATGCAATAAATACGAAAATGCACTACCAGAAATATTTGCAGTCACTAAGTTATGCTCCCTCCATGTAATGGCATAAATGATAAAATTGGTTGTGAGATGAAAAACCTAGCAACAGAAATGAAAAGGCATGCTGTGTGTGCTAGCAGTGCCTCTATGGAACTCATTACAATCTCTCTGTAAACTGATGAAAGCACCAAGGAGATGAGTTGAACCAGAACTTATCTCCTAATCCATCCATCAAGTTCACCTTCATGCCAGTGTTGTCACTGGTATCCAAAGGTTATTGAAAATTCAGTATTGCACAGAACATCTATACATGTAAAGAAAGCCATTACTTTATGCAGACAAGATGCACAGGAAAATTGTGCAGCCTTTCAATATAGATATGTGTATTCTTCCAGTCTTGGAAACAAAAGGTCCAGGAGTCTCAGGTTATCCTGAGTAGTCATGGCTAACACTGTTACTTAGGCATTAACTCCTCATTTGTGGAGTATAAAGCATAACTTGTAGACATATTGTGGGAATTAATACATGTTTTTAGCTGTATTTATTATAACATTTAAATATACCTTTACTCTAAGGAACTCAAGGTAGTGTATATAGCTTTCTCCTCCCCATTTTATCCTCATTCGCGCTATGACTATCCCAAAGTCACTGTAGCCCAACACTCTAACCACTACCCCACACTGTCTCTATAAAGAACTATACATAACCTTTCACCATAAAAACCTATAAATACATTAATTGGTTAATAAAAAACAGGACACTGTTAGTACACTGTAGCTACCGGTATAGGTGCCAGCATTTATTAACAGCTATTGGCCAATATGTTGTACCCAATTGGACTTTAAAATAAAAATAAAAATCAGGACTGTATCACCTAGGAAAGTGCAGACAATTGGTCCATCTATTTACTGTAACCACACTGATAATGTAGAAGCTCTCCAGGGTTTCAGACAGGAGTTTTCCCCAGCTCTATATCACACACTACCTTTCAAATTTCCCTGAGTGTGGTTTAGGGGGTTGCAAATTAGGAAACAGAATTACAGAACACATGTGATGATTTGTACAACTTCCTATCTAAGCAGAGATGCAGGGTGCAATGCAGGGAATATAAAATATTTTCATTAAGTAAAGTATAACGGAGTCAGGTTAAGTATTTCACAATTATTTTTAAAGCACAGCAGATTGCTAATATTTGTAGTTGTCTTTTTCTTTTAACCTCCACCATAGCTGCCAAGTTATCCCTTTTTTTAAGGGATTTTCCCTTATGCTGAATAGGCTTCCTCGTGAGAAAAGGGAAAACTTGGCAGCTATGACCTCCACTTCAAAATCAGACATGTTATACATTAAACTGTATGTTTATCCCTAGCATAGAGTTGAATCTGGAGGATCATGGTGGGTGGCACAGTCAGAATTTTTCACAGGGAGACAAAATCCACCAATCAGTTCTGCTGTAATTAATGTAGAATTTTTTGAAGCAGAGAAGCCAGACGGACAATGATGTGTTCAATAACTCGTGCAGAGTTCTATTTCTCAGTAATGCTTATCTTTCTATGGGACATAGTTAATTTCTACAGTACTCTGTAAATTATTACAGAAATTACAAATCTGCCAGAAAATCAATGCAACTAATAGAAAATTAATAGATTTCTAAGTGTGAAGGAGTGTGTAATAATGCAGATGAGTTCTTCAAGGAATGTGCAGGTCTGGAAGTGGGAGCCACCAGCTGCTTTATGTGACATCTTCAAGTGTAAACACATTTCTTTTTCTTCCCCCACTGATTTAGTCTGCCATGGCAGCAAACATTTCCATTAGCCTCCTACTGTTAAATCTCAGAGTAACTATAATCACAAAAACATCCAACATGCAAACAAACTAATAGAGCACCAACTGAGGTCATCATCCATCTTCATCCTACAGACATATTTTTAGGTTCACCCAGGGTTTGATTTCTAAAGTCTTAAATTATATTTAATGAGGTTGAAGAAAAAGACAATGATAATAATATGTAGTGATGAACTGTTAGTGATTTAGATCATACAAAAATAGTTGTTATCTTGGTCCATAAAAAAAAACAAAAATTGGCTCTGAGCATTTTTCTCCTTCCCAGAATGAAGCTGCTACAAATGGGAAGCTTTAGTTTTAAACAAATGGACTATAACCTTTTATTTTATTGTTCTTTTATTTCCACATCATTTGCAGAACATATGCTGCCTTGCCTGACAAGCAGCAGAACAGAAGCAAGTCTAGAGAAAAGCTTTATTTGGTCTTTATTTATAGCAACCATAATCTGAACTAAAATGCTTTTAGACTTAGGGTGAGATCACATGTTACCTTTTTATATGATGATTGCAATGATCACTTGATAGCCAGAATGTGTGAAACTGCCATCATCAAAGTCAATTTGTACATTTATTTCTCAGGTAGTAAAAGACAGTGCACAGTCTGCTTATCATATAATTTTCTGCATAAAGAGTCATTTGTCCAAAAATACCCTCCATATGAAAATCTCCAAAGGGATATGTCAGCAAAAATGCTACTTTTTGAAGCCTTGCTTTGATTTCATCTGGTGGCCATTGCAGACAAAATATCTCCAAACGTTAATGTTTGCATGTGTTCCTTATTTTATCACCCAAGAAATAAGCATGAAATTAGCCCATGAGTATACAACTCAGATGTTTACCAGGGTAGGATTTGCTTTGCATGATTTCTTCCCAGTAAACCTCAATCAAAATTTCCACTAGGTTTCGGAGTTCCAGTGTTTCTGAACTTTTTATCTTTTCATTTCATTTTTTAATCTTTTTATTTCCAAATTTTGTACAGAGCAGTATGCATGCACTGTTTGTAAGAGCTGTCAACTAATTTCTGCCTTTCCCCATTTGTATTACTTGTGTGTGTTGATTAAGCACTGCAACAAATCACCCTTGAAGTAATGGTACATATGGTTGAATCAAGATCTTTTTGCGAGGTGTTTGATCAATGTGCAGAAGTAGATTTATGCACCAGTAAAATGCTGCACAAAAATCTACAGTGCATCAAGACTGCCCCCCCACACACACACACAAAAGAAGGAAAGCAATCAAAGGCACCAGAAATTGTGGTAAACTGCCCACTCTCTAGTTCCAGGCTGTACGCCAATAAATTTAGAAATTTTCCTAATTTAACTGGAAACCAGGAGGAGTGGTACACAGGGCAGAGCAAGTGCATAGAACAATTAAGGAATGGGAAATGAAAATTTGCTCTACTCTCACTGTTCACCATAGAGTGTGATATGAACACTTCCATGTTGAGGCTGCCCTATTTGTATAATTTGAAGAGCGATAATGATTAGTAAAAAAAATATTAACTAGGACTCAGACATTAAAGGTAAAGGTAAAGGGACCCCTGACCATTAGGTCCAGTCGTGACCGACTCTGGGGTTGCGCGCTCATCTCGCATTATTGGCCGAGGGAGCTGGCGTATAGCTTCCAGGTCATGTGGCCAGCATGACAAAGCCGCTTCTGGCAAACCAGAGCAGCACATGGAAACGCCGTTCACCTTCCCGCTGTAGCGGTTCCTATTTATCTACTTGCATTTTGACGTGCTTTCGAACTGCTAGGTTGGCAGGATATGAACACTTCCATGTTGAGGCTGCCCTATTTGTATAATTTGAAGAGAGATAATGATTAGTAAAAAAAATATTAACTAGGACTCAGACATTATGGATCACTAATTCTTTCTTTCCAACTCAAAAAAAAAAAATACCCCAGAATGGTATGGAAAAAGATATGATTGTTTGATATGTTCAGGCTTTTATTATGCTACAGGGGTGCTAGTTACTATGCATGACTGCTGGTAATAACCCTTTTGAGAAGACATCTTATCTAAATTTATGCAGTAATTAGGTATACATATTTCACAGAAAATTACTCTATGTTAAGAATAATAGTGTTTCTGTATCCCATATGAAATATATAAATATAAATTCAATCGTATGATTCTGCCAAGATTAAAGCTTTCAGTTCTGATTCTAATCAGAGTTAGATTCATGGTTAATAGCACAATCCTTTGTGATTTTACTCAGAAGTAAGTAGTAGGATTTATTGCCTAGTCTAAATGGTAGAGAGTAGAATTTAAGCCTGTTGCCTTGGCAAAGCAAACCATAGGACTTAGAAAGGGATAACTGGCTAGATTGTGCCTATTATTTTTAAACTTTGCTTAAGGCAAGCCTGCTGAATGAGTGCTGTTTTTGATGCTCTTTCTGGAGTTTTGCATGACCCACACAGTGATTTATTCCTTAAAGCTGGACTTTTAATTCCTCTGTCTAGATTCATTTAATTGAAGTCCAAGAAAAGTGGTCAGAGTGGACATAATTTAGTGATGCTGTCTAATCCAGGGAATTTTTAATGTTATATTTTTCAGGAAATCTATAAATACAGAAAAACTGATGGCAGAATGATATGATTGAGATGTGTGTGTCTTAAATCCCACTGACAAATATGGCTCTATCTGCTGTATCTGTTTTACACAATTAAGAGCTCCAAAATAAAGCATGGAAGCAAATGTAAAAGGCAGTCCTTTCTGTGAAGTGCTCACAGTCTTGAAAAATCAATAAGAGATTGTAATCTCCCATTCCAGTTAAGGCAAATATGGCGTTTGGGCCCTTGAGAACACTGAAGGGAGCTTTGATCAAGGACTTAGCAAGAAAAACATTGTCATGCTGTCCGTTATTTCCCACATTCTCTGCAAAAGTTTCAATTCATCCAGCCTTAGGTCAGAGAATTCTCTTGATCCAAAGGTACCTCTTCAGCCTTTTTCTCCCAAATGTGCTGCAAGGAATGGTGGGAAGGAAGGAGAAAACTGAAAAGAAAGCACAATGCATGGCAATTTCCCTGCTTCTTTTCCTTGGCTCAACTTTTACTAGAATGGTATGGCTGATAAAGCAAAGTTGGCATCAGTGATGAAAAGAGAGAGATAATATAATCATCCAGCTGTATGCCATGCAAATACCAATTTTGATATCTAATATATTCATTGTCTTGTATTTAGCACTTTGTATTCTCAGCTTTTCCTCTTGGGAAACTAATGTCTAGTCCTTTATGGTTGCAAAAACTGAAACAAATAGTGGAATATTTTTAAAGAAATATCACAAGTTAGACACTCATCTTCTATTTCATCTGTCCTCTTCAGCTACTTGTCTCCTTTTCCTTCCTTCCCCCCCCCCTCCAAATACATGCTTGCCAATTCTATCTTGGGTCACTCTAAGCCTGGAATGGGGAGGCTGTAGATCTAACTAGGCCAGCTAAACTTCCTCTGAACCTTCAGGCCATTTTGGCAAGCCACCACCCACCTGTGCAGATGAAGTTGTGGGTGCGCCAAAAAGGAGTTTGCAGGCACTACCAATCAGCATTTAACAGGACATTGATTCTAAGTTGCTCAGTGCTTCTAGATCACAACCACTTCTAAGGCTACCTATTGGACAAAATGGATTGCTGACTGCTGGGGAGGTGCAAACAACTAACTTCTGGTGCCTGCTTCCACTGTTCCCACCAGAAAATTCTGAGAATAAAAATGCTGCTTATAGCCCTAGCTCTTTTCCCTGGGGGAAGGGAATAGATTAGTTCCCTAGCTTCAATCTTTCTGGTTTCCCTTTTTTATTAGAGGCTGATTTTTCTTTTCTTTTCAGTAAAGTGACAGCGCCCCTTCTTGTTTCGGAAGACAACCAAAATTTGTTCTTGCCATGACCACCATCTCCCTAAGAGGGAGGAACCGGATCTGCTAACAAGTCCCAACACACCAGGCGAGAATCCCTGCCTTTCTTCAGTGCTCAGGAAAGAAGTACAGGAAAAGACAAGGACCCATTATAATATCATAGTCTCCAACCTTCAGATATATTGGAGTTCAACTCTCATCAGCTCCAGCCATCACAGATGTGTTTGCTTGGGCTGATGGGAGTTAGAATCCAAAAGATCTGGTTGAAAAAAGGCTGGCATACCCATTGGCATTACCCCTCCCATTGGCAATCTTTTCAAAGTCACTTCTCTGAAAAACACACAAGCATGCTATTCTGCAGGGAACACAAGTTTCAAGTGTGGTCACTTCATAATGAACTTTATGAGGAATAATGTTTAATGAATAAGTGGAACTCTAAAGCCGATATGAAAATTGATAATGTGGCCAATAAAGAAATTAACCCTGTGCAGTCCTAGACATGTCTAAATGGAATCACATTTTATTAAGTGACACTTCCTAGTGCTGCCTAAAAGGGTGTTAAAATTGGGATAGGCAGATATTTTACATAATTGGCAGTGTAAGATCAAGCAACTTTGGATCTGAATCTGCCTTTAAATATAAGTTCAGTAATGTCTTGTCAAAATAATAATAATTGTGGGCAGGGTTTGTGGAAGAGACAGTGATACTCAATGCAGACTTAATTAGGCAATATTGTATTCTGCAATCTTCAGTTCTCATAGTACTCTCATAGTACACCCCACACAATAATAATTTGATTTACTATTAAGGGTAATTTAATGTAAAGGTCAGTGAGTGAGAGAAAGGGAAAGTGTATGGAGATTTATGTTCGTATACATTTTCAGTAAATAAGAAAACTATTTATTTTAAAAATAGACCTTAACAGAAAGTTCTTTTGAGAATACTTTTGTCTTGGTGCCAGGATTAAAGACTGAATATTTGCCCCCTGCATTCACTGTTTTCTGCTGCCTGCTAATTAATCCTGGTTAATTAATTAATACCTCCTGCTGCTTCCTGCTTCCACATTCCATCCTCACAAAGCCAAGTCCAGGGTAAAGTCAGGATCAGAAAGTGATTCTTCCTACCTTTACTTCGGCATATTCTGCATAAGATGCATTGCATAAACGGCAAAGGGAAGCAGGGGAGGAAATATATGCAAGTACTGCAGAGCAAACACTTTGCCCCATGTGTGTGGTCTCCTTCACTGAAATGTTCCAACTTTGCAACCCATGAATATGATGATGAAGTTGTCAAGTGTGTGGAGGGATTCATTTCATATTAGAAATATTTAAAAGAGTGAACACCATAAGGTAGATAATTTTGTTACAATTGCCAAGTTTCAAAGCAAAATCCGAGTTTGTGGGCCAGCAGTTTAATTAATGTTAGTTGGCTTTACAGAACAGAGCATTTGACAGTGTGAGACATTTTCTCTGCTATGTCCATAAAGCAAACTAATCCTAGTGTGGATTTATTTAAGCCTGTTTATTAGGAGAGACTGTGTCCCCTTAACCTGCTGTACTAAGGTTCATAGTTTCAAAAGAGTTAATAGCAAGGCATGCACACCTATGTCAGACCTTCGGTTAGCCTTGCAGAAACTCTGTACCTCCGTTTCTCATTATTTTAGCTGTGAGAAAAGCCCAAACAGCTTAGGAAGGCAGGAATATTTGACAGGCAGCCAGGCATTATGTCAGTTTCAGGAGAGAAATAGATTTGATAATCTTTGTAAAGAAATAGTATGTTTTAAAACTGCTTAGGGTGCAACCTGTTTTTAAAACGGTTCGGATGGGAATACAAAAAAACTGAACTTGCCATATATTGAATGGTTTTAAGATTAAAAGAGACAGTCCACAAATCTTTCCTCAGAATGCAAGTCTGAGTGATTAAAATATATAATCTTTGATACCCTTGAGCAAAAATGGATGGCTAAGGCTCTACTCCCAACCCCACTTACTTGGGAGTAAGCCCCACTGAAGTCAATAGAACTTGCTTCTAAGTAGATATAGTATTGTACTGTAATTAAGGAACCAAAAAATTAATTCTTGCTTGTAGAATAGCTTCCTTATAGATGAACAGTCTATTGTACTGCTGGTCATTGGGCTTCCCTCCCTTCATCAGCATTGTGCAGTAATTCAGGGATCTCCTCAGATGTTTCATAAACAAATGCTAATACTGCCTGAAGGGAATTGCTTCCTTCAGTGGTTTAGGACTCCCCCACAACACTGAACAGAAAGAGACATATTCTACAGCTTGCAACAGTTCAGCCTTTATTCCATTGTGCTTTTATGAGTTCGGTTCATAGGAAGCTGCCTTATTCCAGGTCTATCTAGCCCACTATTGATTCTGCTGACTAGCAATGCCTCTCTAGACTTTCACATCACCTTCACCTGCAACCTGACCCTTTTAAAACTTAAGATATTAGGGTGTGAACCTGGGACTTTCAATGCAAAGCATGTGCTTCCAACTATCATCCTTTCCACAGTAAGCAGCTGCAAGATTGCAGTAGTTTACTAACAATTTGAGGGGTAAATCATAGCAGGGAAGTAGGAACAAGCTATCCTAGCTGCTGGAAATGGTGAACTCTCTGAAGAGTTTATAAAACAAAGTACTGAATCAATATAGAAAAGAACACTCAGTGTTAAAATAATACCTAATAGCTTTTGTTGATTAGGGTCTAATTGTTTGTAGCCTTTGTTTATGATTCTTTGAAATGAAATCCTTAAAGCATCATGGAAACAAATACAGTAATACCTCGGGTTAAGTACGCTTCAGGTTGAGTACTCCGCGGACCCGTCTGGAACAGATTAATCCACTTTCCATTACTTTCAATGGGACAGTTCACTTCAGGTTAAGTACGCTTCGGGTTAAGTACAGACTTCTGGAACCAATTGTGTTTGTAAACCGAGGTACCACTGTACATCTACCAGTAAGTAAACCACCACCCATTTTTTTACATGATTAAAGTAATGTGATGGCTGGAGACAAAGTAATGTTTATAAAATGGCTGCTGAAGAATGCTGTTGGCCTTCAGAAATAGAGCTGGGTGGGAAAGTCAAGTAGGAAACTAAGACAGATGGACCCACCAAACATACTTTGCAAGGTAAAAATATATTCTACTATGCGCCTACATTGATCTGGTTATTTCATGCCTAAAAGCCCCCTATGGAAGAGTGGTTAACTGCATCTGCTGGAAATGACTTAACCCTGGCCTTTTAAGGGCACTGGGCAGGCCCACTGAAACTCTAATCATGGTAGAGCATGTGGTGACAGTTTGAATTCATCTTTCTCCCTCTTCTGTAATGAGGAAAAGAAACAGAATCATATAACTGCCGCATGAGATGTATCGTTCTGTCTTAAAACTGAAATTCTTTTATGATTCAAAATAATTGGGGTTTTTTTGGTTGCTAGGCCAAAAACCGAGAAAGATTTAAAGCACTTTAGAAAGTGCATACTAAGTAAGCACATCTATTTTATGTTAGAGTAAAAATCTTTTGGACGCAAACTTTTTTTCCCTAATAGACTAAATATGCTGTGGAGAATCCTTTTATTCCATTCAACTGGCAAAACAAAATTCTTATCTAAATACAGAAACTTTATCCATTTAAAAGAGAAAATTCCATGATTCAGATATATTCTATCATATAAGCTAGACATAAAACATTGTAAGTGATGAATGATAACATCACTTGCTAATGATGGACAACTTTGGTCAGATTTTTAATGTCTTTTGCATTGCTTATTGCTTAAGGTTATCTGAGTTTATCATCAGACAGTGGCTTGCATTTGAGAACACAAAGGAAGGGACTTCTGAGCAATGTTGAACTATATTTTACAGAAGCAAATAGATTTCCATTTCTTTTTTTATTATTTCTAAGGAAGAGTCTTTGTAAAATTCTCATATAATGTATTCCTTTGTTTGGAAAAATAGTTGGCAAATAGAATATTTGAAGCCAAGGCACCTAACTGCATGCAGAAGCTTCTAGACCAGGGCTTACATTAGTAAAACTTAACAAACTACAGGTGTATTTTAAACAAACAAACAAAAATTCCTTCCAGTAACACCTTAGAGACTAACTAAGTTTGTCAGCTTTCGTGTGCATGCACTTCTTCAGATGTATTCAGGTGTATTTTGTTGTTGTTGTTGTTCAAACTGTAGCTGATGTTGCTGAGAAAACAGAAATGGACCTGTGTGTGTGTGTGTGTGTGTGTCCGTGTCCCATGTGCTCCTATAAAGAGAATAACATGGAATCACTCCCACATCTGTTTCCATGGGAACAATGAAATGTGTTAGATAATCATTCATGGCTGTTTCTGTGAGTGCTGGAAATTGTACCATGAAATTTGTCAAGGCTGATATCACATGCAGAGACAACTCACTCCAGCTGATGATTTGCTGCTGCTTTAATTACTGTTTTATTTCTGTTTTGATTGTTCAACTGCTTATTGTATTTTATTGTTCATGTTGTAATAAAGCCCTGGAATTATTGATGAAGGGCAGAATAAAAATCCTATAGCTATAGCTATAAATAACTCACTCACTCGCTTACTTTCTGTAAAAGTGTGCCCCTATAGAATGTGTAAACCAGATCTGAATCTTAGGATTTATTTTGTACACCATATAACTATATATATTGGAAGCTGTGCACTTTCATTTTGGACTTCTGACTCTTAGTTAAGCTCCATGTGCTTACCCAGCAAACATACTTCTATATTGATTATTTCATTACGTATGAGCAAGGCCGCTTGTGACTTCAGTCAATGGCTGTTAGTAATCTCTGGTCAGCAAGCTGTGACAGGAAGGTTTTCTGTTAATGATTAGAGAATCTTATTGTCTCCATTCAGTATTGTACCATACCCTCAGAGGTGTCTCCACTAAGCATTGATAAAAGATGGAATTCTGTTTAGAGTTACTTTTGAATAGCCATGTTTAATATTACACCACTGTAATAGAATCCTCCACAAAACTGGTTTTTTATATATCCATTTTCTGGAGGATTCCATTACACAGATATAATATTAAACACAATATTATTTTATATTGATAAATATAGATATAAAAAAATCCCAAGTGCATGCATGTGTATGTTATGTTAAGGAGAATGCAACTTGTGTGGTTAATGTGTAGAACAACAGCCATTGTGCACATTCACCAGGCCCCATGAAGAATGTGCACATAATCCTTCCATGAAGACAGAATTGTGGACATTTCTCAGTATATGTACATAATCTGCAACAGCCCTTGGGGAATGTGCATGTTTAAATTTTCCCTTCCCTCCCACAATTCTGATGGAAATCACCCCCCCCCCCATGCTGCCATTAAGCTTAGGAACAATGTACAAAAAGCTTAGGAAGAATGTAGAAAATTTAGCCAATATATGCACATTCCCCAAGACCTGTTGGGAGATTTTATATATTGAGCAGAAAATGTGCACAATGCCCTCTTTATGTGTGCATTCTCCATGAGTCACTTAAAACCGTGTTTATGGAAGACAATCTTACTCGGCTACAAGTGATTGCCAAAGAAAGAACTTAGCAGGCATCCACCTTTAGTGTGAAGACCTCCCTTCCCTTCTTCTTCATATGTTACAGATATAGCTATATGATGCTGTGTGTTTCTACCAATTTTAGTCAGAAAGTCATACCCAGACTGTGAAGTACAGCTGCGCCACAATGCAGCGTGAGAATATAAATAGTCAAGATATCAATTATACTGCCTTATCTGTAATTTCACTTGGATGCCTCAGTTCTCCTGTGGACTTCAGTCCCAAGAATATTTTGAATAGAACAGAGAATGATAATTATAATGCTAAATATCTCTCTTTCCTGGCCATCCTAATTACAATATTTTCCCCCTGCCACTTTATGTGCTCAAAGATACACCTGTGTCGCTTTATTGGACTTATACTTCAGGTTTCTCTTACCACAAATCATATGCCAGGAGTCTGAAGGAGCAAAGTGTTTCTTTCTTGTGGCCCTGCCTGAAAGGGTTTCAGAACTGTGAACCTGTTTCAACACTCCTAGTAATAAGGACCATGTGGGCAGCTCCCTCTGATACATTCAGTGCATCTAGCCACAGATATTCAAGATTCCTATTATGGCTAGTGAGAGTCATTTTTATGAAAGTTGAAAGTGTTTTGAGAGAGCTACAGTTTTCCATAATCGCACACTACTGTAACTTGTCCTGCTGTAGCCTCTGTCCTGCTGTGGCCTCTGTTCAAACAGGGTATGCAGAATTTTTAAACAGCTGCAAAACCATCTGACCTGAGACAATGCTTGGATGTTGGTGTGCTCACTACAGACAATGCTGCTTCTACTGTACCACTTTCAACCCTCTGGGGGAAAATGCTGTTTCACCTTATGATGCCCTATTTTTTAAAGCAAAACCTGATGGTTCCTATACTAAAGAGGGGGTTGAGCTTTTTGACTTGAACTGATCATTGTTATTGTTTGAGAAGTAGTATCTGACCTAAACTATCGGTTCCAACTTTCTGTTTCTTAACTCCTTTCTGTGTGTCATTAGCCTTATTCAAGCATTCACTACCTTGGTTAACCAATCATGTGACAGGAGGAGAGTGGACATGAGTCTGATACTTCCACCTGCATCCACGGCACTTTCTATGAATTCAAAAGTGAAAGTGTGCAGTGGAGAACCCTCCTGTACTGAAGGGCCCCATGTGATATAGAACCCTAATTTTCCAGCATTCTGGACCACAAGTACAGGAGACAGTCACCCTTGAAATTGTGCAAAGCAGCAGGGGGTAAGGGGCACAGCTAGCATCCTTATACCCACTCTGTCCTTGTGTGTTTATTTAATCCAGGTAGTGAATGCATGAATAAGACTGTTGTTTCTACAAGGATAGTGTAATTGGGCAATGGTGTGTGTGTGTGTGTGTGTAGGGCTTGATCATATGAGCCTGCCTTACCCCACTTGTGCCCACTCGACTGCTTTGATCAGAGGAATTGGCACTACTACACATGCCACATAATACCCATTCCACATTTGTAAGAACTCAATCGTTTAGTGTGGCAGTGCCTGCACTTTGGAATTCCCTGCCTATTGAGATCAAGCAGGTGCCTTTACCATACTCTTTTGGGTGCCTACTAAAAACATTCTTGTTTGAACAAGCCTACCCCGATGCTCAGAAAGTTGACAAAGTTTTAATCTTAGCATCTTAACTTTTGTATGTTTTCAAGTAAGGTTGTAATAATTTTTTCTTGATTTTACTGTTTTATCTTTCATAAACCACTTTGAAGTTTTTTTTACAACAAGTGGTGAATAATTTTAATGAAATATAACAAACAAATAAAAGCTGAAGAAATATTAAACCAGTTGTGGAGCAATTGTAGATAACATTATAACTGACTGTGTTTTGTTTTACTTGTTGTATCATATGCACACCATTTTTAAACCTCTTTAGATTAAAATAAATGTAGCTTAGAATGGTATCTCATACTGCTGTTATGAAAATATCATGCAAAGCTAAAATAAGCTAAGTACCTTTTCCTCTTTTTGTTGTTGTTGAAATAGTGCTTCTGAGGAGCTAGTTTAAAACGAGTTTTTCTTTTTCTTTTTCAGGTAAGTGGAAGTTTCTCATTCATTGCTGCTGTGAGAGTGTTTGATTACTGTGGTAAGTGCTCTTCATGGAGTGATTATACTGATCTGCTTCTCTCTATAAATTAGTGTTATCTGGGGAGCCTAGCTAGTTAATGCTTAATGAATCCTGTACTGCTATTTAGCTTTACAGATTTTATCTTTCTTGAATTTGCTTTTTTTAGTTCTTCAGATATCATTCAGATTTGGTCTTCTAAGACCTTCTGACCAGAAAGGATGTTGAATTCCATGAATCATGTTAGTTATAGGAAAGAAAAGCTCTTAACATTTAGTTCTTTCATGCTGTTTATTTGTCAGATCACTGCTGATTTTTAATTAAAACAATTGAGTATGGTAGTCTGGTGCAGGTCAATGATAGGTTTCCTTGGATTTCATATGGCAGAGTCTGATTGCCTATATATTGCCAGTTTTTGAATGCCTGTTTGATTTTGCATTGTCTAGAAATACTATCTATTTAATTATAATATGAGTATATTATAAATGCCACACTGCAGGGTTCATTGAGTCCTAGCCACATTGTTTTGTGTTGGCATATTATTTATTAATCATTCTGACATATATTGTTCAGTGTATTTATGCATTTAGCTTATTATATGAATTACAACAAAGGATGCAGGAAAGGGGAAAAGATAAACAGCAGAACTCTGCTTAACTGAACTTAAATGCTGGTTGGAATTAATGTTACATGCCTACAAATAACATTTGTTTTTAAACAAGTAAGATAGGACAAAATTTTCTTTCCTGAACCAATGTGAAAAGGAAACAGTTACCGTATTATCAACAAGAGACTATGTTACATCATGTATGGCTGATATTCCTAGACCTAAAGTAAGACTAGCCATTAGCTGGATCTGGCCTGTCCAACTAACCACAGGATTGTCATGGGCCACTTCCTAGGTACTTGTTGGCTACAAAAGGTTCTGTTCTGATCATAGGAGGTTTATCTGGCTCTGAATATGGGAAAGAGAGCTCTAGCCTTGGTGGTGGAGATTCAGTGTTGGGTTCCCTCTTCCTACTGCCACAGCAACTTCCATGACCCTTTGGTAGGGCTGAAAGTGGGGCAGGTTTGGGATGTGCCTGGAGAGACCCAAAGAAAATTTGACTGCAAAGGATGGGGTGCTTGTACAGTTGTCTGATAAGCACACACATGCCAAACTGGATGTTGAATGATGCCCATTCTGACACAGTTCAAGCCCATTTATTTCACTCTTATTTGAAACAATGGGAGGGAACTACTTCACATATGATGGGGGCGGAGAAGACAATCCTGTAAGATTGCAAGAGTGCTCCTGACTTCTGCCCTGCTGACAACAGGGTTTGGATGCCGGCAGGGCATTTGTTATGGCAGATGAACCACCTTTGATTTGCCCTCCATCTTTAGTACACAGTGGTTCTACTTGTTCTCATTATTAGTTATTTCTCTCCATATAGTGAAACAATCACCATCATCAACAACAACAACATCGCTATTACATATGTTCACAATTTTGTTGAATTCCACTTGACTTTGTTTACCCATTTTTACTTTTTATCCAGTTAGATTGCTCCTATTTTGTTCTCAGGCTAATATTAAATTACTGCTCTGATTTTTGCACACACATGTATTCTATAACCACATGTCTTTATTTCCTGTAGTCCATGACCTCACCTTCACCCCATCACATTTTTTGTGGGATTAGCCTGAATCACATTCCATAAAGCAAAAAGCACATTAGTTGCATTCATTTGTGAAGTCACATCCAGAGGGATTGAGGTCAGAAAGCTTATCACTGTACTCTGTAGACCGGTAAATTTAATATAAAAGGATTTATAATGAGCTTTTAGCTTCAGTTTTTTGCCCTTACCAAGTAGGTCTTAATGTTTAGCAATGGAATGGACAGCATAATCCAAGGAAAGAATGTATACAGCCCTCAAAACTTGTGCCTTCATGCTACACTGCATAGAACCAATATGGACAGCAATGATATTGAGCTACTGAATGATACATTTTAGATTGCCTTGTTTTACTTGGCTTGCTTAATGTCCCATGGATACACTCAGTGTGTGGTAGGTTAGCAATGATACATTGACTTGCTAAGCAATAACACTTAAGAGTTGATTGGGTTTTCACTCAAGGCACTAGTATTTACCTGCACTAATTTATACCAATCAAACTCTTGTTGCAATACCCTGAAATTATGTTTTCATAATTTCAGATCACATTTATTGGCCTACCTGGAAAGCATTGTATTATGTGCAAACAAACAAAAAATCATAAACCTATTATGTATAACTATCAGTTGTCTCAGAAACAATTGAAAGATATATTATGTTGCTTTATGTAATGGAATAAACAATTTAGAACCACTATAATAACACTGAGCACAGAAAAGAAATCTTAATCCTATACTTTTTAAACTGCCGGCAGGAGATCAGATAGTCCTTGGCATACAGTTTTCTGGGATAGACAGGGGACCTCTAGCTATGCGTGTACACAAATAGCACAGCTATGACACAGCCAGGGGGTGGGGATTGGCTATGTGTCTATGCAGTTCCTACTGTTTGGATACTGACACTTTCAGTATGCACACCTTTTGCCACTTCCCTCCAATCCCTGCAGTCCTTAGCATCACTGTTGTGAAGTGTCCCCAAGCCTTTGGAACAGTGGGAGATGGTACTGGGGCTGCAGGGATGGGTAGAATCAGCAGAAGTATTGCTCTCCCTGCTGTCAGGACATTTCCCAAGTGGAACTGCACGCAAGGAATGCTTCTACTAGCAGGAACAAGTCTAGATCCAACCCAAAGTATGAGGTAGCCCTTAGGTTTTTTTTAAGAAACAGGCAACTTTGGGAAATCGTGTTGCCACTGGTGGGCCTTGATTCTATTCTGCAGCATTTGCTTGTGTTTGCCTGGCTGTATCACCTGCCATATTTATTTGCTGAACTGAGAATTCACCATAGTTTTATTTATTTATTTATTTTATTAAATTTATATAAGGCTCTATACCCGCAGGTCTCAGGGAGGTTTACAAGATAAAATTACAATATAAAAGCACAAAAGAAATTGTTATTTTACATAATAATATAATTACAGAAAATATGGGAGGCCGTAAATGAAAACTAGGGTGAGTTTTGATTCTCATACTCCATTGTTACTTAGCGGTTAATGTCCTTTTGCAGATCAGCCAGAACAGTTTGACTTACTTAGACACTGACTTCTGAATGAACAATTTGAAAACCCAAGAGACATTTGTCAGTGCTGCTGCAGATATATTTGTGTGGTGTTTGGGTTTATGATGCTAAATATATAGCTATTATTTTTTATTTTAAACATTATCAAGTAGTAATTTATAGTGATACCTTAAATCCAGAATTTAGCCTATGGGAAGAATTGTAAAATTGTATAGCAATACTTATTCACTTCCCCATCGGCTCTTTTTATTACATTGATTTTCTAAACGAAACATGTATTTGTGCTTTATTTTTCTTTTTTTGTAAGTTACATCCAGGTAGGAAAAAGAATCCCTAAATGGCCTAGTACTTCTTACTTATTTTCCTAAAGTAACATGGTTATTAGCTATTTCCTAGTGGGTTTCGAAGACTACAGAATTCATAAAGGGAAACTGAATTGCACTGAATCTAATTGGAGGCTGTGGTGTCTGTATGTGTATTAGGAATGCACAGAAAAATGATAATGGCCACTTACCCTGCTTGTGAATTGGTGGCATTTGCACCTCATTGCGGTCTCCCTCTCTATCCTGGGGGCAGAGTGAGAACCATATCTTTGGGTTCTCCCTCAGCCGGCAACTTTGGACGACTCTGAACTGCTCAAACTTGGGCAGGCGGTGGGGAGGAGCCTGGGCAACAGACCAGAGTCACAAGGTCTTCACTCCAGTTTGGCACCTAGGAATAAAAGGTGACTGTGTCACTCAGCACAGTCAGCTAGAGACCATCTCTGGGAAATTCATATGTTGTCTGAGAAAATGTTTCATTGCAAATTCAACCTCGGAACAAATGGGATTACTGGTAATTGTATTTCCAGAGAGGTGCTAAGGAATAGCTGCTATGGTGGAGCAGGATCATAGATTACCCTCCCAATAGTGGCATCACTGCCTCTTATCTGGATTGGATGGGCCAGGTAGCATCTTGCTGCTGCCCTGCCACACCCTTACACTGCCCAGGTAAGCATCAGTCACACCTAAAATTCTAGGTGTGATATCCAATATACTCAGATATCACAATAGGCCTATTGATATCAATGGATTAAAGCATTAGGTGTGGCATTCAGCATTAGTAATACTCAGAGTAAAAGGTAAAGGGACCCCTGACCATTAGGTCAAGTCACAGACGACTCTGGGGTTGTGGTGCTTATCTCATGTTATTGGCTGAGGGAGCCAGCGTACAGCTTCCAGGTCAAGTGGCCAGCATGACTAAGCTGCTTCGGGTGAACCAGAGCAGCACACAGAAACACTGTTTACCTTCCCGCCGGAGCAGTACCTATTTATCTACTTACACTTCGACATGCTTTCGAACTGCTAGGTTAGCAGGAGCTGAGACTGAACAACGGGAGCTCACTCCATCAAAATGACAACCATTTCGAACCACTGACCTAAGCTCTGTGGTTTAACCCACAGCGCCACCCGCATCCCTAATACTCAGAGTAGACCCACTGAAATCAAGTGTGATTAACATTGGATATTACTGTAGTATTCGAAAGAAACTGGAGGTCACCTAAAACAGCCTCTGGTAGCTGTGTAGAACTCAGGACGAAAGGGAGAAACAAACTAAGAGGAAGGCATGTTTGGCAAATCCTCACCATGATCAACTCCTGCTCGGAAACCTATGTCCCCACTGTGGAAGGACATGCAGATCCAGAATTAGCCTCCACAGTCACAATCACACCGTTAAGACCGTATTCATGAAGACAATCTTACTCAGCCATGAGTGATCGCCAAAGAAGGAGAGCTCTATGTGCTTCACAAATTAACTGAGAAACAGCTCCAGTTATCAAAAACAGCAGAGCCCCACATAGAACATATTGCAGTAGTTCCTACTGCAGCTACCCTATTATTGCAGTAGTCTGATTAAAGCCTGTGTCACCAAGACCAATCCAGCTGGTAACTGGAATGCTTCTCTTTTCTCTCTCAAGGCCTCTAGTTCTAGCCAATTGTAGTTGCAGCCCATCCTCAGGTGCCAAAATGGGATGGGCTGCCCCTTGTTGCAGTGCCACTATTACTGGGGTTTAGGAGTTGAGTGTGATCTTGCTCATACTCAAAACTACGTTATCCACATTTCCTCCCAAAATTTCAAGTCTTAATCTCCTCTCACATACACTTTTCTACCCAAGAGATTAAAATCCAACATCATACCCAATGGAACAATCTGGTGGTGTGGGCAAATTACTCTCTTGTAGATTTTAAATTTGTTACTGATTATTCTACCCTACAGTGAATAGCTAAAATGTTTTCTGTCCTGTCATCCATCAATCCATTTCAGTTAACCTGCAGTCCTTTTAGAACCTGCTAGAAGCATACTTTGAAAAATCGAGACTTTTTGTGGTAGTAACATGAGCGGAAAATTAAATACTCCTGTCCTCACTTCAACATCTGATAATTTATCTTAGTTCAGAATCTTCACATTGTGTTTAATGCATAACACAAAGCTGTATCTCTTGCTTTTCTTAATTCCAGTTGGTGTGAGTATTGATATCACGTCCAGCCATGCAAGAATGGACATTTATCCCTTCCTTTTTCCAGCCACAAGGTCCATCACCCTGAAATTTGCTCTTCCCAGTGTAGCTAGGAAAGGTATAAGATAAACCTTGCCTCCCTGTGCACTCCGATCCTGATAACAATCTCCCATCCCACCCCGGCATTAAGAAAAACAAGAAACACTGCTACATACCGTACAGTGCATTAAGCATAATGCCTAGTTTACTTTTGTTTTTGTTTTCTTTGCTGTGGTTAGAAGATTAAGAACCATCCTTTTAATAAATGCACACAAAATGAACACACAATAATGTGTCTGTCATGCTGTGATCTACTATCACCCTTAATGTCTACCATTTGTGGCAGAACTAAATACCAACCTAATTTTGGCCATAACGGAAGAATATATTACTGGCTTTAGACATGGCCTCCTGCTCTCTGCTTCCCCTTGATTGCTTCTTTGGCATGCTTCCTGACAGTAATTATATTCCCAAGTTATAAAGCTCTCAGCTGAGACTTAATGACAGCAAAAAGTCTTATAAGGTTTACTGGGTAGTGATTCGACCTTTTCCCTGCTAATTTGTTTGTTTCTAATAATGCTGCACTTCCAATTCAGTGGGCAACCTTTTTTTTTAAAGGCATGGGTTTTTGTTCAACCACTCTTTGCAGCAGTAATTGGCAGTGAACACTGAATGTTTGAGCTGGTTTAGAGAAACCAGGCCAACTTCCCTTACAGGGTTGTTGTGAAGACAAAATGGGATGCCACCCTAAGTTCCTTGGTAGGCAGGATACAAATGTAGTAATAACAATGCTAGGCTTTCTTCCATCCTTAGAAGTTACTCAGCTGTGGGCAGCAAATATACAGGTGCCACTCAAAGGCAACTGGGCATGGGTCATTGCTGATACATTCTGTGTAATTCTGTCCTACTTTTTGACATTGTTCCATTTAGTTTCCAATTAGTTTAATTTGTTTCTCAGCAGAACATGGAAGTTTTTGTTGTTGTTTCAGTATTCCGCATATATGCTGCTATTATTAAACAGTATCTAAGCTCTCTTGGTGCTGGACCCTTTAAAGAACAAAGACACAAATTTGGCTTTTCTCTTCAAAATACCCATGAGTGGTGACTGAGAAAGAACTGGGATCTTGCTCACACATATTTTGGAGAGGGAAGCTGCAATTCCTGCTCCCTTCATAGGGTAATGTGTTGATGCTGAAATCCTCTCACTGAAAAGCCACAATTTAGACAGAAGGACCCCCTCTCTAATAAATGTAAAATATGATGTTTAGTTAAAGGTAAAGGTAAAGGGACCCCTGACCATTAGGTCCAGTCGTGACTGGCTCTGGGGTTGCGCGCTCATCTCGCATTATTGGCCGAGGGAGCCGGCGTATAGCTTCCAGGTCATGTGGCCAGCATGACAAAGCCGCTTCTGGCAAACCAGAGCAGCACATGGAAACGCTGTTTACCTCCCCGCTGTAGCGGTTCCTATTTATCTACTTGCATTTTGACGTGCTTTCGAACTTCTAGGTTGGCAGGAGCTGGGACCAAGCAACGGGAGCTCACCCCGTCACAGGGATTCGATCCGCCGACCTTCTCATCAGCAAGCCCTAGGCTCAGTGGTTTAACCACAGTGCCACATTCTTTAATTTTTACAGACATCGGAACCTGACATTCTTTTACACCTGGTTAATTGCAGTAATACATTTGCAGTAGATTTGTCTGTATTGTTTTTAAATTTCTCTTACCACAATATTTCTCTTACCACATAAAGGGAAGACCCTAAGCACAGTCGTTTTTCACTTGTATGATTGAGCTGTCATTAAACATGCATCAGTAACTTCCCTGCTGCTGTTTTCTGTTCTGACACCCACCTTGTGGACTGCCCAGCGGAGCAAAGGGAGTGTCATGCCCAATCATTAAATTGCTTCAGGCAGCTGGTGAAGATCTTTGGCTGAGTGATCTTCTTCTAGCTTAGTGTGGTGTTTTGACAGCTATTTTGTAATCCTAAATTTTGTGGAAAACATTTTCATGTTCATTTTTTGTTATTTGAGTGGATTTTTTTTTAATACTGTTATTATCTGATTTGTTAGCCACCTTTGATTCCTCTGGAAAATCAGAAAAAGTTGACTTTGTTAAACAAAGAAAATAAATTCTGTATCTGCACTCTGTGTAGGGGTGGCTCTGGTGAATTTCTGGAAGGTTCAGCTGATACAAAATGCAGAGACACTGTTGTTAGCAAGTACTGGCTGTGGAGAGCATATTTCACTGAATTTGAAGAAACTATCATTGGCTTCAGATTGTTTCCAGGTTCCATTTAAAGTGTTGGTGATGGCTTTCAAAGCCTAGATTCAAGATTCAGGAAACCACCGACACCTAATCCTTTCCTCCCCTCCACATTTTAACCTTTCTATCAGGCCATCAGATAAGCTCCGGCCTACATATATGAGGTTGATGAGTAAAATAAGCAGAGCTTTTTCAGCACTGGTCCTGACAATTTACTATTAATGCTGCTGAGCAGGAATAAGTTATATGACAGTATGCCATATAACATTTGCTTTTCTAGAAAGGTTTATGGCCAGTTCCTATGTGACTTTTTCTTTTGTTTTTTATCTTATATGTGAATGCTTAGGCATGAAAATATACACAGGCACCACATCCAATGTGAATCACAGCCGTGTATTTTATTCTCTATATTCGTCCTGAAAGCATACATGAACAGCAATCAGACCCATGTGTATATATTTTAGGAACAATCGGAATAAGAATGCACACATGCATGTGTTATGTTTCATATGCTGCTCATGCTTTGGTATTGACACACAAGTAAAAAAAAAAGTCTCGAAGGAACTGACCTCTAGTTTTCAGAGTGAACAATGTAAACATTTACGGTATAAATTTATACAATATGTTCTTGTATAAATGCTGTGCACTAGGACAGCTTCGATTGACTTTTGAGGGTTTGTTTGTTTTTTAGTCATCAGAATCCAGCTATTATGTATGAAACCATAAATCATTTAGCACAATGCCTAATGATCCATAAAGAATGTATTATTCAGACTGCAAAAAGAGCTGTTTCAGAAATGCTTAATGCCCTTGAATGACAGCATCTCTTCAAAGCATGAACTTCGGTTACTATATTAGCATATAATTAATATTCTCCGGTTTCTACCTATAACACAGAAAATGTGTCCATACTGTTACAGAGTACATTCTGTGCATGTGAATATTTTTCAACTAAAATTAATTATCATGAGCTCCCCATCTTTAATAGAACCAAAACAGCACATCCATAGTAAAACAGTTACGGTAGCTCAAAACTGAAGTCAAATTTAGACTGAAAAGCTCAAGAAAATAAATAAGCCAAGGGCTTTGCCACAAAAAGACTTGTAAGGTATTTTGTAGCAATTGTTTGCATTGCTGAAATTCATGGTCTTGGTCCCCTATAACTGAGGGAGCACTTGCCCTTATATTAACTACCATGTCAGCTTTTATCTTCTTCTCTGGTCCTGCTTCATGTGCAAAGTATGCACCTTAGCTAGAAATGCAAACATAGAATCATCACATACTTGCAAAGAAGTGATACCATCTAAACCAGGGGTCAGCAACCTTTTCCAGCCGTGGGCTGGTTCACCGTCCCTCAGACCATGTGGTGGGCAGACTATATTTTGAAAAAATATATATATTAATGAATTCCTATGCCCCACAAATAACCCAGAGATGCATTTTAAATAAAAGGACACATTCTACTCATGTAAAAACACACTGATTCCCGGACCGTCTGTGGGCTGGATTGAGAAGGTGAGTGGGCCGCATCAGGCCCCCGGGCCTTAGGTTGCCTATCCCTGATCTAAACTGCCAGCATGAAATAGGAGCCCTCTGCTTATTTCCACCATTTTCTGATTTCCTCTATGACAAGGATGGAAAACAACAACTATTATTCCCGACCATTGGCCACTGACTGGAGCAGATGGGAGCTGAAGTCTAATAACATCTGCATGACCACAGGTTCCCAAGCCCTGTTCTGTGCCAATCTGTCACAAACAATACTGTAGTAACATTTGAAAACCTAATTATCATCTCATTCACTTGCTAGAGCAAGGAAGGTTTATCAATTATCCTGCCACTTGAGCAGATAATGTCACTGTTCCTGCCCTGGAACTGGTCTGTACCCTATTTCACCACGTCTTTGACTGTTAGATGGTATCACCTTTTTTCCAGTATGCTGTGATTCTATGTTTGCATTTCTAGCTGAGGTTGCATTTCAGCTTGATGATCTTTTGCTAAAGCTCAGCATGTTTTTGAAGTTGAACATGGACATTAAAAGTAAGCACCATTTATTTCAGTGGAGCTTCCTCCCAAGGTAAAGGTAAAAGGACCCCTGACTATTAGGTCCAGTCATGACCGACTCTAGGATTGCGGCACTCATCTTGCATTATTGACCAAGGGAGCCGGCGTATAGCTTCCAGGTCATGTGGCCAGCATGAGTAAGCCACTTCTGGTGAACCAGAGCAGTGCACAGAAACACCGTTTACCTTCCCGCAGGAGCCATACCTATTTATATTGATATTGTTCTTTTAGGAAACCATGTACTCAGTAATAAATGTACTGGAAACTCACATTATATTTTCTGGTTTGTAGAATTTGGGTTTTTTTCAACTATCCCCCCCCCAACTATATCACCACTAATAAATGCTGGCATTGAAAACAGCAGTTTTTTGTTCCATTAGTAATGTTTTGCTTACAATGGAGCACATTAGCAACTGGAGCAAGTCACATTCAACCTTCAAATTAGAGACATTGTGAGGTAACAAATCCATGGGCATACATTCTTAGCATGCATTTAGAAATGATTGAATGCTAATCAAGCATCTGCTGATCTATTAGTATTTCTTAAAATGTGAGGACAACATTGCAGTTTTGCAAGACCATGGCCTGAGTGTGTTGCAGGGCAGTAAATAACTCATCAATCATTGGCATGAATGACATGTGGTCTAAAAATGATGAATAAGTGTTACATAAATCAAGTGACAGCAGTGATGCCGTCTGGAGGTCTGTTAAGTGAATACTCCTAAAAGGATTAAATCTGCTACAGGAAAATGTGTTATGCTTACCAAATGGAAAGTTGCATTAAGCTACTGTATTTTTCTCATTTGCTAAACGAAATCTACAGTTTCCTGCTGCATCTTGTTACCATTTCACACAGCATTAACCAAATAATTAAAGCTGCTGGAAGCAAGTAGAAGGATATGTATGTCACAAGACAAAGTGTATATGTGTGTGCCTTAACCATATTTGTAAAGAAATCAGCTGAATATTGAAAGTAAAAAACTGTGAAAAAATATTTTTTTAAAATGAGAATGAGCTTGTAAAAATTCAAGAACTCTGGATTAGAGCTTCATACTTTTTTATATAAATGTGTTTCTCTAAGAATGCATGAGTTTAGCATTGTTGGCATTGATTAGCAGTGTTTTCACACCCAAGGCTTACTATGGCAACCTGTAAAAATAAGGCACTAAAGTGCTATTTAATTAACAAGTATTAATTATCCATTTAGAACTTAGATTGTGACAGGATTTGACATGGCAGAATTTTATAGTTAATTTTCAGAAGATGGTGGGTTTCGTGACTGTGAGAATGGAAGGTATGGTAATTTTGGTATTCTAATGTAATAGTAATACATTACTACAAGATACAGTAATCTTGTGGCTTTTTTTCTTTTATTCATACATTATTATTTTAACTAAATGAAAAAATCTCAAAGGGAATTCTTCAGCCACTACTTCCTCATGAAGTTGTTTCAAATTCTCTGTAAAGGTTATATTTTTCATATTTGTCTGCTTCTCCCATTGCTTTTTACATTGGAAATATTAAGTTTGAATTTTTATGAAAGTGTGGTTTATAAATATTTAAATACATAAATAAATATAAGAAGTAACTTAAGACAAATGCATAGTAGTATTCTATGATGAGCTTAGAAATTGGTTTTCATAGAAAATATATCTATGCACTTAGAACAAGTTGCAGCTTTGATTACAAGCCAGAAACAACTGCCCTCCCTAGTCCAGTGAGCCACATCCAGTATACATAAATGTTAAAATGCAAGTGGTGATTAGCCAGTTCAAATAAGACATTAAACTGGAGTAAGGGAATGGTGTATGCAACATCTATGAACTAGTTTGGTTTATAGTGAACTGTTGGAAAGAAGTGTTGGGAACACTTCTGTTTCAAGTGTATCTGAAGAAGTGTGCATGCACATGAAAGCTCATACCAAAATAAAAACTTAGTTGGTCTTTAAGGTGCTACTGAAGGAATTTTTTCATTTTGCTTCGACTCAGACCAACACAGCTACCTACCTGTAACTGTTGGAAAATGAGTTCATAGAATTCAGCTGAATGGGACACAGCTGTGGGCAGCCCGGGGAAGTATCCTCCACCTTGTGCCTGCCCATAAAAAGCAAGTCTAGAGTGAGAGACTGGGGTGTTTCCAGGAACTCTTCTTGTTGTGAGAGTTTTGTGGGTGAGCTGAGAGTTTCTTCGGACCCTGAGTGAGAACCTAGAGACTGAGAGGGAGGGTGTGTCAGAAGGAAAATGAATGGATATTTATTTAGATATTTTATTAACTTAGTATGAATGTAATATTTTTATTTGTAACTATGTAATTTTTTTTAAAAAATTGTTTAAGTTGTCTGTTGCTGCTTCAATTTTTTGTATACCTCTTAGATAAATTTTTGATATATTAAGTGGTATCGAAATTAAATAATCAATCTACACCCTTTTGGATGTTACAGGTAGGTAGCCGTGTTGGGTCTGACGTAGTCGAAACAAAATAAAAAAATTCCTTCCAGCAGCACCTTAAAGACCAAGTAAGTTTTTATTTTGGCATGAGCTTTCATGTGCATGCGCACTTCTTCAGATACACTGAAGCAGAAGTCCCCAGGCGCTTATGTAGGGAAAGGGTGGGGGTGGGGGTATTGTATTGGACAAACAGGCCAAACCCTACGCCAAAGGATAAATGGACATAAATCTGACATCAAGAATTACAAGACAGAGAAACCAGTAGGAGAACACTTCAATCTCCCCGGACATTCTATACAAGATCTCAAAGTAGCTGTCTTACTACAAAAGAATTTCAGAAATAGACTGGAAAGAGAAGTTGCTGAATTGCAACTTATCACCAAGCTCAAAACCATGGAGGGACCTGGTTTGAACAGAGACATAGGATTCTTATCTCATTATACATGATAAAGCGATCTTCAGCCATCCCAACCCTTGCTTTTTCATGCAAGACCATTTGCAGTCGTTCACAGTCGTCAACAGCTATCAGTCAGTCAATCACCCATTTCCACCACCCTTCTGAGTGATACCCCCCCACCCTTTCCCTACATAAGTGCCTGGAGACTTCTGCTTCAGTGTATCTGAAGAAGTGTACATGAACACGAAAGCTGATACCAAAATAAAAACTTACGTAGTTGGTCTTTAAGGTGCTGCTGGAAGGATTTTTTTCCTTTTGGATGTGTTTTCTGCAACCACTTGGTGGTAAGCTGGTCATCTGTATTCACCCACACATAGGAAGAGCAAGCATGAGCACCTCGAAGCCTGCTGTGTCCAAATTCCCTAAGTTTAAGAGCTGTGGGACAGCTCTACCACTAGGTAGAGTGATGAAAATACCTGAGGAGGCAGTCGCTGATGACTAGTAGGAGCTTCTGGATGTTCCTCCTGAGTCCCCCAGCCCTTCTCTATTGCTGGAGGGGCTCTCCTAGGCCCCCTAATCTGGCCTGCTGCCTGAGATGTGGTGCCAGACATTGACCTTGGGACAGTCAGTCTCTCATCTTAACCTACGGTACCTCACAGGGTTTTATGAAGATAAAATGGAGAGGAAGAGAACCATGTATCCCACCTTTAGCTCCTTGAAGGAAAGGTGAGAGATAGAAGCAATAAATAAACCAATGTTTTGTCACTACCATTGTTGAAGTAAAATTCAACTGCCAGTGCAGTTGGCTTCTGTATATGGAATGGAGAAGGAGCTGCATCTTGCCTTTCATGTTAGGCAGCACAATTTCTTAGCCTGGCCATGACAAAAACCCTACTGCTTTCCACCACAGCTTCTCCCTGCTGCTTATACCACTGTTTAGCTACTATTTCACTCTGTAACAATCTCCAGCACTCAGGGGCGTAGGAAGATAGGGGCGGTGGGGGCTGCCCGTCCCGCCCCAAACGCGTGCCCCACCCTGTGCGCGGCGCAACCAGCCCAAAACGCACGCCCCGTGCGCAGCGCGCCCCGCCCCCAAAATGCATGCCCCGCCCCTGCGCACAGCATGCCCTGGGCCATATTGCGTGCCACGCCCCTGCGTACGGCGTGCCCCACCCCCAGAACGCACACCACATCCCTGGGGGCAGCGTGCCTGCTCTCCGCCCCCGGTGGCTGAGCATGACCAGCACTAATACTTGATATCCCAAATCACTGGAAAACCTGAGAAGCCTTTCCTTCCTTCCCTAAAGTCATAATTATTTCTAAATATCTCCCTACATTTGGTCTTAATAAAAACCATGTAGCTGCAAAAGAGCAAGGGAAGATAACATATGTATGTATGTATTAGATTATACCACTTCGAGCTGCACAAGGAGTTTTAGGAAGATTTTTCAGACAATTCTTTTATTCATATGGGGCGCATTCAAGCCAGTCATCTTTTTCTGCCTGTATCTTGAAGTGGTACAAACCTGGGAAAGCTCTAAACTTAACTGCTTCAATCTGCTGATTGTATAACCTGGTCTTGTGCTTGCACTGCCAAACGAGAGCTCCCTCAGTAATTCCAAATGCATTGTAATTTTGTCTACAATGTAGGAGGCAAGCTTTTCACAGTGGGCAGAAGTCATCTGTTACTCTTTGCAGCAAGAACTCTTATTTAATAGGCTGTTCACCACCTGGTAAGTTCCACTGGCTGGTCCTTTGGAGATACAATAGCCATAGAATATAAAGCTTAAAAGAAATTCTTTATTCAATAGCTTTCACAGTTTTATTTAATGGTCAGAATCTGTAAAAGATAGCAAATTCAAAAAAGATTGTATGAAAAGATCACAAAAATACAAAAAGAGGGTGTGTTTTTGTTAAATAAAATGCTTTCTGGAATACTTGAATAGCTATTGTTAATTCACATGTCTTCAAATGTACACTGTGGGTGCTTTGATGAATAAATTGAAAGATTACCTGCCAAGTACCTTTGTTGCATACAAGTACTTCAGCATTCTTATTGGAAGACTTGTAAGTCCAATACTAAAATGCTGTTGTAAATCACAGTGGACTCCCCCCTGTTCTCTTTTTTTAAGCCTCCTACCATTGCAGTGTTCAGATAGGCAGTGGCAAGAAGTCATAGAAGCTGGGACACAACAGTTGATACTCCAAGATATAGTGCTATACTTTTCATATGTGTGGCAGCTCTCTTCAGTGCTTTGCAGGTCACATTTAGGCAGCCTCACTTCTTGCAAAGCCCATGTACCAAGAGTAGAGAAACACAAAGACACTGAAAAACATAGGAATACAGTACACAGAAAGGTAGCGAGTACAGTGGTACCTTGGTTTACAAACTTAATCCGTTCTGGAAGTCCGTTCTTAAACCAAAGCATTCTTAAAAATAGCAGCGGGGGACTCAATTTACAAATGGAACACACACAACAGGAAGCGGAACTTGTTCTGCTTCCAAGGCAAAGTTCACAAACCAAAACACCTCCTTCTGGGTTTGCAGCATTCTTAATTCAAGTTGTTCATAAACTAAAGGTAAAGGTAAAGGACCCCTGACAGTTAAGTCCAGTCACGAACGACTTTGGGGTTGCAGCGCTCATCTCGCATTACTGGCCGAGGGAGCTGATGTTTATCCGCAGACAGTTTTTCCGGGTCATCTGGCCAGCATGACTAAGCCGCTTCTGGCAAAACCAGAGCAGCGCACGAAAACACCTTTTACCTTCCCGCCTATTTATCTACAGTACTTGCACTTTGACGTGCGTTTGAACTGCTAGGTTGGTAGAAGCTGGGACCGAGCAACGGGAGCTCACCCCGTCGCAGGGATTCGAACCACCGACCTTCCGTCAGCAAGCCCTAGGCGCTGTGGTTTAGATCACAGTGCCACCTGCTAAGCTGTTCTTAAACCAAGGTACTACTGTACTGAAAAACAGAGCAACACAAGGCTTGGTGGCTGGAAGTTGGTTGACTGGGGCTGTGGGAGGTACCCTCATTTAGTTCATTATTTGGCCCCCAGTAGTTTTTGCTTATACAGTGGTACCTCGACTTACGAATTTAATGCGTTCCGAACGCACATTCGTAAGTAAAAAAAAATGTAAGTCGAATCCCATAGGAATGTATTGGGACAAAAAAATTCGTAAGTCGAAGCAACCCTATCTAAAAATTCATAAGTCGAAAAAAATCCTACCTAAACCACATCCAAGATGGCGGACGGAGCTCCGTTCGTAAGTAGAGTTATTCGTAAGTCGAGGTACCACTGTACTGTCCATGATTCTTTAGAGCTTATGCCTGTCCAGAATTCCTTCCCAGCTTCTTAAGTTTCATTGTCCAGTGTCTATCTACCTTGCCCCGATTGTGGGGAAGGAGGGTTATTGGTTTGTTTTTGTTTTGTTCTTCTTTTTATTATGTAGTTTGTGTTTTTATCTTGTATTTTTATGCTGTGAACCACCCTGAGATCTTCAGGGTATACAAATTTAATTTAATAATAATAATAGTGTTTTAAGTTACCACTATGCTGGGCATGATTCAACCCTAAACCTGACTCTGCTAATACTAATTTCCCTGGTATAAAGGGTAAAGGGACCCCTGACCAGGTCCAGTCGTGACCGACTCTGGGGTTACGCGCTCATCTCGCATTATTGGCCGAGGGAGCCGGCGTACAGCTTCCAGGTCATGTGGCCAGCATGACAAAGCCGCTTCTGGCAAACCAGAGCAGCACATGGAAACGCTGTTTACCTCCCCGCTGTAGCGGTTCCTATTTATCTACTTGCATTTTGACGTGCTTTCGAACTGCTAGGTTGGCAGGAGCTGGGACCAAGCAACGGGAGCTCACTCCGTCACAGGGATTCGAACCACTGACATTCTGATCAGCAAGCCCTAGGCTCAGTGGTTTAACCCACAGCGCCACCTGGGTCCCCTGGTATAGATCCTACTAATTCCAATCACATTCCACCCCACCTATAAGTAGTTTTCCAGATGTACTTGTTCTCCAACAGAATTGGCAAAATAATAATCCACTGAGTTTAATGGAACAGGAGTGCAGCAGACAAGTCACAAGGACTGCAAAAGACTTGAAAACCCATTTCCAACCACATTATTAACATCTACATTGTAGCTCAGGGTGTTCAAGTGTATTTCAATATACTTTTTATTTCTTGTTCTGTGTGCATAAGGATGATCATGGCTAGCACTTCTAGGAACTGAAGAGAGATTATGAGTATCTAGAGTATGATGTGGTTAGCATGTCTGTCCTTCCTCCAGCTGAGAGGAGAAAAATCTCTTCCCATGTGGAGTAAACAGGCATTAGTGCTCTTGTATTGCTTGAGTATAAGTGCACTCTGAGGAGTGCTGTAGCTGTCAGCCATCTCTTTGAAAAGCAAATATGTCATTTAAGGCAACAAAGGATAGACATTAAGCCTCTCCACTCTGAGTCACTTGGGGAAATAACTAAGCAGATAGATTAAGAATTAAGATCTAAATGTCTCTGAAGTAGGGGAATAATTAATACATAAAAAATAGTAGCTATACCCTTCTGGAACTTGCAGTGTATGAATTATTGTATCTGAGGACTTTTATAAGAAATGTTAAAGTAAACTTTTGTGCTAGAATTTAATTCTTAAGGTGGTTTAAAATTGTATAGTGATTCACTATTATCCAGAATATTGAAACGAAGAGGTAAAGTGATGTCAGTATACTCAAAACCAATATCCACAGCCCCCACCATATCAGATTATTCACCATTAGGTTTGATAAATTGTGCCTGTTTTGAAAGTTGACCTGAGGATCCCCCCATTCTTCTTTAGTAGCCATCTTTTCAGAATAAAAGGATCATTTTGACTGCATATTAAATATCCTAACATAATATTGCCTTATCGGATGAATACGCAGTCCTGATCCAGCTGTGTTCATATGCAGCAGATGAGGCTCTTTGTGCATAAAGGTAAAGGTAAAGGGACCCCTGACCGTTAGATCCAGTCGTGACCAACCCTGGGGTTGCAGCACTCATCTCGCGTTATTGGCCGAGGGAGCCGGCGTACAGCTTCCAGGTCATGTGGCCAGCATGACAAAGCCGCTTCTGGCAAACCAGAGCAGCGCACAGAAACACCGTTTACTTTCCCACTGTAGCGGTACCTATTTATCTACTTGCACTTCGTGCTTTCGAACTGCTAGGTTGGCAGGAGCAGGGACCGAACAACACGAGCTCACCCTGTCGCAGGGATTCGAACCGCCGACCTTCTGATCGGCAAGCCCTAGGCTCTGTGGTTTAACCCACAGCACCACCCACGTCCCTCTTTGTGCATAGGCCTTCCTAAAAATCAGCAGAGATGTTAAATGACAATGAGCAGAAGGGGCAAAATCCAGTCCCTGCTGAACATCTGATTGGTGCTCTCAAGAGTTTTCTGAGGGGCTACAAACATCCACTTACAGTAGCTCACATGGGAAAGAAATAACACATGAAATACCCTTTTGAATGTGTGTAGTTTCTCATCCACTGTGGATCAATGTGTGTGAAGTTAGGTGCTTTCATCCATTTGCGCCCCCTATCCAGATCATAGAACAATAATATGGTTAGTTCATTGATTACTTTCAAACTGACACATCTCTTTAAATTACTCATATCCAGGGGGGGGGGGGAATCCCAATCAAATCTGAGCTTTAAAATATCAATTGTTGTAAGTGATATTGAATCTGAAATGAACACTGGTCAGAATTATGTGCTGGGAATAATTTGGAATTTCTTTTAGTCTCTGTTAGTTGTCTCTATTCTCTGAATGAATTTTAAGTACAGAATGCTGAAAACTCTAACCTCCCCTCTCCCTCTTGTTGCCATTATTAAAATAAAACAGAGAAGAAAACCATGAGAAGTGTAACAGACTTTTGGAGCCTTATACTTCCTGCTGCAGTTCATCTAGTATTTCTTTTAATTTTATCTGTCAGAGAAAGAAATCATAATGAGTATATTTGTTAGCTGCTTTTAGGGA
Source organism: Zootoca vivipara (assembly GCF_965207765.1). Taxonomy (NCBI): domain Eukaryota; kingdom Metazoa; phylum Chordata; class Lepidosauria; order Squamata; family Lacertidae; genus Zootoca; species Zootoca vivipara. The sequence continues at coordinate 62,493,518 of NC_142586.1, forward strand.
TCACGGAAGCAATATCTCTGTTCCTGCCCTAAACTTGTTGGGACAGGGGGGTTGGGAATTGTACATCTTTCTTGCACTCTGTTTGTGAATGTTTGAATCTTCTCACACAGCCTATTAATTAGAAGTACATGTTGATTAAAAGGTCATTCCAAAATTGTTATGATTCACCATTGCAAAAGTGGGCTCGTGTGAGCAGTTTGGTGTAGGCATACCAAAGAAGGTTGTCAAAAACAGCAGAGTGATCAGTTCTAGAGGCTTATTATCAGAAACTGTAAGCTTGTGGTAAATCAGCCTGCCAGGCCTCACTGCCATTACAGTCGCCGGATGAACACTGCAACAGTGAGAGGTCGCCATGACATGTCCGCCCCCAAGCAAACATTTATACAGGTTATAAGCACAAAGCAGCATACATCAATTTGTCCAGAACTTGCCATCATACCTGGTCAGTGAGGCCAGAGATGGCAGCTATCCAAAGTTTCTTCCCTCTCGGGCTCTAGAGCCCAGCATATCTAAGTCCACATATAAGCACAGCATCAAAGCAAGCCGATTAGCATATATCAAAGAAAGGAAACCTATATATATATATATGAGCTCATTCTCACAACAACTACCAATTATTTTTCGGGATTATCTTAACTACCAAGATGGTGCTTGCTGGCCTTCCGGAACGTTTCACTTTGCTTCAACACAAATATAAACTGGCAAGCAAGCAAGAATATGTAAATATCTACATGTATGAACTGCATATAGATCTAGTATCTCCACAAGGGGAGGAGGGAATAATTGTTTTTTTTAAAAAAAAAAAAGTCACCAGGGATGGACTTTCTCTTGCATACTTTTTTCCTTTAGATTTAGAAGGACCCTTGGGGTTCCTTCTGACTCTACAGTTCTATGATTTTGTTACTGAAAGCTGTAGCTCACCTGACTTATGGCTGGTCACATCACTACTGCTTACTGGGAGGCTTGATGCAAACATATCAGAGGGAAGGTGGATTGTCTCCACTAGTGTGTTTGCATTGCATGAACTTCCCAATACAGGGCTGCTTTCAGATGTCTTCTAAAAGTCAGATAGTTGTTTATTTCCTTGACATCTGAAGGGAGGATGTTCCACAGGGAGGGCGCCACTACTGAGAAGTCCCTCTGCCTGGTTCCCTGTAATCTCATTTCTTGCAGTAGGGAACCAGCAGAAGACCCTCGAAGGAGGACCTCAGTATCCGGGCTGAACAATGGGGGAGGAGGCGCTCCTTCAGGTATACTGGGCTGAGGCCGTTTAGTGCTTTAAAGGTCAGCACCAACACTTTGAATTGTGCTCAGAAACGCACTGGGAGCCAATGAAGATCCTTTAGGACCCAGTGGCCACTCCCTGTCTAGCTGCTGCATTCTGGATTAGTTGTAGTTTCTGGGTCACCTTCAAAGGTAGCCCCACATAGAGCGCATTGCAGTAGTCCAAGCGGGAGTTAACCAGAGCATGGATCACTCTGTTGAGACAGTCTGTAGGCAAGTAGGGTCTCAGCCGGTGTACCAGGTGCAGCTGGTAAACAGCTGCCCTGGACACAGAATTGGCCCATGCCTCCATGGACAGCTATGAGTCCAAAATGACTCCCAGGCTGTACACCTGGACTTAAGGGGCACAGTTACCCCTTTCAGGACCAGAGAGTCCCCCACACCTGCCTGCCCCCTGTCCCCCAGAAACAGCACTTCTGTCTTGTCAAGATTCATCCTCAATCTGTTAGCCACCATCCATCCTCCAACTGTCTCCGGACACTCACAAAGGACCTTCACTGCCTTCACTGGTTCAGATTTGAAGGAGAGGTAGAGCTGGGTATCATCCACATACTGGTTAATGCCCAGCCCAAACCCCCTGATGATTTCTCCCATTGGGTTCATATAGATGTTAAAAAGCATGGGGGAGAGGATACCCCACAAGTGAAAGCCCAGGGATCTGACCACTGATCCCCCAACACCACTTTCTGGGCACAGTCCAGGAAGAAGGAGCAGAAACACTGTATAATAGTGCCCCCAGCTCCCAGCTAATAAAAAAGATGTTGTTTGTTTGGTTCCGTTTATGAATTGCTTCCCATAAAATAGAATTATTGTAATAAGAAGCATAAATAAAAAGTAATTTGACAGATTTGCTAATGAGAGTGCGTAGGTAACTGAAGACAGACACATGAGTCAAGCACAAGAAATTCCTAGACTCCTGAAGTTAGTCTTAACCCCTCTTCATATATTTTCACACAATTAAAGGCTAGCAGGGCTATGCCTCTAACATTGTGCCTGCTCACTAAGCTCCCTCTACCCTTCCCCACTTTTGCATGCTGAATTCAAGAGGAAGCATGAAGAGGGAGGCGGTTGGACTTGTGAATGCTTCTCCACACATTTGAGCACTCCCAAACATGAGATGCAACTTGCTTGCATACTGTATGCAGCATACAGCTACCGGTAGCTGCCCCTTCAGAACTTCAGCTCATGTTCAGGGGCTGCAAGTGGAGTAAGGCAATTGAACATGACTCTACTAACCTTTAATTGCACCCAGACCTTTCATGTGGATTGTGCATGAACTGGGTTAAGTGTCTGACAGTTCTAATATTGCCACAAACATGCATTTTCATCTTTCCCTTTTTTTCTGTTGCTCCTCTGCTTATGCTTTTAAAATGAAAAAAGGGAAATATAATGTTTGAATAGGTCCTCAACCCAATAGTGCAGCTAGACTCGTGCATTTAGCCTTCAAGAATCTCAGACTTTCAAATTTTCTGAGTTCCTGTAACTGAAGATACTTGAAATGGAACCTGTGCCCTTGTGCATGTGAAACATTCTCACAGTTGCTGAACTACAACTCAGCTCTGTGACTTTCCTGCATTTTGTTTTGCCTGGGGACAGCAGGAGCTTTACTAAAACAATCTGGGTGTCTGTAGTTATCTCTGCATCCCAGGAGCCAGGAGAAATTTTCTGCTTGCTGCCAATCTCCTGTTGTGCGGAGTCCAGAAAAAAGATGCACTAATTTTATTGAGGCTGGATGTTTTTGTAGGAGACCTTACCCATCAAACTATCTAAATTTAAGAAGCCAGTTAAGAAAAACAATTTAAAAAACATAGTCTCTGTATTAGAAAATACCTTAAAATGTACTGAGTTGGCTTTCTGGTCTCGTCATGTCATAAATGTCAGCTCATATGTTACATTCATCAGCTACCTTGAAATAGTCTATCTTTTCAGTTATTTTTTGTGTGCTATTTCAGAAGCCTCTGCAGTTGCCTGCCAAAAGATTCATAGCCACAGGAGTGAGTGTAAACAACAGATAAATTCGTCTTTTATTACAGGAACCAAATGGAAACAGTATCAAGCTGCCATGTAGTATGGACCTTTCTTCCAATGTTCTTTCTCAGAATTGACAGTTCTCCTTCTGAAATATTTCCACTCCTGAATGTTGCCCTCCTCCGCTCTTCTACATTTTCTGACAGAATCCCAATTGAAGTATACACAATTCTAGATTTTGCTTCCATGATGCAATGACCCTTAGTATGGTTTTCATTGATGCATTTCCTTGAATATTTTCCATTAGGTTTGTTTATATTGTTGTTTTATAGTTTGATTATGTCTTACATTGTTTTAATTTATTTTATTTTATGACATTGCAAGCAACCTGAAGCTGTTACTTTGCCAAGAAAGGCGGTGCATAGATTCTTATATAAATAGAATCCATACAACTTCCTGGAAGACAGCTTCTTCTGCTGAAGCTGTCCATGTTTCTATCCTATTCTGTCCATGTTTCCAGAAGTCCTTCACACAAATGTATTTCATTAAGTAGTACACCTATTTCATGGTTATTAATTCACAGGAATTATCCTAGAAGCCAATACTTGGTTAGGCCTTATGTTATGGCTGAAGGATTACTACTAAGAACTGTGCATGCACACGAAAGCTCATACCTATGACAAACTTAGTTGGTCTCTAAGGTGCTACTGGGAGGATTTTTTATTTTTATTTTGACTGCGTCAGACCAACACGGCTACCTACCTGTAACTTTAAATACCTGTATGTGTTGCTTTGAATTTATTTTTTTTGACTAGAATTCTGCTTTCAAATGGCTTTTTGTCAAATATTGAGACACTGGCTGAAGGAGGATGAGAGAGAGCATATTGTTCAGGCTCACAATACCTTCTGATGTCTATTTGATGCTGGGATTGTGATGGATATGGCAAAAAGCAAAGATCTGGCTTCAGATGCATTTTAACTACTCTTGTAGTCAAAGGATAAATTAATAGTGAAAACCTTTCATTATCCTGTTGGCTAGAGAACCTTTCATTATCATGGTTAAATGAAGCTATATACCAAAATTAGTCATAAAATATCTTTATGTTGAAGGTGAGCTAAAGGTTGTATTAACATCAGATTGTCAGCCTGTTTTTATCCTTTACACACAGATCGCAGTTGGAAGCATTTGCAGCCTTCATACCAAGGGAGCATTCTCAGCACAGGTCCTTGTTCTTGTTGTTACAGACAGATTGTAAGACCTATTATGTCTTTTACTTGCTTGAAAGGAAGTGGGGGAGAGGTCAACAGGGGCATCACACTAAAAGCATCAAAGCCCAAGACGGCAGGACATTTTAACACAGAAAAATAGGTAGGATTAAAGTTGTAGGAAAAGCAAAGCAGGTCCAGAATTAAGGCTGACATTGTGCCCTTAATTCCTTGTATTCCTCCATGTGTTTGATAAGCATTAACCAAGAGGGAAAGTGAGAGAAAGAAATTTCAGGTACAGATCCTGTTTCTGTGGTATGTGGGATAAAGAGTTACAGTATTAATGCTATTAATACATTGTTTTGAAATGCTAATCTCCCTCCCTTTTCATTTTTCCTATGCCTTCTTAAAAATTGAACACTGCAATGTATGACAGCTGACACTTGGCATGTAGTGATTTGAAAATCCGCTGTCTGCCCCTTGATGTCTTCATCTGACAACATCTATATGTTGCCTGGTTCCTATGGCAACTAAGCACTCTAGTAATTGCAACCCTGGAAAGATAATTATTTCACTCAAAACACAGTGTACGTTTAACCTGTCTGAAGTTTCAACAATCCATCTTTTAATGACAAGTGTTTTGAAAGGTCTAATTCAGGCTGCTTCTTTGGTGCCATATTTTTATGGTTATTAACATGTATGTTTAACTAATCATAAGGGTTACCATTTTACTCAGATTTCTTAACCCATTGGTGTATCATGTATACATGTTATGCCACGACTGTTAATTTAAACCTGATAGGTTAAAGTGATGGGGTTAACCACCTAGTTATAAATATACCCCTTTTGTGCTAATACAGTGGTAGCTTGAGTTACAGACGCTTCAGGTCACAGACTCCGCTAACCCAGCAATAGTACCTCGGGTTAAGAACTTTGCTTCAGGATGAGAACAGAAATTGTGCTCCGGTGGCGCGGCAGCAGCAGGAGGCCCCATTAGCTAAAGTGGTGCTTCAGGTTAAGAACAGTTTCAGGTTAAGAACGGACCTCCGGAACGAATTAAGTTCTTAACCCGAGATACCACTGTAATGTAATCTATACAAATTAGGTCACTATAGAATATTTCCTGTTTTTTTCTTAGTACAATCAAACCTATGTTTTGATTAATGGAATGTCATAATGTTTGTGTGGTTCTTCTTCTTCTTTGGCGATCACTCGTAGCCGAGTAAGATTGTCTTCCATAAACATGGTTTTAACAATGGGTCCGTAAGTGACTGTGGAGGCCAATTCTGGATCCACACTTCCTTCCACAGTGGAGACATTGGTTTCCAGGCAGGAGTTGATCACGGTGTGGGTTTGCCAAGTGTGCCTTCCTCTTAGCATGTTTCTCCCTTGCGTCCTGAGATCAAGTTTCTCCAATTGAAGCGCTCGCAGGCCAGTGTTTCCCAGTTGTCAGTGTTTATACTACATTTTTAAAGATTTGCCTTGAGACAGTCTTTAAACCTCTTTTGTTGACCACCAGCGTTACGCTTTCCATTTTTAAGTTCGGAATCGAGTAGTTGCTTTGGAAGACGATCATCAGGCATCCGCACAACATGACCAGTCCAACAAATGTAATGTTGAAGAATCATTGCTTGGTTAAATACTGTTTGGCCAGGAGATATTATATCTTAAGCTCAGGATTAGGAAACCCATTAGTAACACATTTAGTCTTTATTTTCTCTGATGTAGCTGTAATGTGGGAGCTATCTCAATATATCCTGTTGCCCAAAATTTATTTATTTTATTATATTTATATTCCATTGTTCTTCCATCATGGAATTCACTGAGGCTTACTTGTGGTTCCTACTCCAGCCTGTCACTCATTTAGGCACTAACCAGATCCAGACCTGGAGGCATTAGCCTTGTATGACTTTAGACCATACCCTGGGACTAATGAAGGCAGTGGCAATCTGGGAGGCGTTCCAAAAGAACCACACAGATAGAAAGTTGTAGATATGCCTGTCAAATCATACTGTACCACACTGGCAACCAGTAACTACTTGGACCGCTCTTGCCATTGAGAATCTGTAGTGCATGCCACATGTTGAACACAGCTCTCCTATCTTAAGGTGCTTTGTGTATCGGTGTGAAAAGGCAACTGGATGAGAAATTGAATGTGGTGCTTTGCAACATACTCAGCATGCATGAAATATGTCAAAATTTTACTTTATATTTTGTCCTTCCTAAGCAATATGGGTGGCTAGTGTACACATAACCAGGGAAAAAGATGATATTAACCAAAAGATTAATTACTGGTAAGCCTCGAGGTCAGTGGGAGGAAACCAATCAATGCTGCTGCACATGGTTATCCACACTTAATTCTCATTGATTTTGTTTAAACATATGCCTAAATAACTTTTTGCACAGATCCTGCTTAATTAGTTAGTGAATCATTCCATGAAAGCGACTACTAATTAGCATAAACTCTTCTTGAAAATAGTATGGATTTGAAAGGGTTTCTATGTAGTGATAGCTTTTGATAATATTCTTGCCTACTTTAAAATGAAAAACCTCTTAAAATGATTTAAGCCAAAGGGGGGAAATAGGCACATTAATGATTAATAGCAATCAATTTTTTTGGCACCTGGCCCTCTGGGTCCTCTTCTGTCCATCAGCAGTTCAGTGGGGATTTCAATGTTTTAATTGCACAGAGATCTACTGGGGGGGGGAATCAAAGAAGAGGGGAAATGACTCAGGTAGACTTGTGTTTTCATTGCAAATATGCAAGAATTCATCGATGCATTCAATTGCAGGCTCACAGTGTTTAGGATGCAATTGCATTTGTAAGTTTTAAGCTTTCAATAGCTGCAAGGGAAGGCTTGAAGTTTAGCTGTGCATTACATTATTTGCATCTTTCTGCTGGGGTTACTGAACTTTTTTTTGCCTTTCATACATCAGGACATATAAAGCAAGTCTGATAGCTTTTTTGAAAACAACAATACTGTAAGAAAAACAAACCCCATTAAAAGTATGCAGAAAAAATGCAAGTGGTGATATAAGATAGTTAAATATATGTATTTATGGGGGGAACCTCTGTGCAATAAGGTGTTTGCAGATTGTTTAGGCAGCTGCTTAGGGAAAGGATATTTGGCATCTTGCCTCTTATCTTGCACCAGCACTGGGAGGGCCAGAGCTAGATGTAAGCCCACCCCGCCTTTCCTTCAACCTTCCTTGGGTTCCTGGTATCCACCCTCCTGTTATTCAGTACAGGTTAACATTTTTTGGCCACACAGGATTTTTTATTTTATTTTTTGCCTGTCAGCTGATTGCTGGCTATTTTTTGTTTGTTTGCTTTTTGCCTACTCTGTATTGGTTTTGCAGCTAATGTCCATAGTGGTTGGTTGCTGCTAAATAGGTTAATTGGCCACATTGTAGGTAATGCCACCAAGGGCCTTCTTAGTGACTCCTCCCAGACTTTGGAAGTCCCTCCCTTGAGAAGCTAAACTGGCTCCCTCCTTGTTGTCCTTCATTGGCAGGTAAAGACTTCCTTCTTCCAACAGACTTTGGGGGATTGACTGCTTTTAATTAAAGGGCTAGTGCCATGCCATATTTATTGTAATTACAGTATTGGTATATTTTAAACAGATTTTTAATATGTATATAGTGTTAATTCCATCAGTGTTTAGTTGTATTTTAATAATTGGCTTTTCTTTCTTTTTACCGGTTCTCATTTTTATCTGTATGCTTTCCTGAGTTATGCCAGGGGAAAAGGTGGGGTATAAATAAATAAATATATAATAATAATAGTCCTGCAAGTTGTTAAGGTTTGTGAGCACCCTTAAAGGTAAAGGGACCCCTGACCGTTAGGTCCAGTCGCAGACGACTCTGGGGTTGTGGCGCTCATCTCACTTTACTGGCCGAGGGAACCAGCGTACAGCTTCCAGGTCATGTGGCCAGCATGACAAAGCCGCTTCTGGCGAACCAGAGCAGCACACGGAAACGCCATTTACCTTCCCACTGGAGTGGTACCTATTTATTTTCCTGCACTTTGACGTGCTTTTGAACTGCTAGGTTGCCAGGAGCAGGGACCGAGCAATGGGAGCTCACCCCATCGCGGGGATTTGAACCGCCAACCTTCTGATCGGAAGGCCTAGGCTCTGTGGTTTAACCCACAGCGCCACCCACATCCCTTGTGAGCACCCTTAGGCACCTTTAAAGGTGAAGGCTGTAGACCCAATATGTTACTTTCAAGGCTGCGGGGTCCCACAACGGCAGGATATGGAGCACCTTTGAGGCCAACGTGAAAAACATGCCTGGGATGCCTCCCACTTACTTGAAAGGGTGGGCTTAAGGGAAGGGTTAGTCACCCTTGGTAGGATTGGCTCACCCAGTTTGCTTTGTGCAGTTAATATCCTACACCATGGTTCCCTTTTTCCAATGCACAGTGTTAAATTAATAAGCATGGCTCAGTTCTCTCAACCTTTGTGTCTTACATCCTTATTGCCCCATGTGGTTGCAATCCCACAAACTTTCGATTTACATATGCAAGAAGCTCATTGCAGTATTCATATGATTTGTGGATTACATACTCAACCTACAGAAGCATCATCCTAATTTAAGTGCTTGTTATATGGACCTTGAAATCAGTTAAATTACTAAAACAATGAAATAGAATATTCAATAAGAAATTAGTAACTGCTTAAAATGTGTGCTAACAAATAAAGTGAGAGAGGGGGGGAAAGAGTGAGAGAAATGCCAATAAAACTTTGAAAATGCTCCCTCTTATCTTGTTTAATAAAAATATGGGTCCTCTGTGAAAAACATTATTACAGGAGCCCTTGAAGCAATTGCTGGAAAATAGCTTTTTCATTACTTCAAAGTTACTTTAAAGTAGCATGAAATCAGAGCTCCTGGTTTTATGGTGAAAGGTTTTATGTCAAGTCTGAAAACATGCTGCTCTCTATACCTTTTTTTAACTGCTACAGTTTGAGAGGGGGGAACCTGATATAATTAAGTATGCATCATTGTAAGTTAACTAATATTCAAAATATTACGGATGCTCATCTATCATAATTTGGCAGAGCAGAAGGCACTTAGTAATTTAATTAAAGTCTCCGGCCACAATCCATTGCATAATTATGTGGACTTGAAATCTCATCAAAATCAAATTCATATAACTCTGTGCTAGATTTTGTCCACAGAATTAATATTTGAAAAAATGTGACTGTGCACACAATGCTATGAATACTTAAATGAGAGGATGTTCCATTGGACACAGGGGGTCTTACTTCTGAGTAGACATGCAGTAGGATAGGCTGCATGCCTCAGAAACCACAGAAATGTTACTGGTGCAATGAAAATTTTCATTTTGTTGTGGACGCTGCTCTGGAGAGCTGTGAAGTCATACTCTGTACTATTAGCAGTAGCGGAGGAAGAGGAGTGGGGGGGAGCACACCGCCCCCGGCAGTGTGATCCTGATGAGGAGACATCACAGCTGCCCCCCGCCCGCGCTGGGCGCCATGCCCCGCAGGCAGTGCGCCATGCCCCCAGGACGCCCGTCACGCCCCTGTGGGCAGTGTGCCATGCCCCAGGGATGCGCACCAGCCCCGCCCCTGCCTGCTCGCCCCCCCCCCCCAGTTCAGAGCATGAAACTCCACCACGATTAGTGTGTCTTTCAAAGGCCATTGGCCATATTAAAGTGCATAGGTTAGGTATATATTGGGCTCACCACAGTACCCATAACTGCAAATTTTATAGCAGATGATCTTTTGACAGCATCAACTACAAACTTATAATATAAGGTAGATCAGCTTAGGATCATATCCTTGAAAGTAATTTTTGATAACTTGTAAACTTACTTTTGCTTGCAGAGGCAAGCAAAAGCACAAACTTCCATTATTCAAAACTTTCCTTACTTTTATCTTAGGCATCTTGGTGAAGCATAAAGTAAAAGTTGGATTGGGTTTTGATTGGAAGCTCTTTTTTGGGCCACCAACACTTCTGTGTCCATAAAATAGCATTCATTCACACTCAAAGTGTGGCTGCCAAGAGAGCATCTGCAATCTTTCTATGCTATAAAAAGAAAAATGTATTTTTAAAGCTCATGTCATTTGAGGTGATTTCTGTAAGAAGTGAAGCAGAAACGTGTAGATGAGCTAGCTAAGAAGAAAAACCAGCAATAGTTCTTAAATGAAGCTAAACCTATGATAACCACAGAAATTCCTAAATAAAGCTAAACCTATAATAACCATAAGTCTACAAATAGATATTTGCATTCATACAGCTGCTCACAACAGGCATACATTTTACTCTTTTGCTGAGCAGGGAAAACTTTATATACATTTAAAGATCAGGGAAATTCATTTTGGGTTCAGTAAATGTATTTAAACTGCAGTGACATCCTGATGTGTCCTATTAATGTGATAAAAGGTGAAGCCTGGTGAGCAGTTTGATAATAAACCTAGTTGACACTTGGCTGTTGTACCAACTAATACAATTAGATTTGCATATTTTGACCAGGCTTGTTTATATACATAATGTGATTGTACACCTTCCTAGAGATTGGTCCATAACAATACCGGTAATACAAAGTAAAGCTATACAAAACCTGTCAATTTTGGTTTGGGCTTTTCCTGAAAATTTTCTGAAAGCTCCAACTCATTCAGGAGCTCCCCAGCAACAAAACAGAGGTTTACGAGCAAGCTCAAAACTTCCAGCGGTGCTGGGATTTGTCATTTTAATTCCATTTATCCAGGAAGATTTAAAACAGCAGATAAAAAGAGTCTAGGGCCAGGCACTTGAGGCAAACAAACAATAGCACCTTCTCCCCCTACCAGTGCAGTGAGATGGAGGTGATGGTATGGAATAAACTTTGCTTTATCTGGGAAAAGTACAGATCTAGACTTCTAAACACAACTCTCAATACACACCATTGTAGTCCCCACACAATGAAGCACACAAAAATCAAGTTGCAGTGTTTTTTTGACCTCTGGAACTTTCTAGAAGTTATACCCCAGAACCTCCACCCACCCCCGGAGGTGGAAAGCTGCTTGCTGGGGTTTGGGAAGGTTGTGGAAGAGCCTTGAGAGACTCCCAGCCCTCAAGTGACCATCCTTACCAGCCTCTAGGACAGGCATCCACAAACTGCGGCCCTCCAGATGTTTTGGCCTACAACTCCCATGATCCCTAGCTAACAGGACCAGTGGTTGGGGAAGATGGGAATTGTAGTCCAAAACATCTGGAGGGCCGAAGTTTGGGGATGCCTGCTCTAGGATGTTCCCAGCAGCGGCGGTGGGGAGAAAAGGACAGCACATTCTTGTTTCACCTCAGATTGTGAAATGGGATGGGCTGCCCCTGCCAGTATGTATGAATTTTATTAAATGAATAAATAAATAAATAAATAAATAGACATTTAGACTTATTATCCATGAATTTGTGCTCTTTTTTTAAAGCCACCCTCTTGGTGGCCATTACTGCGTCCTCTGAGAGTAAGCTCCATAGCTTAACTATGCAGTGCATAAAGAAATCCTTTCTTCTATCTGTCCTGAATCTTTCAGTGTTCAGCTAAGTTTTGTTTTGTTTTTTTGTGAGCAACTAGAAGGGCCATCTACATGGATATACTTCAAAAGTTGATTCAGTGTAGCCCAAATACAGTATACAAAAACACTAAAAAAAACCTCTTACTGGTACTGTAGTAATGTCAATGTGAAGATCTTTCATGATCAATGTACATACATTTTAGCAGGGATTTCAGCACTGATTTAGAGTCACCTGAATCCATTTTCATTGGTGGAAAACAACATTTCCTCCCCTTTACTTCTTTGCCAAGTACAGCTGGGGCTTAGAGCCATATTTCTCACAAGGAAACAATGGAAAAAGTTCAAAATTCGTTGACACATTTATAATACTTCTCCCAAGGCTATAAAAAGCTGCTTTATAGGATTCAGACCAATGGTCCATCTAGATCAGGACTATCAACAGCTGTCTGGGGAAGCGTCCCAGGCAAAGGTCCTTCTGAAGCCAGCAACCCAAAAGCCTTCAAGTGGAAATGGCAGTGACTTAACCTGAAACCTCGTAAATGCAAAAAATATAAAGCTGGTAAAGCAGTCTGCATTACCATCTGCTCCTGTGTTGCAAGTGAAAAACATAGACAAGTATTTTATGAAAATTGGTTGTGAATGTTGCCACAACATCCGTCACTTTATATGCAAGTGAAATTCCTGTCTGAGCAGGTGACCTATGGAAATGGGGGCAAAAAGTATATAAAGAGAGAAATCAATAGCAATAGCACTTTTCTTGCCATGGGAATGACTTTCTGAGAATAATTTATTTCAAACAAGCGGAATCACCTTGTTTTATGACAATGTAGTAATCTCAAGGTTCGTGTATTAAGTCTTCTCCCCTCCTTATTAAAGAGAGATCCAGAAGTCATATAAAATATGTTAACCTGTTAAAACAACCCAGCGACTAACATCTATTTTCAAAAACTGTGCTGTAAATCATGATTTATGCTGTACAGAAAATTAATATTTTCTACTGATATATTCCTTTTATGGCCTCTCTTTTCATACATTAGGTTGTTTTACTGCTCATTTCTATAACTGCGTTAAGGCATTCTTTTACTTCTTTGCTTGCCTGTATTCACATAATCTGTTTTATAGCAGTAGAAGGTGAAAGGTGTGAAGGGAATCAAAGAGGACTCCATTAATCTTATACCTTTTAGCAATAAACCATTTGTATGACAGGTACATCACACAAATGGAGAGAGCTGTTCCTATAGACTGCCTCACAATAATGGAGTATCCCCATGTCCTCACAGGTCTGCCAGTATTATTTATTCATAATTACAATTATAACCCATCTTTCCTCTTAAGATCTTCAGGGGGCATACTCCCTCTCCCCCTTCCCCACCTTATCCTCACAACAGCCCTGTGATGTACATTGTGCTGAGAGATAGTTACTGGTCCAAGGAAGTCAGTTTCCTGGGTGAGCAAGAATGTTAACCTGGCTCTCCCCTGTCCTCGTATGCCATCAGTGTTATGCTACAGGCCTATGCATCAGTGAGGCAAAGTGTAACTGAGCCTAGGGATGTTCGGGGCCTATGTCTTTCAGTTGCCAGGCTCACCTGTGTCTAGTTTTCTGGTATATTGAGAATCAGTTCAGTGCCACATTGCAGTTCTCTGGGCCTAGGTTTTCTTTGGCTTGGTGACATGTGGCACTAAACTTTTCATGCATACTCGGTGTGAATTGCAGAATTCATTTTGAAATCCAATAAATCCATACTGAGGTGTGGACTTGTAAGAACAGAGCAACCCATGATTGGCTCTGCCAGACTTTCTGGAGAGGTTCTGCTCATTCCTAGATATGGGACTTAACAAGGTAGGGGTGTTTGTGTGTGAGAGAGAGAGGGGGGGGGAGAGAGAGCACTTTATAAGGCGACCGGAAACCTTTGAACCTTCTGTGCAGGGCCAACCTATCCATGTGGCAGACTGAGGCAGCTGCCTCGGGTGGCAGAATCCATGAGGCAGTGTCCCATGCACTGCCACCACAGAAAAAGTGGCTGCAGTGGCAGCTTCCAGGTTCCAGCAAGATCTCTTGCAGTCCTGTCATGAGATCTCACCAAAAGCCGCTGCTGCTTCTCCTCTGCTGCCATGGGTGACCTGCCCACCCCACCACCAACTGGAGAAGCAAGAAGAAGAAGAAGATGTGGCTTCCAGCAAGATCTCAATAGGCTCCTGCAAGATCTCAACGCTAGCAGCCACAGCCGCTATAGCCATGGGACCCCACCTGCCACTGCTGCTGCTGAAGTAGCAACAAGAAATGAATGTGGTGGTGGCTTCCAGAATCCGGTGAGATCTCATGGACCTCTTATGAGATCTTCCTGGAACTCAGACACTGTCCCTGCTACCACCTAGATAATTGAGGCTTTGGTGTGTGTGTGTGTGTGTGTGTGTGTGTGTGTGTGTGTGTGTGTGTCATCTTCCTGTTTCACCTCAGGTGGTGAAGCTTGTTCATGGTGGAGAATTATCTTGCAGTTGTTAGATGCCTGCCAAAGCCTGAGGAAAGACAGAGCATTAACACAGCAGTCGGAAAGATGCTAGAAAGCTCATAGGTCCCAACTACTATTCAAGACCTCACTTGATAAATAAAATAAAAATAAATAAAAATATAGGTTGAAGCCATTCTTTTTCCTTTTTTATCATTCTCTTTATGGCACTCTAAATTTGCCGCACTGTACCCTCTGACACTTTTAAGGAATTGATGGAAGAGTGTATTGAGGAGTACACCTGAGGTTTGGAGCCAGTTGTGGATTGAAAATAAGGAGAATGCCATGGAATCTGCATTAGCTCCTGAGACAAAGGGAAGGAAGCAGGAAGTAAGTCAGGTGGAGGCATTCACTGAGCCAGTCTGCCTCCAACCAATAGACAGATATATGTGCATCCCTCTTGCTAGTGGATGGTTTTGAGTGAATAGTTTCATAACGTTTGTTGTAGTTGCCACATGCCAAAGCCATTATCTTGCAGTTGAAACATCCAACCAAAGTCTAATAACATCTTTATTTGTCCAGGCCTTTGTATTGTAGCTGAAATTAATTTTGATTGCGGTGGTACTACAGATGTTTGTTGCTGTTGATTTGATGAGTTTAATAGTGGTTTTATGTTTGTATCTGTGTTGTTAGCCACCCTGTGCTCCTGCCTGATTGGAGAATGGGGAGGATAAAACATGACGAATAAATAGGGCATGTTTACACAAATATTTTCAGAACTACGTGTTTTTTCTTCTTCACATTGTTACTTGCACATTTCTGCCCTTAGAGAGTAAACACTGAGTGTGCTTACAGTACTTCTGTTGCATAACTGTAAGAGTACTTACATGGTGTGAAAATTTTACTACAAAATATACAAAACAGCAATAAAGACTTCCTTTAGGAATTATGACTAACCATGGAAGTACTGTAGAATGAAGTCAGCTATATTTTATACTTGTGAGGCCCTATTAATAGGACTATGTCAGTCTGAATGGTCATTGAATCTCTCTTATTTTAGAGCTCATATTTTCTCAATGTATTAATTACTCAAACTTCATGATACTTCAGAAGCAAAAAATGCAATTCTTGACTAAATCCACATGAGGCTGCACTGAGCGTCAGCCAGCACAGCAAGAGTAAATTATGCAAACAGTAAATCCCAACTGTGTGCCGTTTACGAAAACAACAAGCACAACTTTAATTAATAGAGGGCCTAGGACCTTTTGCCAAGTTTCTTTCAAGGCTGATTTCACTGTTCACAGAACAACATCCCTCTGCCTAACCTCTACACTAGAATCTCGTTAACCCATCAAGAACCTTCCTATGGATTTTGGACATCACATCTTTGCAAAGGAACTGCTCCCCTTTCAATCTGCACAAACTGGAAATATTATTTTATTATAATATTTGAAAGAATTCTGGTTCTGAATTTGGGTGGCCAGGGTCCTTAATATTTTGCTTGCCATAGCTACAATGATTTATGCAGACCTATTGCTACTATGCCAGTACTAAGCCTGTGACATTATTGCCTGCTAACACCAGGCTAAAAAGATTATAGACGTTTTCTAAAATGCACACAAGAGACTTGAAAGTGCAATAAGTTCCCATAACTCAAGAACACTAAACCTTTCATGTGAGCTGTGCAGGTCTTTCCCACTGATTCTAAAAGTTGCTTGTTAGTCACAGGTTCTTCATTATAATGGTTGATAAAATATTACTCTGTTTTCTGTGAATCATCTTGGAATTCAGACACATTCACTCAGTCAACAACTATCCCCAACAATCTCACAGCTATATGCTGTGATGAAGTTTTGCTAATATCCCTAGGGAAATGTGGAGCATGTGAGGCACACAAGTAGAGAAGGGTCTTGTACTACTTGGCCAATCAAAGGCCATATAAAATTGCCATTCATCTTCACTGGCCCAGTTTGGAACAGTATTGTGGCATCCCTTCCAACCTATAGTGCAAGATAAGCTGATAGCAGATTCAGTAGGAATTAATTGGCATTGGTTTCACAAACAACATTTTAATTAAAAAGTTCTACTGCGCCCTGTTAAATGGATGGGGCGAAGTGATTTTGGTAAGCATGAGTTTCCCACTGCATAGGTAAATCACAGCTGGAAGATTCAGTGCAGGTCTGCAGGAAAAAAGGGTGAGCATCTCAAGGCAGTGGGGTGGGATAGGAAGATATATCCTGATCAACATGTTGTCTTACTGATTTGACCTGGGGGCTGCAGTCAACCTTGACTAACCCTCCAGGGGCTGCATGCCAGTGGTGAGTGTGGCTGAAAGGGGATGTGGCCAACATACATTTGCACCCACGCTCTCATATATCAATGCAGACACACACACACACCACCTGCTGATGCCATGCTCTGCACATGCACAGTCAGTACGCGCTGCTGCTGGCGCACGCCGGCCCCACAGGTCGCTGCTCACACACAGCGGCCTGTAACGGCTGCCACTCGTGGGGCAGCCAGCACGGACCGCATGTGTCCATACGGTGCGCACAGGCGGAGGCGAGGGGCAGGGAGGGGCACCCCGAGTGGAGCCCCCCCAGAGTGGAGCCCGGGGCAGCCTGCCCCCACTGCCCCCCTTGCTACGCTACTGGGCAGGAGCTGGGACCGAGCAATGGGAGCTCACCCCATCGTGGGGATTCAAACTGCCGACTTTCTGATTGGCAAGCCCTACCGGTAGGCTCTGTGGTTTAACCCATAGCACCATCCGCGTCCCGCAAATAATCAATGTACTGTACTATAAAATAAATAAGACAGTATTGTAGGTGATAAAAATTAAGATATTTTTTTCTCACCTGCACTGATGATAGTCATTGTTTGGATTTTATCCATTTCCGCGGTCACACCAGTCAATCAATCAGTACCGGTAGCTGAACTGGGTTCTACACAGTCACAAAAACAATTAACTGAAAAAACCTCAAAAACAAAAATGCAAAATAAATAGCAAAACAAAAGCGACAAACTTAATCCGTTCTGGAAGTCCATTTGACTTCTGAAATGTTCGAAAATCAAGGTGCACCCCGGAAACAATAGCTGACAGCCACATTGGATGTTCAGCTTCCGTAAAACGTTCAGAAACCAGAACACTTACTTCCTGGTACCACTGTATTGCTTATAGATATATCAGCTAACAGTTATGGATCAGGAAAACTGTTAAATATTCTCTCAAATGTTTATTTTTATTCTTATCTTGCTACTCTTTGATTTATAGAAGACATTAATATGTACCTGAATTAAAACTGCTGTTGTTTCTTAAATCACTATATTCTTGCTTATAATGCCAGGGGGGAACAGCTGTTGTTTTTCCACAAGGAAAAAAAGTGGCAGCAAAGAAATATGCTCATCTAAAAACTACACCTGATTTGTTTTCAGTTGCTGGCAGTGAAAAATATCGACATAATTGGGTGATGTTAGGACAGTCTGAAGCACTTGTTTCCATCTGATTACATAAGCTTTTGAAAGAAATTTGCAGTATTAAATGGCATGTTTAATCAAGTAAACTCTTGACCACAATTCTTTATTCACAGATCCTCCAATTTATGAAGGGTACATATAAGAAAACTTCAAATCTGAGTTCCACACCCAACAAATTCGAGACTCTGAATTTTATTTTGAACTTTGATATCTGCTTCTCACTGAAGTCTCCCCATTTTTGTAATAGCAGGTATGCAGCTGATAATCCTTGGGCCAAATTTGGACCACCTAACAAAGCATTAACAATCTGCCCTTGCCCAGACTGTCAGTTTGGTATCTGGACTGTTGCTCCTAGCTCGTAACTGGCACAATATCAGCATAATGCCTATTCTAAAATGGGTATGGTATATTGAAGGAATTGGTTGGCATGTTTACTCAGGACTTGTGTGTAAAATTTGCTTTACCATGTTTGGGTGCTCCTCAGCCATGGCAACACTTTACAGGCAGGGATCAGCAAAGCTCCAGGAGTCAGTCAGACTGACTTTAACCAAGCAAGACTGCTGGCCTGAAATCATAATGCTTGTGAGATCTCACAGAGTCTCTTAAACCTTTAATGAGGTCAGAGGGCTAAGGCTAGCTATAGTTTTAGAAAATCTAAAATTAGTAAAAGAATAGCATGGCAACTGGAAGGAAAATTGCCAGGTGCGAAAAAGAGAAGGATGGTTGACACTTCTTCCTGGCAAAGGTGGGGGTCGGGCATGACTCAAGGTAAATCTATTATGGTAAAAAGGTAAAGGACCCCTGGACGGTTAAGTCCAGTCAAAGGTGACTAAGAGGTGCGGTGCTCTCTCTGCTTCTGGCACATGGAGGTCCGTGACGGGTGCCAGAGTGCACAGAAACGCTGTTTACCTTCCCACTGTAGTGGTACCTATTTATTTACTCGCACTGGTGTGCTTTCGAACTGCTAGGTTTGCAGAAGCTGGGACAGAGCAACAGGAGCTCACCCCATCGCGTGGATTTGAACCGCCAACCTTCTGACTGACAAGCCCAAGAGACTCAGTAGCTTAGACCACAGTGCCACCCGCATCCCTTCATTATGGTACTAACCATTATTATTTATTTATTAATCACCTGTTGCACGGGTATCTCAAAGTGACGTACTGTAAAATAACAAAAAGCAGTTAAAAGCATTTAAAATGAGATTTTAAAACAAAACAAAACAAAAGATGCCCCATGGCCGAAATCCATTCATCCAGCAAGGAAAGTCGGCTGGCAATTTCCAGAAAGTGCAGATAGATAGTGGGCACCTGTCATGTCTCAACAGCAATGCTATTCAGCAGAACAAGGGCAGACACACTGCAAGCCCTGCTCTGAGTTACTGTGTAATGCCACACACTTCAGGGCTCTCAATAGTGATAAGTGTTGTCTTGATTAGATTAGGAAGGGAAAGGCAATTGGGTTTTAGCAAGTCTGCATGTTCCCATTTATAGAGGGCTGAAACACTACCTTTTCCATTTCATTAGGGTGTTAATACAAATGCATAATGTTCTAACAAGCTAGACCTTACCAGCTAAACTTTCCAGACAAAATGGAAAATTTTAATTATGGAGAATTCTAACAAAGAATTGTCACAAATATTGGCACTCTAATACACTCTAATACATACAATGCATGGTCTTTCACATGTATTATATTGATTAAATGTCTGCAACTGAAATACGGTAATATTTGTACTTTTAAAAATATCTTTGGTGGACACTATTTCTGTAAACTCTAACCTTTAGTATAATATGGACTTTGCATTAGCATAAGTATTAGGCAGATGCAATTGCTGCTATATATAGGGTCTCCTTCAGCTAATCAGTTTTTCATGCATTTAAATAGGAATATTAGAATGATGATAATTACTCCAGTTTGCCCATTATAATATTAACTTCCACAGTATATTGTTGTACAGCACAATGGGGGAGGAATTAAATTTATCAATACTCTGTGTAACTGAAGTGCTCTGTTGATATCATTCATTCTTGCCAATATATAAACAGATTTATTTAGTTAGTTATTTTTTTTTCATTGTAATTGTATGGAGTGTAGAAGACCTTCTGTTCCAGATGAGGTTATATAACCTATGGGAAATTACATTGCAGTTGGATGCATTTAATTAAATAGAACACATTAATTCACAATTCTGAACAACAAAACTCACTGTAAAATCAAGAGCAGACTGCAAGGAGGTACACGTTTAATTTTTCTTTTCGGAAATTGCATAAAGCGTCCAAGACTGAGGTTGTCAATGGGTTTTGAGTTGCGTGGTCAGTTTGGCTGCTATTTCAGTTTCCTGAGACAGATGGACCTCTGTGTTGTGTTTCTGCGGACTGAATTTTATATCTGAAACACAAGATGCTATATGTGCCAGTGTTTATAGTTCTGATGTGCCAAAGTAGAGACATTAGTCAGAACACTACTTCTTTTTCCAAGGTATGGACAGCAGTCATACAATTGGCAATAAGTTACAACTGAAATAGGATGTGCATGTTAAAGTAACATAAACTATTTTTGTTTACCTATTAATTTTTTTATGTTCATTGTATGGTCTGGATCCAGAGTCCTTTATGGGACACTCCCACTGGACAAAGGAGACAGATGAGCTTCACTGATTTCTGCTTCTTCCAAAAGCTTCCTGTGTTCCCTGATAGCCTGTTCCAGAGGACTGAGGGACTATCTGGAACAGTGTGTGACTTGCAGAGAAGAGAGAATCAGGACACACACACACACACTTTCCAGCAGGAGTCTCCACTGTATTGCAGTAACTTTTGTATACAGAACATCAATAGTGATCTAGCTCTATAAGTACAAATCTAAGGTATCTTTCTGCTGTTCATTTTTTGGCCTGGAGGCCAAAGGTCCAAATGTTTTGTGACAGACGAAAGCACACTTCTTGTAGTAGTAGTAGTAGTAATAGCATTGCTGTTCTGTGGACTCAGAATGCTGCACATAAAGTCAGCAGATTTCTGAAAAATAAATCAAACTGGATGTCGATATGAAACATCAGAGGAATTGCCATCATTGTTTTGCATGCTTCATACCATCATCATTTTATAGCACCACTTGGAAAAACCCTAAGAAGGTATTGACTCTTGTTGTCAATATTAAGATTTATTGGCACAAGTCATATTGACTGGGGACCATCTGAGATGTTATTAGATCACAAGGATCTAAACTCAAAAGTCAGTAATGTTATACTTTAAAGATATATAGATTAACTACCATCCCACAGAATCTTGTGGAATATTTTTGAGAGATATCAAAAGAGTAGAGTATGAAATCTAAAATACAGATTTCAGTTGACAAAAAAATACCTGCAGTAGTGTTGCCTTCAAATTCTGAAATCTGCATAGGACAGTAGGCAAAATGGGTCCCATAGTTTAGAGGGGTATTATTATTAATCCAATTTATTTCCCAACTTTCCTCCAGAAGGAGCCCAGGATGTTAAACATATCTGTGGAATAATAATAATAATAATAATAATAATAATAATAATAATAATAATAAATTAAAAACAATTTAATACATTCTTTAGAAAGTGGTCACAGGGTTGCCAGGAACAGTGTCTTTTAGCCATCAAATGTATGGTCAAATGGCAATGTTTAAAAATTCTCCTGAAAGTCAATAATATGTGTGGCAAACATACCTCACCAGGAAGAGCAATTCACAAATTGGGAGCAGCTTCTGAAAAGTCCATGTCAGGGGTCCACATGATAGTTATGTCCACTATATCCTTCCTAATATTCTTTTAGCAATATAACTAATCTGAAGGTGTTGTTACCTTGCAATAGATAGGAATTTTCCAGTAGATAATTAAAGATCAAAGATTTTTCTCATAAAGTAGAAATACGTTAAGTCAGAGCTTTTATCTCCTAGACGTTAATTTGATTTGTATGTCAAATCATAGTGTAGAGGAATGTAACATGATAATCACACACCATTAAAGGCAACTCTTCGAAGCATGTTGATAAACAAAAGACAAACAGAGGCCAAAAAATTGGAAAAGTCATTACAATAATTTTCTGAGGAATAAACAATATTTTGTCAGGGTTTTTCCTCTCTTTTAACATTAAAACTTGCAGATGCCTTTAAGTTTCTAAAACATAACACTCCAGCAATCAACACAGCACAATATGTTTTTATACATTTTAACGCTTTGCTGAAAACATAATTTGCTGTTGCACTTCTGAAGTTGATCACAATGTTCATTGGTAGTAAAAACAAAGCAAAACCTTGGTACCTATACATTTCCCTGCCATATTCATTTTAAATTATGTCAGTACCATGTTTCCAGGATAGAAAACAACATTCATCAGGGAAATGCCCCACCCCACCCCACCCCACCCCACCCATAAATGAAATATATGCACTCAGATCCATGCTTATTTGGAAAATATGAAAGAAACCTTCCATGACTGGCCTTCCATTGAGCAGTTTCTTGGCAGAAGTTATAAAATGCAAGTGCTCTACAGTATCTGGATTTTTTTTACAAAATGTTATAGACTATTACATTTTTCTTCAGTAAATGATATCTATGTATCACTTTCTGCTATCATTTGTATGTTAGATTTTGTTGACCATTTATTATCCTAGACATCTGTTAAGCTGCACTCTTCATCTTTTTCATTTTATTGTACACAAAGAAAATCATTGACATGGATGTAGACATATGATTTGTGGGACGTGGGTGGCACTGTGGTCTAAACCACTGAGCCTCTTGGACTTGCCAATCATAAGGTCGGTAGTTCAAATCTGTGAGATGGGGTGAGCTCCTGTTGCTTTGTTGCTTTGTCCCAGTTCCTGCCAACCTACCAGTTCGAAAGCGTACCAGCATGCTTAGATAAATAGGTACTGCTGCGGCAGGAAGGTAAACGGTGTCTCAGTGCACCCTGCTCTTGTCACGGTGTTCTGTGTGTCAGAAGCAGTTTAGTTATGCAAGCCACATGACCCAGAAAAGCTGTCTGTGGATAAACGCTGGCTCCCTTGGCCTGACAGCGGAGATGAGCACTGCACCCCATAGTTTTTTTAGACATATGATTACCTTAAGTCACATTTAATTCAATGGGTCTCCTGCTCCCAGCCCAACAGAAATGAATAGACAAGCATCAGTTATATCCATTTAAAATAGGTGAGATGGTTTTAAGATGCCTAAAAATATGTGAGCTGGCATTCCAAAACCCTAGCTAGAGCACTTGGAATTGACATAGGCACATCATCACATGAACACACTTAACTACCAACAATCTGTAGGGGCTGACATAAACTGAAAATGAATTGGTAACATACAAAGAATCTTGCAATATTCTCTTTTACTCTCACTTTCATCCCTTTTACTCTTACTTCCACCATTTTCATCTCCAGCTAAGTCAAAATTTTGCCTAATATAATGTGCAATTTTGAATTTATAACCTTGTTTAATACCCTTGTTTCCCCTAAACTTTTCATTTACACAAGATTGCTCATTTTGACAGCCACAGCACTAGTATCATGGTAGTATAATACTGCAAAAGAGGGCAAATGATGAAAGAATGTGTAACTTTTATTTCTAATCATTCCTCACTCTTCTTATATTGTTCCCACTGTCCTATTTTTATATTTGCAGCATAATCAAGAGATTAAAAAAATTATTATAATTATTACTTCAGCACTTCAGTCTGGTGGGAAAACAAACTCCCGGGAGAATGATACCATGCTAGGCTGAAACTTTTGCCCCGACATAAAAATTTTCTATATTAAAGGAAGTTCTTTGGAGGAGGAAGGTTTGCAATGTGATGTCTAAGAACAGCTTTATTACTAAATGTACAGTATAAACTGTATGTATAAATAGGGCCTTAGTTGGCTGGATCCCAACATGCTGGGCTGGATTTAACTAATGAGTTAGTCCCACTAGCAATGTGTTCCACAAGTACAATGATATCCCCCCCCCCATTATACCTCCTCAAATCCTATCTAGAGGACTGAGAGAAACCCTAACACAGTGCACATGGGGGAGGAGAGGGGAGATCATTCCATCTGGCAAGGATAAATGATTGTGCTAACAAAAATCTCCTTACCCTGATGTTGAATAATTCCACCTACTATTTTTTCCCCTTTAGAAACATGAAGTGCTACAACCATTAACCTTTCCATAACAGTTTTAACACACCATGAGTCTAGATGCCCTGTCTTTTCTTTTGCCATTAACTTTACTAAATGGGACAGTGAACTGCATTGTGTTTACCTCAGTCTAATAAACATTTCAATATTGCACCAGTTTATAACCCAGTTAGGTGTAGCCCCGTAGTTTAAGACAAAAAAACCCCCCACATTGGGGTTATCATTGGAATGATTCACTTTCCAGTCTTTGACTATATTACTGTAAAGCACCAATATGACCCCAATGGTAGACCTTAATTATTGGCCATAATAAGGCATTCTAACTGCAGCTTTCAAAACAAAAGCTATTCATCTGACATCAGAATCAGTGAAATGTTCAGTTATTCTTGCTTTACTGAGCATGAAATGGAATTGAAAGGCAATATTAAATGGGTTATTAAACTTAAGACATGGTATTTTGTGATCCTTCTGTACGTTTTCCTACCTGCATACATAATGTGGATTGCATATTCTCTGCAGAATTAGTCATTTTCAGTGGCCTTTAGGTTCCAATGCATGTTTGTGTTTCGGTTATTTACAAGTCTTTATGTGATAAACTAAAAGTATGGTTCCTCAAGGATTCAGACTTCTATTATCTCCATTGCATATGCATGTCTACAAATAGCACATTACACAAATCATTCCTGGAAAATGAATATTCATGTGTAGTAATAAAAACATCAAAGCTTTAAAGCAAGGTTTTCAGTTTTGCTAAGTAGGCTTTTTTTTAATCAAACACAATTTCTATTCTGTTTAATTCCTGAGTTTTTCTGGCCCATTTCACAAAATGTAGCTTTGCACTTTGTTGCTCTCTTACTAAGGCTGCTTTTGTATGATACATGCAGATTTCTAGCTGTTTGGTTGTATTTTTAAAGAAAAGATTATGGGAAAATAGGATAGTTACCCTTTCTATTAAAGTCAAAGGGTGAGTTTTTGTGGAATTGAGTTAAGTGTTGCAGTAAACCCAAAGTGGATTGAAGGAATGTGTGTTAATACTGCCAGAATCACTTTGCTTCTTTCGTTCAGTCAGAACTACAACCAGCTTGAAAGCCTAAGCACAAGTTACTGTTCTAAACAGCCTGCAGCCAAAAATGTGACAGATGGACAAATGGATTAGTGTGTAGATGCTTGAGGAATTCAGTATTTGCAAATTCTAGAACTAGTTCATGGTTTGAACTCATTGGTACCCCACAGATGAAAGTGCAGAGCAGAGCTCAGTAATTTGCCAGGTTTTGCAGCAAATATTCCGATGCAATGTTTGGGCCTGCCAACAATTACAAGAGTGCATTTAAAATCATTTGTTTTTAGGACATGTGTTTAGAATTACATGTTTGGAGAGAAAATGCATTTTAAAAATATATAGTTAAATGTGCATTGTCATGGAGGTTTCACAGAGAGCCAGCATCATTAGATAGTCAGACTAGGACCTGGGAGACCTGGGTTCAGCTCCCCACTCAGACTCAGCCATGAAGTTTAGTGGGTGACATTGAGCCAGTCTCTGCCACTCAGTTCACCTACCTCAGTTCACCTACCTCACAGGGTTGTTGTGTGGATTAAATGAGCAAGGGGAGAACCATGTACACCACCTTGAGGTCTTTGGAGAAAAATATGGGATATAAATGCAATCAATCAATCAATCAATAGGAATTCATAGATTAATGGGGAAACAGAGTAGATTGGATTTATGGGCAAACAAATGCAAAATGGCAGGGATTGGAAACAGACAGATTAATCCATTCCTATATTGAGAAGAGAAGACTCCCTGGAAAAGACCCTGATGCTGGGAAAGATTGAGGGCACAAGGAGAAGGGGACGACAGAGGACGAGATGGTTGGACAGTGTTATCAAAGCTACCAACATGGGTCTGACCAAACTGCAGGAGGCAGTGGAAGACAGGAGTGCCTGGCATGCTCTGGTCCATAGGGTCACAAAGAGTCAGACACGACTAAACGACTAAACAACAACAAATATTAAAGTAAATCTATGTGCTGTAAGAAAGACTTCCTGGGTTTCTTAGAACCACTTCTCCTTTGGTAAAATTAGTAGAAATCTAGGTATATGTTTTTGAACTCAACAATCCGGCTGGCCATATTATTAGGCAGAGTGAGATGACTGTCTCAGGGTGGCTATGGCAGGACAGAGATGTATATGCTGCAGGGTCTGTATCATCATACTGCCTTGGGGTAGGCATCATCCCGCTGTCAGTATTGAAGTAAAATTCAGTTGCGTGTTCAGACCCAGAGACCTCCCCCCTAAATAAATTCACACTTGACTCAAATTTTGATTTGGGTTTTGGCAGAATTTAGGCCACAACTTTATTGATTACAGAAAGTGAGTGGTTGCATAGGCTCTGGTTTCACAGAGAGCCAGCATCATTAGATAGTCAGACTAGCATAGGGACTAGCTCCCTGCACACTTGCAGGTAGCGTTGACCCAGGGCACCAGCATACTGTAGTTCAGCCAAGGGTGAACACCTGGAAAGGTGGAAAGCTGGGAACAGGCTATGTCCGCCACCCAGATGTCACCCTGGACTCAAGCACGGGCGCAACCCCCTCACAGGGGTTGACCAAACCATTTGAATCCCTGGATTCCTTTAACGGAATACCCTTCACATAGGGATGACGAGAGAGTTCTCCCATCCCTATCACCTGAACTAGTGCCTATCCACAACCTTACAAGTTGTGATGATTTGCTATGTGGCAGGCGAAACCCAAATGGCAACAGCCAATCAGCCAAGTGGGGGAAATTCCTGCCGTGCCCCTGTCCCAATAACAGACAACACATGAAGGCATAGCAAGGTCAAGAGCAAAAAAAGCCCTAAAAGTAGGGAGAGGTGGACGGGTGTTCCGAATGCACGCACCGAAAGAGGAAGCTCTGGGTCACATGCATGGGTATATATAGATCCCTCAATCTGTTTGGACTGCGCCCAATTGGCCAGTAACAAGGGACCTACCAATCGAGTGTTGTGGCTGACCAATCTTACCCACCCACAACACAGGAGGTCGGTCTCCAGGTCTTACCGCAACACGTGCCCTCTTTTAGGGAATACATGATCTGCCAGTCCCATCAGCTTCTATACACTGAATAGTGTTGAAGGAGCTGCTATCTAGTCATACAATAATAGAATTGTAGACCTGGAAGGAACCTCAAGGGTCATCTAGTCCAACCACAAATAGAATTTAATTCTCCAAAATAATCTTAATCAAGTGACCTAAAAATAGGCTCTGAAGGCAGTAAACATCTGTATCCTAACATTTTCCCCAGATTTGTTTGATCTTGCCATCTTTATTCACTGGATATAGAAACTTTTCCAATATGGAAAGTGTAAGGTTTACCTGTACCCTGCTCCCACTGCCCATTTTATAAAACATGACTTTCAGCTTGTTTTGCCTAGACATATTTCTTCCTTGCTCACCTATCCTATTTCCATTCCAAATTCCAAAAATTTAATCGTTTGCCTCTTTCAGATTCTTAACATGCATTGCCAAGCACGCCTGGTTCCCACAGATATGAGCACTCATGAATGTGTGCCTATATAATCATGTAATTCTCTATAGGAATTTTGTAACATGAACCAGTCCTTAGAGCTCTATGAAAGATATCACATTTCTCACTAGGATTAGGGAAGTGACTAATTTACATTTCTTGACTGGACCACC
This sequence comes from Zootoca vivipara, assembly GCF_965207765.1. NCBI lineage: Eukaryota > Metazoa > Chordata > Lepidosauria > Squamata > Lacertidae > Zootoca > Zootoca vivipara. The sequence goes on from NC_142586.1 coordinate 62,521,253, forward strand.
CGTTATCTGACAACATTTAAAATTCCTCAGCAGAGGAACTTGCTTACTGCTGATTAGCATAAGTGAATTTAAGAAGCTTTTTAGTCAGTACCACCTTCTCTCTCTCTTTTTTTCTGGTAGGGGGTTGCATTTTTAATAATGTTTTCATCGAACTGCAAGCCTAACACAATTATATTTGTAATTATGCTTTTCGATTGCTTTCCTTCGCATTATATATATATATATATATATATATATATATATTCATCATTTTTTCACATAGAAATGACTTTTGTAAATAGAATAGGTTGTATCCAACACTACACTAGGAGAAAAATAAGCGATGACACTTTTTCCAGCAATTAAGAACATAAGAGGAGTCCTCCTGGACCAGGATTATCTACCCCAGCATTCTCTTTTCACAGATGCCTATGGGAAGCCTACAAGCAGGGCAGGAGCACAATAGCACTCTCCCACCCTCTCATAGTCCCCAGCAGCTGGTATTCAGATGCACACTGCCTCTGATTCTGATGGTAATATATAGCCATCATAACTACCTGGTGGTTAGTTGCTCAAGCCCTATCTTGACTCAGGCTTCAGTACTCTGCTAAGCAAGTCAGAAAACACACAGTGGTGTATAGTGTGTGTGTGTGTGTGTGTGTGTGTGTGTGTGTGTGTGTGTGTTCATTCATTCTAGAACATTCTAACCCATTCTTCATCCAATCAGACCAGTGTACAACAGCAATAAAATGCAATGAAAACCATCATATAGCAATTAAAAATACAACAGCTAAATAAATAAATAAATAAATCCCCTTTAAAATGCCGGGGCAAGCAGTAATCTAGACAGCACTTTTTCCCTCCTTTTCCTTCCATTTCTTGTTTGCTTATTAAACATTGCTCACTTTTGGCACCTAAAACTAACTGGAATAGGGCCTTCTTGGTGGCTGCTCCCAGACTTTGAAGCAACCCTTCCTAGAGAGGCTAGACTGGCTCCCTCCCTATTGTCCTTCTGCTGGCAGGTGAAGAGTGTTTTTTCCAGCAGGCTTTGGGGAAGTGACTCTTCTTACGGAAAAGCCTTTGAATAGTGCTGTTGCTTGCTGTTGTTGTTTTTTACTATATTTGGTTACTTGGTTTTATAGATACATTGTTATATTTGTTTAATTCTATTAATTTACTTTTAACTATTATTTTTTATTTGTTTTAAGCTGTCTATGTTTTATGCATGTTTGTTTTAATTTTTATGAGCTGCCCTGAGTCCTGGTTCTGGGGGGAAATAATAATAATAATAATAATAATATCATCATCACTGGCTCTCCAGTGCTGACAAGAATTTGCACATCTTGCACATACAGAAATATAGCATTAAGTTTGATTCTGCTAAGGACAAATACAGGATTTTTCTTCTAATGGTCAAGACTTTTCACAAGGGGCAATGGTACTGTAGAATACAATCCAGGGATGTGTACCAGCCCTGATAAGTGACTTGCATCTATGCATTTAAATAATAATAATTCTGATCTGTACCTGAGTTCTGACGAGTTCTAGACAGTTGTTTGTTAAACCAGACCAATGTAATATTGGTAAGATTTAAAATAATAAGATTTAAAAGTGTAAGATTTAAAATAATAAAGACACAAAAACAGCATCAAACAAATATTGCAATATATCAAATGCTAGAAGACAGAATATTATCTACATGTTAAATCCTTTTCGCTGCAGGGACATTTTCACCCCTGCTGTGGATTATTAACAAGATATTAACACACGGAGCTGGATGCCCAATCATCCAGAGATAGCTTTGAGCCTTTTTTTAGTAGGATTGTGGGTGACTAGAAGTCATTTTGGTAGAGTTTAGAGTCTAAAAACGCATTGGGTAGAGGCAGTTCCAGAGATATGCAGGGCCCAAGCCATTAAAGGCTGGCTTACATAACTGGTGATCACCAAAACTAAATGCAGCCATATATTGCAGATCACTAGCATACAGGAGGCCTGTGGCTTCAGAAGAAGGAAGGATTCTTGAGCATCTGGCAAGTCATAATACATAGTTAGTGGTCTGTCTTTAGTTTGGTGTGTTAAGTTTTACATGCCTGCAAAAGTTTATGGGATTAATAGGATTCTTAAAAAGAAAGAAACCCTCACCCTGAATCTGGGTACTTAATCTGGTGTTTACAGGTTTGGTGCTATATCCCAAAGGGATAAACTGTTGGCATCACTCTCCACAATGGCCAGTGTTGCACAGCTGCTGCACTTATCTCTTCAAAGAGTGAACCTCTAAAGTGAGCAGACTGGCTGGCACAATGGGATGGAGGGAATGTAGATCAACATTAGTTATGCATAGTTTGTTGTCAGAGAAAGTTCAGCCTCGGCAGTGCTGGCCTTGCTGCTGGGGGTGGGGGGGGGAGCTGTCTATTCATTTGGTGTTTTCTTTTGTAGGCCTACTTATGCAAAAAGGGGACTGGGGAAGAAATGTCATTGTTTCATTACATCAAAGTGCTTAGCTACATGCCCACAAAGATGTATGTCTCTGTCTGTTGCTGTTGCTGTGACACGGCGTGTTGCCTTGAACTATGAAGAAAAGACAAGGAATGATGAAGTGGGTTCTGCATGTGTGTGTGTGCGTGTGCTTGTGTTTTTACCTGAGTTTAGTCTGGCTGGCTCCTAAATAGAATAATCAATGCTATTATCTCTTCCTCTCTTATCTAAATCACATCAGGATTCTACAGTAGATCAATAGGTACAACAAAGAAGGCTGGTGCTTTCATTCCCCTGGGACTCATTACTTTGCTGCCTAAGATCTAGATATAGATTCTCAGTAAGGTTATCTAGTGTTCCATAGTAGTTAACAACAACTGGCAGTTATTAATACTGCACTGCGACCCCAACTTTATAGTACTGGAGCTGATAGCAGGGCATGTCTAACAAAATGAAAAAGTCTTTGCTTTTTCCATGAGCCTTCCTTCTTTTTCTTTATTCGCACTCCGCCTCCAATTCTAATATATCTTCCTTCTATTCTCTAGTTCTAATTCTAATATGGTTTCTAAAACAGAGGCTTCATTGAGATTCTTAGCAAGTGCACGTTTGTCTTTAAACAGACTAACATCTGCTCCAACATTATAGAGCCTAATTAAAATAAATTTAGATCTTAAATTAGCCTTTTCAGTAACAGTTATTACACAAAGCCACTGGGTGATAAAGTATATAATATTGGTAGTATGGAAGAGAAAACATTATTTGTATTTTCCCCCCTGAGCTTCTCCTACGAAGCAAGGAAGAGAAAAGCTGACATTTGCAATTGCACAACTTTCATCTAAACTAGCCATAAATCACTTAGCTGTTTTCTTTCTCGATGTTAACTTCTTCCTTTTAAAAAGAAACTGTTTGCGGGGGGGGGGGAGAGAGAAGGGATGTGTTTTTCTCATCATTGTGGACAGCCCTAATCTTTCTCATCAAAAGCAGACAGCCAATTTGCATGGGCTAGGTAAACACTGTGGCAGGCGATTTACATGTCATGTCATAAAATCTTCAATTCATTTCACCTTTCATCAAGCTAAATTTTAGGTAGAAATGTGTGCTCCTATTTCTTTATGAATTTCTTTTAAAACAATGAAAAAACTATTGTAGCCTTATTAGCTCATAAGGGTCCTTAAGTTGCGCCCAGGCAGGGACAGGGACAGTCAATAACGACACCGAGTGTTGAATCCAGAGAAAGACTTTAATATCTAATTAGAGAGACTCTTGGTGATCCATATTTCACGACAAGAGTAAAGAAAGACAAGTTAGCAAAGATTATTATACACTTCTTGGGCTCCTTCCCCCTCCTCTGTAAGTGTCCGCACACAAGGGGGTCACAGGTTATAAGTACATATAAGGAAGATCTGTATCCTGTCCTTCTCATAAACACAAGGGGGTCACAAGTACATATAAGGAAGATCCGTATCCTGTCCTTCTCATAAACACATGATGACTCAGCAAAGCCTTCAATAAGACTAGTTCATGCATCAAGCTAGCAGCTTCCAGCATCAGGCTGGAAGTGCATCTGCTGATAAGCCTTTCTCTGCCTCTCATTCTGTGTTCCAGACAAGGTCAGCTCTTAGCAAGCTGGGCATCCTGTCTTGCTATCAAATGTTTTCATTACACTTTGACCTACTTTGGTACAGAGACGCAGAAGCACTGAAAAGCATTTTTAAGCAAGGCATCCCAGGGATATGGGGGGCTAAGCCATACAATCAGAATTATACAATGCAAACTATATGATCAGATTTAGCTCAATATGATCAGATTTAGCTCAATAACACAGTTGGCAAATCTCTCCCTTCATTCCCTGCTCTTCTCTTGGACCACTGGAACTCTCTTCCAGTGCGTCCTCAGGGGTGGCGTGGTAATCATGGACTAAGGATATGATTTGTGGTTTTACTGATACATACCAGGCCAAAAATAAATTGGGACCTTAGCATTCGGTACACCATCTTATGCATCATCTTTTGCACACATTGCAAAAAGCAGGGGATACACAAGCAAATGAGCAATAAGATTAGCAGAGAAACCATCCTAAATTGGGGAACCAATCAATCAATCCAGACGTATCCCATACGTTTCAGGTTTGAACCTGCATATGGCTACTATCTGCTCTGGAGACCACTGATCTTTCCCCCACTGCTGAGAGCTCCCCCCCCCCCTGCAACTGCTGCTATGTCGGCTGATCGTTTTCCTCTCACGGGGTGTGGTGGCAAGCAACTCATAAATCCAGTTGGTTTGGTTAGCTGAATAAGCCACCATTTCTGCCATTTGTAGCCATTTATTATAGGTATTATAGGCTCTAGAAACCACTATAGAAATTGCTTTCATCCAAGGTGCAGCTGCAACTTATGCTCTGAAGAGGCAGGAGCAACTGGCTCCACTGGTGGATCATGAATTGCCAAATGGAGATGTGCTTAGTATCTTCCATTGGATTTTTAGAAGGAGACCATTTGAGGGGGGGGGTTGGGCTCTCATTAACTGTTTGGTTACTGTGAGTGATGTCGGCACACAAATAGCCAGTGGGAGCATTTCAGAATCAATAACACCAGGGGCAGCTGATGGAGACCCCGTAACCTATATTTCCAGGTGTGATTTACCCATGCCAAAAAACAGAAATGCCATTATAGCTCAAATTATGCTCACCCATAGGCTCATCCATTACTTAAGATGACTTGATGACCTCAGCCAATGCAATCCTATTGGCTAAACTGGGTCACTGCAGAAGGGCTCACTGGTATTGTGTTCAGGTGGCTGTAGCTATTATAACCCATAACCTTCATGAATTTGCCCACCAGCCCTCTGGGGTAGATCTTTTCCCAATGCGTTCTGCATGAGCTCCCAGATTGTATACTGCCCATGTGAACAGATCGTGCCAATGCATGAAGAAAACATCTAGTTACATTTAAAAGGACTGTACAGAATTAAATCTGCGTAGACCAATATTTGAATTTCTGTGAATACTTAAATGATCTTTCCACTTGCGGCATTATGACTCTATAGCTTATTGTGCAAAAAGGCTGACTGAATTGGATTCTTTTCTCTCCTTTTTTTAAAGAAGAGAGTTTAAAAGGGAATCCTGAGAAAGTCCAAAAGCAAAACATCCTTTCAAAATTCTAAATCACAATTTGAATATTGTAGTTTTAATCTGTTGTACTAAATATGTTGATCGTTATGTTTCCTCGATTTTTGCTAAAACAAAAGTTAAGCAAGTACTATATTTGGGTTAGCTAACACGGGCTTCATATTAGCTTTCACCAAAATTACAATTTAATGGTACTAGAGTTGGCATATAATTGCTCAATTGTATAACAACAGGAAAGTTAATGACAACTTTAAAAATGCAAGTACGCTGGGGTTACAGTTAGGTGAGCAGTATCTGCTTACAAAATTGGACTATTTACACAATTGACTTCTAGATAGTCTCCGTTCAAAGATAATGCCATACCTCTTATCCTTTATTACTTTAACTCTGCACTCTGTAATTATGGTTGGAAGTTGAGTAGTGGACTGGTATCATGTAGCAGTGGTCTGGTTCATACAAGCTACAGATGTTGCCTCCTCTTCCAGACCAATGTATACTACAAATGTTGCAAGGCAAAAGAGGAGTGAAGGAGTAACATTTCCATTAAAGGTTATTTTCTACTCATGCCCTGGAATGAAAGCCATTATAGAGCATGACAAGGAAAGAGGAAAATACCATAATGGGATGAAATTGGGCAACGGAAAAAAATAGGCCATTTCCTCATAGTGAGATCTATTAGAGGGTGAAATAGACAAGTCTCCCTGGGGAAGCCATAGATGACATCCAAGCATTTGAGTCATTTGGAAGCTTATACTGGCTTAAGTTCTCAGGTGTGTGCTGTAGGGAAATATGTAGTATGAATAGTGTGACATAAAATGCACTTCTGGAAATCTAGTAGAATCTAGTGGAAATTTGGTGCTTATTTACATGTTAATTGTTTCCAGAATCATAGAATTGTAGAGTTGGAAGGGACCACAAGGGTCATCAAGTCCAACCCCCTGCAGTGCAGAAATCTCAGCTAAAGCATGCATGACAAATAGTCATTGAAACTCTGCTTAAAAACTCCCAATGAAGAAGAGTCCACAACCTCCCGAGGGAGACTGTTCCACTGTTGAACAGATCTTGCTGTTAGAAGGTTCTTCCTGGTGTTTAATCAGAATCTTCTTTCTGTAGACTGCCTCTTGACAGAAGTGCACTGTTTCTTATAGAAATGAAATCCTCCCTAAGCTTGCAAGACTACTCTATTTGAACAAAGTCTTCCCACCTATTTGACTTATGCACCCATCCTTGTACATTTCACCCCACTGCCTCTTCTGTTTAGTCTCATTTCCAGTAGAGACCCCTGTAAATGCTTCTGTATTTTAGTGGTATCAGTATGAAATTAGAAAAATCCTATGACTTAAATATTTATTTGCTCATACGACAAAAAAGGGACAGATTCATTTGTATGTACTCCTCCTACTTCCAAATTGAGAAGCAGTGCCATAATTATCCGTTCCAAAGGTGCAAGTGCAATAATTATTACTTAAATGTTAATTGTGACTGGCACTGTTAATGCAGTGCATGCATGTGTGCACGTGTGTGTGTGTGTGTATGTGTTGGATATGCATACATTGAATGTGTCTATTGGATAGGCCATAACATTTTGTAATATTGTAAATACTGGATGTGCAATATACATTTTGTATATATTGTATAGGCCATAACATTTTGTAATATGAAAGCTCTTCAAAGTCAATACCATCTCCTTTAAAATAATGTGCAAAAGTGTCTGTTCTATTATCTTGTTATGCATATTAATGGAATCCTAACCCCTGCAAACCAAGGCAGCATACAATTTACATGGCAATTTACATATTTCATCCTAGTTGGCTGAGATGATTGTTGAACTTTAGGCTCTCTTTGTATAAATTACTAAGTACAGATGAAAATAGGACCTTGGCTAAGAGCTCTTGACTTCATAACTAACAGTGCAATCCTATACCCTGCTTCTCATATTTTAAGACATACCCATAAAATAAGCCATAGCAGGATTTTTAAGCATTCAAGGAATATAAGCCATACCCCGAAAATAAGACATAGTGATAGGCGCAGCAGCAATGCCGGCCGCGGCAGGAGGAGGAGGAAAAAAATAAGACATCCCTTGAAAATAAGCCATAGTGTGTTTTTTTGAGGAAAAAATAAATATAAGACATGTCTTATAATATGAGAAACACGGTACATGTTTACTCAGTCCGAAGTAAGTCCCATTGAGCTCAATTGGGCTTACTCTCAAGTAAGTGTGAATAGAATTGTAGCCTAACTCTTGGTACATGGAAAGACGATGCAAAGTGTGCTGACCATGTCTTATGGTTTCAGGGTTTTTTTTTTATTTAAATAGTTTTATTCAATGAAAGTTAGATGAGATTATTTTTTAAAACATGAAATTTTATTAATATCTGATTAGATCCTTGGGTAAGACCCCTAACTGAATTGGACTTTCTTCAACGGCAGCATAATGCTAATGTTTCTATGAGTTCCTTGGAATTAATTACAGGCACATTTTACACATTCAAATATAGTAAGAATGAGGGAAATTAAAATTAGAAACTTCAGAACATTATTTCCAAGAGTAAAGGAACAGGTGTGATCCAGTGAAATGAAACTCTTGAATTGCTTTGCTGTTTAAATAATATTTTAAAAGATTCCTTATCCCTTAATGGCATTTGGAGTAAACTGTCTGGCAACAATCATTCTCCTTCCTGCCTATTATTTTTAATGCGGCAAGATTGCAGTATAATAAATTTTGACATTGTAACCTAAAATAGATAAGATTAGCTTGCTTGTTATGCAAGCAGTGCTGCCCCACAAATTATTGTTAGGAAATGTAATTTTGTCAAATGACAGACAAAATGCATGCCACTTTTGCTCTCAACAGCCTACATCCTAATCTGAAATAGCATCTATGAAGAAACATACGGCAGTGAGATATAATACAAGAGGTGAAAGTGGCTGTAATTATATCTATTCCTCAGATTTGACAGGATATATTCAGAATTTGAAGATCTTGCCTTTCTGCATAAAATCAGAAGCCAAATATATAGCATCTGTATTCTAAAGATAATGGCCATTTACCTGAAGTAACTTTCCCCATCTACAATGAATATGGCAACAATGAAGACTTTTGCTTAGTTCCTTGCAAATTTAGTGTTAGAGATTTTAGCATCGCACTTACAGAACATATTCAAAATTTACAATCCAGTAGGAACTATCTTGCACTATGCCACCGTGTGCACACACACACACACACACAAACAAACACATACACACACACACACGAGAGAGAGAGAGAGAGAGAGAGAGAGAAAGGTATCATTCCCAGATGACTTCTGTACCAAAAAATAAATAAATGACTGCCAGCTCATAAAAAGCAAGACTGCAAGAGAACAGATGATTGCATTTCAAAGTCTTTCCATTTGAACATTATGCACCATTCCTGTCCATTATGCTCACATACAGAGGCCTTTCTCATTGCCTCTCTTGTTTCAAGGGTTAGGGTTCAAATGTAAGAAAACAAACCACATAATTACTGTAATCAAATGTGGACTGTCTTGTGCCAGATGTGCCCGAACTGTTGTGGTTGCTCATTGATACTAGAGCAGAATGTTATAATAAGGCTATAACCCAGGCATAGGAAAACTCGGCCCTCCAGATGTTTTGGGACTACAGCTCCCATGATCCCTAGCTAACAGTACCAATGGGATGATGGGAATTGTAGTCCCAAAACATCTGGAGGGCCTAGTTTGCCTATGCCTGCTATAACCCTGTTATTATTATTTTAAATCCAATTAATTGTATGAGTTTTTGTCAGTTGATCAAGGGAGGGCACCCTTTCCTTGTTGTTAGATGATACATACTTGTATCAAAGCGGGAACCATTTTAGAAGAGGCATTTCACCATGCCTGCTCAAGAAGGATGAATGTCTCTTCCAAGATATCGCCTGTCACTTACCATTTATGAAAGTAAGGAATGAAAACCTGTTGGTCTTCAGAAGTTGCTAGACTAGAACTTCAACCATCTCAGACCATAGCCCAGGTGGGGCAGAGCTAGTCCAAGAGCTAGTCCAACAGCATCAGGAAGGCTACAGGTACTTCACCCCTGGGGAGTTATTGTATGAGTAACCACTTGGGGTGGGTAGGTAGGTGGGGATAGATAGATAGACAGATATCCTGGTTAATTGAGAACATATTTGAGATGATTACAATAGTTTTCATAAATTAATTCATTGTCTAACAGTTCTCATTCATAGCTGATTCAAGGACCACAGCTGAGTCAGACAAGATATAGCTATTAAATATACTGTGAATCTAGGGAATGATGAGTTTCTTCAGTTTTAACCATGAAGGGAGGTCTCACATAACATGAAGCTCTTGTGTAAGGAGAAATTGCCAGCTGATTGCAGCATGTGAATGCTGCAGAAAGGCCACTCAGTGGGGCTTCCTGCTGCACACCTACATGTAACACCTAGTGCAAAGGATCTGCACTGTCTGCTGGTTAGCTGCCATATAGTCTATCCAGGTCATTGCAATCTTTAGGTAGGGCTCTCCTGACTGTAATGCAACCTGCTGAAGTTACATTGCCTGGAGTTTGAAAGAGGGTGTTGTGGCAGCCATTTCATGGAATGAACTCCATTTGGAGATCAGGTGAACAATGAAGTTTGGGCGCTTTTGTAGAAAACTAAAGACTTTTCTGTTTACCCTGGTATTTACTTAATGTTAATATTGAGTTCTTTTTTTGGTTCTGGCTGCTGTAGTTGTAGAAATCATATAAATATTTGGATGTTTTAAGTTGCTATTTATTGATTTTATGTATATTGTGAACTACTTTGAGCTTTATAAATTCATAAATGAACAGTTTATATGCGTTTTTAATAATAAATAAAATTAGAAACAATTCTGACTTTGTGTTGCCATTGAATATGTCCTCAGAACTAAAGTCTTTGGAGAAGCTCGTTGTGTTAACTGGGGCATATAAAGAGCTTTGGATCAGAGCCACTGTACACATATAGTCTATATAAAAAGATAATGCAATCTAGTAAAAAATAAAATAAAATTTAGAGGTGGAAAAGTATCTTTGTTGTGGGAGAGAATTAGGCTAAAACAGCAAAACTAGGTCAGCAAGAGAGACATATAACCATAATTTAAGAGTACCGGTATACTTCTTTATATTAGTGCTTTAAAGCTGTTTCCCATAAGGAACAGATGAGAGGAAGTGACAGTTCTCATTATGGTAGTGATAATGGCATCCTATCTACAGAAAAACCCCTGCCTCCTAGTAACAATCTTTCAATGTAGGATTTGCTAGACAGCTGGAAACTGGCAACTTGTAACAACATAAAAAGCCTGAGAATATATTTAAGGATTCTAGTAATAATATAGCATGATTCATTTCAGTATATTCTGTGCCTAGCAAACTGTTACCATTAAGTATCATCTGCTAAAATTAATTGGCTATGCAGAGGTGTTGAGTGCCTCAGAAATGCTAGTTAAGTTACAAATTGAAATATTATTGTTAATCATTTGTACAATTATCTTTGTGAAAATATGGGTTTATACATAAACCAGTATTGTGAACGTTCTGGTCAGCTTTCGCTTGGGAGTAAATTCATGCCTTTCAGTGATACCACTTACGGGTTTTAAGTAAGACTACATCCCCCAACCTGCCAACCTAGCAGTTCGAAAGCATGTCAAAATGCAAGTAGATAAATAGGAACCGCTACAGCGGGAAGGTAAACGGTGTTTCCATGTGCTGCTCTGGTTTGCCAGAAGCGGCTTTGTCATGCTGGCCACATGACCTGGAAGCTATACGCCGGCTACCTCGGCCAATAATGCGAGATGAGTGCGCAACCCCAGAGTCGGTCACGACTGGACCTAATGGTCAGGGGTCCCTTTACCTTTACCTTTACATCCCCCAAACTTAAAAAGGTCTTGCTGTTCTGCTAGAGGCCCTCCTGCTGCATTACAGTGGTACCTTGGTTTATGAACACAATTGGTTCCGGAAGTCTGTTCATAAACTGAAGTGTTCATAAACTGAAGCGAACTTTCCCATTGAAAGTAATGGAAAGTGGATTAATCTGTTCTAGACGGTCCACAGAGTACTTAAACTGAAACGTTCATAAACTGAAGCGAACTTTCCCTTTGAAAGTAATGGAAAGTGGATTAATCTATTCCAGACGGGTCCGCGGAGTACTCAACCTGAAGCGTACTTAACCCGAAGCATGGGTGTAATTGGTTCCGGAAGTCTGTTCATAAACTGAAACGTTCATAAACTGAAACGAACTTTCCCATTGAAAGTAATGGAAAGTGAATTAATTCGTGGGTCCGCGGTGTTTGTAAACCGAAAATTCATAAACCGAGGTGTTCGTAAACCGAGGTTCCACTGTAGTGGGAAGTTCCACCATCACCAGTGGGGCCAAAATGGAGCATCTTGTGGAAGGCAGTAGGTATCACAGGTTCATAGTCTTCTCATTCTCCTGACCACCACCCCCAGGCCCTGAAACATCATCAGCACTGGAGCTGGCATTGTTAATTCCCTCCCACTTCAGTCAAGAGGGGTTATGAAGAATAATAAAAAGCTGCCGTCGCACCTCCCACCCCTGGCCATATCATCTCTGCAGTAAATGGGAAGTGTTGGTGGTTCCACCATCAGTTCTCCCCATCATCACTACCATTTTCATAGGATTGCTCTGTATGTTTATTAACCTGTTACTATAATACAGTTCAGTACTGATTAATTTGGAAGGGTTGTGTGCAATACTAATACATACACACACAATAATTTTGTACTGGCCTTCTCTTAAATCAGAAAATGCAAAGATGTCTCCAGGAAATTGTGCAGTTTTCCTGCAGATAAATGGATCGGGATTTAGAAACAAATTTATTACACCATTTTCTGTCAAATAAAAAGAAAGAAAGAAAATATTGTTGTCTGAAGAAATTTATTTTATTCTTTTTGCTGACTGCTTCCTTGTCACCACGCATCCAGTGGCCTTTGCCTAGTCTTCCTTTTTGCTCCTTGATCTCTAAAAGCTGACAGGTTACATAGCTAAAAAAGATAAATGAGATAGCTGGATTGATACCTAAGAGAGCCACCTGGAGCTAGGTACTTATGTAGGAGAGTTCTAAACACCTGTCTTAACTAGATTCTTACACTGTGCTTGGTACAGATACATGGATTTAGTATTGTTATGTCCATTCAAGATAAGTATGTGGAATGGGCTAGATGTTGTATGTAAGACAAATGTAAGAGCATGTTTAGGCCATGTTTGTTAAGGGTTAGTGGGAATTGTAGCTCTTTGAGGGATAAACTACAGTGTTCAGAATTTTGTATGGGAAATAATGTGTTTCAAATGTGCTTTAAAGGTATAATGTGTACACAGAGAAAGTGTCAAGCCTTTTTAAAAAAAACCCAAAACCCTCTCCCAGTCCTCAGCACTTCACACTTTGTCCACCCAGTAAACACATTTTGCTTTAGTCACCTTATTGCCAGAAATTACATATCCTAGGGAAATGAAATGTTCAGTGGAGTAGGCTAGTTGAGGAAAAAGAAACATGTCATAGGGATTAAGTGTAGCTTTGACATCTCAGTAACACTGTACAGGGTTACAAACGCTTCAGGTTACAAACACTTCGAGTTACAAACTCATCTAACCCGGAAGTAGTACCTCGGGTTGCAAACTTTGCCCCAGTATGAGAACGAAAATCGCGTGGTGGCAGCGGGAGGCCCCATTAGCAAAAGTGCACTTCAGGTTAAGAATGGTTTGGGGTTAAGAATGGACCTCCAGAACGAATTAAGCTCGTAACCCAAGGTACCACTGCATTAGGGAATAGTTGTCTTGAAATTAAGGGAAATGTATACATCTGCTTGAAATTCTTCAATAGAAACAGTAAGTTATTTTGTCGCCACTCACTTTCAATTAATTAGAAGCCAGAACTGAAAACATTTATTTTAATTCATATTTTTTCACACCTTTGAGTCTCTGAAAAATGGTACTGAAGAAACAAAAACTTCCATGTTTTTAAAATAACCTTTTTTATATTGCATAAATAGAATTGTTTCATTTTCTTCTTTCTAGCGTTGTTAGTCAACACTCTTCTGCTTATTGAGTTATCCAGTTAATAAGGATGTTATGGAAACACATTAAGCAATTTTTAAAATGAATGCAACTGAGAACATTATAGGTAACATTTTGAGTTACACTTCTCATCCTGTGATACACGAATTCCTTGACAATTTTCAGTAACAGCATGAGAAAATCCTCACTACCAAGATATTTTGTATTATTTTCAATCATTGCTACTTTAGGAGAGATAATAGTAAATGAAATAAATCTTTTCCAATTAAAGGCTCAGAACTTTTTGTAAGAATAAACACGCAGCGCTAGAATAGCATAGAAAGGAGTGGGATAGAATGAGATTTGATGTTAAAAGATGAGAAAGTTGTTCATGTTGAATTGATAAAAAAGCTGATAGATGGGTTTTTTTTTTCATCACTCCCAATTCATAAAAAAAGCAGAAGTTGAAGCTTTCCATTCTGAACATCAGAAGCTGTTATCAGTTCACTTCCTGCTGTGCAACGGTATTTGCTACCCTCTTTTCTTTTTCATGCATAGCTTGCTTGCTGTAAAAAATATAATAGCAAGAAAATGTGTGCATATAAATATAAATCCCCAGAGTGTTTCCCATGACAAGCTTTCATCAGGTCGAACAGCTGATCAATGTGTAGAAAGGCTCAGGGGGTGTGATCATGATCAAAAGACCAGGTTAGCTGCATCTGCCAAGTCCCCTGAAATAGATGGAGGACTTGCAATTTCACATCTTCAGCTGCATTCCGTCCTTGTTTGCCGCTTTCAAATATGAAATAGCAATAAAGCATCCATCCACCTGACATTCTTTTATGTTCACTTTCAATCACCAACCACAAAATGTTTCTTTTCAGGTTTAGTCTGATTTGTCAGCTCAGTTATTGCCTATCACTTTAGAGTAGTTGAAAGGCTGAGGACAGATTTCATTTACTTTCAGGCTGGTTTTTGTTTGCTTGCTTTTAAAAAAAAATGGTAACTTGATTTTCTCTTAGTTTGCATTTCATTCAAGTTGATGCTGGTTGTTCTTCTCATAGAATATCTTCCATGAATTGATCACTTGGTTTAAAATATAACTGTGTATGCTTGTGTGACAGTTGTGGCCAGACAGAACCCTATCAATAAAATTATGAACATTAAAGACCAGTTACTGGAATCTTGAATTCATAAAAGCATGAATGGTATAATCCCAAACACTCCAACACAGAGTAACTCACACTGTACTCAAAGGTTCTTGCATATAAATTTCAGTTTCTATGCCAGTTAAAATATCTGTAATCGAATCAACATGCATTAGACCAAATTTTCACAATGTCAGGATCTATGCCTTAAATGAAAATACTATTTCCACTATCACAGTCTGCACTAGATTTGAATCATTATAACATTAGAAGAATAAAACTTAATAAAGGGACTTCATTTTTCTCTTTCATAATAGTTTGCCATGCTGCATTATATCAGGGCTATTTTAATGCTTACCATTGAATTGCTATTTGTTTTATTCAGATATAATTAGTGCTACTAAAATATTGGTACTATTAATGGTACTAGTAATTATGCTGTTGTAAATTTAGCCTGCAGCACTGTTCACACTACTGCCTTGGTGATCCAGTGCTCTTGTTAACAAAAACAAGAGCTTATTTTGATATATGGCCCTGAGGGTGAAGAATTATCTTGTTTTCTCCCTCCACCTATTGTTTTACTTCTGCAGTACTGTAGCACTTTACTATTCCCACCATTTAAACCCAAATGCTTACAAATGAAGCACAGAACATTCAAATGTAAAACTAAAGGAATTCCAGATGTTATGGAGCACAGGCAGACAGACTAGCAATAGTGCCTTAATGGCAACTCTGATAGACTTTGTAGGTAGAAAATTGCTTGATTCACAAGGCTTTATAGCTTTATATAAGGGTATAGAATGTGTTGTTTTTTTAACAAGGCAATTGCTTGAATTGTTTGGTTTGGTTTGATTTATAATAGTTTAATAAAATAGTTTGTTTTAGACCAGGGATGGGGAATCTGTGGTCCTCCAGATGTTATTGGGTTACAAATTTCATTATTCCCAGCAACTGGCTGTGTTGGTTGGGGCTGATAGGAGTCAACAATATCTGTAGGATCACAGGTTTCCAATGTCTGCCTCAGACTGTAAAACACTAAACTCAGTAAACTGACAAAATAGCAATGACATCTTATGAATCACAGATTTAAAATATATACTGAGTAAAGTGCCAGTGCACTTTAATTTTTGAAAGACATTAATCTCTTTCTCTGTGTTTTCCAACATGGGATAGAAAAGAACCCTGTTTGCTTCAGCCTCCCCATCCCCCACAGCCCATTCCCAATTTTCCTTTTGGCTTGTTTTTTAATTAATCATTGTTTCCTGCCCTCAAGGCTGTCATTAATTAAAAAAGGATTTTTAGAAAATCCTTCTGGAATACCTAGAGCTACTGGAAGATTTCATTTTCAAAAAATGATTTAAAATGCTTAGTGATTATTATCTGTGTCTGTGGCACCCAGCAGCTGACTTTATGTAGATGTGAGACTTCCTTAAGTCAAGGACTTCCCTTGATGTTTTATTAACACACTTTTTTTGTCTCTCTCAGAGTGTAATGGAATTGCATTTTCTACCTGGAAGCAATGCTCTGGTGTGGATGTAAATATATACAAGTCAAGGGAACAGATAAGGGAGATGTGCTTGCCTCTTGGTAAAGTTTTTCCTCTGCAGATAAACATTTGTTCTTAGCAAATAAATAAAAAACTGTTTGGAAAAGAAAATTGGACCAAATAGGATTGAAATGATATGCTCCTGTCAGGACATGTGGAATCATCATCATCATCATCTTGTCATTCCTCTCATGGGAGCCCAGAGGCACTAAGAATAAAAATATAGCACATTAAAAGCATTAAAACCAGACACAAAACAAAGTGTATGAATATGGACTTTCTTAAGCTGCAATAATATTTAGTAAGGGCAGTTGCAGAGCATCTGCTTTGCATGCAGAAGGTCTCATATTCAATCCCCATTATCCCCAGTGTATTGCTGGGTCAAAATCGTTATCACGGTGTGATTTCAAAACCAATTTTGGCCAATATATTGAAAAATTTCACAGTGTTAAACAGACCATAAAATTTGTGATATTACCATGCAAAAATAACAAAAAAATAGACCCCTTGTGTGCATTCCTTGAACCCCCAGTGGTTCCCTATTGGGAACCACTGATCTAGTCCAAGGAGAGCTTTAAGGTATCTGACAAGCTCTTTCTTGGGATCAGTTTTCTAGAACATGTGTATGACCATAAATCATTTCATTTTATGGAGCGGGGGGGGATCTAGACATTAAAGATAAAAAAATTAGCTAAATGATAAGGGTAATGAATTTCTAAGTAGTTAATTTTCTGATAAGCAGTGATATGTATTTACAATAGTTAATTATTGATGTACAATACATCAAGAATGATTAATCAAAAGGCTGTAAGTCACTACAGATATGAATTGCATATTTTATAATGCTATCTTTTTATCTTTTGCCTTTTTTACTTTGTGAGATTTTTAGTTTGTTAGTCATGGTGGATCAAACAATGTAATGATATGCTAGAGCAATAGTAATTTCTAGCTGGTTACCCATGGGTACTGAAACGACATATATTAAACAGTTTCTACATCTTTATATGAGATGTTTATGTTTAACAGATTTTGTTCCAGACAGTGATTTCAGGTTCCCTTTTGCTTTGAGGTGTTTAGATTTTTGCCATTTCAAATTACTATATTACAATATAAGGAAAACACTCATGGACTAATATTTATGCATCACCTGAGAATCAAATTACACACTATTTTATGGTATCACAATACATAGCACAATTTAGCAACTTTCATATCTATCACTTCAATCCTAAACCCCCTTACCTAAGAGTAAGGTCCTCTGAACTCAATGGGACTTCCTAATAAGCCAACGTTGAACTGTACAAATGGATCTGTTTCAGCCCAATTTTATAGTCTCTATCTGAATTCAACTATAGTTCACCAAGGGAGTTCACCACTAGGCCTAAGTTAATTGCTTTTCAATTAGTACAGTCACTCTGGGAACATAATACTCAGATTTAGCATCTCCAAGGACCTAATGCAAAAAAGGGGGGGTTGCATATCACTAGGTTTGGGAGACGTTTCCAACTTTCTAGACTGAGGAGGAAGCGGGGTGGTGTGTTCTATAGCACCACCTGCAGCAGAATGGAAGGTGCTGCCCACTCTGCCACACTGCTGTGCTTCCTCCATGCCATTCACCTCCGCCAGCACCACCACCATGACGTGCCACACACTTTCGTTGGCAGCAGCACCACACCACAGGAGAAAGCAAATCGGGGCCAATTTTAAAACAATAATTGCTAATAAAAATAAAAGCAATCAATAATAAAACAATAGGTAGCAAATAGGATAAGTTATCAAGTCTCTGTATAAGGCCATAAAGATGGTTATAAGCGTTACGTACCAATATTTCTTACAGTCTGTTCTTCATGTCCATCTTTGGGGTCTTAACGTAATTGCAGTTTGGTTGTCTGACATCCCATCCCAATTCTACTTTTCTGTTCCTGTTCCAGGATATCTCCATTTGGTATGATTTCTGATCCCACTTATATGAAAGTTGGAGCCAACTGCTGCATGTGAAATAATAATCAGATTTACAATATGCACAAAGAAATGAATTATGATTAATTCATTTCCCAAGATTACAATGTTGTGCTAAAGGTTACCTTGAGGCTTTTTTTGGTGTGAAATATTAAAAATTCAGCATTTGTAACAGTTCACATTATTCATTTTGCAAATCCTGTGAGTGTGAAAAAAATCTTTCATACATTAACTAATCTCCACAATTGGTTAAACATTGCATGCATTATATGGAAAACATAACTAAATGTAAATTTAAAAACTTATGTAAGTAATAGAAATAGACATTGGGTGCTGAACAAATTTAAGAATTTCATGATTGGGAAGTAAGTAAGGCCAGCCCTACAATGAGGCAGAGTGAGGCACCTGTCTCAGGTGCGGAGAATCGACAGAGCTGTGCCATGTGGCCTGCCTGGCTGACTCTCCTCAAGTGCAGTGGAAGATACTGGCAGTTTTGTCACTTAATGGAAAAGAGGGGGGAAATGTAAATGAAAATCTTTTTAAGAATCATATACAGATCCCTTTTATAAACAATTTTGCTGATAATTACTGAACAATTCTGCAATGAAGGGTTTGTCATTGTGCTGAGCACATTATTAGAAAACTCATGGTTCTGTTGGCACTTGAATGATTCCGCTCATCTCTGTTTATTTTCCATTTCCAGTTAAAGGCTCACATATTTATGGGGGGAAATATTCATTCTGTAGCAAATCTCTATGACTTATTGGGAAGGAGTAAGAAATGTTTTCTTGCCCTAACAATGGTGTACTGTCTGAATGTTTGGAAACCTTTTATGTCTGCTTTTAGAGAAGCAAATAGGAAGTACGTATAGAGATGCTTCAGACCTGCAATAACATGGTAGCAAGCCTTAGAGCTCTGTTCCTTTGTCAGGTTTTGTCTATCAGCTCAGTCTATACTCCTATTTTCTGTGAACTCAAAATTCAGAATCTCTCTAGCACTGCTCCTCTCTATCACAAATTCTCTCCTTTTATCTCAAATACCTGTAATTGATTAGATGAAAATATGTTGTTTACTGTGAGTCAGTGGAATGCTGTTGTTCCCCATTAATTTTATTGAAAATTAGGTTTTTGCTTTCTGAAGTTGTTCCATACCATTAATTCCAGATCTTTTGTTAAAATATGAAATATCTTCTCTTTAGCTCAGACTCAAATATGCTAGAGAAGATAAAAGAGATTTGAGTATCTGAATTTCTGAGGGATAAGCACAGAAATGATGAAAAGCCTATCTATACAAGTAAGAGAAAAACAAGTAAAATATTTCATTCTTCACCCTTGACATTGTTCCCACGTTCTTGCTGCATACTGTGCTACACCCTATTCTGCCTGAGGCTATATTTCTGGTCAAAAACATAAACAATATTAAAAGAATACAGCATTAAATATTAAAAACATCCCTAAACAGGGCTGCCTTCAGATGTCTTTTAAAAATAGGATAGCTGCTTATTTCCTTGACATCTGTTGGAAGGGCATTCCACAGGGCGGGTGCCACTACTGAGAAGGCCTTCTGTCTGGTTCCCTGTAACCTCAATTCTTGCAATGAGGGAACCACCAGAAGGCCCTCGGCGTTGGATCTCAGTGTCCAGGCTGAATGATGGGGGTGGAGACGCTCCTTCAGGTATACAGGACCGAGGCCGTTTAATCCCCTGTTGCTTCCCCTGCTGCTAACCTCTGGTCGACTTCATACTTTTGCTGTTCTTATCAGCCTTCTTGATGGTCCAGCTCTCACTTCCATACATTACTACTGGGAAAACCATAGCTTTAACTATACGGACCTTTGTCGGCAAGGTGATGTCTCTGCTTTTTAAGATGCTGTCTAGGTTTGTCGTTGCTTTTCTCCCAAGAAGCAGGCATCTTTTAATTTCGTGACTGCTGTCACCATCTGCAGTGATCAAGGAGCCCAAGAAAGTAAAATCTCTCACTGCCTCCATTTCTTCCCCTTCTATTTGCCAGGAGGTGATGGGACCAGTGGCCATGATCTTGGTTTTTTTGATGTTGAGCTTCAGACCATATTTAACAGTTAGAAGAAGTAATTTCTAAACTACAATCAATAAAACACAGCGCACAACATAATATAATACAAAATGGGAAGCAGAGACTGGAGGGTGGGGCAAGGCAGGTGGAAAGAGGCCTTGCCTGATGGAGTCTCTCCCCTCGCAGTTCTTCCTCCAGGCATGTGGGTTGCCTTTAAAATAATCTGAGGCATCATCCAAAAGATCTAAGGACCAAACTACATGCTACATTTAATGTCTGGCCACCACTAACTTACATCTGCTTTCCACATCTGATAATGTCACAGACATGTGACATGACATAATAATTGCACACCATTTCCCCTTTCTCTGCAACTCAAAGCAAATTAAGTGGAGCAGAGAACAGCTAAATAAGCAATGATGTCACAATAAGTGTCAACTTTAACTAAATATTAGTGGGAGATATGATAAGATTCAGTGTGGCTATGTGTTTAACGTAATGTGCAGACCCCCCTGAAAAGAAGGTTAGAAGGCTCTCAGAGTGAGCAAATAAGGGTGGTTTCAGCTGACACCAATTTTGTAGGGTCACCACTTTTTCACATTGTAGTTGTTGTATTCAGTCATCTCTGTAACTTCCACCGGATGAAGCCAACTAACCTTACTGCATTCTTAATGCCATACCTGCATATGCACAGTCAGACATAAGTGTGGAACACTCCCTCAGCCCGTCATAGTGCAATATTTCACCCATCATTGGCAAGACGGTATTGCTATAGGAGCTCTATAGCAAATAACTCCCCAATAGTTTGACTTTACCTTGCAGAGGTGCATTCTTTCATTGTCTCCCAAGACAGATGGATGCAAACAACCCCCAGCACTTCATTCATGCAAATAAGGTTGAACTGTGCTCTTTACTAGCAAGATATATGCATAATTACTAATTATACAGAAAAATTGTCCAAATTAAACAAATGGATGGGTTGCATATTCTGTTCTACTTTTCATTAATTGTATTTAAGTATTAAAAGGTAAAGAGACCCCTGACCTTTAAGTCCAGTTGCGGACAACTCTGGGGTTGCGGTGCTCATCTCACTTTACTGGCCAAGGGAGCCGGTGTACAGCTTCCAGGTCATGTGGCCAGCATGACAAAGCAGCTTCTGGCGAACCAGAGCAGCACACGGTAACACCGTTTACCTTCCCACCTATTTACCTACTTGCACTTGACATGCTTTTGAACTGCTAGGTTGGCAGGAGCAGGGACCAAGCAACAGGAGCTCACCCCATCGTGGATTCGAACTGCCGACCTTCTGATCGGCAAGCCCTAGGCTCTGTGGTTTAGACCACAGAGCCACCCGTGTCCCTATTTTAGTATTAAACTACAATAATTTAATAAATATTCAAGCTGTTTCTATTTCACATACATACATTACAAGACATTTTCAACCCACACAGGTTCAGCCTGAATTTCTGCTTCTAAGTAGGGTTGCCCCTCCCTCATCTCCCTACTCCTTTATCCCATCACATTCCTACCTGTGAGCTTTACTCTTCCTGCTCTGTTATCTGAAGCTCTTTTCATTCCTAAAACAATTCTGCCCTTTCTCCCTTATTTCGTATACTGCCTTTCTTCCATCACAGAATTCAGGGGCACCCCGTTTCAGCACCTGAGGAGAAGCGCCCTGCCGCTGCCGCTGCAATGGGGGTGCACACTCCTTAAGGAACCTCCCCTGCTGGGTAAGGAGGGGAGATCCTTTCCAGGTCCTCCCTCTTGCTCATCAAAGGGGTTTGCATTGGCTCCTTCCTTCAACAAAAGCTAGTGCAAAGCCCTGCCATACTGCCAGGTGGGGAGGCGATATCTTCCCCCCCCCCCGGGCTGAGGAGGAACACTGAGAAGCGGAACACCTCCTCTTTTGCTGACTCAGCAGGAGGGGAGCCGTTCAGCAGAGGTTTGCCACCAGTCCCTCTCTGCCCCAGGGAGACCAACAGCAGAGCTAAGTGGTGGAATGGGTGTACTGCCTCTTGGGGGGCGGTGCCTCACCCAGCCTTATAGGTGAGCCAGCTCTGGAGTATCTGGGAGTTCCCAGGTGATTTCCTACCCAGGCACTAGCAAGAGCCAGCTTTCTTAGCTGCAGAAAGCTAGTTGCATCATGCAGCCTCAGACCATGTCCTGGAACTTTCCTTGCTACCCTTTATTCCTGAAACTGTCACCCAGAATGCCTTCATGTGATCACATTCCTTACTTCCTTCAAACCCCTCCTTGAAATTGTGTGAAGCCTTTGGAACAACCTTGCCTAGCCCTAATACCGTAGCTAGGCCAGCTGAAATAGAAGCGCATTCTTATTGTGTTTAGCCTTGCCTCCATTTTTTCCCCTTCTTCAACTGTTTCCTTTGTGTTTCCTTTTGGGGTAGGGAGCATTGAACTCATTCGTTGTGAAAAGCACCAGATATGTTAATACCATTAATCAATAAATGAAGTTCTAGATATGCCAACCCTGCATCATGATTTCATTTTCTGTTCCGCTGGTGTTCACTGATTCCAGCTGCATTCACACATCCTGCCAAATTATAGATTGGCCCTAAAGAAACTAGCAGTGGAAAGCATCAAGATTGCTTGATCAAATCTGAATTTGCATCCTGGTTTGGCATTTCAGACTACCTTGCTGCTAAATCAGTTTGATAAGTCCCAAATGATTTTTTGAGGTTTACTCCCATATTGCCAAATTATGGTTTGGTGTTACATGTGAGCACAGCCAATATTCACAATGTAAAGAGAATAATAAATTGAAAACCTAGGCCTTTGCAGCAAACATTGCACCATGTTGTTGATATTATGAGACTCTAAGAACATAATAATAATAATAATAATAATAATAATAATAATAATAATAATAATTTATTTATTATTTATACCCCGCCCATCTGGCCGGGTTCCCCCAGCCACTCTGGGCGGCTTCCAACAAAACAGAAATTCTAAAATACAGAAATCCATCAAACATTAAAAGCTTCCCTAAACAGGGCTGCCTTGAGATGCCTTCTAAAGGTCTGGTAATTGTTGTTCTCTTTGACCTCTAGTGGGAGGGCATTCCACAGGGTGGGTGCCACTACCGAGAAGGCCCTCTGCCTGGTTCCCTGTAACTTGGCTTCTCGTAGTGAGGGAACCGCCAGAAGGCCCTCGGAGCTGGACCTCAGTGTCCGGGCAGAACGATGGGGGTGGAGACGCTCCTTCAGGTATACCGGACCGAGGCCATTTATGGCTTTAAAGGTCAACACCAACACTTTGAATTGTGCTCGGAAACGTACTGGGAGCCAATGTAGGTCTTTCAGGACCGGTGTTATGTGGTCTCGGCGGTGGTATATTCTTGATGTGCTGTCAGATGGCTTTCAGCTTTCTTCAGTGTTTGTGGATCTTTTCTACCATCACCCCTCAGACTATGTAAAATAAAATAGTTCTTTCTAATAATAATCATCATCATCATCATCAGAGGCCATGAGCTGTCGGTTCCTTCAGGACCCCTTACAGCCATTTATATCATTGCTTCAATGCCTCTTTTCTGTATCTTTGCTTTTCTCTGAAGGATGCTTGAAATCACTCCTGTGGTGCCATTTGTGTGCAAAATACCTTCTAGGTTTGGAGCTGTTTCACACTGGAATGTGTGGCTTGCGCCGCAAGACAAATGAAGCATTATTTTGTTTTATTTAAATTCTTCTCCCTCATGAGACAGTGCCTATCTATATAATTCTCTTAAGTCTGTTAAGAGACTTCTTTATTTGAAGAGCAAGAAAGAAAAAATAGCTTTATTTTCTTGCCTCTCACAGTTGCCTCATAGATAAGCCTGCTATATGAAACTTTGCCATATACTCAGGAGCATACAAGTGTTTTCTTTTTAACTGTCATTCTGAAGACTGAAATTGCTATTTCATATTTCAAAGATGAAAAACAACCACCATTACATAGTATTGCAACAAAAGCTCACTGACTTTTGCCAAATATGGATCAGCACAATTTTCTTGTATAAAGCTATACTTCATCCACGTACATATAATTATTTCATTATACTTTCGAGGTTGTATTCAGTGGTGACCTTGTACTAGCAGAAAGTGCTTTTGTTTATATTCTTATGTATATCTCAGAGCCTTGCTAGATCAGATAAAAAGGCCTGCCTACTTCACCCCCGTGTTTCCTACAGTGGCCAATCATGTGCCCATGAAGTGGGTAGCCACAAGCAGAAAATGAGAACAATAGCTGATTTCAAATTTCCCACTTACTGCACTCTCTGCACCATATTTTGTACTGTGCATTCTCATATTCACCTGAGTATGTATTGTGCTTACAAAACAAAGAGCTTAATATTTTGTATGGTTTTGTTTTGGAACACAAAGGCATTGACTGCAATGCAATCCTGCACACATCAGTAGGATTTTTTTCATCATTGGCTGTGGGACAGGTATCTATTACACACTCCTTACACCTGGAATTCCATTTTCCATCACTGGCAAGAACACTGTAGGCTAACTTTAGACTTTATGTATCTTGGCTTCACTTCCGTAAAGATCCCGCACTTGAGTTTTTCTGATATCCCTCCTCATCTCCAGTCCTCTGTGTTCCCCCAAACTGACTTATTAGGGTCGGAGGCTGTTGAACATATATATATATATGTTCTATATAGGCTGTTGAATATATATATATATATATATATATATATATATATATATATATATATATATATATATAGTATATACACACACACAGTATATATACAGTATATATATACAGTATGCAAGTATGAGGGGCCCAGTGCCTTTTATTCTTTAAGTACGGTAGGATTTGTGGATCTAATTCATAATTTAAGGGCTACACTGATTTGAATGTATACTGCCGACATAGTTCATATCTATTGACCATCATTGTGGTTCTACCAGGTTAAGATAAAGAGAGGCTAATATTTGTCTGTATTCAAGTGGGTTTTCTATTGAATTCTGCATGCAATTAATGCATTAGAATGTTTAAGAATGCAATCCTGTACACACATAGTTGAGAAAAGATCATATTAAACTGAGCTGGATATATTTCTGAGCAGACATACATAAGATTCTACTGTTAGATTCTAATACTGTACTATACTTCATTATAATAAAATGATATATTCAGTACAGTGGTACCTCGGGTCACAAACGCTTCAGGTTACAAACGCTTCAGGTTACAAACTCCACTAACCCAGAAATAGTACCTCAGGTTAAGAACTTTGCCTCAGGATGAGAACAGAAATCGTGTTCCGGCAGCGCGGTGACAGCATGAACCCCCATTAGCTAAAGTGGTGCTTCAGGTTAAGAACAGTTTCAGGTTAAGAACGGACCTCCGGAACAAATTAAGTTCTTAACCAGAGGTACCACTTTACAGTATTATGCAATTCTATATGCTTTGATCATAAAGATCAAAAAGCAGTTGAATGTATGACTACCAAAGGGGGACTTCGTTTCTAGCTCACCTTTGGCCCCTCTGTGCAGATCGTATGAAATTTTAATTTAGTAAAATGTACCGACACCTACTTTTTCTACTCATTTAAATATACTTTATCTGAATGAGAAATCATCTAACATATATATATATTTCACAGTGGATGAGACTGATTAATATTAATCAGATCTGCTCTTTGTGTATCTTATGAATTTTTATACATTACATCTTCTAAAGGCTCAATCGTGCAATTTTCACATAATATTCTATGTGTAGGGATCCCATCTAAGGCTTGAATTCATAGAAAAGTCTCCCACTGTGGGAAAGCAAACAAAACATCCACTTGGCAGAAAAATAAAACTTTGTGTATTAAAATAGCCTCTGCCAAATTGGATACAGGGTTTCTGCAATGCTTTAGTGAACTTGTAAATTGAATTCTCTCTGGAAACTAGAGCAGAGTAAGAAATTTGTAATGCAAAGAGATTTAGATTTTTTGTGGGGGGGGAATACATGGTTTGGATTGTGATTGTTGAAATCTTATTTGAGGGCCTTGAAAACCTGACACTTGCTTTTAGATAACAGGTGCTATGTGGGTTTTAAAAAATTACTGCCAAGGGAACATCTAAAAGCTGCCTCTGGTGTCAACCTGGTGCCTTCAAGATGAATTGGACTACAACTTTCATTAAGCCTAGCATGACATTTACTGTTAGCAAGAAACAACATGAAGCATCTCTCCTAGGATAGGAGGGTGAGGGTGAGGACTTTATTTTGCTGCAACTCTTATCTTTGACTACATGTGTGTGTGTGTGTGTGTGTTTAAAAAAAGAATCAAGTTTTGTAGAAGGGATCAGCTTGATGCCTGGGCAAATTAAATGCCGCTCAGCATTTTTCATTATTATTTTTAAAAAGCTTGCAAAGATCCACAGAAGCTAAATTTGCACCAGTGTTCTTACTTATGGTGGCAGCTAGTGCTATTTTTCTTGAAAAAGAGGTGCCGAAACTCACCCTGAACGCCTCCCTTGTTCTCTTAGAATGGCAATGGTGCCCACCTGAGATGTGCTGGAACTGAATTCCAGTGAGTTCCTGCTGGGAAAAAAAGCCCTGGTGGCAACTAGGAAAACATTGATCTTATCTACAGGAGATCAAATGAGAGCACCTCCAGTTCTCTTTCTTTCATAGAAACTAAGTACCGGTAGTACCTTTTAGCATATAAGATGATGTTCAGTTCTTAACTCACTTCATCACTGAGCACCTTAGGTTTATGTACCTGAATGGTAATTGTGGGAGAAATTGAACACAAACTTTAACAAAAAAATAGAAAAAGAAATTTTAGGTAGAAAAAATGATCAAATACATATATAATGTTATATGTTTTGCCAAGTATAAGATACAAATTATGGGTTGTATCCAACATGGCCTGAGCTGAGTTCCCCTTCCTATTCTTAACCTTTATGCCCCCCCCAAACTGCTCTGGAGGATTCTCTATTAATCTGAAGCAGATTTTGAGGGTGAAGGGGGTTGTAGGTGAGAGGAAGGGAAAGTTTTGTTATGCAAGCAGGTGTCTGCTTTGCAAGCATGAGACAGAGATCATGTGCTGTTATTAATTCAGTTCTTAACTTTTGTGATAATGCAGTAAACTTTCTGCTATGTAGATTAGTATATGTGTAGAAATTAATTCAACATCTGTCTTGTCCAGTATTTTATCAAGATACATAATCCTAAAAGGGGGTAAAATGACTTTCATACTATAATCTGTGCTTGATCAGAAATCTTTAAGATTAACTGTTTCACAGAGACTTTTTCATTAACATTTGCAGTTCAACAAAGGATCTGATTTCAATTATGCAATGCCTATATGACACTGACTTCCTGTAATACTTTGAACTTAAGTAAAAGAGAGTTATCGCATAAAAATAGTTCATCTCTTAGAGGCCTGCTACACAATGATGTTTCATCTCCCAGAGCTATTTATCTGCTGAATGGCTGTGCTTTTCCAGGAGTCTTTCAGACAATTATATCCACTACCTTTGAAATCTCACAGTCCCACTTTCTATGAGATGGTTTTCTACAAAAAAAAAAAAAAAAAATGTGACATGTCTGTGTCTAAGCTTCCTCATTATCCCTATTCCTCTTAAAAAAAAACACTTGCAAGCAGGGTTTTGATTATTACATGTGCATAATTTAAGATGGAATCACATAGATATGGTTCACATAATACCACCTTAAGTGTTCACATCCAGTACAAAAAGTTATCTTCATAACCAGGTCCACACACTGCCTGACTACTACTAACCCTCCAAGGTCCATTGTACTGCATATCCCCTTTTCCATCTTTTTAGGGTGAGCTCCTGCAACCATCTTGAATGAAGGGAATTTTAGTTAAGCATGGGAATTGATCCTCAGCTGGGGTAAGTTGTGCTGGTGTTACTGTAGATTGTCACTGAATCCTCCCACAGAGTTAAATGTACATCTGAAAAACAGAACATAAAAGTGGCAGTGATATCTACTATGCCTTTTATATAATTAACAACTGTGCAGTGAAAAAGCTTCAGTGTGAACTGAAGCAGACAAAGTAATGTGAATTTGTGTAATCCTTCAACTTCAGAAAACATTATGGTTCAGCCAAACATGGAAAACCCATTCAGATTCATTGTAGTCAATATCACTTCACTGCTTTGGTTCAAATACCTTGAAAAAAAATACCTAGCTAGGGCTTCTCCTGCAGTCCCTATGCTCCTGGCATCTACTAATGGTTTGTGCAACTGGGGCCAGTGGGAAAAACAGATGTCCCATGGTCTGCCTGATTGCTAAATGATTAAGTAGTTGGGGAACAGCCCTGTGGTGTTTGCTGTACTGTATAGGTTCAAGTTCTGGGGGCATCTTCCTTGCCTCTTCCTGCTGGGGCTCTTATATCCTTTCTTTCCAGTCCAGGAGCTGTGAAGTGAGCACTAGATACTACTATTGTCAGTATGTGCCCATAGCTCCCTTTCTTACATGTCATGGACCCTCCCTTTGGCTGCTTGGCCAAAAATGTCTTTATGCCTTGAACCCTTGAAGTTATGAACCCTTGTTGCAGGAGAGCTGTGTATGCTTTCTGCAGGCCTCCTTCCAGGGCAGTTGTGGGGTGCTACATTGCATAAGCTATCCTTCTTTTTTGTGTTTTGCTCAAAAAAAAAACCACTGCTAGAAAGCAGCATAAGGGGACTTGAAACTCTGCCTATAGGGCTGGCAGTGGATTGGCAGTAATGTCATAGGAGCATTGACATACTTTTGCCTGCTGTGTGCTTTGCATGGGCGTAGGCAGGGGGGCAGGAGGGGGCAATTGCCCCCCCCCTAGAAGCAAAAGGCTAAGGGGCACAGCGTGGCAGCCCCAGGCTCCCGCTCCCGGCGCGAAGCTCCAGAGGCGCGCGGGGAGCGTAAGCGGAGGAGCGCTAAGCGGGAGCGGGGAGCGTAAGTGGAGGAGGCAGCCACAGGCTCGCGTTCCCTGCGCGCCTCTGGAGCTTCGCGCTGGGAACGGGAGCCTGGGGACGCCTCCTCAGAAGACCTGGGAGGTGCGCAGGAGGCAGCCACAGGCTCGCTTTCCCCGCGCGTCTCTGCAGCTTCGCACCGGGAACGGGAGCTTGGGGCCGCCTCCTCGGAAGACCTGGGAGGTGCGCAGGAGGCAGCCACAGGCTCGCTTTCCCCGCACGCCTCTGGAGCTTCGCGCCGGGAACGGGAGCCTGGGGCTGCCTCCTCAGAAGACCTGGGAGGCGCGGAGGAGGCAGCCATGGGCTCGCGTTCCCCGCACGCCTCTGGAGCTCCGCTCCCGGCGCGTGGGGCCGCCTCCTCGGAAGAGCTGGGCAGGCGCAGGCCACATAGCCCCGCCCACATTCCCACTGTGGCCCCGCCCCCCGCCCCTCCCCCCCTAATTTTGATCCTGGGTATGCCCCTGGTGCTTTGTATGTGCATTCCCATTGAGTCATAGGTGCATGTTCCCCCTTTGTGTGTAGCATGTGAGCAGTGGCACAACCCCTGATAGATGGGTTTGATGGTGTTTCTAGGGGTTCTGGGGACATGCTTGCCATTTCCCCACCATTTGGAGTTTTTTTCAAGCTCTCCTGGGCTGAGCACATATAGGATACAACAATCCAATTAGGTCCAGTTGTGACCGACTCTGGGGTTGCGGCACTCATCTCGCGTTATTGGCCGAGGGAGCCAGCTTACAGCTTCCAGGTCATGTGGCCAGCATGACAAAGCCGCTTCTGGCGAACCAGAGCAGCACACAGAAAAACCATTTACCTTCCTGCTGTAGCGGAACTTCTTTATCTACTTGCACTTTGACGTGCTTTCAAACTGCTAGGTTGGCAGGAGCTGGGACCGAGCAATGGGAGCTCACCCATCACAAGGATTCGAACCACTGACCTTCTGATTGGCAAGCCCTAGGCTCTGTGGTTTAACCCACAGCGCCACCCGCATCCCATAAGTGTAGTTTATAGTTGCAGTTTATTAAGTTATTGTTCTGTAGGCCCCACTGGTCTCAATGGAATTTCAGCATAATAATAAGGTACAGTGATGCCTCGCTTTACAAATGCCTTGCACAACGAAAAACTCGCTAGACGGAAGAGTTTGCGTTGCGAGAGGCATTCGTAAGACGACAAAATTTTCTATGACCGCCGCTTCGTCTTACAAAGCGTGGCCATAGAAAGCGGCAAAGGAAGATCAGCTGTCAGCGCGGGAAGCTGACAGCTAATCTTCCTTTGCCAGGGGGGTGGAACCATAACGCGGCGGTGCGGCGGCTGCCCCTGTCTGTCTTCCCCTTGGCTCGGGGAAGACAGGCAGGGGCAAGCAGCACCCGCTGCGATTCGGCTCTGTCCCCCGGAGCCACCGCAACCGGTCCCGCACCACCGGGGAAGACAGGCGGGAGATGGCGGGGGGAGAAGCGCTTCTCTCCCCCGCTGCCTCGCTGCGCACCAGCGGCATAAGACGGGGCTTTGGAGAAGGTCTCTGAAGCGCCGTCTCATGTCGGGGGAGGCAGACGGGAGGCGGCGGCAGAAGCTCTTCCCCCGCCGCCACCTCTCGCCACGCACATCCGGCACGGAGCGCAACTTCAGAGGTCTTTGAAGTTGCGCTCCGTGTCAGGGGAGGCAGGCAAGGCGGTGGCTGGGAGAAGAGAGCTTCTCCCCACGCCGCCTTGCACACAGCCGGCATCGGACGGGAGAAGGTCTCCGAAGCCCCGTTGCATGCCGCTGCAAGTCCCCCAGAGCCTATAGGAACGCATTGATTACGTTTCAATGCATTCCTATGGGAAACTGGGACTCGCTAGATGAAAAATTCGTTACACGAATTGACCCGTGGAACGAATTAATTTTGTCTAGCGAGGCACCACTGTATAGCCTTAAGATTTAATTGCTGCCTATGGTCATGTGCAAAAGTTAATCATTGTGTATTAGCATCAGCAGGGTAGAGTGACATGCCAGTACAAAAAAGTGGCAACAATAGAGGAAAGATTTGTGGGTGAATCTCCTTTCATTTTCCTTGCATGATGAGGATTGTATTTGAATTTATTCCAGTACAAAAATGGGAACAAAGGGAACTGGATTGGCATAACCGGGTGACTAACAGAAGTCCAAATGTTCCACTGTGTCTTTTCCCCATTGTTTTAATGGGCCATTATATTTTAGCCAATGCAGAAAACATTGCAGCTGTGCAACAGATGGTGCTGCTTTGGTGAGTACATGGGACAATAGAGATAATAGAGCTACCGCCAACAGATTCTAATGGACTGAATAAACTGCATGAAAAGAAAAGCAGAGTACATAGAAATTAATGAAAAGGTTAAAGTGGAAAAGGAGGCTTTTAGCACTGTTAGTCCCAAGTATTAGTTGAACTGCTGTTTATGCTACTTTTGTGCTATTTTGGTGGAATCTGATGGCTGCATTTCCACAAGCATAATAAGAAGCGGGGAGGCAGGAAAAAAGCAGAGGAATTGTGGTATATTTTAGACTGAGTGCAAGTCCTGCTTTCTTTTTCTTTGCATACAGAGGAGCAATATTACAAATGCTTCACCTAGAAATATAAATAGGACTCTGCAACAGCACTGTCCTCAACAGATCTTGTGCGGTACATCATATATACTTATCTAGAGGTACTAAAATCCTTTGTGTATTAAAGTTGTTTGTGTTCAAAAGAAACAAATGTTAAAATCAATAGAGTGTGGGGCAATTTGAATTACTCCATTTGTGTGGTCAGAGAAAGGCACATAGATGATGTACTACATGTTTGGAAGTGCTTTCTGTGTTATTCATTTTTCAAACAGAGCTGTTCCAAATCCTGCATAGTATATGAATGTTTTTGCTGACTTTTTCCCTAAGTTCTCATTCATTCTTCACAATAATTTAAATAACTGCAAGTAGACCCTATGAGACTGGGGGACAGGGCAATGGAAAAACTTAAAGATGAGGAACTTACTCTGACTTCTGGGAGCCAATGTAGGGATTTAAAGAACGTGTTGTTCTCTGAACCATGAGAGAAGTAAATTATTTTGGCAGTTCTAGAAAGAGCTGAGAGGGTTGACATGTGATGATGAAAGTCCAGAGAAGAGGAGGCTGCAGAACTCAAATCGGCACGATAATTTCCTATATAATAATTGCAAAATTATAATTTTGGAAGAGTTACAATAAATTGGTTTGCTGACATGATTATTTTCTTGATAATGTAATAATTTTTGAAAGTCATTGTGTTCTTAATTGGCCATTTATATATTCCAAAAGAAAGATGGAGTGCGTTTTCCTTAAGGTGGAAGCAAAAAAAGCACATTTCAGATGTCCTTGCCTTGGAAAAGTCTTTCTGTATTGTAAAGCATTTCTGGCAGCAAGCTGAAAATAAGGTGTGAGAATTTCATTCCATGTGTGACAATTAAAGTAACACTAGGAAGCTGCCCATCTGCTCAGGGACTGATATCAACTACTGGAAAGGTGCAAATAGACTTCTGGGCCTCAAATCATTGAATAATACAATAGTATATTTTAGCTGATGAAATATATTTTTGGAACCTCACATTTTTAATAAAGTTGTGTTTTGTCTGCTTACACACCAGTCTTGGAAAAGTACCCTTACATGGATTATTTTCTTCTGCATTTTTCATCATGATATCAGCAAAACACTTATCAGCCCAGTCCAAAGCTCTGCAGGACTCCAGTCTGCACATAAAGGGCTATTCGCCCATATGCTGTGTTGAGGGACATGGATCTTAGATCTTGTCCCCCAAAACAGACTTTGATTGAGCATATATGTGCAAATCCATTTAAATGGGATTTGCATAGGAAAGGTTTCCATCAATGTAAATATGAAATATGGAAACATATATGTTATTTTAAATATTTTTACACCAGCAGGGCCGAAGGTTGTTTCTTAACATACATTACGTATCTGAAAAGTTGGTATAGCTCCTTAGGTCATAGGTTTAATGTAGAAGACGTGCAAGGAGTGGGGAGGAAAGTTCATAATTTGCTCAACAGATAGATAGTAACAGTCTGCATTCAAGTTTAGAAATATATTTTTAACAACAACAACAATTTCCCTCCCTTAAATAAACTACCATATGTAATCCTACAGGAGCATAGCACACAAAGTTCCCTAGCATTGATTCTTTCAAGGTGCTCCCTCAGGCAGTGGAGTGGTTGCTGCATCTCAAGCCTTATTTCTATCTGTCATCTATCTATCTATCTATCTATCTATCTATCTATCTATTTATCTATCATCTATCTATCTATCTATCTATCATCTATCTATCTGTCTATCTATCATCTATGACAGGCATGTCAAACCTGCGGCCCTCCAGATGTTTTGGACTACAGTTCCCATCTTCCCCAACCACTGGTCCTGCTAGCTAGGGATCATGGGAGTTGTAGGCCAAAACATCTGGAGGGCCGCAGGTTTGACATGCCTGATCTATGGCATGGGTGTCAAACACAAGGCCCGGGGGCCAAATCCGGCCCGCCAGACCTCGTCATGTGGCCCGCCGAGCGCCCCAGCCAGCGGGACCCAGCAGCGGGACCTTGCTGCTGAAGCGCCGCGCCGACAAAGCGCCGACAAACAGCTGGGGCCGGGGGGGTCCCTTCGCGCTCTTTTCTGGCGCTGAATCAAGGCGGCGACCCCCCCTTCCCTTTCTTTCTTCCTCTCTCTCGTTCTTATTCTTTCTTTCCCTCTCCTTCCTTCCTTCTTTATCTCTGTCTTCTCTCCCTCTTTCTTTTTCTTTCCTTCTTTATTCCTTCTTTCCTACTCTTCTTTCTCTCACCTCTTTCCTTCCTCTCTCCCTCCTGCTCCCTCTTTTCTTCCTTCCTTCCTTCCTTCCTTTCTTCCTTCCGTCCTTCCCATCTTTCTTCCTCTCCCTCATTCTTATTCTTTCTTTCCCTCTACTTCCTTCTTTCTCCCTTTCCCTCTTCTCTCCCTCTTTCTTTTTCTTTCCTTCTTTATTCCCTTCCTTATTTCCTACTCTTCTTTCTCTCCCCTCTTTCCTTCCTTCCTCTCTCCCTCCCACTCCCTCTTTTCTTCCTTCCTTCCTCCCTCCCTCCCTCCCTCCCCTCCCCTCCCTCTCCCTCTCCTCAGAAACATAGGATGCTGCCTTATACTTCTGGCCCTTAAACCCTGGAACCAGGAGAGCAGCTCCAGTGAGTCAACCTCAGCCAGTCCCTTTGGTGAAGGGTGGTGGCTCACTGGCAGAACATCTGTCCTGCATGCAGAAGGACCCCAGCATCTCCAGGTACTAGTAGCTCTGCAAAGGTCCTGCATGAAACCCTAGCGAGCCTCCACCACCCAGTGCAGTTACCAAAAATCATTTTTCAATAAATTGTACAATAATTGTACATTTGAATATCTACTTGCCATTATTCTGACAATGTTTCTGCTTTCAGAGCTAGTTATTACTTACATTATTACAAAAGAACCAGTAATAATTGAATGCAGTGACAATAATTTATGATAATAAAGAGTGGACACATAGTCCTACAGATACAACCGGCCGTTTGAGGGTGACCAAACTGCTGATGCGGCCCCCGATGAATTTGAGTTTGACACCCCTGATCTATGGGATGTGTTATATCAGTACCGTCAATTACAACATGCTTTACTTCCTAGAGTGGACAGAGACAGGGGGATGTGTAACTTCCTGTTCCTGCTGTGACTCAGCTGATGAGTGTGACTCTATAAAAGCAGAGTCACCAGCCATTTCATTCTTTGTTCTGTTTGATTCAACTCTTAGTTAAGTCTCTTCCATTTTGTTGGCTGCTGACTCTCAGCAAGCAGCACTTAGGCCCATCCTCACAAAGGATGTAAGCCACGTTACATATTTGTAACCTGAAGCTTAAAGCCTGCCTTCTGGCATGTGTACTGTAAACAACTTGTAAGTAAAGTTATTGTTATACTTTTAAAGACAGACTCCTGAGTCTTTATTATATTTTAAGAGGGAGGAAAGGGGACACCAGAGATAATCCATCTAGTCATTTTGTAGAGATTCAAACACATCTAATCAACTAGCTTCCATGAATATAGAGGGGATTTGCTCTGCTACATCGTGAATGAAGGATAATACTTAACAAATATTTCCTTGCCTATTATCCGAAACATCCCCACACTATCTATCCCACCTTTTCCCAAACAGCGATTCAAGGTGGCTTACAGATAAAAACATAGAAAAAAATATCATACTAGTCTTAAGAGGAGAAGAAGGGGCACAGAAAAATCAATTTTTAAATTTTAAAAGTAGATTAAGATCAAATAACTAAAATTTATTTCCCATTCTTATATATCCTTCACAATTTGGGATCCTTTCACTGAACTGAACTGTAAACTTCAACATCATATCTGTACCTTTATAGATATAACAACAAATGCTGGCTTGACAGTACTATAGATAGAAATAATTACGGTACCCACAGAGCCAATGTAGCACATGCAGAATAAGTGTCAATTATTCCCTCATTTTCCTACTAACTCTGACTTACTGGAGAGGAGGGTGCCCTCATCATGAACTTAAAGAAGAGGTCACAGCATGTCACATACCAGTCAATTATTTTTCGCTTGAAAACTTTTCTTTTTTTCTTTTTATGGAAGAATATTGGCATTAAGATTTTAGAAAAAAAAAGTTTGCAGCATTTGCCATTGCAAAAATACACTGAAGACATGACATTTGAATGTGGCTTAAATCTAAGAAACCAAAATAAAGATGAACTTCACTTTGTTGTGAGTTTTGTGTGTGTGTGTGTGTTAGGCTGTATGATGTCGGAGTCCCTTCTAATTCCTGGATCCAAAAAGGGTTAAAATCTAATGGATTTGAATTAGCCAGGCAAGGTCTGTAATGCCCCCTAAGTATGGGTCCTTAGTATAAGAAAGGAAGTTGGCGGTTCAAATCCCCGTGATGGAGTAAGTTCCCGTTGTTCGGTCCCAGCTCCTGCCAACCTAGCAGTTCAAAAGCACATCAAAGTGCAAGTAGATAAATAGGTACCACTCCGGCAGGAAGGTAAACAGCATTTCCGTGCAGTGCTCTGGTTCGCCAGAAGTGGCTTAGTCATGCTGGCTACATGACCCGGAAGCTGTCTGTGGACAAACTCTGGCTCCCTCGGTCAGTAAAGCAAGATGAGCGCCACAACCCCAGAGTCGTCCACAACTGGACTTAACGGTCAGGGGTGCCTTTACCTTTAACACTGTTAAAACTTTCTGTATGGTTACCAGACACAGTACCTAGATCTGCAGTTGCCCTCAAACAGGTTAATTGAGATAGGACACAATGTGTTGCCTTTGGAACAGACAAGTAGCCTCATCTGTAATAAGGAATTTGTAACTAACCCCTTGAATTTGATGTGCCTAGAAATTGTCTGGTGTGGACACAGTTATAACAGTCTCTCCTCTTCTCAATATCAACGTGGAGCACAATCCTACTGTAGCAGTAGCATCCCAGGGATTTATTGAAAGAAATCATAGATTTATGATCATGTGTGTGGTTGAAGAGGATGACTTGAATTTTATAATTCATTATGTCAGACTTTTTCCACCTGGCTTATAGAATATATGATTTGTGATATAAAGTCCACAGGATGCTTAAGTCTCCGTTTCTCTATACAGTGGTGCCTCGCTTAACGAATGCCCTGCTTAACGAAATTTCCGCTTAACGAAAGGTTTTTTCTAGTGGAGGTTGCCTCACTAGACGAATTTGTTTTATGAAAAATTCATCTAGTGAATCACGGTTTCCCATAGGAATGCATTGAAATTCAATTAATGCGTTCCTATGGGCAAAAAAAAAAAATTCAAAAAAAAATTCAATGCATTCCTATGGGATTCGCTAGACGAATTTTTCGTTATAAGAAAAGACCCGTGGAACGAATTGAATTCGTCTAGTGAGGCACCACTGTAATGAGAAGAACATCCTACATCCTTCTTTGGTGTCATTTCTAGAAGGTGTAAGTCTTCATAGAATTGGTCAATTTCAGTTTCTTCAGCACTGAAGTTGGTGCATAAAGTTGGATTACTGTGATGTTAAAAGGTCTGCCTTGGATTCGTATCGAGATCATTCTATCATTTTTGAGATTGCATCCCAGTACAGCTTTCGCCACTCTTTTGTTTACTATGAGGGCCACTCCATTTCTTCTACGGGATTCTTGCCCACAGTAGTAGATATGATGGTCATCTGAACTGAATTCACCCATTCCCGTCCATTTTAGTTCACTGGTGCCCAGGAAGTCAATATTTATTCTTGCCATCTCATTTTTGACCACATCCAGCTTACCAAGGTTCATGGTTCTTACATTCCAGGTTCCTATGCAGTATTTTTCTTTACAGCATTGGACTTTCCTTTTGCTTCCAGGCATATCTGCAACTGAGCGACCTTTCAGCTCTGTTCCAGCCACTTCATCAGCTCTGAATCTACTTGTACTTGTCCTATGCTCTTCCTCAGTAGCATGCTGGACACCTTCCGACCTGAGGGGCTCATCTTCCAGCGTCATAACTTTTATATGCCTGTTGTCTTTATCCATGGAGTTTTCTTGGCAGGGATACTGGAGTGGCTTGCCAGTTCCTTCTCCAGGTGGATCACATTTAGTCAAAACTCTCCACTATGACCTGTCCATCTTGGGTGGCCCAGGCCCTGCACGGCATAGCTCATAGCTTCTCTGAGTTATTCAAGCCCCTTCACCACGACAAGGCAGTGATCCATAAACCATAACATGCTGTAAATTTTATGTCCATGTTCCACAGTCTTTCCCATGCCTCCATTTCTATGTTATGACCAATATGTATTACCCAATGTATCACTGAAGATTTCACTTGTTCATCTTTTGTCTCCCATTCCAATAATATCCTATACATTTTAGAATCACTTTAACATTGCAATCTAGCAAGTCTCTTTCTAGTTGAGATACTTGTTCCCCATTTATTATCCATTTTGAATACTTCATTCAAATGATAATATTGTATCCATGTTGTTAATATTCCTGATTAATCCTTAAACTTTTAATTTAAATTTCCACCCTCTTTCAACAAATTTATATAAATTACCCAGTTTTCTGCCATATTTTTCTTCTTCACCGTTATAGCTTCTACTGGTGAAAGCCATAATGAAAGCCTTAGCTGGTCCCTCTGTAGCCTCCAGCTGCTTCTGGGTTGCTGCTGGATTCAAGGAACACGACACCTTGGGAAGTTTCCATGCGTTCTTTATTTGCTTCTTTGGTGTTTCAATTTTCTGCTGGAATTTATTTCCATGCTCTGCTGATGTGTTTTCACACTCTTCCTAGAGCTGCTTTTGTGATGATTGCTTGGTGTGTGTTTTTATTGTCACCTTCTGTAAAGATTATTTCTCTAGAAATTTGATTGACAAGTTCAAGAAAAAGAAGCATAAGTTAATCTCTTCCATTATTTCTAAGGATGCACATGTGCTGTGATTCTGGGAAAGTACAAAGAGCTGTGGTGCAGGATGCAGTTGTTGGTGCAGAATTGAGCTTCCTCAGAAACTTTGCTTTCATTTTGGGGCTCTTCTTGTTGTGAATTTTATTTCTGTTTTGTTTTGAAAAAGCAACTTTCTATATTTCATACTTCCGGGAGGAATGCTTAGATGTATGGAGGTAACACAGGCATAGGCAATTTCCATCAACCCCAGCTAACAGGACCAGTAGTCAGGGATGATGGGAATTGTAGTCCCAGACATTTGGAGGGCTGGAGTTTGCCTATGCCTGAGGCAACATATCAAAAGCCCAAAGGATTGCTATGTAAGATGCCAGTGATCAGGGATTGGCACTTCAGTCACTACCACTCCTCTCTGAGTAACAAATACAAAAACAATAACAATTGCAGAATAATTTATGCAAAGAAAAAATAAGCAAATATGCATAATTTCTAAAGATAGTAGACATTTGCTCTATTTTTTGCCATTACAGAATTCTAAATATAGGTGGATATAAATAGCCGTTACTCAACTATGTTAGTCTGCAGCTTTTCTCCGCCCTACCTTTGACATCAGATTTTCACTCTTGCTTCAGAGTAAGCAGTGAGGCCAGTGTATTTGGACTACATTTTGAATAACTTCTTGGTTATTGTGTTTATTTTGTACCAGATGAGGCCAAACAAATGAGGCAGATGCAGTGGTGAACTTTTAGCCATACTGCAGCTCCCTTTATCCCTGGTCACTCTGGCTGAAACTGATGGGAACTATAGTCAGGCAATATCTGGAGGGCCACAGGATCCCCACCAATGCATTACAGTATGCTCAATCAGCTATTTAAAATAACCTACATTTGGTTCATAAATACATTCTGTTTTCTGCTTATGTCTGCTATGAAATTTCTCAGTGTACAATCTCTTTATTCCAGTTGTAGGAAAAATTTTAAAAGAGGAATATAACATTGTGAATCAATGTGGACTTGTGCCTTATCTGAGCATGGCATGTTCCCCCTGCCACCTCCATGCCATTTCCCATACTGTTCCAGAGGGCTCAAAACCTTCTGAAGAAGCTTTTTTGCAGTTGTAAAATAAGCAAAAGTCACCCCCCCACACACACACACACAAACACACACCTTTCTTCTGGCAGAATTCTCCCATGAGAAGAGAGTTATCCTCAAATCCAACCTCATGTTTCTCAGCAAATAATGTGCTTGATACCCAAACTATAGAACTCTCTCTAACACCGAAGCACACTTCAGTGTTTTTATTTAGAAGGGTCTTTTATTAATAGTTATTATTCTAGGGTGGATATTAGAGAATGGTTTGCCTAGGGTTATCTTGTAGCTCCTTTTCATAGCTGAGATAAGATTTCAATGAAGTAAGGAAATCTCTGCACCACAGCACCCTATCCCAGAGGTAGAGAACCTTTAGCTCCCCAACTCTGGCAGGTCCAATGTGATGGGTGAGACCACCAACCTGTCAACCACCTCATGCTGCTATGAGATCATGTTATGCTGCACTTTCAGGCCCCACTTGTTGGGCCTTCTAAGTGCAGCATGGGCTGATTGATAGCCCTTTTGCACACAGCCCTGCACTGCCCTTTACATCTCCCCAAACTGGAGGTTCAAAAAGCAGCATGAGGCTGTCTGCAGAAGGGCTTTCAAACAGCTTCCGGCTGCGTGTTGGCTGCACATAGCCAATTCAGATTTGAACCCCACCCAGGAAGGACTGGCTGTGGGGGTTTTTTAATAGCCTCATGACTCAAGTTGGACCCCTTGGCAGGCTGAAAGTTCTCCAGTCCTGCTCTAAAATATTAAACAACAAAAATATTTGATAGTTCAAGAAGTGCAGTTGGGGGGCATGACTGTATCAAATAGATCAGTTGTATGGCCCCATACCTGACACATATAAAGCCGCAATATTTCCTGCTAAAGTACATGGCCAAGCCAGCATAGATGTCACTGAGACTGAAATGCAAACATGCTGGGAATGTGAGCTTGGAAGAGCACATCTTTGTTTGAGACTCTGTCCTGCCATGTGGTGTCCCAAATCTTCCTGACACAGCACATATAAAAGGCATTGAGGTGTTGCCCCTGGCAAATGTACAGTAAGTTGCCCATGATTCACTTCCATAAAGCAGCGTGCTCAACACGCAATCCTGGTAGACCATCATCTTGGTATTGGGCCTGTTGCTCCTTGAATGAAAGAACACACCATGTTCAGTTGAGCTGAAGATATATGAGAGAACCAGGGAGAATATGCCAAAGAGAGTTGAGGCAAGAACAAAGGATGAACCGAGGATGAGTGGTGCCATGCATGTTCTTATGGAAAGACAAAATCATCTTGAGGAGCTTAGGTGGGCATCCTATCTTGTTGTGCAGTGTGAAGAGTCCTTTTTGGCTGATGAGGTCAAAGGCCTTTGTCAGGTCTATGAGGACAATGTACAAGGGGCATCTCTGCTCTCAGCATTTCTCCTGCAGCTGACATAGTGAGAAAATCATGTCAACTGTTGACCGCTGAGCTCTAAAGCTGCATTGTGACTCAGGATAGACCCTGTCAACAAGCAACTGTAATTGGTTGAGAACTACATGGGCAAAGGCTTTCCCCACAGAACTCAGCAGGGAGATTCCACAGTAGTTGTTACACTCATGGTGGTCCCCTTTGTTCTAGAAGGTCACAATGCTGGAATCGTGCATGTCTTTTGGCACGGATTCTGTTGCCCAACTGCAAGAGAAGGCCCTGGAAGTGCATTATGAGGGTGGAGTTGAGGCTGGCTTTCAGCACTTCTGCCGGGATTCTGTTCTGTCCAGTGCCCACATGCCTGAGAGTTTATGGCATTCTTCAACTTGTCATGGGAGGGAGGGGCATCCAGCTCTTCCAATACATGCAGAGTCTCTGGATACTGCCAGTTTGTGTCAATTATGTTTTCCAGATATATTTAACACTTAGTAAGATTAAAAAGACTTCTAGGCAATTTACATAAAATAGTCACAAGAAAATACCATTAAAATAAGAAGAGTATAAAAACAGACATAATAAAATTATGAAAATATAGATAAAATCAACATTTTAAGAAAACAAATATACTTAATAAAAGGACATGTCTGGTTAGATAAAACTGGACTAGCTTGTCCAATGTGCTGACTCACTATAATACAACTTTATTTTTTGCAACCATGGAGCAAATTAATAATACGTGACATATTAGTCAAAGTATAATAATGAGGCTGTACTGTTTCTTCTCACATAGGCTTCATAATGTGATTTGAATGAATGCAAGCAATAAAATACCTGAGCCATTTTCATTCTTCACCTTGTACAGAGATGGAACAATCCTATATCCATGTCCTTTGAATTTTTCTAATATTAAGAGATATGAGCATAGCAAAAGGAAATTAATAGCAGAGCTGGGCAAGGGGTAATGTAATCAAGAGAAGCAGCCTGCTCCTAAATTCTTCATCCCTCCCATCCTTCTGCATGATGAGCTTGTGAGATAAGGAATTTGTCACACATACAAAATTATTATATGCCTTCCTCCCATCAAGAGAAGATGATGCCCATCTCCCACCCACTCCCCCCACCCATTATAACAATTTGAATTTATTTTCTATTCAGAAGTAGTCAATAAGGGAAGAGAGCAAGGAACGCTAATAAGATGCCCTATTTGACCTTCAAGAGAATGATAGTTTCACTGATTTCTTTCCCACCTACCCATCCCCTCACTTTCCTAGACAGGAATATATAGCAGCTTTCAATTTAAAAACAGGTGCATAACTGGGAGCTGTCTGCTACAGGCATATAATTGATTGAGGACAGCAGAGCCCTTAATCCCAGAGCTCCTTTTGATGCTTTTGTTTCCGTTTTGTGTGAGTGAATTGAAAAATAACTATTACCACCCATTCACTTAAAAACAAAACAAAAA
Organism: Zootoca vivipara; assembly: GCF_965207765.1. NCBI lineage: Eukaryota > Metazoa > Chordata > Lepidosauria > Squamata > Lacertidae > Zootoca > Zootoca vivipara. The sequence continues at coordinate 62,563,825 of NC_142586.1, forward strand.
GAAAATACTGCACATTATCCAGCAGCATTTGCATGTGGAGATTGGTAGGGGAGGGGGACATTTCTGCCTTTTCCACTGCTTAGCCCCTTTTTTACCTTGTGCAGTAATAAGGAAAGATGTATAACTATAACTATATTAGCTGTATTAACTATAGCTCTTTAATACACTTTCTAGCATTGTTTCTGCCATCACAAATTAATTGTAGCAAAATGACAGCACTTATTAATTTAGGTTCAACAGAGTATTCATTCTCAGGAATATTTGGATTAATAGAATCAAAGAATCTTAGAGTTGGAAGGGACCCCGCGGGTCATCTAATCCACCCCCCTGTGATGCAGGAATCTCAGCTAAAGCATCCATGACAGGTTCCTAATTGAATCAAGCCTCGCTTGTCTAGAGTGAAAGAAAATTCGGTTTTCTGGAAACGAAGATGTAAGGCACGGGTGCAGGGATTAAACTTACTGTCACCCCTATGCAAATGACTGTCGCTGTACCCAAGACTTTCAAATTAGCATTGAAATGCCAGTGGGCTAAGACAGTAATGCCTTTGGAATAATCAGTGTTGAATACAATTGACATATCACAACTGTTTTCTAAAATGAACACATCATTCTTACAAAACACAGACAGCCCTTTACATATCATAGTGGTGGAAATAGATCAGTTTTACTGCAGATGGGAATTTCCAAGGATTTCTGGATATAAACTACCAGTTCTCCTCTAGACAAGTTCCTCTAATTGTCTGCCAACTCTGCCATGCTTGTCATTATGGATTAGTGCTGAGTTCAGAAACAAAAAGTGCTACGCACACACACACACACACACACACATACATCATATTCAGAGCTTTTCATATATGCATAAATCAACATGTCAATGGCACCTAGAGGCAAAGGTCAGGAAAAGAGTAATAACCGAGCTCCATCATTAGGGCTGGGTTAATTGCTAACTTTATTATGTCTCTTTATTTCTTTATTAGATGATTGCCAACGCCACTAAGGCTTTTCTAGATTTGCTCACTGCTATTTGTAATCCACAGTAATGATCTGACATTTTCGCTAATGAATTGATTGCAAGCAAGCAGAACTTCCACACAGGGCTTTTGAAGAAAGAACTGGGGGCAGGGCAGCTCAGGTAGCCTTCCAGCAGCTCTTGCTGCTCCAAACTAGAGGACTACTGGGCAAAGAGTGAACAAAATGGAGAGGAAATTAAAAGTCCATAGGAAGCTCTTGTGTCTGCCATCTATAGAATAACATGCATAGCTGTGAAGCATACAGCCTGCTTAAGCTGTGTGTGAATTTATTTTATCATTCTAGACCATCTTTCAGTGCACAATTCCTAAAGCAGCACAGGAGGAGGAGCCATTAGAATCAATAAAATCTAGCAGAGAACCAGTATTCTCAATCCATGGTTTCTAGTTCATTAAAGGCTAACCCAATAAATAATGTTAAGACCTGGCTAGCCCTCTGGTTGTTGTTGGACTACAACCACCATGACCAGTGGTCAGAGACAAAGTGACTTGTAGTTCCGCAACAGCTGGTGGGCACCACATTGGTTACCACTGCCCTAGCCTGGGCCCCATTCCCTTCCACCAATTTATGCACAGAGATCCTGCAAAAGAGACTGGCCTTCCCTCAGAATCTTCCTCATATTCACTACCCTTCCACAAGTTCTGTTCCTATTTATTTCAATCGGGCTTATCAGTGCAGGATAACATTCCAGTGGATTGTGCCCAACTATTAGTTTTGTATCTTATATTCAACCTACCCAAATTGCTGCTTCCCAGCATTGCCTCTTTGCTGCTGCCTGTGCCTCCTTGAGACAGATTTTATTTAAACTGAGTGGCTGTAGCCCCATGGAGTGTGACAATACCAAGCATTAGCAGCAGAGGTTGGGTTATAATGCTAATTTGGATCTTTCCTTTATATTTTATTATGGTTTTATTGTAATATTGATTTGACTTGTTGACTTCGTTCTATTTGAATTTCTATGACATATGTTGTAATCAGGGCTTTTTTTAAAGCCGGAACTCCAGAATGGCATTCTGGCACCTCTCAGCTGTTTGAGGAGTGACCTGACCAGCTTCAGCAAATCTCCACTGCAGCTCCAGCTCAAGAGGAGACAGCCCCCCCCCCCCCCAAGCACAAAGGGAACATCCTCTACAGGCTCTGGAGATTATAGAGCTGGAGGCATGGCAGGGCTTTTTTGAGGCTTTCCAACCTTCCAGCCAGGGTGTTGTTGTTTTTTCAGCCAGAACTATCTCTCATGGAGGTCTCTCCATGCCTGAGTGGAGAAAGCCCCAATGCTGCTCCGGCTCACACGAACCAGAGAGGCGTGTACATGTGTGTGTTGTTAAGTTGCTCAGTTGTGGAGCAGCCTCAACAAGCCTCTGGCTGGTGAAGAGAGCCCCCACCCATCCCAAAGAGATCCTCTTTGGCCTCTGGGGTTGGTCTTCTTAGGGAAGTGCGTTCTGGCACCTTAATCTGAAAGGGGGGAAACTGGTTGTAATTAACTGTTTTTATGATCCAGTATTTTAATATTTATTGTAAGTTATTGTTGGCATGGTCCAAGGCGGAAAAACATCATATACAGTGGTGCCTCGCTAGACAAACGCCCTGTAAGACAAATTTTTTGCTTAACGAAAGGATTTTTCGAGCGGAGGTTGCCTCGCTAGAGGAATTCATTTTATGAAAAATTTGTCTAGCGAATCGCAGTTTCTCATAGGATCGCATTGAAATTCAATTAATGCGTTCCTATGGGCAAAAAAAATCAATGCATTCCTATGGGAATCGCTAGACGAATTTTTCGTTATAAGAATTGACCCATGGAACGAATTAAATTTGTCTAGCGAGGCACCACTGTAAATTAAATTAAATTTAAAACTGAACTTAAGAAAAATGTGATCCTTTGGGTTATTACTTAAACTGATGTAGGAAACAATTCATTTTTTTCTTACAATAATCCCTTCTATGATTTGTTAAGAACATATTTTTAGACTTAGATTCCTCAAAGAATTATGTTGACATTCTAAATGCTTAAAATTAAATGTATCACTCTGTTAAAATAGAACTAAGTTAAATTGCTTAGAGCATTACATTTATTCAGTCATAACTAATAAGTTCAAAACCAATATATGACCCAGTTATTGAGTTCTTCTACAAATCATTGCGTAGTTTTAAATAAATAGACATAGCAAAATTTAAAAGGCAAGGGCAGTTTACATTTATAAACCCATAAAAGCACCATAACTAGTTTATGGCACCATTAAAATTACTTATTTACACAATATTAGTGATGGCACAGCTGCAGAAAAGGCACTGCATTGCATGTCCCCTGGACCATGCCTAATGTGCAGTAGTGACACAATGGCTGCGTCATGTGTAATGTACAGCAATATAATTCTTTGTAGTGAGGAATAAATTATATTGCAATCTATTCCCAAGAATAGATTCTTGCATAAGAATAATTTTCTCACTAGAGCAGCCTTTAACAACCTATGGAAGTTTTGCACTACAGCTCCCATCAGTTTCATGCCCATGGTGGCAGGGGCTGATGAGAATTGTGATCCAAAACTTTATGAGGGCCCCAGGTTGGCAGACACTGTATAAGAAAGTATAACCTACTTCATGAGGAAATTTGTTTCCATCTAGATCTTATTCTGCAACTCAGCTCAAATTAGAGTTTACAGCAGGCATCCCCAAACTGCGGCCCTTCAGATGTTTTGGCCTACAACTCCCATGAGCCCTAGCTAACAGGACCAGTGGTCGGGGAAGATGGGAATTGTAGTCCAAAACATTTGGAGGGCTGGAGTTTGGGGGTGCCTGGTTTACAGATTTGCAGAAAAGTTAGAACAGGACCAAACTGTCACCCCTGCTTAATATATATTGCCCGCCCACCCACCCCTAACTGTCCACTTCCAGCCAATGTTGAGTTTTCACACCATCTGGAATTGATGGCCATAATTATCAGAGGAGGAAAAGGCAAAAAAGTGAGTGGTTAATTCCACTTGATTGGTGCAGATATGTGTAAAATAGTGCAGAAGCACTCAGTGCAGGCCCGGCTCTAAGTGCAGTCCCGGTGGCGCAGGGCGCCAGGGGGCCAGGCTGGCAGGGGGGCGCTGCATGGCAAAGCCGCACGGAAGCCGTGCTGCGTGCTGCGAGGGCGGGGGCGCCGGAGCGATCTCCGTGCCTCAGCGCCAGGGCGCCCGACCTGCTGGAGACAGCCCTGACTCAGTGATCCGTTGGATATTGATTTGGCCATACACATAACCTTTGTTCTTGTTTTCAACATAGGAAGCGAGACAATAAACAAAACAATTTCAATACCTCTTGGTGGAACCATACAGAACCAAACACCTGTCATTACTGTGGTTCTCATTATTTCTTTAACGCCTGTCACAGTCTCCTATTCTGTCCATGTAGCAATTTCTGTAGTGGCGATTTCTGTTTAGCAGCAAGAATTGAGGTTAAAGAAGGTCTAATTTAAAATTGCAGCTAAAATGACTGATTATGTTATATACAGTAAATAGATGGCTGACATTTATGCATTTGCATTTGAATACCTATGAAGAATCAAAGCACTGTCAGACTGAGTCATAGATATACAATACAATAAACCTTTTCAGTTTCATTCAGTTGATATTTCTAAGGCATATATGGGGGGATGACAAAATAATGGTAGCATGGTAAGGAAACATCATTTTATAAATATTTGCAAAATGGCAACAAAGCAGGAAAACCCGTCTAGTCCAGTTTGTTTCCTGTATAGAAAGACCTGTGAATATTCTAACCCAGTGGCAAGGAAACAGCCTAATTCTAGCTGCATAAGAATTGGTTTTGTCTTTAGCTAATGCTAGGAATTGAGAAGCTCTTCAGAGCTTTGGGAATTTAGTATTACAAAATCTAAATTGCCTTAAGTGTATATTCTTTGGGGAAGACTTGGTAATAGGATCTTGTCATATATTTCAGTGTGAATAAGGCCTTCCAGGTAATCTTTAATTTTGTTCTTTTATTGGGGGAGAAATGTTGGAATGACTGTCATGGCAAATGTGAAGACTACTTTACCACAGCAAGCTGTTAATAATTGGACAAAGTGTGTGGGTTTTTTTTACCAAGTGTCAACTTTTCTCATGCAAGTGTGAAACAGTCAAGATGAAGAGGACTTCCACAAAACTCATTTGTACTGAAGTAAATTCCTGGTGTTACACATGTGCACCCCAACGCAACTTGGAACACATCTGTATTGAAACAGGCTTCCACACATCTATCACTACCTAGATGAGAGGACCTATGTACAAACAGATTAATGGCTCAATCCTGCAAAAGGGACTGCACTCATACAACATTGGTAGAATAACAGGCAACAGTGCCAACCAGCTTACTGGGAACTAAATCAGTCTGCTGTTCACCTTTCCAAACAATCAATTGGCTCTTTTGCTAATTATCCGACTAGGGCCATAGTCATAGCATCTTTGGACTTATATACTTAAATAGGACTTTTGTACTCCTTTGCAAAATTAAGTCATGCTGCTTCAGTTTTTTAAATTATAGGCTACTTTCCTATTTATCATATAAATTATAGTGCCAATTTCCTTAAAGCTTAATCCTCTCATCTGAGCCTTATTTGTTGATAGTAGTTTCTTTTTTAAAAGGTTTCTACATGCTAAAAGAATCGTTCTTTAGCCATAAATATCTGGAAAAAGCAAGTATTGCATTCTTTAAAATCCACACGAGGCTGCAGAAGAATTCTAATTAATCTCTAGAGACACAGACTATCTGCTCATTGGTTATGTTTGACTTTTTTACAAATAGATATTTCTTGCAGACAAAATCAGGCTTTTCTAATCTTTGCACAAACAGTTTGACCCCCCAGCACTAAACACTGTGATAAATATCCCTAAGTTTCTTCATTAAAATGAAGTTTTTAATTAAAACTTAAACACTTTAAAAGCAATAATTACAGTGGTAAGGTAATCTAGATAGAATATTAACAGTTGTGTTTTTTTTAAAGCTAGTCCAGCTGCCCTTCCTCGCAGTAACTTGGCTTAGAGACAATCCAGAATGAGCAGGGTCTCTTCCCCAGGCTAGATTGTTAACAGCTGCCTCTCTCCAGAGGGGATGGACAGCAGCAAAATACACATGTTGGACTTGGGAATGGTGGTAGGTCCTCATTCCCAAGCCTTCCAAATGTTCTACCAGCAAATCGTTCATTTTAAAGGTGCAATCAATAAAATCGTGATCAGGCAGAACACATTTTGAGGGGTTTAGAGCTGGAAAGCTTCATAAACAGTTCAATTACTTTCCTCTCCCCTCACCAAACTAGCATGTTCTGAAGTCTGGCTCCAGCACTAGACCTCAAATGCTGGCAACCCTAGCTATATATAGGCTGCTAGATTATGAAAAGAACAACTAAATCCAGCATTGTTGTATATAGTCAGCTGGATGGAGCTGATGGGTGTTTTAGTCCAAAACATTGGGAGGGCACTAAGTTAGAGAAGGGGACGACAGAGGACAAGATGGTTGGACAGTGTTCTCGAAGCTACGAACATGAGTTTGACCAAACTGCGGGAGGCAGTGCAAGACAGGAGTGCCTGGCGTGCTATGGTCCATGGGGTCACGAAGAGTCGGACACGACTAAACGACTAAACAACAACAAAGTTAGAGAAGGCTGATTTAGCCATAAGTGTCATATTTATTCGTTGAGTATCACAGCATATTAATACCAGGCACTGTGATGCAGGCAGCTTGAGACTTTTAAATAGGGCCCCGACTCTTTTCTTTCTTTCTTTCTTTTTGGTCACCTGCTTTGGGGAAAATGTGAAGCCAAACATTAAAGGTCAAAAATGCTGTCGCTTTCTGTGCTTTCATAGGTCATATTTATCCTGACAGTGTTGACAACTATAGTGCACAGCAGCACAATGTGCATATTGGATTCTTCACTGCTAGCAGTAGAGTTTAAAAGGCACGTGGGGAAGAAATGGAAAGGAAAGCAGTAAGCACTGAAATGCCATTATAGAAATTGGAGCAGTAACACAAATATCAAAAAGAATACAGAACTGGGGAAAGTCCAGAAAATGGCTAGTTACAGTACTTTTTCATGGAGCACTCAGTTAATACTACGGAACTGGCTACTACAAGGTGTGATGGTGACCCGTTTGAACAGCTTTGAAAGAGGGTTAGGGAAACTCATGGAGAATAAGGGTATGAATGGCTACTAGCCATGATTGCTATACAGTACCTCCAGTATCAGCAGCTGTGTGTATACAAGTTGCTGGAGTTCAGGCATGGGAGAATACTACTGTGCTCATGACATACTTGTGGGCTTCCTTTAGGTGTCTGGCTGGCAACTCTGAGAACAGAATGCTGGGCTAGATAGACCTCTGCTGGGCTCTTCTGTTCCTTAAATAAAGGTGCATTTGTTACATACTTTTAGGCATCAAGAGACAACGTTCCTCTTCAACCAGGCCTTTGGCTCATTATCATCTTATACCCCTTTTAAATGTGTTTGTGGGGAAGGGGTTATTGGTTTATTGTTCCTGTTTTTATTATGTATTTTGTGTTTTTGTATTGTATTTTTATGTTGTGAACCACCCTGATATCTATGGATGAAGGACAGTAAACATTTTTAATAAATAAAATAGTATTTTTATTTTTAATGAGACAGTTAAGTCATGTGCTATCCAAACCAATCCTGGAAATTATGCAATCTTATATGGTATGTCCAATGAAATGTATATGGTATGTCCAATTTAACATTTCTCACAAAAGAGCCAAGCATAACATCTGATGGCAGCTAATTAAATAAAGAAGGGATAGTCAACACAGTGCCTTCCATATGCTGTTGGACTCCAATTCCCATCTGCCTTATCCAGCATGGCCAGTGGTCAAGGATTACGATGTAGTTTCAACAATATCTGGAGGACACTACATTGTCTGCCCCTTTAGCAAGTTCTCCATTCTCTGTAAAATACATTTTCAGTGCTTGGTGGTTGTCAGAGAAGCAGTTTTATAGTACAGCTCAGAGGTACCTTGTGAGTCATTTAATTATCTAAATAAGCTGATGTGTACTTACACTATATGGAAGTAACAAATGAAAATTAAAAAATGGAAGTCAAATATAAATGTGTACTGTATAGTGCTTCATTTCCACATACAGTATTAGCATTTATCCAAAACTGGTGGTGAAAAAATTAGCACTAGTGAACAAAGTTGTTTTCAACAGAAACTTTTATTTGAGATTCTCCTACCAACAAGGAGTGTGAAATTTAAATATTAGAGCTTTATTTACTGTCTTACTAAAATCAGAATGCAAGTTCCTTTTCCAGTGTTTGACAGCCTCTTAAGATGCCCCTTCAAAAGCACAAAAGGGAGCTACCGGTAGCAATGCAACTTCCAGTGAAACACTGTCTTTATGGTCTTGGAATATCTGCCAGCATCACAGAGCACTACACACAATGATACTAGAGGAATGCCATGCATTATTCATATGGTTTTAATATACATCTAAACTTGAAATATTTGTGAGCCTCTTTGTAGGCATCTTTGTGGGAGGCTTTCCTCTAAGGAGGAAGAGAGGAGGTTATTTTTGCATACAATACAACCTCATTTACGTACCTGGAAAACTGAGAAAACAACATAGTCAAGCTATCTGAAAGCAACTGAATTATTTCCATCCTATCTTTCTTAGTGGCCATCCTACTCTTCTTTCCTCTTCTTCTTGGATCAAGCCATGATTGCGGAAAGGAGTAGCATATAAATTGCATCCTGGAAAGAGAACAAAATGTTCCAAATGTAGATTTAGTTGAGAGGGACAGTATCAGGCTTCATCTGGCAGCAGCTGAGGCTCTGGGTACTGAGAGGTGATATGATAACCACCTTCAGATATCTGTCACATGAAAGATGAAGCAAGCTTGTTTTCTGCTGCTCCAGAGGGTAGGATCAGAACCACTGGATTAAAATTACAAGGAAGGAGATTCCAACTAAACATTAGGAACAATTTCCTAGTGGTAAGAGCTGTTTGACAGTGGAACAGACTACCTTGGAATGTTGTGGGTTTTCTTTCATTGGAGGTCTTTAAACAAAGGTTGGATGGCCACCTGTCAGTGATTCTTTAGCTGCGATTCCAGCATTGCAGGGAGTTGAACTAAATGACTTTTCAGGACTTTACAATTCTGTGATTGTATGCCAGACCCTGACTAGTTGTCCCTGACAAACATCAGCTACTAAGCTCAGACCCACTGGGAGATCTGCAAGCCAATCTTCCTGTTATCATCCACTGCAGCAAGGACTGGGAACCTGTGGCTCTCCAGATGTTATTGGACTCCAACTCCCATCAGTCCCATCCAGTTGTAGTCCAACAGCATCCCTCCTCTGCTTCTCAGTTGCTTCTAGGTCAACCAGAAGACAAAGCCTTTTAGAAGTTTCTAAAAGCTCCGTTTGATACGGGATTTGGGAATTAGCCGTGGTATCTGGTGCATTGGAACTGGTGGGGCAGAAAGCAGGGAGGTTAACAGTAGACGGAAACAGAGCCAATGACAGGGCGAGCCAAGTAATTTGAGTTTTGTCCCCATCTTCTTCTCTGCTGAGTTCTACAAGGTCAACACTGAGACTAAGGAGGTGGGAGCTGACAGGCAGTTCTACACCCTGGACTGGTTGGCAGACAGGCAGGGCTGGCTGAGGGCAGACTGAAGTTGATGAACAATGTTCATCAACTTAATGAACAATGTTATTCTTGAAGCAAGCTTAACCATTACCATCATTGTTTGTTAGCAACAAGGTTTAGAGAAACTGAGGGTGTGCAGATAGCTGATAATGTTGGTTTCATAACAAGACTTCCTGTGAAGCTGGGTTACTATCACATATATATTGGTTACTGTAATTGGGAAATGAATCTCTGAGTGCCAATCTGGCAGCCCAATGGATATGCTGTCTAAAGTGTGTGTACGCTGCTTACACACACTTTGATTTTCTTTGAAAGGTCTCTTTAAAAACATAATCAACGTGTGTTTCTCACAGTAAAGCTATAATGTGCAGTTGTTAAAAGCAGGTGTTTTATAGTAGCATTCAACCTTTACTTCCATTTTTTTAAAAAATCAAAAACCCAATCTATTTATGAACATGACTGTTGGATGTACAATGAAGGTAATCAAGCATTTTTCTATGGCCTCAATTTCAGTCATCAAAAACAGCAACCTGGGCATCGACTTGCAAGAGTTAAAAACAGAAGGAATTTTATCATTCCTTGCACACTCATATTAACAAAGTGAAATAAATAGATAAATATATACTGCTGTAATTTTTAAGGCAGAATAATGGTTTATAAATTAGCTTTGTTTGAGAACATCTGCTGTACGTTTGTACTGACTTGCACAGTTCTTGCAAATAAACTGGGATTTAGAGTACAATGCTACAGTGTGGCGTGGGGCTGTTCAGAATTCTAGCCTCTCAGGGCATGTATGCAGTGTGTGATACTATGCATTCAGTACTGGATGCAGGTGCCTTTTGGGGAGTGCTAGACACCCTACGTCACCCTCACATTATCCCTGCCCCACCCTATTTGTCTAGATTCTGTGCATTCTGCTGGAATGGATATAATCTGAACACACCTCTCAAATGGGTGGGTGGGTGCCAAAACTTCATTAGTGCATCCAGGAAGCCCAAAAACCATTGTGAGGCTACAGATCAGGACAGTTTGTATGAGAACTTGCAAATATTGGATTTCCTAAGCATTTTTAGACACAGCCCATGTTGTTAGATGCCTAAACTTGCCCTCAGGACCATATGTGGCTTGCAAGTAATTCCAACACAGATTACAGTTTTTCAGGATAGAGGCATATCAAGAAAGTGTTTCAGTGGCTCCTAATCAGCTTCTTCATCTTCATTCATTGTGATTAGCTTGCATTGGCTGAGACATTTTCTCCTGTCAATCGGAGCAGACAATACTGGGCTAGGAAAACAATAATCTGATTCATTTTAAAGCAGTTTGGAGGTAAAATTATACCCCGTGCAGTATTTGTTGCAAAATTGACAAAAGGTAGCCATACAATATAGGCCTCCTAGGACACTGTCAACTGCAAACAATGTCCCCAAATTTCAGCCATTTTATTTTCTTTCAGTACACAAAGAAGCATCTAGGACCAAAAACAACAACCAAATTTCAAACCGAACAAAAACAACAACCAAATTTCAAACTGAACATGACATGCAAAGTGCTTTGTTTATTTCAGCTAATGGTATGTGTTGGGTGTCAAAACTTTTCATCAAAAATCGACTCAGTGATACACATTTAAGTGCCCACCTAGGGTTTTCTTTTTGAAAATGAAAAAGAGCCCCGGCCAGAAATATTCCAATAAATCTATTGATGTTTACAACTGTGTTTTATCTTCTCCAATGTTAATTTATTGAGGGAGGGGGATATATATCCCACAGTCTTTACAAACAAAAACTGGTCCAGGAAAGCAGACTTCTGAAACCACCCCCTTGGTTTGGATTGGGGATATTTTACTCTCCTGAGAGTCTTTGGAATTTAGCTTAGGGTAGAAACATTTCCCCAAAAAAACCCATTTGTGGCAATGTTTTGCAGGTCTCTGGGTTACAGTTCATCACTCTGGGAGTAGCATGGTATGGTTGACAGTAGAATCATATCTCAGACTTCAAGTTAAGGAGGTAGGAACATGGCTCAGAGAGAGAAAGAGAATGTAGTAACAATAGGACAGAGTGTTTTGTGGCTGTGGGGGCGGGGGCAGAGGTTGTCAGAGAAGGAAGTGTATTTGTAGTGACTAATAGGATTTTTGTCCATATTTCTATTTTGTATAAGCTTTGGAGCTAACCCCCTCTTGCCTCACCAAATGATATCTGTTTGTGTTCATAAGTGCAAGTAGAAATGGTCTTCCAAACTGAAAGTGCAATATTTACAACTTCATAGTAACATACTATGTAAACATAATTTAATAATCCATTAACCTTTAAAGATTGTAAAGAACAAATCCCGTTTTGTGCATTTTTGTTTATGACCATTATTTTATCACTGAAACTGAACAAACGTTTACTGCCATCTAGTGGAAAGAGAGAAAGTGTATACTGTATTACCTCTGCAAAGTACCGGTAGGTTGTTCTGCACCTGTTTGCCTTTAGCAGCCTTTTGAACATGCTGGTCATATTCTCTATAATTAGCTAAATGAAATTTACATTACTAAGGCTATACACTAGCAAAACTAGTCAACCTACATCCACAGTTGCTTTAATTTTGCTTTTATCTTTACAAAATGTGAAAGGGCTTTAAAAGATTTGCATATAAATTGTTATTATTTTTGCCCTTTTAGCTTGGATACGATGGGTAAGGCTGCAACTAGTGCAGAACACAGCAGCTTAATTACTAATGAGCTTGAATTGCTAAGAGCATATTATCTTGCTTCTTCAAAAGCAGCCCTGAACTCCCAGTGGGAAGCTTTGGACTTCAGCTTTTTCTCTGAGCCCTCCGTTGCTTGGCCGTATCTTCCAGAAGAATCCCTAGATTCAATTATTTCAAATTCCTGCCTACTCCCTCTGAACTGAGATCAAACAGAACTCACCCAAAGAGACTCCTTATCGTTCCACTCATGTCCTTTCTGGTAATCCACTGAAGGTTGTAAGTGAAAAGGATAGTCTCACCATCCTAGGCCTCTGGATGACTCTGCTTCCAGGCAGCCCCTTGGTCTCCCTTGGCATGGCTCCAGCTTAGGTCTGGATCTTTGCTTGGACAACAAGGGAGTATTTGGGCATGACTTTGTGACTCTCCACTATTACTGCCAGACTATCCTCTAGTCTCTCTACCTACGGACATTCCAGTCTGCCATCTGTGTGCTTGCATTGCACCATCTGCCCCTGCACCGTTGACTTTCCATGTTAAGTTTATACAGAACTGACTCTTGAGATCCTGCCCATCCAGAGTGTCTCTCCAACCCTCAGTTTTCTCTTTTTGTCCTCCATTTGTTGCCGCTTGCCTTTGACCTGGCAGTGACAAAATCAATGCAAGGAGATGAGCAGGGCCGGCTCTAGATATAGTCCCAGTGGCGCGGGGCGTCAGGGCGCCGGGCCGGCAGGTGGGGCGCTGCGCGGCAAAGCCGCACGAAAGCCATGCTGCACGCTGCGAGGGCGAGGGCGCCGGAGCGATCTCCGCACCTCAGCGCCAGGGCGCCTGACCTGCTCGAGACTGCCCTGGAGATGAGTAAGGACTTTATCTTCTGTGGGTGCTTCACGGTTATAGAATTCATTTGCTCGGGATACTGAGCAACTATGCCAGCTCCAAGTTTCTGAAAAGCCATGGGCAAAATGGGCTCCGTTCTCTGTGCCACCATCACCACTGTTGATTTTCTGCATCCAATCCCCATAACTGGGGGAGTGCAAAGCAGGTAAAAGATGCTGTTCACAACTTCTCACTCTGGGTGGTATTCAACTAATTCTTACTGATAGTAGACCCATTTAAATTGATATTCCTAACTTGGTCATGTTCATTCATTTAAGTGGGTCTACTCTGAGTAAAACATAGCTGAATCCCACCCTCTGCCACAGCCTGAACACTCAGAAAGGGCAGGTGAATCAGCACTGACCGCACAGAGGAGGATCGGCAGGCCCAGGAGTCTCCGGGGAACAGCAGTGGGACCCTGAAAGCTTGTGAGCCATATCTGGTGCCAGGGATACTAACCTGCTCTGTAATGATTAACATTCAATGGCATTAAGCTCATCCGCTGCATGAAGGTGTGCCTTTAATGTTTTAATGATCTAGTAGGTGTTCTAATTAGTTGCTTTATAGTTCAAGGTTGACTTTGGTCTTTTCATTTTTTTTCTGATGCACCCCCAGATTAATGTAATAATGACTGATTCATTTGTCAGTTAATTCCATGTGATTTGTACCCTGTTTTTATTGATGGTTACACACGATTGGTACATGAAGCAGTTTATGCCAATGTGGCTACAATGGCATTGTAAGGCCCTTCTGCAGTTCTGCTTGTCACTTAAAATCCACCACAATCAATTTGTTTCACATCCTTGTGTGCAGCTGGACAAAAGTATATCGGTGATGTCTTTAAAAACCACATATCTCTGCTGCTTAAATTAATCATTCTGAGTCTTGTTCCTTGACACTTAGAACCATATTTCTTGTGAAATGGAATACAGATAGTAAATTTTCAAATACTTAATAAAGAATGTGCAGACACAGCATTAGAAGTGTATTTTGGAAGTGGGAGCTGGCATCTCACAGTTAGGGGAATATCATTGATGCCACACGTGTTCCTATGGTTCACATGATTTGAATCAACTGGTAGTGTTGGCATAATCCGAAAATCATTCTCCTCTTTACATATTGATGCATAGGAACCAGCATTTGTATTTGTATTTTTGTATTATTTCAAAACACAAATAGCAACCCTGGTCCCAATGCAATACATTCCCAATTTTGCCATAAAACAGCTGTCCTCTAATAACCACAATAGCCAATCATATTCATCTCTTTTTGTTTATCATACTTCACATCCAAACTGTATTTTCAGAACAAATATATACATGATGCTACCAGTATTTCAAATACTGGTGGGACTACTTTGTTTTTCCCAATTCATATGCTTCCAGCTCCACCTCCAATGTCCCCAAGAAATTAGTGCAAAGGTCTGAAGGGCTTTGTGTATATATTCAATTGAATATGCTTAGAATTTTTCCCCACGATCAGAACTCAACAAATTAGCACAGTGTTCAGGTTCTGAGCAGGGTAGTAGGGAATTTGAGATTTCATGGTGCAGGGGAGGTAAATTCAGCTTCAGTTTAGGAATAAGCTAAAGTGCTTGTCAGTATACTGAGGGAGTAACTCAGATTATTTCTGAGCTAAAAGAAAGATGACCCATGGGTGGCATGCCTAATGCTAGTTGTGGGCTGGCACTATAATTCTTCATAATGGGAAGTGGCCAGTAAATCTATGAAACGAATGTATGCTTCTCCTCCAAGTTATGTTATGTGTGCTGTAGAGGTAGAACTCTACTTTAGTTCCACGTGCTTCTTTTTGGGGTGCTTCCTGGTGCAGGAAGTTTATCCATCCTTCTCCCTCGAAATTTTGCACAGGTTAGAACATGATGGTTGTTATTTCATCAGGAGATGAAAGGAGAGGCTATGTTTCTGGTAGTAGAATGATTTACACTTGCCAGGTGTTTGGAACAGAATGGCTGTGTGTCTTTTGTATTCATGTGGGTGGCAGGAAAAGAGGGAGATTCTTAGTATGCTTATATGACTGCCATGCAAGAAGATAAATGTAGGTATATGAAACAATGGTTTGCTCATTCATCTTGCCTTGCCAAACTGCTTATACTTTAATTGCTTTAACTCCCTAAAACACATTTTTCTTCCCATTTTAAATGCACCACATGGGTATCCCTGAGTAGCTGTTCTGTCTCCTCACAACTCAGGGGAATTATTTGCTGGTGGGGCAAAATCTAACAGAGCACTCGGACAGCTGATTGTTGAAGGAGACCTGTTCACTCAAAATTGCAAGGATCTTATTAAGTCTGGCCCTTCTGGACCTGGTGTTGACCCTGCCCCTTCTGTGCCCTTAGAGGAATATTGGCCAATTCTGCAGTTAACAGCTCCTATGGTGAGCAGGACTGCATTAGAAGTGTTGTCTTATAAGCTGGAGGAGTTTGGCAAAGCAGCATCTTCTTCCCTAGAAGGTCCAGGAAGAAGGGATGGTGCCCTTCTGAGTTTGAGGGGAGATGGAGACCAGAAGGCATGACAGCAGCCATTATTGCTGACAGGTTCTGCTTATTATGTGCACACTGGCCTTCTGAATCTATGCCAACATATACTAATGCATTGACATTTCTGAACATTTCAAACAGGTTAAAAAGAACCTACCATGGAATCTCTACAACAGGGTGGCTAACCTGTGGACCTCCAGATGTTGTTCAAACCCAACTCCCATTAGCCCTAGCTGGCATAGTCAATGATCTGAGATGATGGGAGTGGTAGTCAAACAGCATCTGGAAGGCCACAAGTTCTCTTATTTCCTGCCTTGTTTCTTTTATAGCAAGGATGGGTATCTTAAGGAAAACTATCATGAACTCATGAATTGGCCAAGATTTTTTGCTGCCATAAACCAATTGAGTTACATGATCTTAGTGGTATACACCAGCATCATTTGTATCATTGCATGGGATCCTGAGGTACACTCCTTTGATTATATGCAGCTTTGTGTGCACCCACTAAAAATATTGTTGCTCATAGCAGTGGCTTACTTTGCTCATGTAATTGGCCCAGGACTGCAGTGACTCTCAGAGAACAGATTGTTTTACCACATTTGCATCTAATTTGTGCATCCTTCTATAGCTTGACAGTGTCAACGAACAGAGTCTACTGTGCGCAAGATGCACACACATAGGCTGCATATGTGCAGTCTGTACTGGCAGGATACAAGTTGCATATTCAGGGCCTATCACTTATAAGTGTGTTAGCACTAGTTTCTGCCAACAAGCTTAGATCTAGATGGCCTGCAGACACAAACCCGTTCCTCCTTTTCCAGAAATGGTATATAATTTGTTGCGTGAACAATCCTAATGATTTAGCTTTTCACATGTTTGACTTAGCCATGTTTTGACATATCAATCTCATCGTGGCAGTCAATCCTGCTTTACAGCGTAAAAGTCTTCCCATAGTGCTTGATGGCTATGTTAATAGGATCACAGCAAGTTTCTGCAGTACTAGTCTGAGAAAACTGTGTATTAAAATATGATATGACAGGTTAAAAAGAGACAGAGGGGAGATACTGACTGCCTGCTCTTATTCTGATTTATTTTTAAAGGGTTTGTTCCAAAGTCAGATAACTTGTTTATATTTCCATCAGAAGCTCTCCTGTGTATAAATTGTGTTCACTTCTAGGATCAATCAAGGGCACAGCCTGGGCATCGTAATTATGATAATTGGTAGCAGTATGCAGTTAATGACTGTGAAAGGAATAAGTTGAGTGGGGAGCAGGCAGCTTGAGCAAAGCAGTTTGAGCAGAGATGTTTGAGCACATTTTGTTGGACTGCCATTATTGTACTGTACTTGGGTCTACTTGTATAAAAGCAAGGAAACAAACAACAAAGGTATTTCACTTTGTCTTAGTTGTTTTCCTATAATAAAAATAATGTTATGTATTTTAATGCCAGCAGGTCTACTACAACTACTTCAAAAGACAGGTTGTTTTCTTTCTCCACATTTTAGAATTCGGTGCTAAAAAGGCTCTGGAGATGCAAACAGAAAAGTCATTACATAACTGTAATCAGGTTTTTTTAAATGACATTTACAGACAGCTGTCCTTAACTTTTATACTGGGGGGCATCCCCTTCCCCCATAGTTTAGAATACTGTTTGAACTTAGATGGTGAATGGTCATTCTAAATAAAAGGAAACATCCCTTCACATAACTAAGGCTCATGTGAACTGGCCCTGAAGCTGCATTATAAAGGGCCCTTTCCCCTCTTCTATTGGAATAAAACTATGTTAAAAATTCTACTTGTATAAGCAACTGCATGCTATAGGTTTAAGAAATATCTGAGTTGTGTATGATCAAAGGCATTGAGTTGGCTTTCAAAATGTTCAAACCTCTTTTTGTGAGTAGATCAATAAAAAAAGAGTACTATAGAAATGGTGCATAAAGATGATTCATTTCTCACCCTTTGCTAGCTTTCTGCAAAAGGCTGCAATTGAACTTCAGACTTTTCACTGAATTACTTTGCCTCGTTCTCAGTAAGCGTAAAAAGATGTTTGATGGATGGTCACTGTGATCTTGAGGAAATAGCCTGTTTCCTCATCAGAAAAGCTCAGGTTTTAAAAAGAAATCAGGAGATTTTGAAGTCTACAGTCAGTTCTTCTTTAATTCTTCTATTTAGAATACCTTCCATTCTCTACTTTCAACTGAAATTCTTCCCATTGTCCGGCGAGGACATCTACAAACCAAAACTGAACAAACAACACAATCCTATGGATCTTTACTTGGAAATAAATCCAACTATGTTCACTGAGGTTTATTCCCAGGTAGGTGGGGATAGGATTGCAGTCTAAGTCAGTTTTGCTTTATTTTCATTGGCATTTTTCTACTGCCAAGTACAGCAGAAGCAGAAGCAAAACAAAGAATAGCTATTTTGTATTCCTTATAATAAATACATTCTTCCTGTTTAGAGTACAAATATGCATCCTTACTTTTCTAAACGTAATTACTGGTGCTATGCAGGAAACTGATAATCCGTTCAATTAAAGAACAGAAGGCAAGGTACAATACAAGAACTCTGTAGGGACGAGAATACAAATGATCGGACATTGGGCTAAAGAGCTGAGTTAAAGGAAATATTTGAAACTCTTTGGCCTATATTCACCCAGTTCTAAACAATAAATAAAGCACTGGAGACATCCTGACTGTAATTGGCAAGGCCAGAGGGTTCACAATTCCTTGCAAAGAGACAATGTTGTCTGTGTTTGACAAAATGTGAGGCCAAATAAGAGAGATTCAGTGGCTTGGCTGCAGATTTCAAAGGAGGGGAGGGGAAACGAATAAAAAATAAATAAAAATAAAGAAGCTGCATTTCATAAGCTGAATTTTGGCATTTTTGAAAATGAAAAACTTGCTGTGCAGCAAACTACAAATATTGTGCTGAAACCTCCTCCCTTTTTAACAATTATCTGGCTGTTTTAGACTAATAATTAAGATATTTGCAGCCTGACCACATCATCTCATTTAGCTGCTTCAGAGCAAGCTGAGACATGCACCACTTCTAGTGTAATTGTGTTCAAAGCAAAGGGGATCAAAGGTCTTCTTCAGCCATGACCTACTTGGCTTATAAACTTCCACTAAAACCCCCTTTGCAGCAGTATCTCAGTGTTGTGCCATTGGTGAGGGACCATTACCACTCTAATAGGCTACTCCAGGCTTCCACAACATGGTGCCCTCTAGATGTGTTGGGCTGTAACTTCCATCTTTCTTGATCCTTGGCGATACTGGCTGGGGCTGGTGTGAGTCATAGTTCAAAACATCTGTAGGGCACCATGTTGGGGAAGGCTACACTACTCTAATACCACTCTACCACTTTAATAATTTGTAAGTAGTGGAAGATGCCACCAGTGCCCCCTCTTTTCTGCTCAACTGGTTAGAATGAAGGATGCCTGTTAGAACTGTCAAAGACTAGCACCAGACCAACAGGTATTTATTCTTGTGCCAGCAATGGGAGCTGAAACCCAGTCCTACACTGTACTGACACTCTGCTGCAGAGCATAGGATTATGCTGTAGAACTACTTAAAATAAACACTGATATCAGTAAGCACTACTGCTCCCAACCAGGTACTATATCTTGGTCCTGAGGCTGCAGTTGATATATACCTTCCCCATACAGATTAGCTCTAGCCAGCGCACAAGAGGCAATAGTGAGAACGAACACTGTATATCTAGCAACACAAAGCTATATGAGCACACTGCTCTTAAGAACATAAGAAGAACCTGCTGGATCAGGTCAATAGCCCATCTGTTCCAGAATCCTGTTCTCGCAGTGGCCAACCAGATGCCTGTGTGAAACCCACAAGCAGGACCCAAGCAAAAGAGTAATCTCCCTTCCTGTGGTATCCAGAAACTGGTATTCAGAAGCATGCTGCCTTGTATACTAGCCTACAGCTACATATCCACCCACATCACAGTCCTGAACCAGCTTGTCCCGCCCTCCCCTCCCTGCCAGCTAATTGTTAAAGCAAAATCAATCTGGGAGAGCAAACTACATAAGAAACTCTTATTTAACTAAATAAATTTTGTGGTGGTGATTAGAAGCCAACTAGATTGTTGTTGTTGTTTAGTCGTTTAGTCGTGTCCGACTCTTCGTGACCCCATGGACCATAGCACGCCAGGCACTCCTGTTTTGCACTGCCTCCCGCAGTTTGGTCAAACTCATGTTCGTAGCTTCGAGAACACTGTCCAACCATCTCATCCTCTGTCGTCCCCTTCTCCTAGTGCCCTCAATCTTTCCCAACATCAGGGTCTTTTCCAAGGATTCTTCCCTTCTCATGAGGTGGCCAAAGTATTGGAGCCTCAGCTTCACGATCTGTCCTTCCAGGGAGCACTCAGGGCTGATTTCCTTAAGAATGGATAGGTTTGATCTTCTTGCATTCCATGGGACTCTCAAGAGTCTCCTCCAGCACCATAATTCAACTAGATTAGCACCTCATATTTACCTTGGAAATAAAACTTCCAATGCAAATAGCAGTAGGGGGGAGTCTCAATCTAGATCAGGACTACTGCAGAGGACAAAGGGTTAAAGGCTTTCCACAACAAGGTCCTCATCCAAACTGATGACCCCATATCAACAATTTGCTTTTTAGAAGCTATTCATGCAGTTGCTAATTGCAAGAATGATATTGCGTCTAAAATGTAGAAATAAATGTTTCTAGCAAGTTAGGGCATGGCATAGGATTCAGCTGAGTGTTTTACTCCCATGCGAAAACACCAGGCATTTGCAGAAAGTTTAAAAGAGGTAGCGCCTCTTATAACAGCTCCCTTAATTTTCCATGCAATATTCATAAAGTGCACAGAAGGTTTGTATGTTATGTACTTTCATTCACATTGAACATGCAGTATCTAATTACAAACATCTGGTCTGATATTTGGTTTCCTTCCTCATAACACCCACTAAGAGGTTGGGTTTTGCATGTGAGAAACAGTATATGTAGGAGTGGCCAGGCTGAATGACACATAGTAACTTGAGCCGAACATTTTCAAATACGAATAATGCTGGGGGGATGTCTATTCTTTCCTTGTTTCCTTATTACATGTTTTGCAAGCATCCAGTCAAGTGAGACATACTTAACATTTGAATCACAAAATAAAATGCCACAACCCAGATCGTTCTAAACTCATTTGCCACGGAGTCTCTTGGAGTCAGGAAGTGCTCAGTAAATTCCCGTTCATAATTCTCTTCTGGCAGTGAAACGTTTCCTTTCTGAAAAGGAAAAGATAAATGGCATTAGCTTTTCATTATGGATACTTTTGCAAGCAAGTCTGTGTTTGAGAGGGAAGTGGTAAGTAAAATGGATGCTGAGTGAAAGTGTGTTTCTTACTATGGAAATTTACAAGTTTAGGAATCTCAGATGAAAGTGGTTATGCTGTTTAAAGGATCCAGGCTATCTCAAAATGGAAAAAGTCTTTATCAGTCTTTCAGCGTTTTTGTACTGAGGATTAACTATAATTTCCCATTGGTTTTGAAATGTAAAATGTAGCTTTCTTTTAACGCAGTATTAAAACCACTTTTAAGAGTAGAATATAACAAATGAAACTGATTTCTTTACTGGAATTTAAAATATATCCCTGTGTGTGTGCATGTGTTGAAATAACAGCTTTAGTTTAGGCTTATATCTCCCTGAATGAAACTGTTGAAGAAAATAGTTGATTTAGTGGAATACTGTAAAATTATTTGTGTGTGTTTGTGTGTGTGTTTTAAATGAAATAAAAGCTGATTTTCTAGCATTGGGAGTCTGTCACTGACACTAACAACAGCCCTGACTAAAGCAAGACTCAAGGTAACAGGTAGCTATTTGATTTTTCTGCCCTTCAAAAGATTTAAGTGAGGGAGGGGAAACTGTAATATGGTGTGGATGACCTGCAATTAGCAGGACCTATCGGTATATCCTTTCTTGTTAAAACCGGATTAACTATTTTGCTAAGCAAGTAGCAGATGCGAATGTCTGTCCCAGAATACCTTGGTGTTTGTTTCCATATATTTTATGTGTTTGTTTATAACTGTCTATGTCAACAAATATATCTGTTGTGCATGTATAGCAGGTTTGGGCCATGTTTGAAATTAAGGAGGAGGGGAGAGAGAAAAAGGCTCCTCATTGAGTTGTATCCACTTCCACCCATGCAACTTAGTCCATCCAGTTTCACTGAGCTGCCCCCCATGCTTGTCTAAGCTCTCCAGCTGAAAAGCTGGTTCTGGGGATTCTTTTATTCTTCTTTGGCAATCGTAGCCGAGTAAGTTTGTCTTCCATAAACACGGTTTTATTACAATGGGTCAGTAAGTGACTATGGAGGCCATTTCTTGATACACACATCCTTCCACAGTGGGGACATTGGTTTCCAGGCGGGAGTTGATCACGGTGTGGATTTGCCAACCGTGCCTTAGCACATTTCTCCCTTGCGTCCTGAGATCGAGTTTCTTCAAAGCCCATGACACCTTTGGTAAAGGCTGTTCTCCAACTGGAGCACTCGCAGGCCAGTGTTTCCCAGTTGTCAGTGTTTATACTACATTTTTTAAAAAGATTTGCCTTGAGACAGTCTTTAAACCTCTTTTGTTGACCACCAGCATTACGCTTTCCATTTTTAAGTTCGGAATAGAGTAATTGCTTTGGAAGACGATCATCAAGCATCCGGACAACATGACCACCCAACAAAGTTGATGTTGAAGAATCATTGCTTCAACACTGGTGATCTTTGCTTCTTCCAGTACACTGATATTAGTTCACCTGTCTTCCCAAGTCATGTGTAAAAAATTTTGGAGACACCGTTGATGGAATTTTTCGAGGAGTTGGAGATGGCGTTTATAAGTGGTCCATGTTTCACAAGCATATAGTAAGGTTGGTAGTACAATAGCTTTGTAAACAAGCATTTTGGTTTCCCTGCGAATGTCCTGGTCCTCAAGCACTCTGCACTTAAATCAGGAGAAAACCGCACTCGCAGAGTTCAGGTAATGCTGGATTTCGGCATCAATGTTGGCCCTTGTGGAAAGGTAACTGCCTAGGTAGGAGAAGTGATCAACATTTCCCAACGTTACACCACTGAGTTGGATCTGTGGTGCTGCAGAGGGTTTATTTTGTACTTGTTGGTGCAGCACTTTGGCTTTTTGGATGTTGAGTGGTAGGCCAAGCTTTT
The DNA here is from genome assembly GCF_965207765.1 of Zootoca vivipara. NCBI lineage: Eukaryota > Metazoa > Chordata > Lepidosauria > Squamata > Lacertidae > Zootoca > Zootoca vivipara. Next base: position 62,586,724 of record NC_142586.1, read on the forward strand.
CGTAAGCTTCTGCAAAGATATTTAGGATGGTTAGGGAGCCTCTGGCACATGGCATGGAGTGCTCAAGCACATAGCAAGGGTCTAAAAACATAGGTGCTTCTACTTGTACAAGTAGAAGTGCTTATTGCTAAGGCAGAAGCAGAAGCAAGGCAGAGGACTGTTATTGCACTTCTACATCTTTTTCAGATTTTTTTTGGGGGGGGAATCCCACTGAGTACTGTGGGAGGAAAGTGAGCCGTGGCAGCTTCTGGGTTGGTGTAGCTTTTTCCTGGTTTGGGGGCATGTCAGGATCCAGTGCCTTCCCCTGGTCCATCTCTGGCATGCCCCCTTTTCAACCCTAGCGATATCAAAGCTCTGAGGTCAGGAAGAAGGGCTACAGAAATTTCCATGGCAGAGGGAAGAGGGCGTCCAACATTAGATCTCTCTCTCTCCCATCAAAACTCTCATGATTTTGATGGCCCCTTGGGGCCACCAGGTCCCCAGGGACTGTGGAACAGAAGGGTGAATATGTCTGTAATTGTTTCAGGTGGTGAAATAATTAAGACATCCCAAGAGAATTGTTGTTGTGCACTTATAGATAACAGCTTCAGAAAAGTAGAATGCACAGATGCTCATCTATATTTCTGAGATCACTAGGATTCTTTGTCTCTCATTATTTAAATTTAAATATATTATTGAACAATAATATAAATGGCTTTTTTTCTTACCTAAGAAAGAAGGGCATAAACCAACTAAAATGGAACACTTTAAATTCCTATAGTTTTCAATAGGTGAAGATTAAACGTCTGGAAGACAGGAAGAGGGCCGCTGGGCCTCAACAGTTTGAAAAGAAAGATGCTGGCAACATAGCAATGCTAGCAGCACATTTGACTTTTCAAACAGTCGGGGAAAGGAGGGTCCCAGTGAGCCTTTCCCATCTGCAAGGGAGAACTCTTCACCTATCAGTTACCCTATGTCTGGTCCCCTAGGTCAATTCTTTGCCCTATGAGGAATGGGAATATGTTAGTGAGCAGTGGAAAACAGGATGCTCAAGTAAGCAGAATCAAGGCAAGTTTCACCACCTACAATGAATCTGTGGCTTGTGGGATTCCTAGCTTGCTGAATTCCATGCCCTCTTTGATAAACAAGGTGAAACCACCTCCAGCATGTCCTTCGCTGCCCTTCCTATATAGTGTTATATTCAGAGATAATTGTTTTCCACTGGTTCTCTCCATTTCTACAGGTTTTTGTAGTGGCCCACTATGTCACTAAGGGACCCAGGTGGCACTGTGGTTAAACCACTGAGCCTAGGGCTTGTTGATCAGAAGGTCGGCGGTTCGAATCCCTGTGACGGGGTGAGCTCCCGTTGCTAGGTCCCAGCTCCTGCCAACCTAGCAGTTCGAAAGCACGTCAAAATGCAAGTAGATTAATAGGAACCGCTACAGCGGGAAGGTAAACGGCGTTCCCATGTGCTGCTCTGGTTTGCCAGAAGCGGCTTTGTCATGCTGGCCACATGACCTGGAAGCTGTACGCCGGCTCCCTCGGCCAATAATGCGAGATGAGCGCCGCAACCCCAGAGTCGGTCACGACTGGACCTAATGGTCAGGGGTCCCTTTACCTTTACCTTTACTATGTCACTATATCCTAAACTTCTGGCTGTACTGAAATATAAAAAAAATAAAATCTTGTTAATTGTCATCCCACATTTGTTGCAAGATCTCTGTTTACTAGGTTTATACAGGGAAAGATATCATGCTTTTATACCAGATCTCCCCACAGTAGTAGTACTCTAATGCAGATCAGGAAAGCATGCAGTGAAGATCTGCAGGTAGGCTTTTCAGCTAACAGTGCCAGACTTGCAATTGTATGAGCAGTTCAAAGAGCTCAGCCCTCTTCCCCTTTAATTAGCTTCAATGGTAAATTACAGGCAATCATTATATAGCGGTTAAGTGTTCTTTGCAGAATTAATTTTCCACCCAGAGGTCTCTTAGCATTTAGGAAGACGGTTTTGAAGCAAGAACTGTAAAGGGGAAATGGAGCAAATGTGGAACAATAATGCTATTATTCACTCTAAGATTGACGCTGTCAATATTGCATTGTGGTCAGTATTAGAGGTTTTCGTTTGTTGGTTGGTTGGTTGGTTGGTTTTTTAAAGTCTGAGTCCAATGTTTGATTCAAGTAATTAGCGTTGTGGGTTAAACCACAGAGCCTAGGGCTTGCCGATCAGAAGGTTGGCGGTTCGAATCCCCGCGACGGGGTGAGCTCCCATTGCTTGGTCCCTGCTCCTGCCAACCTAGAAGTTCGAAAGCACCTCAAAGTGCAGGTAGATAAATAGGTACCGATACAGTGGGAAGGTAAATGGCGTTTCCGTGTGCTGCTCTGGTTTGCCAGAAGTGGCTTAGTCATGCTGGCCTCATGACCTGGAAGGTGTACGCCGGCTCCCTCGGCCAATAACACGAGATGAGGGTGCAACCCCAGAGTGAGTCATGACTGGACCTAACAGTCAGGGGTCCCTTTACCTTACTGGAAATACCCTTCCATCCTTTGGTTTTGAGTTTTCCCTAGGCACAGTCACCATATTCTTAAGCTGCCAAATTCTGCCTCAAATATCAGGTAGTGCAACAGTAAACTTGAACATAAATGATATATGCACACAGACCAGGCCCTCTGGAGAGAGAAAAATGAAAAACTCTGTGCCTTTATTGTCAATGGATGACATTTTCAATCTTGCAGTAGGACAGGAGTCCCTTCTATGCAGTTTGAGAAGCTTATTCTTCTGCACTCAGTTAAAACTGAATTCCTAACAAATGTTACTTGACTGACATGAACACTTAGGAGACATAGTTTATTGTTTTCTAAGAACATAGCTTTCCATAGGATGGGATCGAGTCATAAATGCCCATATGCTGGTATTAATATCCTTGCCTTAGCTCCGCTGTAATTGTAACACACACACTTCAGCCATTGTCCTGGGGAGTTCCACTGCAATCCCCTTCATATGCACACCAATCTTGCAGCCATATCAAGTGGTCATTGTTCCTCCTGATTCACCAGCTCCTATATCTGACACAGGTGCAGGACTGACAAACTTTCTGCACCTACATCCTCTTTAAAAGACACTTAAAAGTCTGTTCCCCTTTGGCCAATATCTCTCCCTAAAGGCTGCTTGTGATTACTTTATGCTTGTTTTTTTTTACTACAACAATGCTTAAATCTAATTACAATGTTAAAAATGTCCCTGAAATTCAGGCCTTAAGTAACTTATTTTGGGTAACTAAATGCATTCCTTTTAGACAATTGGCTCACTGGGAAGCAGGCAATATTTTTAAAATTAGGTTGAAGGCTGTATGCTTCCCCAGAGAAAAGTCAATATAGTGATGTGTTTATCCTGTGCAATAATAATATTTGTCCATGTGAGAATATGTATGGGGATTTCTTGCATACCATATGGCTTATTACTATTCTCAATCCAAACAGTAACAGCTGCTGCAGTTATGTGAGATGAGTTTTCTCAAATTGGAGATATGCAAGACTAGTGGATGATGGAGCTGCTGCTGTCTATAGATTTATTCCAAATAACATAATTGTCAGCTGGCATTCTGTCCACCATTTCTTCTTTCGAGCATTTTTTGTTTATGTGTGTTGGGATACATTTTTTTCTGGAATAAATAGCAAAAGGCTTGTAAAGAAAACAAGGCATTGACTGAATATTTCTGAAGGAAATAAGTGGTGCCACAAACAAAAGGCACATTACATTAAGTAACAAGTAGGATTGCAGCCTGATCCTATACATGTTTTCTTTTAAATAAGTCTGATTGTTTTCAGTGGGGCCTGCACCCTGGTGCATACAATTGCAGCCTTGATGTGCCATATTTAGTAGCATCTTTTGACATTTAAAAGTGACAGCAGATTACCCCTTCAGGAAAAATTCAGCTTGGGGGATGGGTAGAGTGTATTGCATATATAGGGTCCTAGATTCAATCCCTGGCATCAATAGCTAGCGTTTGGAAAGCTCCTAAACTGAAACTCCGGAGAGCCACAGGCAGTCAGTATAAACCAGAAACAGTCAACATGGCAATCTACAGGGCTCCAGCCTCCAATCAACCCCAGCCAACATGGCCAGTGGTTAGGTATGATGGGACCTGCAGTCCAGCAACATTTGGACAGCATCACATTGGCTACTTCTAGTGTACTAAACTAGATGAAGCAATGGTCTAGTTTGGTATAAGAATGACAGACTAAATAGCCCAGCCTTTGCCAACTTGGATGTTTTGTTGTACAACTCTCTGTTGGGCAAAATCCGCACCAACTGAGTAGCAACAGCGGCAGGGTCGACGAAATAACAAAGTCGTCTTCAGTATCTTTGCTTGCTTTTATTTACAATTATATACACCACACTCCTCTACTCCTTTCCTCTGATTTCACAATACATCACCACCACCACCACACCCATGAACCATTTGGGTAGCTTAAATACAGAATTCAAGATAGTCAATTACCCAATCACATTACAGTAAGCAAACTCTACCTTCAATTATTCAAATTAGCAAAAGCTCACAGGTGTGTTAGCATTCAGAACAAGGTTACAAACACACATCTCTGTGTAGCACCATTGACCACATCAGTCTTAAAGGAAAAACCTAACACTCTCATCAATCCCAACCATTTCATTTTTCTGTTGGAAGCCGCCCAGAGTGCCTGGGGAAACCCAGCCAGATGGGCAGGGTATAAATAAAATATTATTATTATTATTATTACCAGCATGGGCAGCTGAAAATGGGACTGATGGGATTTTCAGTCCATGACACCAGTTTGGCAAAAACTTGTATAGTCACTAGCAGCATACACCTGTGGTTGTGTAGCTAGGAATATTATTTTGTGTAATCTGGTTGCTTCTCAGATCTTTGCGTTTTCCATTTATGTTCACATTATAGGTATCTCTTATTTCCCAATTTCTGTCGTCACTGATTTCCAACTTAGTCATTGGTGAGGCACTGTTTGTTGCTTCTTTCAGGCCTTAATTGGACATTTCCATAAATATTTGAATTTTGCTATCAAGCACTTGAATAGGGTGATTTATCAATGCCACTCAATTCTTTCAGCACCAAGAGAACATCCACATATTAAAGAACTGGTTTGCATACCTGGCCTTTAAATCCAAGCTTCTTTTTGGACGTGGCATTTAAACCTCTGTCATTTCAGTCCCAGTTCAGTCATCTGCACTTTCTCAATATACTAGGCAGTTGAAACATTGTATTCATTAGGATTTATCTCACTAAAGCACATTCAAAAGAGGGTGGAAGCCTTATAAGGAACACTCTGCAGAAGTGCCTATTAGCAAACAAAACAAAAACAAAAAACACCCACAAAAGTCAAATGCAGGTTTGCAGCTTGATATTTCACTGACAAGTGAAATACGATAGTTGTTACGGTTCAAAGGGTCTGGCAATGCAGCAGTTGGTACTGGTGTGAAAGTCTAAAGCTCTTCATTTTAAGTCAACCTGCAGTTCAGCAACTGACTAGGGCTTCTACATGCACATATGTATCACATATCCACACCAAGACTTCCAAATCACAGAGCTTTCGTATCTCTTTTGGACAGGCTTTTTACTCTGTATGCTACATCCTAAAAACCATTTGCTACTCTAAAACTTGACGAATAACTGGATGTGAGTCCACTCCAAACTGAAAAGGCATAATATTTAAATTGATGGGTGCATTTTGAGGTGATACAAACGGTGCTTGATATTGGATGGACTAATCACACATCTGGAACACTTCTTTAGCCACCATACTAAGTCCTCTGGACAATATTCTCAAGAGGATGAGCCACCAGTACACAGTTCATCACTTTCCCACTGCAAAAGGAATATTTTATGGCAGTAAAGAAACAAGCTAAACAGGGCTGGCCCTACGGCAAGGCTGGGTGGCGCAGGGCCGTCAGGGGGGCGCCGCACTGCTGCACCCACGGCAGCCGCACAGCGGGCACTAGGAAACGGGGGGGACGCCGGAGGGATCTTCGCGCCAGGGTGCCAGATATGCTTAAGACGGCCCTGAAGCTAAATAGTGTAGATAGAGCCTGCTTACCTTCCTCAGCACTGCTTGGCTTCTTCAGGCAGTAGAGAACTGGAAGAAGCAAGTCAGTGTGCAAACTGCATGAGCCAGTCAAAATCTGACTGGTCTTCTGGAATTAAAATAGCTAAGCTTCACTTGTCTTATGTGGAATAGCTGCAAGAGAAATTAATCATGACAAGAACTGACAGCAACATAAATTGCAAGACAAAAACAGCTCCCAGTGCAACTAGTCAAGTGTGAGGAATATACTGAGCTTTTGTCCTTTCTATTTGCAGTCCCAGACCCAGAATCCCCATAATTTTCATTCTAAGCAGAATCCTTCAACATTATGGTGTTTTGAAGATCCCTTGCAGTAAAGTATGGTTGCCCCAATCATAATCACAGATAGAGCAATCCTATGATGCTCCAATACTTTGACCACCCTCCATATGAGTTGTGCTACTTTTCACCTGCATTTGGTAATGCAATTAAATGACGTTGAGTGCATTTTCAGAATCATTTTCAGATGCTCAGATCCACACATTCTCCATTACATGAAGAGGGAGGAGTGGAGACGCACTCATTCGCCCCACCATCTCCATCACATCTCCATTGCTTTACATGTATTGTGGGTGGAAGTCTGAAACAAAAATCTTGCTCTGTGTATGTAGGGTACTCACATGATTTAGAACACTCAGCATGGCTCCCTGCTCCAGACCTTTCCCAACTCCAGTGCATGTAGGGAACATGACTCCTACTGTTCCCTTCTCACATGATGAAAATGTGTGAGTTTGAACACTAGAACAGGCCTACAGTCTTGCTTTTAGCAACCTGGTGCAACCATTCCTTCCACAAATGTAGCTCATGATACCCCATTCATGCCAATAGGTAGGATGCTAAAGGAGTATGTGTGCTTGATTTGGTAAACATTTTGTACTTGCCATCAAAACTGGCTTCAAAGCTGGCTTCAAAGCTGGCTTAACGATATTTTTTATCCTATCATTGCTAAGTGTGGCTGAGTAGGAAAAAGAATGCCACATCTGATGTTGTATTCCCACAGAACAACAAGAGACAGAGTGTGGGTGCACTAACATTTTGTATTTCTTGTGTGTTGCCTTCTCTGGGGTGGAATGTTTGAGCCACATTTAGCAGCTGCATTAGAATCACTTTGCCTCTTATCTATGATGTTCGAAACCACAGAAGTAATCAGTTCAGAGTATCTTGGATACACCTCCAGCTAACCAAACTGTGTAAGCCACTTTAACTAACATAGTTTCACCAAAGAAATCATAGGTCTCTCAGAACCAGAGACTGGAAGAGCCTTGATGCCTGCCTGACTGCACCCCTAGGGAAGCTTGCAAAGGGAAGTGTTGGTCTGATCTCTGCTGGCAGCTCTGCACTGCTGGTGGCTTGGAGGGGGTACTGCACAAGCCCAACAGAATCAAGTTGCCTTAGGTGTCAATGAGGGCCTATGGAGCCACACAGGACTGCTTTTTCTAGTCCTCCTCTTATTGATATGGCCAGAAGATCTGCCTGAGCAGCTGTCCTGCCTCTTTGTCTCTCTTACAGCATCCAGCCTGTGAGGATAAGGAACCATCACAGAAAACTCTCAGCTTCCTCACAAATCACAGCTCTTACATTTGCATGAGGGAAGCTATTATAACATTTAACTGCTTGCAGTTGGCTTAATGTCTGCTGATATGGCGACTGTCATTAGAGCTTCAGCTGAAGCCACGTAACTCAGCTTTGCTCAGATCTGGTGAGACTGTATAAGCCTTTGTTTTGTTCTCCCTGGCTGTCTTTATAATGCTTGGCTTTATCATTAGCTTAAAAAGAGCATGGTACTAGTGGGCTTAAATTGACAGGGGCATTAAATAGTTCTATTATGAAACTGGTACTTGAGTAGTAAAAGAGGCTGGCTTTTTAGCTCTTGATACAATTGTCACTACTGTTTGTGTAAATTAGGGTAAATTGAGATCATACATCTCAGTGAGATCCCATGCTGCTCATTTTGCCTAAAAACTAGAACACCAAGACCCATGGCATTCTGAGTCCAAGCCCCAACACTTTATGGCATATTCTTAAGACAGGCTGGCACAAATTAGTGCATGGGGGGGAAAGGCAATTCTAGTTTTCCAAAACATAGTTTGGGGACTATTCTAACAATCCTGAACAACTTTAGGTACGTACAGTTTAAATATTCCCCTATCAACCAACAGGAGCATAGGAACTTGTTCCTTATAATAAATCAGACTGTTGTTCCACCTAGTTCAGTATTGTCTATATTCTAAATTGACTTGCAGTGACTCTCCGGGGTTTCAGACGGGATATTCCCAGTTTTACCTGGATAAGATGAAGATTGAACCTGGGACCTGCAGAGCAGACACTGAGCTGTGGTTCTTCCTTAATCAAATATTCAATAGTCCAATTAGGCTGTGTACAAGGTCCCCATTCAGGGTACAAATGTCCAGTTGTGATAGGAAGCTGACAACAACAACAATAATAATAATAATAATAATAATAATAATAATTATTATTATTATTATTATTATTATTATTATTTATTTATTTATTTATTTATACCCCGCTCATCTGGCTGGGTTTCCCCAGCAACTCTGGGCAGCTTCCAACTGAATATTAAAAACAATACAGCATCAAACATTAAAAACTTCCCTAAACAGGGCCACCTTCAGTTGTCTTTTAAAAGTAAAATAGTTGCTTTTTGCCTTGACATCTGATGGGAGGTTACATCCCTGTAACCTCACTTCTGTCTCCCTGTCTCACACTCCATACCTTTCCCAAGAATGGAAAAAGGCAGAATCTTAATAATATCTTTCAGGCTGTTTAGGTTTATGGAAGGCTTATGCAAGTATCAACACAGAGAAAGTTGTCAGGAGGCAATGTCTCTGGCATTAATAGAATGCAGTTATCATTAGGAACCGTTGCTGCTATTGGTCTGCTCTGTTTAAGCTGTTATTTTAAAGGAAATGCTTAGGATCGGTTGCCGGTCTAAAAGTTCATAGTGTACAAATGTTTCAGTTTAACATTATCCCCTTCCATCATCTTTTGCATGGAGGTATAATAATAATAATAGTAATTTTTTATTTGTACCCCGCCCATCTGGCTGAGTCTCCCCAGCCACTCTGGGCGGCTTCCAGTCGAATATCGAAACAATACAGCAATAGTACAATTACAAAAGTCACAAAAAATACATAAACCACATCAAAAAATACACAACCTAATAGAAAACAATTTCGACATAAATCAAAATCTAAAACTAAGAATACATCCTTAATACAGTTTAAAATAACATAGGTAAAAAATAACAGGAATTTAAACAAAAGAACAAAACAAAATGGAGCCCTCTCTGCCCAGCAGCAGCGGCGGCAACAGTCCTTTATAAAGCCCGTCAGGCCCCACCCTGGGCCAGGTGGTGAGTGGCAGGACTGGGGCCTTCAGGCGCTGAGCAGGGGAGTCCTGATAGAATGCTTGTTCCTCTTAGTCGTCACAAATTATATACCAGTAATTTAATCTAAATGCAGGCATAGTAACAGGTGTGGTCACTTGTACTGGTTCATTGAATTTGAAGTGCCCTGCCCTTGTGAGCAAGACTTCTTTTTTGGAAGTGTATGCACATGCCTAGGCTTGCAGTGTGCATAACAAGCAAAACAACTAACTTAATGAAAGCAAGCATAGCAACTAACTTAATGAAAGCTTCATAGGTTCATGAGTCTTGAACCAGAATTTCCACTGAACTGAATTTCCACTAAAGACAACACCTATCCTTTGGTCTTTTCACTTAAGTGTTCTGACTCTCCCCTACCTCTCAAATCTAGATCAAAAATTATACTTAGAGCTTGAGCATATTTGATGTTTAACCACTCAGTTATTATAACCAGGTGTAACAGCTTCATTTATCCAAAGAAACAACAAGCTTTCATTTAAGCAATGACCAACGGTATTTCACCAGTGGTAACATAGACAAGCTTCTTTGCAGTGTGTCAGCATCAAGGGGTGACTCCACACATTATGGTTGCTGTGCAGAATAACTGGTGTTACTGGTGTTTCTTGCATAGGGTTGCCAGACTCAATAGAGGACAGGACTTCTGTGCCTTTAATTGCCCTGCTCTCTTTTGAGTCTGGAAACCTTAAAGAGAAACCAGCAGACCCTTTGCTTGGAAATTAAACAAAGGGTCTGCTCGTTTCTCTTTAAGGTTTCCAGACTCAAAAGAGAGCAGGGCAATTAAAGGCACAGAAGTCCTGTCTTCTATTGAGTCTGGCAACCCTAGTCTTGCAGAAAATATAAAGTATGGATATCATACACATAAATATGCACGTGTTTCTTTAAACACCTATATACATAAGTCTAGAAAATATCATTATGCCAGGGTTCCTAAATGCATACACACACACACACACACACACACACACACACACACACACACATATATATATATATATATATATATATATATATATATATATATATACACACACATTTGTAGGAAGTCTGCATTTTATGTATTACACAGGCATTTCCTGTAGTACTCTCAATGAAGGGCTCCTTTTGTTCATGAGAGGCATTTGAAGATTCCACTAGCAGAAGTGGTGGAGAAAGGCAAAATTAGTCAATCCCCCGCCTTCCCCTGCAGGTCCCTTCATGCTGTTCCCGGGGTTCCCCAACTTTCTGTAGCAGATTTTCTTTTTTCTTTTTTTAAAAAAAATAATTTTTATTGAATTTTACATAGAGAAAAAAGAAAAAAAGAAAAATTAATAAAATAAATACAAAAATACAAGAAACAAAAATTACAATGTTATCACATCTTATTCCTTCAAACTTCTTCACTTCCCCTTCTTACAGTCCTTATTAATAATTAACTCTTTCCATTTCCAAATCTTAGCTAGGCATCAAAAAATTACGTCTTGTGTCCCATTTCATAACCTTCTTCTTAAATAATTCTTATTCATTTTGTATAGAAGAGCGAAGAAAAAATAGAAAGAAAAACCCAAAATAAAAATAAAAAGACATAAGACATAATCATATTTTCCAAATTCTAATCCAACATTTCGGACTTCCTCATTTCCCCTTCTTGAGTTCCTTATTAATCACTAATTATTGCAGTTTCCAAATCTAAGATTACCTTCTTTCTTCCAATTTACAACTTCTTTTTAACCGTTTACCCTTCATACTTCTCTTTACCTTTATTGCCCAATATTCTCTACCCTCTTACCCAAAAATATTCATAATTAATTTTCAAAATCTTTTTCCCCCTTTTTCTTCCCACCCTCAAAACTAAATCTACTAAATCTCCTTGGAATCAATGTCTCCAGAGATTTCAGCCAGCTCTTTAATACATTCCGAGTTCAAACCGTGTTTTATCCATCTATAAAAGTCATCTCAGTTCCTCTTCACCCCATTCCTGCTCTGTCCCAATCTAGATTTTGCTCAACCCTTCCCCCCCCCGCTGTATTCCCAACATTTTATCTTGAATCTCATTCTCTTTCTGCCCCACACCTGCTTCCTTCTCCCCCTCTCTCACTGGGGTAACAACCTTTTTGTTTTTCCCCTTTTGGGGGGACTTTTGAATCAAGTCCCTTCCCTGTTCCACCCCTCCCACCGGTGAAACAGTGATTTCTTCTTCATCCCTTCCCTGTTCCACCCCTCCCACCGGTGAAACAGTGATTTCTTCTTCATCTTCTTCTGTCTCAAAAATCAGTTCTTTTGAGTCAGCGGTCTTCTCTCCCATAATTATTGTGTTTCCTTCAGGATTGCGGTTCTTCTCTGTCATTTCCATAATTTTTCCTAAAGTCAAATCACAACATGCATCTTCTTCTAGTCCTTCCCCTAGTCCTTCTTCCTCTTCTCCCTCTTCTTCCTCTCTGAATTCATATGGATCATCTGCTTCTAAATTCATTTCTATTAGTTCATCAGTCCTTGTTGCAACACCTTTGGGATTACAAATCTCCTCTGTCATTTCCAGAATTGTTATCAAAATCAAGTCCCATTGTGTACTATTCTTCTCACAGTCCAGAACCTTCTCTTCCTTCCTGTTGATGCTTACCGCCTCCATATTTGTGGCAGAGCAGGAAGTGGTGTTGTTGTTGTCCTTCTTTTATATATTCCAAATATAAAAAGAATAAAGTCCCATCTGAACTGGATTCAACCTCTATTTCTTTACTTTTTCTCTTGTTATTCAGTCTCAAATTCAACACTGAGTAGCCTTGAAGTCTATTTTTAAAAACTTCCCCTTTTACTTGTCTGCAGCTCTCAGTCTCAGTCTCATGCAAGCACTCACATTCTTTTCTATTGTGACGTCATAAAGGCGGCTAGCCGGTCCTTCCTTTGACCCGACTCCAAGTTCATGGGGGGTTTCCCCTTGTCAAATCACAGTCTTTTGCAGAGATTTATACACACTTTATCTTTTTCCCTTACTCTGCATCAGGAAAAAAGTTCTAAAAGGCAAATTTCTGGGCTTTCCCCAGCTTTACTGCATCGTCCATAACTCAAGTGGGGGGGCTGACTTCCCTTTTAAGCCTCCTCCCAGCGCCAATTATCCAGTCCAAATTCACAAATTTTTAACTTACTTAATCCAAATCTCTTCTTTTTAAGGGAAGAATCCGCAGCTTGCAGGCTGTAGGCTTGGAGCTTTGCTTCTTGGAGGTAACGTTGGTACTCAAAATGGCTCCCGCGACTCCGCTGGCTCTCGGGGCTCTTATGAGCTTACCGGGCAGCGGAGGAGTTGCTCCTGGAGCTCCGCCGAGCTTTTTTGCCCCCGGGACGCTCTACCCGGGGTTCTACGGGGGTCCGCGTCGCCCCCATGGAATTTCCCCCCTCCGCAAGCCAGAAACCTCGGAGCTTGAGGTTTCTGCGCCTCTCAGCCAGCGCGGCAGACCGGAAATGTAGCAAATTTTCAGGGGTGCACAAAGATGCAGGTGAAAGGGGCAAATTGGCAAAAGCTGCCTTTCCCTTTTGGCCACAGGAGTGTCCTGTGAGAAGAACCTCATTAGCAGAAGGAAATTCAAGCTCCAAGGATATTCAAGAAATTAAATACACTTTCCCTTTCCCAGTTTTAATCAAATCTTAGCTGCCTTCCAGATGGTCCAGATGTAAACTGGAATTATTATTCTTTTGTATTTGATATGTAGACATTAATACACGGGAATCAGGGCTAGACTAACAGGAAAGGGGGGAAATAACAATACAGTACAGCTTATTTATATTTAGATGGAATTGCCCAAGTACCTCTGTTGGACAGGACACATTTCTACTTGTCCTAGGGCCATGAATCATTTACATAATAACATACATGCTCTGGATGAGGGTGGGTGGGGCCTCACAGAATTAGAGATACACTTTAAACTTCAAACAGCCTAACGATCAAAGTTGGGTATGAGAGAACCTTTACATCTAAGGGTGCATTTTTTGGAACATACCGTATTATTGCACTCCACCCCAATCTCTGAGTGGTGCAAGATTTCAGTCATTCCAGGTGCTTTCCCAGGGTTTGTATTTCCTTTGGAATGAGGGACAGTGGAGAATGTGGTGTCTTTATGATATATGGCAGGCATAAGGAAACTCATCCCTCCAGATGTTTTGGGACTACAACTCCCATCATCCCTAGCTAACAGGACCAGTGGTCAGGGATGATGGGAATTATAGTCCCAAAACATCTGGAGGGCCAAGCTTGGGGTGCCTGGTATATGGTTTATTTACATATAACCTGAGCCTGCAATGGAGGAAATCTGTGCTGGATCCAGGAATTAGAAGGGTGCTGAGCACAAAGCTATCCCGACAAACTCAAAGCAATATAAATTGCTGAAGCAGGGCCGTCTTAAGCATGTTGGGCGCCCTGGCACCATGGTGTGGAGATCACTCCGGCGCCCCCACCCCACCCCGTTTCTTGCCGCGGTTGGTGGGCGGGCGCAGCGTGCGGCGCCACCCAGCCTTCCCCTAGAGCCGGTCCTGTGCTGAAGTATTTTATCTAGCCCTAAGAGAAAGCTTTAGTTTTGAACAATTAAACTACTACAAGTATCATTTCCCATAGAGTATAAGACAGTGACCTGCATATAAATTATAATACAGAAAATTAAGGAGTGTAAGTTTTTTTTATAAAAAAATTATCTTTTCTTGAAAGAAGAGCTATTGTGCCTTCTAGAGAGATCTCTTGAGGAACAAATGGGCAATTGATCCTCAGGATCATCATCCACTTTCTTAAATTATAAAATAAAAACGATAGGAGAAAATGGATTTTTACTGCAGCCATTAAATGAAAAGATCTTATTCTAATTGTAATAGCATTTTTTTCATCCCTGCAGTCTAATCTTATTCTTCCTTCAGACTAACAATGCCTTTTCCTCTGGATTTGAATTACATTTTTCATTTGAATTAACTTTTAAAACATATGCAAATAAGAAAATATTTAATTTACAATAACCTTTGATACAACTGTTCATATGTCAGTTTAGTCACACATATGCCCCTTTCCCAACAGTGACTGAAAACCTAATTTCATTTTTAGATGGGTAGATAGACAGACCAGAAGAAGGTTTGCATGAGGGTGGGGAGAGCTGAGCAGGCAGAGTTAACAGTGCCTGCGGGAGTTGAGAGAAGCATTGGCTGGCTTCACAGTTTCCCCCACATTGTGATTTTTGCCTAGCACGCACACATCATCATTTGTGATATATTGACAGGTCAAAAATTATGAAACCAATACCATGATATGGAATTCAAACTGGTTTTGAATGATATATTGTCCAGCCTTATTCATGGTATAGCTTTCATCATAGGCAGAAGAATAATCTCCTTATCCTGGCCTTTGACATCTGAGATATGTATTTGTGTGCACAAAACATTTATTTAAAAATGGAAAATATTTAATGTGGGGAAACGAAAACAAGTAATAAAGCTCAGCTTTTAATCCACTTTTCATTCATATGACAGCCAGACCAAATATTCCCAAACTGCCCTGACCAGTAAAAATAGCCCTCATTTGTTCATATCCTGTTTTCAGTAGACACAGTTCACACATTCACTGCTAGTCATTGAGTCTGAGGGATAATGTACCACCCATGCTTTTATGAAACAGGCCCTCTGGTGTCTAACATCATGCAATGCACATACATCCCAATGGACATTATCAGTTTTAAGATTTGTAATGTCAGTAAATACACCCTTAATAATGAGCCTACACAATGCTAGTTTAATGAAACCCTGCATAACTTGGTGCTAGTATGCTACCGCAAGAATTATGCTTTCACAACATAAGCAAATAGGGATAGGGATAATCCACACTCAGAATAATCTTATTTTATAGTTCTGGTTACAGGTAGGTAGCCGTGTTGGTCTGGGTCGAAGTAAAATAAAAAAATTCCTTCAGTAGCACCTTAGTAGCAACTTAGTTGGTCTTTAAGGTGCTACTGAAGGAATTTTTTCATTTTACTTATTTTATAGTGCACTAGTTGAAAGCAGACATGGGGCTTGCTGATTTGTCACCCCACATCACAGTGCTGTTTTGTTTTTAATTCTAGTGGTGAAATGTATTAGATTTAACAGAGACAAATCTAAGTATTAGGATAATAGAATAAGTAGTCAAAAACCAGAAACTATGTGCTACATGCCAGCCTCTTATGATAGTCTCCCCTGATTTTGTTCCCAGAAACATTCAACCCACCATAGAATGGCTTTTACTATTATTGCCCTCTGTGAGGTTATGTTCCAGCAAGTATCACATGTTAAATTGATTATGTAGTGTATAATTTGAAAAGAATGCATTCACCGTTGGATTTACACAGTCAGTCTAAGAATGAACTCAGCAATTTCTGTCATATAAAACAGCTCCAAACCCCCACCTCCCCCCCCCCAAGTGTTTCGTATTTTAATGAGTCAACTGCAGCTCCACACAACTACTAATTTCAACCCACTTGTCCAAAGGGACAGGCAAAAACATGCAATTTTACAGCAATTATAATCAGAGAAGAATGCTTAGCGGTAATGGTAGGCAGAAAAATTGACAGTCAGGAATTTAAAGCAGCATTTGCTACTTCTCCTGTTTCATATTCAATCATATAAGGCTTTGACAGTCTCCATTAAAATCTAGTTAATGGTAATTCCAGACAATAATGTCATACTGCATAGCAACACTCCAACATAGTGACAGATTTTATGGTCTGCAAGGCCCAGTGCACAGCCCTTTGGAGGGGCCCTATTCCTTCACCTAAATAAACATGACTATGCAAAAATTATGGTTGTATGAAGAGGTGATAACAAGAACGTTTCTGCCCTTGCCCTGTGCTCCCCCATTCTCAAACAACTTGGGAACAATTCCTACCGTGGGCCAGGCAGGAAGAAAAGATGATGATGGTAATAATAATAATAATAATAATAATAATAATAATAATAATAATAATAATAATGCCTCTGAAATGGGTTCCCCCTCCAAACTATCATGATGGGAAATGTGATGATGCTCATAATTGTGATAATAATAAAGATGATGATAATGCCTTTGTACTTCATCAATCCAGGAAAAGGTGAAAATGATTACACTGATGATGCCTCTGAGCTGGGCTCCCCCCCCCAAAAAAACCCAGCAACTTGGGAAGAATAAAGGGGGGGGGAATGGTAGTGGTGGTGATACTGGATAGCTATGTAATACAGAGCCAGAAAAAGCATTATACTCTGCTTGTGTTGGGTTGGCAGCCCCAGCTTGGAAGGTTGCCTGCACATTATGTTTCATAACTTCCTTTCTAGAAGGGCTATAGACTTGGGGGTGGGGGGGGGTTAATGAAAGTTTAGAATGGCATGGCCCTTCTGGCATGGCCCCTGCTGTAATTATTTAAATCCCACCATTATAAATCTGGCTTTGCCTTCCTTGGGCCTCAGGGATACATTGCCTGGTGTCAAAACAACTCGCTTTTCGCTCACAGTTCCAGCTTCACTCATTGGCTAAAAACAGTGACAGGTGGGAAAAGCCAGTCTGGCTTTTTTTAAAAAACAAACAAATAAATAAAATGCTTAGAAGGGTACCTGCACATTGTGCTTCATAACTTTATTTCTAGAAGGGCTAGAGACTTTTTTTTTTGAAAAAACAAAACCTCAAAGTCTGGTTCAGGCACACCAAAGGCAGCCTTCATGGTCACTGGGTTATCTCCCCACCCCACCCCCCATGAACTAGCCTCCACTGACTTTAATCACGGAGTAGGAGAAATGAGGAGTGAAACAATGCAACAAACTAAAATAGTAGAATTCAACAATGGCAACTCATTGTTTGTAGTCATGTTTCAGAGGTATTCTTTGACTAATAACTTGGGGAGCCCTCAGCTGCCAAAGACCCTTATTCTGTGCACAATGTGATGCTTATAAATATGTAACTGAACAAAATAGACTATATACGTGCGAGAGTGGGAATGTCTAAACTGTTGGGCAAAATACATACCGGTACAATCTCATAAATACAGGTGCCACTCAAAAGCTTTCTTCCTCCTATGCAAAGTTTTTAAATTTGTGTTGTTTGGAAAGCCTCCAGTGATGTGGGTGAAATTTTTTTCCTGTGGCTTGTTTTTCCATGGAAAATTTTTCCCTGAAACTCTGCCAGTCCTACACTTTTATCACCTGGACTTTGCCCATTTGTGGACTTGCATTTCTGCTTGTAGCTTTACTTTTACCACATTCTGTTCAAAATATTTAAGTGTGGTAACCACTATAGTTCTTTCTGTGATGCAAAAGTCCAGCTGCCATGATAATAAAACAGAACTCATATCACATATTTTGGGTAACTGAAGAGGGGCAGAGCCATGGTCCTCTCCCAAATCTTAAATACCTGTTCCCAACACACATCCAAATCTTGTCTAAGAGTTTCTCCAGAAGTTTGTTTGTAAAAAGCTGAGAAAAGGACTGCCTTTTAACAGACCTTGAATTTAATGAGAATGGCATGTTAATGAAATGAAGTCCATAATAGCAGTCCTCAAAAGCGTTAACACTGCATTTTCAGACTCTGCTCACATTGTGCAAGCATTTTATTTGGGCTTTAGGGTTAAAGTCAAATTAAGTGCAAATCCATAAATACCATTTTCATGGCATAATTACTGATTAGCATAATTATGTTCTAATGTAATTTCCTTAATTTATGTCTTAGCAGATTGGCAGTAAGTTGCTTTCTTCTCGAGCTGCTTGGGATTTGGTTCTTAGATGAGGTCGTTGAACTCCAATTAAGTCATCGCCCCCACCCTTGTAGCACTAATATTAATGGAGCTCTTCATCATGGAAAGGCCATCTTAGCTTTCTGGTAAAAGGTGGGGAGGAGGTCCTGCAGGGGTTTTCTTCCCTTTCCATCATAAAAACTGTAACAGGTGATTGCTAGACATTAAATGACAGGATAAGACCACAGGGATTTTTTTTAAAAGTCCATTAAATGAAAATATTTCTGATACTGTCAGGGGTGCCAACTTGAATAAAATATTGGGGGGGCAGGTAAGCCCCACCCTGCATAATCAATCACATGATACACACCATTTGCACACCATTTGAATGGCAATGCCCATCAACTTTGGGGGGTAGCCCCCTCAAATATTTTATTGGGGGGGCAAAGCCTCCTTGCCCCCTAGAGGTTGGCTCCTCTGGATGCTCTGATGCTACCACACCCATGGATTCAAATGTACATGACCATTAGAATTTATCACAATGTTGGAGCTAAGTCTTGAATATATTCACTTCACTTCCTGTGCTGCTCTTCCCTGCCTCCACACTGATTCTGCTGCTGCTTCCATTGCTGGTGTCCCACCTGTCATCTCATCATACTTTTCTCAAATGCTTTTCCTGGTGGTAGAGTTAGAGTCAGATGTGAGCCCTCTATGGCAACATACTTTTAAACATCAAGCTATAAAGGCTCCATGGCTGACTTACATCCATATTTTTATCCTCAGAGACCATGCTATATAGAGCCTTCAAACACTGCATTCTTGTCTCTGTTCAGAAGCACTTTAAGGCTAAATGGAACGAGAACATAAGACTCCCTTGTGTAAAGGGAAAATGCTATGGCAGTGAGCATGTAGATCTGCTGGACTGCCCCACTGATAATTTGGGTATAATTATGGCAGCAATGAATATGTGCCTGGTCAACTGGAAGCAGTTATTATTTACTCCAGGAAACAGCCAAGTCCTACATTGCAAGTTATTACGACATATAAAAACAAAATCTCTCTGAAACATCAGGACCAATTCCTCCTGTCCCTTTCCCATGTCATTTACTGCAGTCAGTTACTATCAACTTACACACAGCACTCCTTCTCACAAATGCTAAGCCCAAACTATGGCTTGGAATGGATGAGCAAATGTCTGGGCTCCTGGAGAAGAGATCACAGCCACTTTGCTGCTTCCTGGTGGTTTTGCCACTGTGCTGCACTAAGCCATGATTTGACTGAGCATATGGCCAAATATGGGCTTGCGATTAGCTGTCCCATACAAACCACAAAACATTAAGCCATGGCAAAAGAAGAACAGCAAAGGAATCATGATATTCTCTCCATTCAACCGCTTCCTCGTTTGCACTAAGCCATGGTTTGGCTTAGTATTAGTGTAAACCAGGCCATTATGTATACACCTGTACATTCTGCACAGAAAGCAGTTGCCTGTCAAATGTTAAAATCAGACACGCCATGGCATGTTGTAGATTGATCAGAAAATACTAATGAATAATCTTGTGGCATTTGTTGAGGCTTCTAAAAATATGTCTTAATGTAATATGCAATGTATATGAATGGGAACACCCTTCTGGGTTTGGTTCATTCCAGCTCCCCAGCAATATCAATAGATGCATAGATAGATAAAGATGTGACGCAACTGTGCTAATGCCCAAACTGCCCTTCTTCTACTTGCTCTCTTTGTACAAAGGGGATCTGATAAAAGTTTTGGGTTGACACTATGCTGCCTTTGATGGAAGGATTAGCAATAATCTCACTGGATCGAGAAGGAGTGGAGGGAACAGGTTCAACAGTTCACTGCTTCAGAGAGAACCCGAGGACACTTTCTGTCTGTGCAGGATATACACTGGTTTTCCTCCACATTCTATCAGCCACATTGATTTGTGTTGTCCTCTGGGAATCTTCCCAAGAAGAACAGCTGCCTAATACCACAAAGAGGAAATATTGGAAACTACTGTATTCTGAATCTATTGAGAACATTCATGGTCTATGATTACTTTGTTTTTCTTTCAGAGACCACAACCTGTTAACCCTTGGCTCCCCAAAGTCAGTGAAGAAGTACCCTCATTAAAATGATGCACTATTAAATTACAAACTTTTGAAAAATCCTGTCAATAATGTCTAGGAATAGCATTCCTGAGACATAAAGTTTAAGTACCTGCATAGATCAGGCACTTCTCTATATACGTGTTTTATCTCCAGCCCTGCCATAGATATGACTCTCAACTTACATTGAGCTTATGTTCCAGGGATAGCTTGTGAAGCCAAAATCATGTATGGTCAAAACACATTGGGTTCAATGGAAGGGGGGATTGCCAAAGCCTTTTTTCCAGGATGCCTGCCCCCTTTCTGTCACCTTTTATTTTATTTTATTTTGCCTAGTGTATAAAGCTGAAAGCACACAAGTTAAATGTGGTGAGTTGAAAGGTGTGAGTTACCTGTATATGTTTCAAAAGGCTGGTATAGAGATGTTTTTGTGATGGCATTGAAATGTCACTGTACACAAGCTGCACACATGGAACTTGAAAAATATATTCCCACTTACTAAATCCTTAAAATAGCATATAAGCCTTAGCATTTCAGCTGGCTTTTGGTTGCTTAATCCATTTTAAATGCTAATTATATATTATTTATTCTGACATTTAGTCATTCTCAGTGCTATTCTATACTAATCTACTCAGAAGTAAACTCTATTGAGTTTTTGAGACTTTTGAATAACAGCTGATTCCAAACATGGCAGGTGGGCTTTTCATCGTTCCACTCTGCATTTGTAGACTTGAAGACAAGGGCCCAAATTTGCCCTTTCAACACTGACATTTTAGAGAAGGTTAAAATATATTACATGTGACCAGTCTGAGCTCAAACATCTGCCTAGAAGGGGAGAGAAATGAGGCTGGATTAAACTGCAACTAAGGAGTCCTGACATTGTATTCAACATAGCACTAAGGTGATCATAGCATTAAGGCTTTCCTTGTGCAACAGGACATTCTCTCCCCCTCCTCCCCATAAATCTGCTCTGAGATTTCGCCAGCCCTCAGGAGCAGGTTGGGGGATGGCACGGGGTGGGGGACATGGAAGGAGAAGAAGGGGAAACTCCCTTGAAGTACAGTAGTGCTAATCCTCCTCCTAGCACTAAAAGTTACTTGACTACCACCCCTGGGATTTTGAATTCATTTGCACTTTATCACAGTGGGCATTGAATCAAAGCCTTTTATCCCCCATATGCAAGAGAATATTTAAACCAGGCATCCCCAAACTTTGGCCCTCCAGGTGTTTTGGACTACAATCCCCATCATCCCTGACCATTGGTCTGTTAGCTAGGGATCATGGGAGTTGTGGTCCAAAACATATGGAGGGCCGCAGTTTGGGAATGCCTGATTTAAACTCTGCAGCAGGCATCCCCAAACTTCGGCCCTCCAGATGTTTTGGACTACAATTCCCATCATCCCTGACCACTGGTCCTGTTAGCTAGGGATCATGGGAGTTGTAGGCTAAAACATCTGGAGGGCCGCAGTTTGGGGATGCCTGCTCTACAGTTCCATACTAGTTATGCAAGGGTGCGAACCTGTGCATGTTGACTTGGAAATAGTCTTACAGTGCCTTTGCTATGTGTGTGTGTGTGTGTGTGTGTGTGTGTGTGTATATATATATATATATATATATATATATATATATATATATATATATATAGCTTATTGGGACAATTTATTTGTGGGATCACTCTGCCCCATATGTGCCCACTTAACTGCTTTGTTTTTTGGAACTGGTACTGTTTGTTACAGGTGCCATATAATACTTGTTCCACAGCTATAAGAAATCAATACACTTTGGAACTCCCTGCCCATTGACATCAGGCAGGTGCCTCGCTGTGCTTTTTTCATGTCTACTAAGCTGTTTTTATTCATACTTTTTATATTTCTTGTAAACTGCTTAGAGGTGTTTCTACAATTACACAGTATATAAATTTAGCTGGATTTTTTAAATGCCATTTGTGTCTTTGTGACACTTCATTTCTGAGCCTGTGAATGAGAGGTTGTTCTGCAATGTTGAAAATGTGAGGGGGTGGGGAACCAAACCAAAACCCAAACAATCGGAAAAGTTATTGCCTTATGATGGGGAATTGTATCAGTTCCTACAACTTTTTGCCTGAGACCCAAGGACAGTTGTGGCTGCTTTGTGATAAGAAAGAATTATTCATGTATTCTGACTGGCAGGCGGATTGCATCCTTTTTATGTAAAACTGCTGATAAAGATAAAAAGCAATGCAAATATTTTAGGAGCTTCGAAGCAAACTATTCATGTTGGACCAACTGTTTTCCTGCTGTAGGGCAGCCTTGTTTGTTTATTAAACTGTGTCTTCAGCAACAAGTGCTCCAAGGATGGGTTACAATTTAAAACACACACACACACACCAAAACAATAAAACAGGAGCAGTCAACTCTTTTCAGGTGGAGGGCTGTATTTAGGGTGAAGTCTGCATGCTGGTGGAAGTGGGGCAGCGCTTAGTACTGTAGATTTTGGTAACATGGAAGTCATTCGGTGATAAAATTCAGTGATGATGGGAAATACTCAGCATCAGTGGCGAGGCAACCTGGGAGAAGGGGAGCTAAAGAGAAGACTCCAGTGGGTTACTTGTAGCCCATAAACCATGGGCATCTCACATGTGGGCTGGGGAAATCCCATGAATAATATAATGCAAGCAATACTGAAGTAGTAAATATTTGAAGTTTTTAATCTGCTGTTTTTAGTGCACTGCAATCCTAGACAAGCTTGCCTGGCAGCAAGTCCACTAAGAAGACATGTATAGGACTGCACAGTAAGTCATATTAAGAGCATTAAGTATAATTTCAAAAGAAATTATGTCCTAACATGTTAGGAAGAGATGATTAAGAAGTCCTAGTCAGAGTGTTGATGGTTTGGGATCAGAAAATATTGAGAGAATTTGTACTGGATCTGGTTTATTTTCCCTTGTTTTATTCACAGTTAAACCCTGTTAGTTTTCTCTTCATTACCATGCCCATAACATCTTGATTCTGATTAGATTTAATTTTCACCTTACATCAGAGTTCTTAGACTATTGTGTAGCCTGGGAAAACAAGGCGACCGCATTGGAAACTGACTGCTGTACAAAATACGAGTTGCTGAAGATATCACATATGACCAATAACTGAAAGTGGATTTTTCTGGGTATATCCATGCATGAAGAAATCATTAGCTGAGCCTACAGCTGTGATTAGTGTACTATAGCCAAAACCAGTTTGCTGCCCACAATTCTCATGAAAATTCTTAAAATTCTTCTCATTCTCCAAATGTTCAAATATTGTCCAGATACTGATACGTGACAGTTGGTATTTTCACTATATTCAATCAATGACTTCCAGTGGTATTTAGTATCAGCACAGATAGTGTATCAAATCACAGTGCTTTTAAATTTTCTGTCTACATCAGCTCATGCCAATGAAACACTGTGTGTCTGCCAGGTTACATTGAAGTAGATCTTGGGCATGTCCTAGGCTACACATTATTTTCAGATTAATTAACTGTGTGTTTCCTGACTCAGTATTCACTTTGAGCTGCATATCAGATATCCATGATGGTGGACAAGCTGTTTCATGCACTGATATGCCTCTAAAGAAACCAGGATTTTCCACAAAATACTTTTAATGCCACTGTTACATTTATGGGAGAATGCTGTCAAACATAACTATGTACAGCTGCTAGTTAGTGAATTAAGGAGTTAAGGATCATATTATTATTATTTTAATTTTTATTATTTATACCCCGCCCATCTGGCTGGGTTTCCCCGGCCACTCTGGGCGGCTTCCAACAAATACCAAAATACATTAAAACATCACAGATTAAAAACTTCCCTAAACAGGGCTGCCTTTAGGTGTTTTCTAAATGGATAGAAAACACACCATAGAGTTGTATTTCAAGATAGACTCAGTTATGTCACACACCCTCTCCTCTGGAGAAAAAGTGAAACTTATTTCCTCTTCCTCTCTCTCTCTCTGCACCGTGTAACCAATGAAGGGAGAGGTGTGTATTTTCTACCCAACAGTATTTTACCTATACAGCCATACCTTGGTTTAAGTCCGCTGCGGTTTGAGTACTTTCAGTGTTTACTTCCGGGTTCCGCCGCGCACGCATGTACAAAAGCAATCTGCGCAGTCCACGCATGCGCAGGAGCGTTCTGTCGGCGTTTCGCGCACACGCACTATCGGTGCTCGGATTAAGTACTTTTCAGGGAGCAAATAGCACCCCAAAACCAATTAAATACTTAAACCAAGGTACCACTATATTATACTTACTGCTACATAGTAGAATACATGATTGATACATTGGATCTGCAAGTAAATCATTTTAAACTTACTTAACAGTGTGTGGTCTGCTCATTGCAGGAAGGGTAGCTCTGTGCTAGCCCTGTGTTTTGAATCCAGACACCTAGCCGATTCTTTTGTTGTTCACCCACACACGTGGGTCCACAGGGATTCATATATTTAAATTCCCAACAACAATATATTTGATGCTTGACAGTGTTGAATAGTTGACATTCAAAGTATTTGGTAGTTTACATGCAGTGGTATTAGGATTTAATAGCATTTGATTAATAAAATATAGTAATATTTAGCAGTTGACAACTTATGAGATTTCTTATTTGAAGCTTGCCAAAACCAAAAAAATCAACAGAAGTCAACAAGTCTACAGCATTGACATTTTGAAATATTAACTGGTGAATTTACTTCATATAAATACAATAATCAGCTGGTGAAACTGAAAGATTTGCAGAATTTAAAAGATTGGTGGATATTTAGCTCAGCTCTTATTCTTAGGCGATGTGACTGGTATAAGTGTGGAGAAGATGGATGTGCACTAATGAGTGGGCATAAGAGGACTGGGAGAATATCACTGAAAGAGAAGCTTACAAGATTAATAATACCTAATTATCACAGCCAATTTAAGAAAGCCAGATTTCTCTGCACACCCCACAATGGAAGATAGTCCCCCGGAAAAAAAAGGTTAATCAATTTTATATTTCAGAATAATGAAAGAGAGATCCAACATTACATATTTGGTTGTTGTTTTGTGTTACATTGTGATGTGCTGGTAGTGTAACTGCCCCACCTTACGTTCTTTTCCTTTCTCTCCTAGCTGACTAACTGTCTATGTCAGGGGAAGCAGAAGGCTGTGCTTGAGTTCAGTGAGCTGGAACAGCATATTGATACACAGAGCAGGAATCTGCTCAAAGAGTGATGCACTTGGCAATAAGCAGCACCTTGAGTTCAGACAGAATGCACATCTGTGCCTTGTTGATAATGTAATAACCTTCATTACATCTTTGGCTGAGAGCACCTGTGCATACCCCTAAGAAGTCAGCCCAGGGCAGCCATTTTGATTGAGGTGATATTAACGGATCTCATTAAAACTGATGGCTATAGTGGTGCCCAGCAGCCCTGCTGCAGAAGGCATCTGCTGACATTTCTGTTATCGGCCTCAATTTCCAGGACTTCATCACTCAGCAATAAAAAGTTTGCTCAGTTTTGAAGTAGAGCTGTGATATACTTTAAAAAAGAAAAAAAGAAACTCAAATTATTTGAAATGAATTACTCCTCCTCAGCTTGTCATTCTGATGCTGTCATAAACTCACAACATCATAGGCTTTAGTTATGCAAAACTATGTGATATTTTATAACACACTTAATTTTCAGATGGTGTAAGAGAATGCAATCAGGCTTGCTCTCAGACTACAATATGAGGCTGATAACTGGCATTTATCCTTCATCACTTGTAGAGGTGAGATGATTGCTCAATGCTCTGCTACAAATACTAGAGATATGTTCAGTATTCAAATGCATGGGTTGGATAGAGGGGATTGAGAAAATCGGCAGAGGAGGCAAGGTCAGGTAAATCTGGACAAAAGAGATCAATAATTTGCTGAAAGCTGGACTGAGGCAGATATGACCTAGGTAGAACTGCTCAAGGCTCTCAGCCAATTAGATGGCTGAGCATCAGAAAGAAATTGCAATGGGGCTCTGGGGAACCCGGATATCTAGGGAAATACTCTTCCAAACTTCATCAGTAAAGGAACTATAAATTATCAAGATTCATTATTAAAATTTATTAGTCATTTCCATAAACATAAATGTGAAAATGAAATCTAGGCCTTCCTAGTACTCAAGATAATGTATTAACCAATGTTGAGTCTCTCTCTGCGTGTGTGTGCACACACACACCTTTAGAAGAGATTCCGTCTATGTAGGCTTAGAAATATATTCAGAACATCTTTTTATGTTTGTAGAAGTCATTATTCCAATTCTTGGACATAATAAGATCTGTCAGAAGTTTGAGGAGAATGATAGCTGGGAACACAGTTGCCCACCTACTTAGGCAAGAAATTTTGTTCTTTTATAGTTTAATATAATAGTTGAAGTATATATACTTCCCTCCCTATATGTACTTTCCTTTACAGATTTTAAATACCTAAAAAAAAAATCACAAGGAAAGCTGCATCATGACCAGCTGCCCTCTAGGAGGCAGTATTAATCCTGGATTTCCTGAGTGGTGATGCATTGCTAATGACCAGAAAAACAGGCCAATACACATGCTTTAAAACTTTTATTTGCATGCATGCTGTCTGGGCCTAAAGAGAACAAATTAAGACAAAAAGGTGAAGCATCGGGCCAATAATAAAAAGCGTGCAATTATTTCAGATTTATATACCTATTGCCAAGATGAGAATATATGCAGTGTCTGTTTTGTAAACAATGGTTTTGGAGTTCAGATATTACAGTTTCTGAGAAAAGACTAGGCTGTATTGTGTTACTTATTATATTATTATCTAAGTGATGTATCTGGGGAGAAAGGAAAACCTGAGATGTGAAATATTAAAAGTGACTAGATTCCTGGTCTGAAAAATACTGTGTTCGATGGACTTTGATGTTTTCACGTAAGCATACTTTAAAAATACAATCTTACTGTTCTTGGGCTGTGACTGGCGGCCTAGAAGACAAGAGGTGCCAAAATTGATTTCTGTCCTTGGTCTGAAATATAGTGTAGGAGACAGAAACTGCTTCTAATAAACAATTATGCATAAACATTGCCAGTGGAGTCACCTCATTGGATAAGGCCTTTTGTCTATTGTGGTTGGTTGATTAATATGGACTCTGTGAGGTCAGAATCTAGAAGGTCTTGGGGTGATATTTTGTGTGTCCAATGAGCTCAATAGGAGTCATGTAAGAATGTCACCTTTCAGAAGTATTCACAAGGAAGTCAATGGGATTATTTGCCTGGTTATTCACAGCCATATATTTGTGAATGGCTGACCCCTTATTGTGCCTCATCCTTTGCTTTTCAATTGTGCATTATTGTATTCACAAACAGTGATTGATTTATGCTAATAACATTAAAAAGCAGTAATTTTTAAAGTGTACATTCCTATAGGGAGTGTCTTTAGATTTTTATCTTTGATTCACCACCTTCTTTTGTGCATAACTATTTGCAGCATGTTTTTGTTTCTATTGATCTTATTGTACGGTCTGGCATTTATCCTCTATATACTTAGAGCAACAGAAAGAAGCTCTCAGTTTCAAACCAACCCATAGACTGTCTTAATTACCAAGAAAATGGAGAGCTAAGAAAATGGAGATCACTAATAGATTTTTCACTATGTCAAAAACCATCATATTTCACAGATATGAACCACATGCAAATACCTATTCAAATCTATGAATTATAGTCAGTGTGTACCTTATTTCTTTTATTCATTAGAGCATCCACTGCCCTGTACAGATACTGTACTTATAAATTTGAACTTTGTAGACAGTCCACTGCATCATTCTTTACTTTGATAGAAGCAGAAACTAAAGAGTGAAGGGCATCCTCCAGAGGCACTTAAATCGTTAAGAGAAAGAGGAGCATTCTTGCTCATGTTTCCTGCTTGGCAGGGGGTTGGACTGGATGGCCCTTGTGGTCTCTTCCAACTCTATGATTCTATGACTATGTTTTACATTTATTCTTTAATTTGGTGGTGCTCTGTGTGAATACTTTAGATATACAGTGGTACCTCGAGTTACAAACACCTCAGGTTACAAACTCTGCTAACCTGGAAGAGTTACCTCAAGTTGAGAATTTTGCCCCAGGATGAGACCGGAAATCGTGTGCCGGTGGCGCAGCAGCTGCCAGAGGCCCCATTAGCGAAAGCACACCTCTAGTTAAGAACAGTTTCAGGTTAAGAACAGACCTCCGGAACGAATTAAGTTCGTAACTAGAGGTACCACTGTACTCACAAATACTGTACAATTAAACCTACATTTCCCTCAGGTTTGAAGGACAAAGCTCCCAACATATCTTAGTAATAATATTAATAATAAATCTATATTGCGGTCCAAAGACCCATAGAACAATTTCAGAACAAAATACAGTTAAGACAGCCAACCACAAAAGAGAGAGAAACCGAGGCAGTCATTTTGTTTTGTCTCGATCTTGATGATCTTTGTTTCTTTTGACTTCTGAAAGAAACTTTGCCACGGCCAGTGTAGCATCATTAGACTTATCATCCAAAAGATATTTAATATGGGAGGCTTCAGATTTTCCCGGCAGATTTTCTAGTAGGGGTTTGATCAGTTGGTCCCTTGCTTGCTCATACTGCCCACAATGCAGTAAGATATGCTTCATGCAATCGATGTCCTGAGAACATAAACAAAGCCTATTCTGATAAGGGATGCGTCTCAGTCTACCATTTAGCACTTCCAAAGGAAATAGATTTAGTCTGGCTTTGGTAAATAAATGCCAATAGGTTGGTACAGAAAGGTTCTTAAGAACATATCTTAGTAGCTTTGGATTGCACATGGCCATTTCACTTCCATGGATGCGTGTACTGCAGAGGCACAGTGAGTTCGCTCTGGTGTAAATACTATGACTGACAATTGTGAGGATACTCGCTTTATGTGGGTTGTGCTTAAGTAAATCAGATGAGACTCTGGCGACCTCTGGGTGGGAGAAGGCAATAAAGAAGCAATGACTTGCCTTAACAGAGACTCCTCTTTTTGTAAATCGTTAATAAAGTTTAGATTATGTTTATGGACATCCTGGATTCCGCAAGTTATTAATCTAAGAAAAATGCATCATTTAAGTTGGCTCTATCCTGCTGATATGCAGCCATGTATCAGGTAAGCCGCCATTTTAAAACTGAGACCCTCCAAAGGTCCATATTTTCCAGGAACAGTCGTGGATTTACAGAAGCTACCCTGGTTTCTGATTTGATGCCAGAATGCCCTGCTTTTCCTTAGGACATCCTATTTTCATTGGAGAAATGTTGGGGGTATGTAAATTGGCTGTATTTTCTAACCACAGCCAATGTAGACTTGAGACACTCACATCCCAATACAAAAATGCCCACAGTAACACTTTAAAAAACAGGGATTTTGATTGGTTGCCTTGACAATGCTTTGATTTCTCTCTCCTTTTTTAATAAAATGGCTCAGCAGTAAACCTTTGAGAGAGAGAAAAGGATAACCATAGGAAACTAGCATAACTCTTCATTTCCCTATGGAGTCTAGTCATAAAATTGTCTGAAAAGGGAAGAACAGTGAAAACAAATGTAGATTAATAGTTTTCTGTATGCAAGATTTTATGAGCGCTCCATTTGCCAGGCCTCCCCAGCTCAGCTGTGCTGTACATACTGGGAGTAAGCAGACCAGCTTGCTTCATGCTCTGTTGATGAATACCAATGAAGCTGCTCGTGACAGAAACAGGCATTACAATCTGTGTTTGTATTATGACAAAGTTAAAGTTTGTGACTATTTCTTTTGTGCATCTACATATTCAAAACCAGTTCAAATTCAGTGCTACTGGACAATCATTTCTGGAAAAATAGGGACTAAGCAATTGCAAACAACTTTGTTTAGTAATAATAATTTTTTTTTCCTGTTCGACAAAAGCAACAGAAAATATCAATAACTGAAATAACAACAGAAACAATAATAAATAAAATGTATGTTTATAACTGAGATAACTATGAGGCAAGACTGTAGCTCCATAGTAGAGCAACTGCTTTGTGTGCAGAAACTCCCAGGCTCAATAGCCAGCATCTCCAGGTGGTGTTTGGGAATCTGAAACCCTGGACAACTGCTGCCAGTTAGTGTAGTAGACAATACTGAGCTAGATAGACAAGGGTCTGACTTGGTATAAGCCTGCTTCCTATGTTCCTAATGAAAAGTTACAGTGGCACTTTCAAAGGTGTTTCATTCTGATTCAAACTAATGAGCTATCAATCCCAGTATTATCTACTATGACTAGTGGTGGGCCTTGGGGGCTCAAATGTTGGCTGTTCAATGCCAAAAATTGCCCCTCGCCTCTTGCCTTCCAGTCTGCATCATAGTTGTGGCACTCCTGAGGCTCCTGAGAGCCAGTGTGGTGTAGTGGTTAAGAGCGGTAGACTCGTAATCTGGGGAACCGGGTTCGCGTCTCCACTCCTCCACATTCAGCTGCTGGGTGACCTTGGGCTAGTCACACTTCTCTCTCAGCCCCACCCACCTCACAAGGTGTCTGTTGTGGGGGAGGAAGGGAAAGATTATTGTTAGCTGCTTTGAGACTCCTTCAGGTAGTGATAAAGCGGGATATCAAATCCAAACTCTTCTTCTTCTTCTTCCCAGTGTGGCCACACTGCTCACACTCCCCTAAATTTGCCTCTACTAAGACTGACAGTGGATTTCCAAGCAGTCAGATCCCTACTACCACATTTGTCAAGCAAAGAAGCTGAGACCTACCTCGTGAGTTGTGGCTCCTCCTCACCAGGAAACGGCAGTGGGAAACAAACTTCAATTAACACTGCTACTATAAAAACATCCTACGAGGGCATGCCTCAGAATTGTCACAATCTGTTCAGGGGTTTCTCCCAAGCCTCTGGAGCAGATCTGGAGGGGGCAGGGAACATGCAGGGAGAGAAGAGGGAGAGGGCACCTGTTGCACAGGTTGAAACCAACATCATTGATTACAACCTTAGTCATGTGAGTCACCCTGTCTCTTTCATGAGGATCAATGCCCCCACCAGTAACACACTTTAACCCCAAGCATTACTGAAATCCACATGCAGCTCCTCTGACAGTTGAAATAAAATAGCAACAAAGTTTGGAAGCCCTCTGATCAATATACAGTATATTTTAAAATAACAATTTTTTTTTTGTTTAGATACTCTCAGCTACCCATCTTGCCCCGAACTCCCATCTCAGGCCTCCAAAACCTGCCAAGAACTTAAAGTGAAACAAAAAATCATTTACTTCTGGAAAATTAATCCACACTTGAACTGAATGCAGTGCAAGCAGCTAAAAACAACCCCTCCTTCATCTAGTACTAAAAAACCCCTGCATGTATAGAACAAGTAGCATCCTACTGTTCCCTAATGCAGATGACTTCCCATGAAGCAGAAAAAAGGTCCAGGATTGAGAAGTGACCACAATACTCTGTTCCGTCAATGGTCTTTTCATATAATTCAGCTGCATGTGAGACTATATGCACCCTTATACCCACTTACTTAAGAGAAAGTTCCATTCAACACAATTGGCTTCGCACAGAAATAGAAAACAGCAGCTTATCTTCAAGGACTTCTGCAATTGGAGGAGGGGAAACAGTGTCATTTCTGTTCTTCCTCCATGCCTGCCCTCCCGTTCCCAACAGCAGCAGTCTGAAAGATGCTGTTGGCTGCAGATCCAAACGCCTTGAGGATGGGGCTTAGGAGGTCTCATTGCAATGGTGACACTGTGATTGACGGCCTGGTGCTGCCACATAGCTCTCCAGAACTAGCAGCCAACAGCCTCCCCCAAAGTTACTGGATAGGTGGCAAAGTTACTGGATAGGTGAGCTGCATGTTCGTGCTTCTTACCGCTTCCCAAAAAAACATATTAGGCTGTGTGTGAGAGAAAGGAATGGTGTTAAGTTTCTGTCACATAAGAAGTAAGTGGTACAATGGGCTCAAGCCACGTGCTATTTTATGTGTCACAAATGTTACAGGCTGGTTCTAATGGTTTGGCAAATACTTTGCAAGAAGAGCTGAATCTAACTAGTTCATACCTCCTGTGGCAGCTTCCAAATATGTCACCTGTTTATGTGCTTAAAATTAAATTGGTGTTTCCCCCATATCAACCTAAAATCTTCTTTTCTGAACGAAAATCTTAAAAGGAAGTCTTGAATGTATATTCAGTTTACTTGGCCCAAGATACAGTGAGCCACTGAGAAGTAGTGTTTACCACTGTGTACCCTGGCATCAGTCTTCTTCCTTTGCAGCTGCTATTTACCAGACAGTATTTGTACTGAATGTTGCTGGCAGAAAACGTGGTCTGCTAATACTGAGAAGGACTGAGAAATTTTCACACTCAGTGCTGCTGCTGACTGCTTAGAAGAATTCAGATGAGGGATAGTTCTACAACAGCATTGTGCTACAGCAAGTTCAGAAGAAGGGAATATACTCAGTGGCCTTTATTGTGCTCATCCTTTAAGTGGGGTGGGTAGGACTTTTCCCTTCTGAATAGATTTTTGGATGACTATTTTAGATTTTCTATATTGCTGATTTCATATCTCATTTTACTTTTTTGTTATTTCTACTTGCTAGTCGCTTTGGGAAGCCGAGTGCAAAACTGTGAATAACAACAACAAAAAATATCATTTTTACTATAAGATACAAAATGCACAAGGTTATATATTTTACGGGGTCACCTTCTTCTGGTGTAAAAATATGTGTGTTTCCAAATTATATGGAATATTTATTCAGGACTGCAGCCTGGGCTCTCACTCCTAATTCAGACACAGAGGGTCTGACCAGATCCATCAGACCAGTGGCACTGGAGGGAATGGTGCTGGAAACTGATATAGGGCTCCCTGCATTATGACTCATCACTGGACCCCAGAATCAGGGACCTCTGAATCAAGACCTCTTGAGCTCCTCCATGCCTTTAGAGTCTGCACCCTCTGAGGAACTGGTCCCTCCATGCCAGGGACCCACATACCCCATGTCAGCCTGTCAGTGCAGGCAAAGAGCCCAGAGAGAATACTCAGGGAGGAGGAGGCCTGTCCCTTTAAGGAGGGCTGTTCTGGACCTGGAGACATAAAAGGCTTCAGTTAAATCACTGACAGAGGAATTTAAAGCTTTTCTTGGTTCTGTAACCACTATCCTGCTTTGCTGTCTTGTCCTATGATGTGGAATAGGCTTCTAGCATAGGGCAATTTCACAAAAAATTTTTCACATTTTTACACCTATCCAATATTGGTCTCTTGTTTGCTTTGATCACTGCAATAGTTATCTATATTTATCATAGAAAGAGCCAAAGTATGTATGTATGTATGTATTTATTTATGTATTTATTTATTTATTTATTTATTTGGCTATGAATGTAGCACAATGTTGACACTTACTGTTGGCCTCCTGGTGTGATGATATATAAACAATGTACTAAGCGCTGTATTAAAAGCAAGCCAGTTGTCTAAGACTGGAATCCTGACCCTACTACTGGGAGTAAGGCCCAATGAATTCTCTAGGACTTTTGAGAAACATTGGCTAGGATTGTGCTCTTTGTTAAGTGCAGGGGATATGTTTAAGGTTGGAATGTTTTTTTGTGGGCCAAACTGAGGGATCCATTAGCAAAATATTATTTTGTTAAAGTGGCAGTTTCAAAATGTCTAAACTGAAAAGCACTTTTAAAATAAAAAGTGACAGGTTCATATTTATTATTTTAATTATTGATAAGGTTATCTCCCAGTCTCCCAAATGCATTTCTTCATGATTTGCCTCATTTCCTTCACCTTCTGAGTAATAATCAGAGCTCTTAGGTGAACCTGAGATGTGCACAATAGGCAAACTTTGGAATGTAGCTTTAGTCACAGGAAGTTAGTTTGTTCCTGCTAGTGGTGAATCCCATTGGTAACTGAAGTGATGTATATATTTATTGAGAAGAATTCCTGAAGGGTTTTGTGCCATATAAGCTTGCCACATCATTAATTTGTTGCTTTTTGTCACTAATGTGGGAAGTAGTATGAGGAGGTGGGTATATAAACACACTGTTTTACAGTGTTTTATATAACATTGATATTGGTGGACACTATTGCCTGTGTTGATTCTATATTTAGTTGATTTATCGATCCCCATATTTTTTTGAAAAGTTACTATGCATGGTGAGCCCTATATGTCTTATTCTTAAAGGTAGGATCACAGTACTCAACTATTTCAACAAATGGGAGATTTGCCAAATATGCTATACTCTAAGTATTTGTTGCCAGAACACAAGGCAAAAGGGAGAGCTTCTTTGCAGAGCATCCAATAGTACTCTCAGAGTTACTGCTTTGTTTTTGGAGCTTAAACAGCAGCATGGTCATTAAACAGCTGAAACAAATGAACAATAAAGACATTTATTTATTTATTGCATAGAATAAATTCATTCTTCGTTCTGATAGCAGGATTCTAATATTGGAGCTTGGGTACTTCTTAGCATTGTAGTTTATTTAAAAAGAAATACAGAAAGCAGAATATGGAATACTATAAATCTTTTTACACTGCCAATTTGAACTAGCATATAACAATAAAAGGTACTTTGTTTTAAGAACTGTAAGACAAAAAGACAAAAGCCAGGGAGGAGATTCACTTGGGAGTAATGAATGCTAAAAGGGTGTTTTCATTCTCACCTTGAATGTGTCTACATGGAAATAAATCCCACTGAGATTAATGGAACATAGTTTATAGCAAGCAGGCTTTGCACTGCAGCCTTTATAAAGAGATGGTAATCAAATATTACTCATTCATAATTTTTCATCTTGGAGAAAAAGCATGGTAATATATTTAATTGCACATAGGATATTTCATAACAATCCTAACATGAGCATGATCAGTGTGGTGTACCGTAGTGGTTAAGAGCGGTGGACTTGTAATCTGGGGAACCGGGTTCGCGTCTCCGCTCCTCCACATGCAGCTGCTGGGTGACCTTGGGCTAGTCACACTTCTCTCTCAGCCCCACCCACCTCACAGGGTGTCTGTTGTGGGGGAGGAGGGGAAAGGAGATTGTTAGCCGCTTTGAGACTCCTTCGGGTAGTGATAAAGCAGGATATCAAATCCAAACTCTTCTTCATCATCATCATCATCATCTTTAGCTCATGTATCAGCCTCCTATATAGCCTTGAGCAGAAATATAAATTTGGAAGTGTTGTTAATTATTAACTAGCTGGCCCGGCCACGCATTGCTGTGGCTCAGTCTGTTAAATGGACCCACAGAGTCCCCCTTCACCTTCAGAGTCCCCCTTCATTTTGTTGAAATGTTTTACATGTGTTCTGTTTACACAGGCTCATCACTGGAACACCCCCCACCCTTTCCCAACCCATGACCTATCCCGCCCCCTCCCCCCTCCCCCACCCAGACGAGCCCCTACCTCCACTCGGCCCAGTCTGGAAGCCGAGCCAAGATGCTGTGGAGAGGGAAGCTTTCCTAGGTGCAGTACCAGTGTAGCCGTTGCTAGAAGGCACTGTTTTGCAACCTCTCCTGTGCTCCCAGCATGCACTTTCGTCTGAGTTGCGAGTTCTGGAACAGGTGGTTTTGGGGGTTTTAGGTGGCCCAGGTGTGACATCTGTCTATGCAAACAGTATATGATCCCTTGCATATTCGCATGTGACGTTCTGTCCAAATTTGAACGCAATCGGTCAAGCGGTTTCGGAGAAAAGTGTATACCCACTCACATGCCCTTTTTACATTTACAGTCATACCTCGGTTTAAGTACGCCTCGGTTTGAGTATTTTCAGTTTAAGTACTCCGCGGACCCGTCTGGAACGGATTAATCCACTTTCCATTACTTTCAATGGGAAAGTTCGCTTCAGGTTAAGTACGCTTCAGTTTAAGTACCCCACGGACCGTCTGGAACGGATAAATCCACTTTCCATTACTTTCAATGGGAAAGTTCGCTTTAGGTTAACTACGCTTCAGACGTCTGGAACCAATCATGTTTGTAAACCGAGGTACCTATATATATATATATATATATATATATATATATATATATATATATATATATAGTATTTTATTTAACATTCATTGTCACTCAGATTGTGGAGGGTATATAATTCTTATCAGTTGACAGGGCTATATTCCTGATTAGATACATCTGTAGAGTGACCCTGTTCCTTGTTAAAGCCTGAGCGCTTCACAGTAGATGAGAGGCTCTTCTAAATTGGATTTGGGCATGCATATTCAAGCACAAAGTGTTAAAGGGAGAATTGGCCATTATTTTGCCGCTCTGAAATATTTTATGCTTCTCTTAGGCTGAAATCCTAAACACATTTACACAGGGAGCAAACCCCACTGAAAAGAGTAGCAGTTACTTCCAAGGAAGCATGTACTGTATCACATTTTGGTCCTAATTGCCATTATCTATCACCGTCGTTGGTAATAATCCTGAATAATGACATCATAGCTTGATTAGAAGGAATAATGAAAGAAAAGTAGTAGTATGGAAAGGATTACAGAATTAGGTAGGCTGACAAAAAAATAGTCCCAACAATGTTAAGTTTAGCAAAAATGTCTACATTGCTCGGCCGTTTAGAGAATCAGCAGGACATGGGGGAGGGGGAGAGATCATTGCCAGGAAGCCAGTTAATCATAGGAAGTCCTGGCATTCTCACCATCTGCATTTGTTTGTTTGTTTGTAAGCAAGTGGTATTGAAAATGACACTTAAGATTGCCCCGGGGGGGGGGGGGGAGAAGAAAAGGCCAGAGGCTTCGCTGCTGCTGGGAGGCCCTGCCTTCCTTTGAAGTGAGACCCAGCGAGGCCAGAAAGGACTTAACTCTCCCAGGAATTGCATGAAGTGTCTGCCGAGCATTTCTCTCACTTTGCGTGCATTGATTTATTTTTCCCTGATCGGGACGATATATGTGGGTTCAACGGATGGCATTTATCCTTAATGTGGAGTTTATAAAATAAAGTGCCAATTGTATTGAAGATGGTCGTTTCTAACTGATGGGCAAATATGTTGTGAAGTACAGAATAGCGTCTGAAAGGCCGCCTTTGAAGAGAGAGCTGCTTTTGTATTGGCACGCCATGGTAAGTAATGATGGCTTTTAGATCATTTTGGGTTTGGGATATTTTGAACCTTCATGTAACACTGATCTCCTTGCACAGATGTGTTTTCATTTATGTACACAAAGTCAATTGCAGCTACATTTTATACTGATTATGTATTTGGGATATGCAACTTCTTGATTTTTAATCTGATCTTTCATGCAAAATATAGAAAGAAAACCTATACTTAGTTTACTGCTCAGCAACTCCAATTGCACTTCAGTAAATTTTAAATTGTTAGTTACATTCACTAAATGATTCACTAAGTGAACTAGGTTCTCAAGCAAATGTGTTTAGGTTCAGGGTGTAAAATATCTATAATCATGGCATAGCTCTCATATAGTTACTGCATAAAACCCCAAATAATTTTTCAGGTAATGGTTCCATAAATAGTGTTGAAAGAAACAAAAGTTTAGTGTTGAGAGAGAGAGAAAGTGCCAGTTTTTAACTTTGCATTAAACACTTCTCAATTAACAGATTTGCATTATTAGGTCTGACTACCTTCAAGACCTCTTTAATACTTTTAGGTTGACATTTTAGGAACAATTACTGTACTTGGTCATACCGTAAGCTCTTTTTGAAATCAATTTTCTTCAAAGTGAATGTACTTAGGATTCAGGTCCCAACCAACAAATGCTATTCAAACACTTAACTACTGTAATACTTTCTCGCTCACACACGCACACACATTTTGTGTACTAACATACACACCAATATACATGCATTACATAAACACCAATATACAATATGGTGGGGTGGGGTAATATTTAATTCAAAAGTTGTTTATTTAAAACATGGCCAAAGGAGGAAACTACCAATATTTAGCTTGTATTCCAAATGAAATGATGCAACCAAACATGAGTTTGGCTTTGATGCTACATTTTCCTAATTTGGTCTGAAAGAACAGCAGACAGCATTAAACACAATGCCCTCCCCTGGAAACGATTTCCCCATTAATTTATTTACCTAGTTGCATATATTGACCCTGATGCAGAAGCATATGTAACTCAAAATTTGAAATACCAAATAGTTACATTGATCCTAATAAATATTTTTATTATGCCTCTACTACAGGCAACCTCCCCATTTACGCAGGTTCGAGATGTGCGCACGTGTGCATTGCTCCGAACCCAGAAGTGACCCAAAAAACGTCACTAAAAGGGGTGGGATGGGGTAGGGGCAGAACGGGCTTTTTGCAGGCATTTTCAATGGTATTTCAAATATACACTGCGTAAATTGGGGGGGGGGTGCCTATGTACTTCGTTTTGCTGTGTGCTGTGTTACTTCTGTTGGCTCTCGGCTACTATTGCTATGAATAATTTAAAAGCTTGCTCATTACTCTTTCTCATACTGGATGCCACAATAGCACTGTGTTTTCTCCTTTTAATCCTGGGGATAGAACTGGAAATAACTGTTTCACTTTTTAAAGAAAAATGTGGAGAGAACAGCTATTGCTTCTTTGACTCTGTAGTCCTTGACGCAACCTGTAATCTGTTCATC
Source organism: Zootoca vivipara (assembly GCF_965207765.1). Lineage (NCBI taxonomy): Eukaryota > Metazoa > Chordata > Lepidosauria > Squamata > Lacertidae > Zootoca > Zootoca vivipara. The sequence goes on from NC_142586.1 coordinate 62,625,541, forward strand.
ACTCAAGAGACTAATATAATTGCCGACAGAATTCTTCCTGCACTCCATTTTAAGACTGTAACTTTTAAACTGCAGACATTAAGAACTTTAACAACATCCCCTACTTCTCCTCCTCCTCCCTCTTGTTATATTTAACTTCCTGTTGTGACGTGGGGTTTGTGATTTCAGCTCTCTTGACAAAACATGCTGGAGACAGTTCTCTAGTAACAGCTCTTTATTAAAGTGAACAAGACTGACTGTGAGGGCAGGAAGGCTACATTTATAGGGACAGGGAACTAGCTAGAAGGGGATACATTTTGGAGGGAACAATATCAGGCAATCACAGTGCTGCCTTTTGGAGGGAACCAATAAGACAGAGGATCCAAATACAGCAGCTTAAATGAACCAATAGTAGCTGTACCCTCTGGAACCAAAAGGCAGTTACTTTATCCTAATGCAAATACAGACAATAATAATACAGAGATAAAATCCTTTGACTCAATACACAACACCCCTCCCCCCCTAGTGAGCACAGCAGACGTAATCCCTCAGGTACTGTGGGGTCCTACAACTTCTACTTGATCTCCTGACAACAGGTGTTGCAGGTTCTGGATTGGGTGTTACCTGTGGTGGAGGGGCTGCTATAGGGGTTTCGTCAGGAACAGATGGAGTCCCAGACATCTCAGGGTCCCCTACCTGTACCTCGTCATCCTGAGGACTAGCAGGCCCTGGTTCATTTGCGGAAGCCCCTGGTGACTGCACCTCTGGGCCATCTTCACTCTGGTCTCGCAGCTGTGCGTCATTAGCCAGGGATGAATTATCTGACTCCTCCCTGCTGAGCGCCCGGCGCCTCAGCTGATCTATATGTCTCTTCCAAACTTGCCCATTTTCCAAGGTCACATAATAGGACACAGGTCCACTAGCCCGGGTGATCACACCGGCCACCCACCGCGGACCTCGTGAATAGTTCCTCACCCAGACCAGATCTTCAGGGGCGAGATACCTTGTTGTGTCAGTCTCAGCCTGGGGGGTTGCTCTTGAATTACGGTTTGGCATTTTATCTGGGTGGACATAATCCAGCACCGTTACCAGTCTTCTACCTAAGAGCAGCTCGGCTGGCGACTTGCCCGTCGCAGTACACGGCGTCGCATGCTGCAAAAATAACATTCGCGCAATGCGAGCTGACCAGTTACCCTCCATTAAGCGCGCAATGGATTCTTTGGCTGTTCTTACCATGCGCTCAGCCTGCCCATTGGAGGATGGGTGAAAGGGCGCGGATGTGACCCCTCTTATGAAGTTATCAGCCAAGAATGCCCTGAATTCTTGGGATACAAAAGCTGCCCCATTATCTGATACAATGGTCTCAGGTAACCCGTGGGTAGCAAACAGCTGCCTCAACACCTTGATTACGGCAGCTGATGCCATGCTAGGGACCATCGCCACTTCTAACCATTTGGAATATGCATCAACGATAACCAAAAAGACCTTCCCTTGGAATGGCCCTGCAAAATCTATGTGCAGCCGGCTCCAGGGAGTCCTGGACTGCTCCCACCAGTGGACTGGTGCTCTGGCCACTTCTGGCCGCATCTCTTGGCATGCCTTGCATGTTCGTACCCATTGTTCTATGTTCTGGTCCATTCCAGGCCACCACACATAACATCGGGCTAGCGACTTCATCCTGACCATTCCCGGGTGTCCCATGTGAAGCGTCTCAAGAACCCTGTTTCTCAGTGGTGCTGGGATGATCACCCTATCTCCCCATAGGAGACAACCCTTATGCATGGACAATTCGTGCTGCCTTGTCGCATAAGGCCTGAATTTTTCTTCATGCGGACCACCTGGCCACCCCCTCCCCACCCAAGTGAGCACACGGGAGAGAACAGCATCTTTCCTCGTTTTCTCAGCTATATCCGTAGCTGTTACAGGAGCCCCCGGAAGTGTTTCTAGCATCATAATGTGCTCCGCCGGAGCAGGATCCTCATAGCTCCCGCCAGGAAGGGGCAAGCGACTCAGCGCATCAGCATGGCACAATTGTTTCCCCGGCACATGGGTCAAGGTGTACTGGAACCCATTCAGGAATATTGACCAACGCAACATTCTGGGGGAGAGAATTTGTGGCGTTTGTTTGTTTGGGTTGAACAACCCTAACAGTGGTTTGTGGTCCGTTTCAATGGAGAATTGGCGACCGTACAAATAATCATAGAACCTTTTGATTCCGGACACAATAGCCAGTGCCTCTTTATCAATTTGAGCATAGTTGCGCTCCGTGGGCGACAACGTACGGGAATAGAAAGAGATGGGCTTTTCCGACCCATCCGGTTCCCTATGACTCAGCACAGCCCCCAGACCGTATTGAGAGGCATCACATGCCAGGACCAGCGGCTTTGACTCATCATAATGAGCAAGGACGCTCCTGCTACTCAGCATTCCTCGCAAGGAGTCAAAAGCCTTCTGCTGCTCCCGCCCCCATCGCCACACATTCTTTTTCTGCAATAGTCTATGTAATGGTTCAGCTACCGAAGCTTTCTGGGGTAAGAACGAATGATAAAAGTTAATAAGTCCCAGGAATGACTGCAACTCCGTCTTGTTCTGTGGTCGTGGTGCCTCGATGATGGCCTTAATCTTAGCATCTGTGGGGTGGATGCCTGATGCATCAATTTTAAACCCCAAGAAATCCACCGTTGGCACCCCAAAACTGCATTTTTCCTTTTTCAGTTGCAACCCCACCTCCTTGAACTTGAGCAACACTGCACGGACACGCGCAACCAGTTCCTGTGGGTCTTTTCCAGCAATCAAAACGTCATCAAAAAATGGCAAGACCCCCGGCAGACCTCTTAACAGGCGTTCCATGAGCCCTTGAAAAATCCCTGGGGCCACACAAACTCCGAACTGTAATCTGTTAACTCTGAACGCCCCTTTATGTGTGACAATAGTCTGTGCTTCCGCTGATTGTGGGGTTACTGGCAGCTGTTGGTAAGCTTGTGCCAGGTCAATTTTGGCGAACACCTTGCCCCCAGCCAGTTTAGCCAACAGATGTGATACAACTGGAATGGGGTATGAGTTTCCCCTGAGTGCCTTATTGATAGTACATTTGTAATCTGCACATATCCTGACTTCCCCATTTGCTTTAAGGGGCGTGACGATTGGAGTCTCCCACTTAGCAGAGTCCACGGGTGAGAGAACTCCCTGCTTGACCAATTTATCCAGCTCTGCCTCGATCTTGGGTTGCAGTGCAAATGGCACTCGCCTTGGTTTGAGTCGGATTGGAGCCACCCCGGGGTCCAACTCGAAGTCAACTGGGGGCCCTTTATAACAACCCAGTTTTCCATTAAAGAGACCAGCAAATTCCTTGCATAATACCTCGCTCATCTCAGGGCAGGTTTGGATTGAATTAAGCCCTGAGATACTCAGTCCCAGGGCAGGGAACCAGTCAGTGCCCAGGAGACTGGGGCGACTGCCCTTCGCAATCACCAGTTTGAGTACAGCCTGTTTGTCCCGGAACTGTACTCTCACGGCACACATTCCCATAACATGGATGCGGCCTGCTGAGTACGACTGCAAGGTTGCCGGAAAGGGCTCCAGAGGGGGCAACTTACCCCTGGGGAAGAATGTCTTCGCGGTCTGGTCTGACACGATGGTGAATGCAGATCCGGAGTCCACCTCCATGTCGCACTGCTGACCCTCAATCTTCACCTTGACGTGTGCCTTGCCTTGCGCTGGAAACTGCACGGCCCTCCCATTGATCTCCGTTACGTAGTGGCAGTCCTTTAGAAAACGAGTTGCTGTGGGCGGTCTGCGATGCTCCAGTCTAGGTGCTCCTGTCGCTCCCGACGCCGCCGATCTACAGACCCTGGCGATGTGACCCGTCTTTCCGCACGTCCGGCAGATAGCATCCCTGAAACGACAACTCTTCCTTTCATGGTTTCCGCCACAACCTGGGCAACTGCCTCGGCGATCTCTGTGCACTGTGCAGGCCTGACGCACCGACTCAACCCCACGGACTGGGCTCTGGCTTGGAGTAGCCTCTAGCTCGTCCATGGCATGCGCAACTTCTATCTGTGGCTTAGTGGCCTTGCGACTGGCATCAAGCTCCTCTCTTTCATAATTCTCCGTGGCGGTGGCCTCCTTCAAGGCTGAAGCAAGGGTAACCTCTTCTTTAGCCACGATGCGTCTTCTGGCTTTCTTGCTGCTCAGACCCCCAATAAACCGATCCAGGAGAGTCTCTTCCAGATTTTGGAAGCCGCAGTGCTGAGCGAGCTTCCGGAGTTCAGCCAGAAATGTGGATACAGACTCCCCAGCACACTGCTGCCTCTTATGGAACTCCATCCGCCGGGCCATCTTGGTCTCAGTAGGCGCCAAGTGGCTTGTTAGGCAGGCAAGAATATCTTGGAGAGATGTCTCACTCAGCTTAGCTGGAGCAAGTAATGCCTTGGCTAGCTTGAAGGTCTCGGGCCCACAGTAGCTCAGGAATGTGGCCCTTCTTTTGCTGGCATCGGTGATCCCTTGAGCCACTGCGAAGAACTCAAAGCGTTCGACGTAGTCTTCCCAGGTGTGGGGCTCTGATGGCTGGAAGGGCTCCAATACCCTTGGACTCTCCATTGTCCTAGCGGGCAGGGTCGTCTTCTCAGCTGGCCAGTGAGTCTTGTTCTCAGCTGCAATCCGGACTCTGAGGCAGGGTTGTGTTTAACCGCTCCTCAGCATTCCGGATCCCACCTTCGTCGCCAGTTGTTGTGACGTGGGGTTTGTGATTTCAGCTCTCTTGACAAAACATGCTGGAGACAGTTCTCTAGTAACAGCTCTTTATTAAAGTGAACAAGACTGACTGTGAGGGCAGGAAGGCTACATTTATAGGGACAGGGAACTAGCTAGAAGGGGATACATTTTGGAGGGAACAATATCAGGCAATCACAGTGCTGCCTTTTGGAGGGAACCAATAAGACAGAGGATCCAAATACAGCAGCTTAAATGAACCAATAGTAGCTGTACCCTCTGGAACCAAAAGGCAGTTACTTTATCCTAATGCAAATACAGACAATAATAATACAGAGATAAAATCCTTTGACTCAATACACAACACTTCCAACCTGAAGCATACTCATAACCCTGACAGGATGGGAGGAATCGCAGGGAAGAGACACAAGCGGGGTGGGGAGGATAAAACACAAAGCCTCCCCCGTGGGACACATCCTCCCCCTTTCCTGGGAAACAAGGACCCTGAGTCAGGCACAGCAACGTGTGCCCAGACCAGCTACAGCTCTAAATGGTTTGGGACCAGTTACACCCACACCAGCCTCCCCATCCCTAATAATCACCTTAGGTGCCTATCTGAGGTCTGACATTTGTGGAGTTCAATCCCATGAGAGACTGGACAAACTTCTATTCCTACATGCTTTTGAGTGGATTCCAAAGACTCACTTGTTTGCCAGTGTTTTTATGGAGCACTACTATGGGGCAATGCAACTTGTGTTTCTGGGATTTTGTTAATGATTCTGCTGGGCTGACTCTAGCTTATATGGTTGCTATTTAAAGAATTTGGGGCTATTTAAAAATACTTCATTGCATTTTGGCATTGTTCATTGGTTATCTAATTTGTCTATAGCTGTTAGCCATTTTCTAAGCATTGTTTTCACACACAAAAATAGTGTGATATAAATGTATTAAAGAAGTACTGTACTGTGAATTTTAGTCCTGTCCTCCATGGGCCAGTATGACTACTTACAATTTTTGTTAGTTATATAGTTAATAACAGCAATAGTTATGACAATACTCACAGTGAGACAAGAACAAAGAATTCTTTTAAACAGGTGCATAAGCCTTCAGCTGGGGTCTATAAGCTATATATAATGTTGATTAAGTGTATTCAGCTTGTTGGCAGGGGTTTGGTTGTGTGGCATATAGTGAATGGGGTGGGTTTCATGATGGCTCCAAGCTTGTTGCAAAAATGATTTATGCTAACACACCCCTGTTAGACTGGTGTTCCCCACGGCAAGCATAACCTGCATATTTTAACATGCCTAGGGAGCTGCTTCCAATGAAAGCTTCCGATACAGTGGTACCTCAGGTTACAAACGCTTCAGGTTACAGATTCCACTAACCCAGAAATAGTACCTCAGGTTAAGAACTTTGCTTCAGGATGAGAACCAGAGGTACATGAGCCTGAGTATGTATGTTGAGACTAAAAGTGCAGGAGGAGGAGGTAGGTGTTGTAATGTCCATGTAAAAAGCAAATGGTGATCTTCTGAAACAGATACAGTCTCTCCATTAGAGTATAATAAGGAGCAAACACATGTCCTCTTTTCAACCTTTTTGCTGCACTAAAGATCATAGAAAAAGAGAGATCAAGTCCTATTCAGCCAAACCCCTCACACATTCTGCATGTGAGTGGGACTGTGCCTTCTTCTCCTGACATGCCCTTCAACTAGCCCTGCGCCCTCATGTCTCCACATACAGCTTTAATCTAGAACGTGGGGGCAGCTCACTTGAATAGGGTTTAAGCATCCTCTCACATCTAATCTGAGGGATATGCCTTAGCTGTGGCGCAGGCAACACAAGTCAATGCTTGCACTGTGCCATAGCTAAACCCCACCCAGAGGCTTGGATCATTTGAAACATTTCCATGTGTTCACACTTGGGAATTTCCTTGACAATTTATGTACTTTCTTCTTGTATTTGTTTGCATAGTGAAGGCCAAAGGCCCGAATATGATTTTGCCAGGTGGCGAAAGAGTGCAGCGGATATGGAATAGAGTGCTTATTTTTGTGATATTTTCCCCTTAACAGCCTTTTAAAAAAGCACCTGGGAGCCAGCCAGCCTAAACGGTTGGCAGTGTTAGTGTGTCTTTCATAGCCAGCTATGGAGTGACTTCGGGGGCAAAAATAAAGTTTATAAGCCATTATAAAAGATCCACTGTCCCCAGTTTATTCAGAGGAAATCTTTAAACTCTGAAATTTAAAATAAACTTTGAAACTTTAAAATAAAGACCTGCCTAAAATTGAACTTGAATAACAGTGAGTCTCGAGATGAATCAAATGCAGCATGATTTGTTCTACATAAGTTCATAAGTTCACTCTAATAAGCTGGAAAAGCCAACCGTGCTGATCAAACATGACTAATAATCACACAAGAGATTGATGGGCTTGTTTTTCTTATGGGGCATGTGAGGTAATTCCCTGACAATTAAGTTTCCATTGTACTGCCAAATAATACAAAAAGCGTTTTTCGTTGTTGGCTTTCATGTAAAACCTCACAGCAAAGCAGCCAGCAGTGATTCTGCAGTCTAATACTTTCTTAACTTCCCTGTAGTTGCTGTCACAACCTCATTCCAAGAGGGGCATGGATGTCTCAGATGGTTGTAGGGTATGCATTTTCTCTAGAGGTCAATCCAGAACATTGCTGCTGCCACATGAACCATTCCTTAAAATCAATAATTCTGGAAACAACAATTTGTTAACTTTGTGAAAATCCTGTTTCCATCAGGGACTTTCTTCAAACAGCTAGTCTTTATACAACAGCCTTTATAATACACATGAATTCACATGTTCCCTGACTGTAATGAACCACTTCAATATTTTAGTAAAACCACTCTCTCTCAATCCCCCCCCCTCTCTCTTGGATATTTACTCCATTTGACTTTCTGCTACATCTGTCTGCTCTTCCAGATCTGCAGCGATCAACGTGTGTTGCCCAAAGCCAAAGTGTGTCCCTGTGTTCATGGGCTTGATCCAAAAATAGCAATCGCTCACTTTGATCTGCAAAAGATCTTGTTTTCTTTTATAATGAAAATTCCAACAAAAACAAGGCATTGTTTCATGGAGATTGGAGAGTATGCTATGAGGAAATCACACATACATGGCCACACCTATTTTAATTGGTCATCTAACTTATATTTGCATATACACAGGGAGATCTGCATATACTGTACTCGAATCCTACATAACAACCTTGATTAATGTGTACATCTTACTCATCCAGATACACAGGGTAACTTTTTTGTGTGTGCTTGCATCCAGGGCACAGCTCATGATCCAGTCTTTTTTGTTATAATCAGGTTAAATAGGTTCGTCTCTGTGATAATAGCCGGTCCATGTCACTTAGGGAGTTGTATGGGTGAGTGGGGATTTGAACCCAGGTCTCCCTAGTTCTCCTCAAGCACTAGAATTACTACTTCACACTGGCTCATGCCCTGTAATTTGCACATATGCATAAATCCTATTCAATGTTTGTGGTGTAATAAAGTAGCAAATGTTATTCTATGTAAGTATAAAGAGCTACTATTCATTGGGGCAAAAAATCCTAACTTCCTGTATTCTGAATGGGGCTGAGTTTGAGCAACATATCACTATTTTTTTTATTCTGTGATGAAGGGCGGCATATACTGTAAATGATTAAGGCTAAGAATAGAAAAATATTTAAATACATTAGAAATAAGAAACCACAGTTGGGCCTTTAAGACAACAAGGAAGTCAAAGGTGTGTTAAAGGAGTAGAAGGAGATTACAGAAAAGCTGGATGAGTTTTTTGTATCTTCGCACTGGAAGATGTAGAACAGGGTCCCCAAACTAAGGCCGGGGGGCCGGATGCGGCCCAATCGCCTTCTCAATCCGGCCCCCGGACGGTCCAGTAATCAGCATGTTTTTACATGAGTAGAATGTGTCCTTTATTTAAAATGCATCTCTGGGTTATTTGTGGGGCATAGGAATTCGTTCATTTCCCCCCCCCCAAAAAAATAGTACGCCCCCCCCACAACGTCTGAGGGACCGTGGACCGGCCCCCTGCTGAAAAAGTTTTCTGACCCCTGATGTAGAACATATCCTTGTGGCTAAATTCACTTTCTCAGGAAGGGAGTCTAAGGAAATGTGGGACATAGCAGTGATAAGAGATGGACTTGAGAAAAGAGACAATACACGTATTTTTGTAAACTAAGAAATATTTAATAATTATTATTATTTTTAATTAATTAATTAATTAAATTAAATTATTAAATAATTAATTTAATTAATTAATTAAAAGCTAACAAAGCACTAGGTCCAGCTGGCATCCACTCAAGAGTTCTTAAAGAACACAAATGTGAAGTTGCTGCTGTTCTAACAAAAATATGTAATTTGTCCTTATGATCAGTCATCATACTTGGAAAGTGATCAATGTAATACCAGTTTTTAAAATAGGATCCAGGAGATATCTGTGAAATTACTGGCTGATGCTTAATATGTGTTCCAGGAAAACTGAGGGAAGTATAATTAAAGATAGAATTACCAAACATATAAAATAACAATCTTGCTTATTTATTTGAGAGTGGCAGTAAACATAAGAAAAAGAGATTACCCATTAGACATATTCATTAGTAATAATAATTAGTAACGGTGCTTTTTCTTGTGGGGGGGGGAGGTGGGGGAACTCACCACAAAGTTTGTTTATTTATTTGTAAGTTTTATGGCAACATGCCATATTTTATTCAACAATTCTTGTGCAGTTGGAATAATATGTAAATACTCTTTAGCTGCTCTTTTGGCTGCAGTTAGCAAGACAAAATTATAGTCTTCTGGTCACACCTTATTTTTAAAGGGTGCCTTGAGATGTCTTCTAAAGGTCTGGTAATTGTTGTTCTCTTTGACCTCTGGTGGGAGGGCTTCTCGTAGTGAGGGAACCGCCAGAAGACCCTCGGCGCTGGACCTCAGTGTCTGGGCAGAATGATGGGGGTGGAGACGCTCCTTCAGGTATACTGGACCGAGGCTGTAGTGTTTAGGGCTTTAAAGGTCAACACCAACACTTTGAATTGTGCTCGGAAACGTACTGGGAGCCAATGTAGATCTTTCAGGACCAGTGTTATGTGGTCTCGGCGGCCGCTCCCAGTCACCAGTCTAGCTGCCGCATTCTGGATTAATTGTAGTTTCTGGGTCACCTTCAAAGGTAGCCCCACATAGAGCGCGTTGCAGTAGTCCAAGCGAGAGATAACTAGAGCATGCACCACTCTGGCGAGACAGTCCACCGACAGGTAGGGTCTCAGCCTGCGTACCAGATGGAGCTGGTAGACAGCCGCCCTGGACACAGAATTGACCTGTGCCTCCATGGACAGGTGTGAGTCCAAAATGACTCCCAGGCTGCGCACCTGGTCCTTCAGGGGCACAGTTACCCCATTCAGGACCAGGGAGTCCTCCACACCTGCCCGCCTCCTGTCCCCCACAAACAGTACTTCTGTCTTGTCAGGATTCAATCTCAATCTGTTAGCCGCCATCCATCCTCCAGCCGCCTCCAGACACTCACACAGGACCTTCACCGCCTTCACTGGCCCAATGACCCAATCAGACATGCAAGCTACAAAGCCATCCAGCTCCATTCTGCGTATAGGCAGGATCTTAATTACTGTACTACTTTTCTCTTTTTCTTTTTAGTGGTTAACATTTTCAGATGAAGCTATTTTACATGTTTACATCTCAGAGACAACAGTAACATTTGGAAAAGGGAAAATTGAATAAGCATTAATATAATCAGGGACTTTACTGAGGTTTGTGTGGTCTGCCACAAGTCACTGGTTCTCAGGCAGCTCTGCATGAGCTGCATAATTTTTCCCTTCAAGGCACATCTTTTGAATCCCAAACCATTTGCCAAGAAGACTGATCTTTCAGCCTGTATGCACTTCAACAAATAAAGAGTAACCAAACGTTAACCAGGTAAATTGAATTAGAGAGGAGCTCATTTGACATGACCCATGTCCCCCAGAAAACCAACCAAAAATGTTGATAAATTAAGCTTTTTCTTCTAAAATCAGTTAAAGTTCATTATTTTTAAAAAACCCTCAGGGCCATATTACAGTAGTGCTACATTAGTAATCTCAGGATGCTATTTAAAGCCCGTTTCACTCACAGGATTAAACTGTATGGTAGAAATATTCTAAAACTTCCCCAAGACAACTGCTGTGGTAAAAGCTAGCACAAGAGTTGCTTTGTATTATAGAAATACCAAGACCTGTAGCAAAGTGTTTGCTCTTTCTCCACCCTAAGCAGGTGCTTTGCAGATTTGGACATTTGCTGAGCAGATGGAGTGTCATCTTAATGGTGCATCCATTTGATGGGGTCTTAACATGAGATTCTCAATGTCTGAAATTATATGGGCATTGGACTTAAAGTGACTTCTTTTTCCTTGAAAGAAATATCCTGTTAACTAGCTTGCCAGAGACAGAGAACTTCTATAATAAGAACATACTTTGTTTTCATGGTTTTTTTATTCTTCTTCTTGACATCACACATAAAACATCTTTCACTTAAATATATTTGTTTCTACAAGGAAGTTTTGTTTTATTTTTTAAGAAGCATGGTGATTCCAGAAACTTCTTAACCCTTAAATTGGTAATGCCCTACAGCCTGGCAGCAGACACTCATGAGTACTGGTAACTTGCAAAATAATGTTCTTTATGATGTATAACACTTATTCTGGGTTTGAATACAGGTCAAAGACAAAGACTCTGGGCTGCATGTTCACATCTGTAGTTTCTTGACCACGTAAAAATTATGTGTAGAAACAGTTGTGTAGGTTACTAGAAATGTTCGTAAATTTAAGTACCGTACTCATTACATGCAGAGTTACAAAACTTTCTATATTTCCCACTCTGTGCGCCTGATCCCAGCATTGGGTCACAGGACATGATTGGGGTTGAATGTCTAAGCCATGTGGTGGTGTGCTAGGGCATGAACATGTGGATGTTGTATATGTTGTGCATGACAAAGGCGGAAGAAGGTAGGGTGGCCATACTTATATAAGCACCCACTCCTTTGATCATTGGCACCCATGTACCCACCCCTTGGGACCAAGCAGGAACCTGTGTGTGGGTTTTTTAGCCATTCCGCAGTGTGTCTTGCTGGACTGGTTACACTAGTGTGAATGCTGTGTTTAAACAGGTTCATTAGCCAGGAAAGTGCAGGAAAGAAAGAGAGCCTGGTAGGGTCAACTAAGTGAACCCCTTAGGCACCTTTGAGAGTGATAGGAGGCTCCCAAGGTTTGCAGCTCAGAGCTAGGGGACCCAAGACAGGATATGGACTGCATTTGGAACCAACGTCTCTCATCTGTCTGGAGCTATGGGCCCCCAGGGTGATTATGAAAATATGTCTCTCTTTTCAACTTAATGGTGCCGTTTGGGGAAGGGACAGGCTGAAATACATGATCACAATGGGACCTAGTTATATAGCATGTGATCATGATTTTTACTGCCTTTGTTTTTTACTTTGTGGATTTATATTCCCTTTACGGATACAGAGCTTGTGCATCTACACTTTTTGAAAATAAGTATTCAAAGCTGGTTGCACAGAACTGAATGTCCTCCATTAGTGAGGCACTTGTAGAAACATCTTGCAAATACTATGTGTACAAAAGTGGGGAAAGTCAGCATACTTGGTAGTGAGTTCTTTGTCATGTCTTTTATAGCATGACTTCTACATGACTCGAAAGCACATGAAAGCTACCTAAAAACCAACAACTGAAATCACACAATCAGCAGACAAGTTAGAGCCTTGTTACCCTGAGAGATTTTAATTCAAAACTAGCAAAGCTGGGATCAAGTCAAGACACACAAAGGAATGGCAATATCCCAAGCATGAATACATTTTAATTGCAGATTGTATGTGAGCTAGTAACAAATCCTTGCCCCCTGGCAGCTGTAACTGAATGGATCCTGCCCTGCTGAAACATACTGTGTATGAGAATTTGTCTTCCTTTAGCTTCAGGCTGCCCCTCTGGCAACTGTCATCCACAATCATATCAATGACATAAAACCAGATTTGTCCAACCACCTTGTCTATACACTGACAGTCTAATAATATGACCTAGCTCTATTTCTAGGGGAGCTTGAATAATCACAGCTTTGCACATACATTCATGTACACCCACAGACTCCCTCCGTGATGTCATGATCTACAGAAAAATGCAGTCAAAACTCACTTCATGGATTGCCATGTTCTTCAGTATTCATTACAGATACATTATAATGTGTAATGAATTGCACAGGTTCCGCCTAAGGGAAAAACTAGTTAATGCAAATGGTGGAATACTAGCACACAACACAAGATGTTGTGTTGCTGAGTTTAATTAGTATATGTAAAATTCATAGAATTGTAGTTTGAAGGGATCCCGAGGGTCATCTAGTTCAACCTCCTGCAATGTGGGGGGTCTCAACTACACCATACATGACAGATGGTCATCCAATCCCTGCTTTAAACCTCAAAGGTAGGAGAGTCTACTGCCTCCTGATGGAGCCCATTCCACTGTTGAACAGCTCTTCCTTATATTTACAGTAGTTGGACTCTCCTTTCTTGTATCTTGAATCCATTGGTTCGGGTCTTAGCTTTCGGAGCAGGAGAAAACAAGCTTGCTCCATATTCCATGTGACAGCCCTTTAGATAGTTGAAGGTGGCTATCATATCTCCTCTCAGTCTCCTCTTTTCCAGGCTAAACATACCCAACTCCCTCAGATATTTACCCTCTTCTGCACGTGTTCCAACTTGTCAATATCTTTCTTGGGGTACCCAGAACTGGACACAGTTCTCCAGATGTGGGCTGACAAAAAGAATAGAGTGGTGGTATTACTTCCCTTGATCAGGACACTATACAGTGGTACCTCGGGTTAAGAACTTAATTTGTTCTGGAGGTCCGTTCTTAACCTAAAACTGTTCGTAACCTGAGATACCACTTTCAGTAATGGGGCCTCCTGCTGCTGCTGCACTGCCACCACACGATTTCTGTTCTCATCCTGAAGCAAAGTTCTTAACCCGAGGTACTATTTCTGGTATTCTGAGAGGTATACTTCCTCTGATACTGGACATAGTTCATAGCCCTCATATAATGACTAGTAGTCATTTATAGCCTTATTTGTGAATTTGAGTAATTTGGTGGTGTAACAGTAAATTCAGAGGTGTGGGCACTCTTCCTTCAATATCAGTCTTATAGTTGAGTGTTGACAGGATTGTAGCCAAAGCAGGACCTCTGAGAAACGAGGGGACACCCAGGGTTCCAGAAAAAAACCAAAACCTTTAGGGAGAAGAAACCTAAGACAGCAAAATAAACAAACTTTAACCCAAACAACCTAGTGAGAAATGACCTTGCTCAATGGCCACAGAATGCTGAGTATCTGTTGGGATAGGAAAAATGGGAAGAGTGGAAATGAGTATCTTAGAGAAGGGGATAGCCTTGAACCCTGAACAGGAGCACATCTCAGTGCCATACTTATTAATAATCATTTACAGTATTTAATTTATATCATGATCTGCTTCCCAAAGGAACCCAGGGCAGTATTTTGTTGCAGATTCCACTTGAAATAGATATTCATAAGATATTAAGAACAATGTATATCATAAAATTATTCCATATGTTCTTATGTAAATGTTGCCTCTTTTCAACCAGCTTTGTGAGCTTTTCTGGGAGTCACACAGATTTGTGTACATCTTGCATACAGATTTTTATCATCAGTTGGAGCTGCAGCAATTAAAAAATCAGATCTTTTGATTCATTAATATGGCAGTCAGTTCTAAAAGAGAGCAAATGAAATGACTGCATATTCTCCACATTGCCTGTGTTCTAAGAATATCAAATATTTACACACTATTTTGGGAACTGGTAAACAGTATTTCAGATGCAAGCAATTTTCCACATTGGTTAGGAAGCCTCTCAAACAGGAGAAGCCAATTCCAGAAAAAACATCCACCTTGTAAACAGAGTTTCTAGTTTAAAAGATATAGTTGCTATCCCCATTTACGTCCTCATTTTTCACTGCACAGCACTGAGATACTGTAGCCTATGGGTTTTCAACCTTTTGGGGTCCATGGCTCCCTTGACCAACTACATTCTTTCTGCGGCACCCCTGTAGGGTTCAGGAGCCCAGTTATGTCACCCCTTGCCTGCAGAGATGGCAGCCTCTCGTCCTTGTGGAGAGTTCCCGTAGCTTCCTCTCCCCTCTCCTTGGGAGTCCTCTGGGCAGCTGCTGCTGCCGCCCCTGGTCTCTGAGCTGCTCACCCCACCCCAAAGAGAAGTATCTCTTCACACTGCCCCACAGGGGCCTGGGACTTGACTGTCCATTCCAACAGCAAGGGCTGGCAGACTGGCTGGCTGGGTTCCCTCACCTGCTTGCTTGCTTACTCTGAGGCTGCCTTAGCTCCTGGCAACCAGCACCCCCTGATCAGTCCCAGAGGCACCATTTGCTTGGGGAGCTTGTAGACAGGGCTGCTGCAACAAACTGCTGTGCAAGCCTTTGGGAGGCAGAGATGCAAGAGGGCAGCAGAGGAGGGAGGGAGGGAAGGAAAGGAAAGAGGGACAGAGGCCAGTGTTGCCCATGGCACCCCTGACCATCATTCAAGGCTGAAAACCACTGCTGTAGCCTGATTCAGCTAACATATGTCTACTCAAAAGTAAGTGTTGTTGAATTCAGCGGGGTTTAGTTTTGGAGCCAATCTTAACCCTACTTATCTAAGTGCCATGACTTTTCCTGGGGCTAAGCCATTGAAAGGGCAAGTCAGTTGGCAGTCTAATCCTATGCATGTTTGCTGGGAAATGAATCCTACTGAGTTTAATGAGACTTGCTTCCTATTCACTAGTAAATGTAATGGCTTATTGTTTTCAGTTTCCAAGGTATACTTGGGATCCAATCCAAAACACTTGCTAAGAAGTTATCCCTATTAAACAGAAGAGAACTTACTTCTGAGAAGACTTCAGTAGGAATGAACTATTAATTCCTTTCTGATATATTTTGGACTGGGGTTTTGAGGAGAGAACTTTTAATAGTTTTAGTTTACTGTATTGTTCATGCAAAGAATAGAATAATATAAGCACATTATAAGAAGTAAATAGCCTCAGTTGTTGGTGCTGTTGTGTGTGTGTGTGTGTGTGTGTGTGTGTGTGTGTTTGTGTTTTTACAAGAAACATGACTAATTGCACTACAATGTGGATGAAGGTGCCAATCTGACTGTACATTTGAATGTAATTAAGTATAGACAGGCAACATTGGCATTTGAATGTCCATCAGATTTGCAACCACACAATGTAGTAAGGTGGTAAGACACAACGGTTGGGTGATCTGGGCTACATTGATTAATTTAACAGCAGTTCTGCCATACCGTAGGAAATCATGGTTTTGTGTTTCCCCTAACACTTTGCTTGAGCTTCAATCTTAAAGGTGCCTAAGGGTGCTCACCAAACCTTAACTACCGAATGACTTTCCCACACCTACATTCAAATATGTCAATGTAATCGATTTAATGGCTGCAATCTGTTAAGTACACCCACCACCAAATGAGTACATACCGGTAGTAGGAAAGCAGGGGAGGTACCAAGGCCAGTCAGCTGATGGGGAAAAAATGCCTACTTATTCCCAGACAGTGACCAGAAAATGGCTATACAGTATAACCCGTTCCGGTACTTCGGGGTTTGGTGCAGTGCGCAACCCAAAAAAACACAACATGAAGCATATGTAACCTGAGGTATGACTGTATTTTAATCCTGTTTTTAAGTTGTATTTTAATCGATTGTTTTTGTACCTGGTGTTAGCCGCCCTGAGGGGAGGGTGGGGTATAAATAAAAATTGTTGTTGTTGTTGAATTATCACAAAAAGAATGCTCCATAAATGAGGTAAAACTGCCATCTTTAATTAAATGTGATTATTGAGTCAGTCCTTGCAACAGATGCAAAGTTTTGTACGTTTTGGGGGATGGGGGTGCTTTAAAAAAAGATAGCAACAGTCTACTCTTGAAGGTCAAACTTTTTCTTTTTTAAAAAACTATCCCAGAAATGCATCTTAACAGCACTTGAAAAGCTTTTGTATTATCACTGGTGCGTTTGACTGGTCGTGGAGAGAAAAATTCCTCCCACTCATCCTTCCCCCATAATAATAATCCTCTTCAGTAACTCCTCAAAATATTAATTGAGAGAATAGCTTGAAGATACGTTCCGAGAAGTGCTTAAGCCTGTATTCACTTGCCTTTCTGTCTCTTTATTTAAAAAAATTGAGTAAGTTGATGGGTGAGTCCTGAAAATCCACAGTTAGTGATATAATGCCTCTTCTCACTTTAATTACTGTTTGACAGGCACATTTACTTTCCAGCTGAGCTGTCCTAAATGGAAGCAGCTGCTTTTTAAAACTATACCCCCATTCCAAATCCCTACCTTCAATATTTTAGGACATGAGACCTGCAATTCTTCTTTGATTTATGAAAGAGAAAAATCTCTTTTTTGGTGCCCTATATTGGTCTGCACACAAGGAAAGAAGTATCCTTCTGCTTCCTAAAGTTTGAAGGAATTAGACTGTTCATGTGGGTTATAATACAATATCACAAACTTTCCGTGTTGCCATACAAAGGTTGGCAGACAGATACACTCTATGGATTGTTCTTGATTTTTCATTGTTGGATAGAGCGATCATTGTTGCAAGGAGCAGCAGAGCAGCCAGGGCCGTCTTAAGGACACCTAGCGCCCTGGCGCTGTGGTGCGACGGATCCCTCCGGCGCCCCCCCGTTTCCCAGCACGGCGGGCGGGCAGGCACAGTGCGGCTGCCGAGGGCGCTGCTGCGTGGCGGGCGGGCTCAGCACACAGCGCTACTGCTGAGGGCGCTGCTGCGCGGAAGAGCAGCCGGCGGGCAGGCGCAGCTGCGATGCACCCCCCTGGTGGGCTGGGGCCGTGGCACCCTGCGCCACCCAGCCTGGCCATAGGGCCGGCCCTGAGAGCAGCGGATCAGCTGCCAGATCCAAAGCCCTTTGAGTGGTGGATATCATATTTGTTGCAGCAGTTCCAGGCTCATACAGCTGAAGGGCCCACATCATGGGATCTAGCAGAATCACAGCCCTGTAAAACATTATTTCAGAACTTTCTACTGGCTACAGTTGGTGGTAACATCACTGGTTTTAACATCAGTCTACAGTGCAATCTACAATCTCCTGCCAACCTAGCAGTTCGAAAGTACGTCAAAGTGCAAGTAGATAAATAGGTACCGCTACAGCGGGAAGGTAAACGGCGTTTCCGTGTGCTGCTCTGGTTCGCCAGAAGCGGCTTTGTCATGCTGGCCACATGACCTGGAAGCTGTACGCCGGCTCCTTCGGCCAATAGTGCGAGATGAGCGCCGCAACCCCAGAGTCGGTCACGACTGGACTTAATGGTCAGGGGTCCCTTTACCTTTACAGTGCTTTTCATCGCCACAGAGAAGACTTCTTCACTGGTGGAGGCCAGTGGACAAGAACACACTACTATAGCCTAACACTCTCCAGCAGCAAAAATAGGGGGTCAGGATTGCTGTTTTATGCACTTGATTGTGAACAATAGATGAAGACCTAGAAATTATTAAAGGCACTAGAAGAAGCCTGGATTAAACCAGTTTCAGGTACAATACATGTATCAAGAAACTGATAGTGATCAAGCGTATTCTATTCACACTATACAATCAGTTGAAAAAGTTGTTCTTGCAAAGAATATGACAGTAAAAACCTCACATAATTGCAAATAAATTCAAATTCAAGTAGTTCCTGCTGTTTTTTTCCCATTAAAGAAACCCCCAGGGCATTTATTTTCTTAACAATTTTTTTGCAACAGAAAAATACTAGTTTCCGTTTGGAATGTCTATACCAAGTTACCAATACTGTATTTTGTTATTGGCAAACAGTCCAGATTTGTCCTCGGGAAGACGGTCATTTATTTCTTCCTCACATTAAACAAGGCAAGAAGGGAAACAGAGGCCCAGATGATTAATCCTAATCCAGAAACAGATGTAACTGGCAGACAATTAGATTAGAAATATTGAACTACTGTCTAGTGCTGCATGTTGTGTTATTAATATGTTAAATGTGTTGGCAGTAACCAGTAAATCTTTGTGGCTTGGTGAAGTGGAATTTAAGACAAATAGATAAATTGAAGCGGAACAAAATAATTATTAATAATTCATTTTGATTTTTTTCTTGTTCAGGCTGGTGCAGTTTCCTCTGTTTAGGCTGTCATATGTAGGCTGCAATTCTATGCACGTTAACATGGGAATTTAACTAAATTTACTTCTGAGCCAACATGCATAGGATTGCACTATTAGATTAGTACATGAAGATTGTGACACTTTGAAGTTAACCTTGTCCTTGTTTTGTAGATCTTTACTGTACTATCTCCCCAGGAAAATGTATCCCCTTGAGTGAAAGGGGGCACGGAAAATGGGAATGGAATTCTATCAACCATTGCATTTATTTCCTGATATGTCCTTGCTGCCATTTCTTCTCCCATCTGTCTCTGGCTTTTTTCATTATTTGTTATTTATTTGTATTCTGTCCACCACAACTCTTCTGCAAACAAGAAGCCTTCCATATTCATTTTGTGCTGTTATGAGTTAGCTACTCATTTGTCATCAACGTGGTTACTCTTGAATATGCCATATGGTCTTCAACAGAACTAACTTCTGAATAAGTGTGTTTTTAAGATTACTCTTTTGTTGCAAGCAGTACTTTGTTGGGAACCTGTCATGAAGACTCAATGCATGATACATGGGAGAGAGGTAGAAAATACAGCTTTATACTTAATAAATTATGAAATAGTCTTCAGTGTTGGGTTTTTTGATGAAATAGCAAGGCTTGGAGGGTTATAAAAACCAGCTATAAAGAGGAAGGTGGTGGTGCCTGTAGCCCACCAAGACTTGGGAAAACAGAACTAGAGAAAACAGAAACTATGTTTATGACATTGGGATTAAAAATCAGGTTTGATTTTTGGTTAGAAAGTTGTTGTGTAGTAATGGGAGTGGCTTTTAAGTGCTGCTATTGCATAAGACATGTATTATCAGAGGTCTACAGGACATGAGGCTATTGTTGTGAACATGTGTGCAGGACAAAAGGATATGATCCTTTCCTTTTTCCTTCTGACTCAGAAAGATTGATACAGTCCTAGGGGTCTATGTTTAGAGTTGGCTAAATATTGTGAGATGACGGCATTTTGCCTCTGGCACACCTCTTTATGATCTGTAGATTTAAAGATTTAAAATGAGCATAGGTTTGCAGTGCACTTTTGGTTAGCAGTTGACCTTTGTTGTTTGTGAAATTGAATGGATCAAATTATGTATATGTATGCACCCAAAAAAGTTCTTCTTGGGTAACTGCTTTCCACAGATGGAATTTTTGTGTTTGGGCTGAAGGCTTCTTAGCTCAGACTCTGATATGTGTCACATGGTATAATATGGCATGTAGTATGTTACTAAGTACTGTAATTCCAGCATCTTTAATAGAACTGATAAGTCATTTCTCTTCATTATGTTTAATGCTATCTGTGTTTAATGCTATTTTTTCATTGGCAACTTGTGCATTCATGGTTTTGTTTGTCATTATGGTTTGTATTTCTGTGTTTTTATATTCCAAACCGCCCTGTGCTCCTCAGATGAAATGTAATAGAAATTTAATAAACCACCACCATGCAAATCCTATAATAAATGCAAATACCGATGAGTATTTGTGTAATCCATAGAATAGACTGTTGGACTACTTCCTGGTAGATCTAGTTTCAGTTCCTTCTTCTGCAGTAATTTTACTGCTTAGCTCGAACAAGTCACTTTCAACGTGTGAAAGAAGAGCAATAGTACCAAGCCTCTTCTACAGAAATGAGCTTTGCATACATGCATTTAATGAGTCTTGTGAAGTAGGATTTTTAGTGCTGGCAATAGTATGGTACTTTTTGGCAGACGTATCCAGTAACTTACGGTAATGTTGTTGTTTAGTCGTTTAGTCGTGTCCGACTCTTCGTGACCCCATGGACCATAGCACGCCAGGCACTCCTGTCTTGCACTGCCTCCCGCAGTTTGGTCAAACTCATGTTCGTAGCTTCGAGAACACTGTCCAACCATCTTGTCCTCTGTCGTCCCATTCTCCTAGTGCCCTCAATCTTTCCCAACATCAGGGTCTTTTCCAAGGATTCTTCTCTTCTCATGAGGTGGCCAAAGTATTGGAGCCTCAGCTTCACGATCTGTCCTTCCAGGGAGCACTCAGGGCTGATTTCCTTAAGAATGGATAGGTTTGATCTTCTAGCAGTCCATGGGACTCTCAAGAGTCTCCTCCAGCACCATAATTCAAAAGCATCAATTCTTCGGCGATCAGCCTTCTTTATGGTCCAGCTCTCACTTCCATACATCACTACTGGGAAAACCATAGCTTTAACTATACGGACCTTTGTCGGCAAGGTGATGTCTGGTATTAAAAACTGAGTGTCACCCGCCCCAGAGAATCAAGCTAGACACATTTAACACTTCAATGGAGAATAGCTGGGCAGCAATTAATATCCACAAGGGTAGCTCAGTAACTATATGCATTTAGATGGTGTGAGGGAATTAGTTTGTGGTTAGGGTTATTTAGCTAACATACACACCATAACACGCAAAAAGGAGCTAGGCATAAGAGGAAATTAGGAGGTGGAGGTCGAGTTCAGCGCAACTCTGGGGGGCAAACTAGCCTTCTCTTTCTCTGGGCTCACTTTGCAGAATAGGCTTCAGACAATCAAAGCTGGGCAGCGAGTACCAGAGGCTGGTTTCTAAAACAGGCGGATACAGGAAGCAACAAACAAAGCACAGCCTCACTGTAGCAGATGTGGGAGCAGATGTGGAGGCTGCCATGTGTAGGGAAAATACCTCTGGAAGACAGGACAGGAACAAGAGATACCTTTCCTAAGCCTGTTAGGCAATCCTGAAGAATTGGAACTGGGGCATGTTGAAACTGGGTCAGGAAGGGAAAATAGAAATGTAGCAGGCAAGAGGAGGCCCAGGAATTTTATTTATTTATTTCATAAGATTTATACTCTACTTGATTGTTTATTAAAAGTAATCAAAGTGGTTTACAAAAAGATAAAACAATAAATAGCTGTATAGTAGATTAATATGATATATATTTGACTTTTAGTGCCACACATATACTGTATACTAAAATATTCAATTACTGTATATCAGTTTAAAATCCTATGGAATAAATAAGTGTGTCCCTCATAGATATTACACTTCTTGAGTTCCAGAGGGACCTAAACATAATTCAGGAATGCCACATTGACCATATTTACAGACAGAAATATCTGGATTTTCTGCTTGATAAGCTTCTTCTTACAGTGAAACTTTTGTGAACTGTAAGCCTTTCTGGCTTGCAGAAATCAGCATTGTGTGAACATTGTTGTTGTTTATTCGTTTAGTTGTGTCCGACTCTTCGTGACCCCATGGACCAGTTTGGTCAAACTCATGTTTGTAGCTTCGAGAACACTGCCCAACCTTCTCATCCTCTGTCGTCCCCTTCTCCTAGTGCCCTCCATCTTTCCCAACATCAGGGTCTTTTCCAGGGAGTCTTCTCTTCTCATGAGGTGGTCAGAGTATTGGAGCCTCAGCTTCAGGTTCTGTCCTTCCAGTGAGCACTCGGGGCTGATTTCCTACAGAATGGATAGGTTTGATCTTCTTGCAGTCTATGGGACTCTCAAGAGTCTCCTCCAGCACCATAATTCAAAAGCATCAATTCTTTGGCGATTAGTCTTCTTTATGGTCCAGTTCTCACTTCCATACATCACTACTGGGAAAACCATAGCTTTAACTATACAGACCTTTGTTGGCAAGGTGATGTCTCTGCTTTTTAAGATGCTGTCTAGGTTTGTCATTGCTTTTCTCCCAAGAAGCAGGCGTCTTTTAATTTTGTGACTGCTGTCACCATCTGCAGTGATCAAGGAGCCCAAGAAAGTAAAATCTCTCACCGCCTCCATTTCTTCCCCTTCTATTTGCCAGGAGGTGATGGGACCAGTGGCCATGATCTTAGTTTTTTTTATGTTGAGCTTCAAGTGGAGGGAGTTTATTGCAGATTCTTTGGACTAATGTTTTACTTTTGTCTAAACTTTAAGGTAAACTCCACAAAGTGCCCAGCTCCAGTTAAGAGTGCATATCAATGACATCAAAACAACAATCACCACAGGAAGGCAAAATGCCTCTCCTCTCCTCTCCCCCCTCCCTTTTTCTTCTTCCTGTAGCTCTCTTTTGCCCATAGTAGCTATACTCCTGATATAAATGTTCAACTTTCTTTCAAATATTCCTGTGTTTTGGTAAGTACACTACAGTCAGCCTGAAAGTTGCCAGAAGCAGAAAGGTTTTCCATGCTGAGCATGCTTCAGCATGTCTGGGCTAGATACTGTCTGGCAAAGATGCTTGTATTATGATGACCCCCTTCCTGTTATTTGGGATCCAGCCTGTTTACCTGACTCATCTGCAGGGTGGAGTGGCCGCATGCTGTCTCAAGGGGCTTCGAAGCACTCACTGCAGGTTAGTATAGTCTGCCAATAGAGATTCCCTAGTGCTTGCCATGTAGTAAATTACTGAGTTTTGAATTACAGTCATGTTTTCTGGGTGCACAAAGAAGGGCCCTAGGCTTGGTAATATTGATAGAATGGTGACTAATATGTTTCTCCCACAGTACATGCTTCTGACCACTGCTTAGTCATGCAAAGCTTTGTGCTGTACATTTGCACAGTGGCAGTTTTGCTGCCTCGGTTTTGTACAGAGCTACATAGCCACACCATTACAGGGTGATGGCTAATAGGATGAGGATGGTGCTGGTGCAAGGTCACATAGATGCTCGCCATACATAAATCCGCCAAAGCATAGGACCACACTTTTAAGTGGTGGGAAACAATAAATGGACAGGGTTGGAGACCTGTGTTCTGTTTGGTACTGAATTAGAGAACAACACATGTCACTCCACACCATGCACTTGCCTACTCTCTTGTGTGCATAGTATCATTTATGAATGGCATGTACAATTTTTGGCTTTTGTATGCATGATACATGTGAGTGTCTGCTTTTAAAAGACTGTCCAGAGTATAAAACAGTAAAGAGTGTTATCAGCAATGAAAGGATGAAATCAGCAAGGAAAGGACAGTGGGTATATTTTGCTCATGTAAAAGAACTCACAGTGCTAGCCTATTCATTGTAATTCCGTGAAGTTCACTGTATATCTGAAACATCAGCTTTAAAAAGTGCAAACTTCCTGATTAGATTAAGTGTTTGTTCAGTGTCAACGCCTACTGATGACCATTTAATTGAAATGCAAATGGTAGAACTATGTGTAAACATCCAGATATTTTGAGTCCCGGTGGGAGTTGAGACAGGAAGTAGAGACTGACCATACCACAGTAGTTTAGCATAATGTGTCCTAATTTTGTCTAATTTCAAACCATAACCTAAAAAATCCTTCTTCCATGTAGCCTGGGAGATAGTTTATTTATAAAGAACTGTTTGCTTCCATAAACAACTGTTTTTAAAAATTGCATAATAGATCATTACACTCCCCCTTCCTAAGGCATTTGTGCGGCTATAATTCACTAGAAAGGGATTTCAGTTTATGCATTTGACAGAGTGGGTGTGAATCCATGAAAGTTCATGCCATGATAATGTTTAGTCTTAAAGGTGCCACAGGACTGTTGCTGTTTTTTCTGCAAGAGACTGACATGGCTACCCCTCCAGAAATAGGGAGAGAAAAAGAAGTGGATAAAATGTTGCTATCATTAGGTTGCTATCTTAAGCACCATTGCTTGGAAATCAAATAAACATGGTTAGGAATTGGGGTGTTTGGCTTGTTTGCTTCACTTGTGTCATTTCTGAAGCCCTCTGTATTATAAAGTAGCTGTGTTTAACAATAGTTTCTTTTCTTCCTCCCTCTGAACATTGTCATTGGGGCTTTGTTTGCCACCCTGGTCTGCACAAACAAGTAATTGTGGGGTTCTTCAACCACCCCCCACCTTTGTTGGTTCTGTTGGCTCATTCACAAAATCCTCTATGAGTTTTCTTGAACATGTTGTTATTGTTGTTGGCATCCATCTGTCTTGGGAGGCAATGGAAGGGTTCACCTTCAGGGGTAAAGTCAAACCGTTGGAGAGTTACAACACCTGCTGTGGCTGTAGGGACCGAAGCTATTCACAGAATCGCAGAGTTGGAAGTGATCACATGGGTCATCCAGTCCAACCCCCTGCCATGCAGGAATGTTTTGCCCAATTTGGGGCTTGAACCCACAACCTTGAGATTAAGAGTCTCATGCACTATTGATTGAACTGTATTCAGTCTATATTGTCCCAGGGTAAATGCTTAAGGAAATGCATATTAAGAGGAAAATGAATTAATCATGGGAGAGAAGACACATTCTTTGATGTAGTTGGGCCCCAGAAATATTTGTCTTTGAAATAGCTTCTGTGAACAGGCATGTTCATGAGTATAATGTTTTGCTTGTGGTGAATGAGTACTGAGGGGTTTTAATATTTATTTATTACATTTATATACCACCTTTTCTTCAATGGAGCTCAAGGTGGTGTATATGGTTTTCTGCTCCTCATATCCTCATAACAACCCCTGTGTTACATGACTTCAGAACACTAGAACTGAAGCTGGGTGGACAATATCTTCCCAGTTGTTAACACTGGATCATGGTAATGTGGTGCCTTTTCTGTTAACGACATATACTGTCAATTAATATACTGTGTGTACATAAAACCTTATAGTTGAGTCCTGGTTGAATAATTCAAGCTGGAAAACTCACCTTCCCAAGGAATGAATAAAACTTCTGAAAGTACTGTATATGAACAGTAATTACTGACTTGGACATATTATCTACATGTAGTTCGGTGTCATCATGTTGTGAGTCCCCTCTCCAGGCCACCATTCTGCATTCCCAGCTCCTGTAGGAGAAACCACAGTAACCCATATGATGGGGGTGCTAGTCCATTGTAGTGAGTAGTAGAAGCAGATGAGATGGGTGATGAGTTAACATAAAACATCTGAGTGCGTGCTCTACTTTGCTCCACTTCTCAGGTCTTATGCAGACATTCCTACATTAGGGGAATGTGCATATCATTAAAATGTTGGCTGATTCTCTCTCCCCCCCCCCCCCGGCTGCTTGCATGTGCATGGCACATGTGCATAGTGACCCCCCACAGCATGTTTAGGCTTCACTTATATGTGATTAGAGCCTACGTGCATTGGCATCTACATACAAATGTAAATATACACACATGCTTTCCAGTGCACAGAAGTCAGGTGTGCTGGTGGAGGCAGAGCCAGCTGGTATGAGCTTGATAGCACTACTATCAAAAACATATGCATAAGCTACTCATTGCATTTAGGCATGCACCTAAAATGTTTCAAGTACAACTTTAGTGTGCATACAAAAGAGACATGTTAACATGTATCACACATATGATGATGATGATGATTAATAATAATACAGCCACAAACATCAGGAAGTTGTGATTGGCAGTACAGCTTTGCCTCTGATCAAAGTATAAAATTACCTTTATTGTGCAGCAGTAAAAAACAAAAATTGTGCTCCAAAAACACACACTATTATTTCTCAAGGAGACTTTCTAGCCTGCTGAGATGCTGAAACGTGAGAGACCCTCCTACAGAATGTGCCTGTGCTGAAGAAACCAAGCCAACATCATGGTGGGCACACAGACAAAAGTGCAAGGCTTTCAGCCTAAGTTTCGAGAGCTTGTTTTTCTGACAGAGGTGGGTTGAAATTTAGGCTGCCAGACTCAAGTAGAAGGGTTCCTAAAAGAAGGAGGAAAGGAAACCTTAAAGAGGGCATTCCTGGAATCCTTGCGGGAAGCTGGGTTGGCTTAAACATTAACCCTGTTGAGTGGCAAGTGTGTTAAGTGCGTGTCTGCGTGGTGCGACTGGAGAACTTGGGCCAGTCGGCCAGAACCTTCAGCGAGGCTGCTCTTTCAACAGGCGATTTGTTCGCCTGTCTGGGGCTCATTGCCATGCGAAGAGGCTGACATCAGAGCACCTTTTGTTGCTTAAAGCTCTTTTCTCTGGAGAGAGACAGAGAGAGCAGTCATGTGGAGATGGAAGAGCCCATGTAGAGGGAAAGGGGGGAGGCAGAGAATTGGAGTTACCTACGAGCTGAAAACCCAGCCCGGGCTTCTGATTTGAGGAGGGGGAACCTTAACGAAAGACTTCCTTTGGTGCCAGATTTATTTTGTGCCTGCGGGAAGCGATTCCCTCTCCCCGAAGAGGCGACCACGACTCCCTTGAGCACCCCCGAGCGAGGGAAAGGTGGTCACGGCCAGCTTTGCTTTGCCACCCTGTTGCTCACCGCTCCAAGCAGGCAAAGTTTGTGCGGGGCATGGCAGTTTCTAGACGTGCCAAGAGTTGAGTCCGGGAAGGAGCTGCAGGAGGGAAACGTTGGCCGCCTCCGCTGCTCTCCACTGGGGCTGGAGCCTGGCGGGAAGGCGAAGAGGCGGCATGATGGAGTAGCCAGGCGGCGGCGGAGGGTCTGGCTTGAGCGCAGGGCTTGAGCCGGCGGCGGCGGCGGCGGTGCGTGAGGCGGGCAGCGTTGCCCTTGGCTAGAGTCTCGGTCCGGTGGGGAGCGCGCGCCTTGAGCTTCGCTTTCCGAGGAGGCGACTATGGAGGAGGAACAAGCCGCCGGCGCCGAACCCCAAGAGGACAGCAGCATGTCGGAGAGTTTCTCCAGACTCTGGACGGATGTCATGGGGATACTGGTGAGTGACTGGGTTTGGGGGGTGGGATTGGGCGAAGTGGAGCGGGGGCGCGAAAGCTACTCAGTGGCGCAGCCTTGGCTGCGAGGCAGGTGGTGGCTTTGACATCTCCTGAAAGTCATTCTTGGGGCGACTCAGTGCAAAAGTTTCTCTTTGCGGAGCAAAGCTTAGAAGAAAGGAATCCACGGGTTGCTTACGGAGAAGGATCCAATGGGGTTTCTTGAGCCTGTGCTAAGTCGTGAGCCCTTTACGACCCAAATTGCCTCTCCCCTCGCCCCTTTGAATAGCACCTGTTTTTAAAAAGTTAGTCAGATGAAATCAACATTACATTACAAGCACCTGCTTTACTATTCTACTCGCTGCAGGTAGGTAGCCGTGTTGGTCTGAGTCGAAGCAAAATAAAAAAATTCCTTCAGTAGCACCTTAAAGACCAACTAAGTTTATATTTTGGTATGAGCTTTCGTGTGCATGCACACTTCTTCAGATTCTACTCGCTGTTGGTTTGCTTGTCCCGGCTATTCTTTAGGCTTAGGTCTCCATTTGTTGGAAGAATTTAATGTTAAGGTGTTGTTGTTTTTGGACGATCACTTTCATCTCAGCTTAATCACGGTTTCTGGATATGATTATGAGCAATATGCCTGCTTATAATCAGTCAGGTATCCTTGGGGATTTAATTTCAGTGGTAAAAGTGTAATTTCGACCAGTGAATTTTGCATACCTATCAATTAGATACTGTATTGCATGACTGAACCCCCTTTTCCAAGCTGATGTGTAAATTCTGCTACTTTTTTCTCTGATGTATTTTTTTCAATATGGTGTATTGAGGAGAGCATGTGGTTTGTTAAACTTATGTAGTTTCAACTTTGTCTGAACCATTTTTTCTTAGCTGTGACTTTGGATTTCGCACACTTTTTTAAGAGAGAGAACTGTAGAGTGATTTATCAGGTCTCCTATGGAGTATGCATGCAGATAATTAAATATTTCTAATACTCCTTTCATGTTGCTGATTCTCTTCATCCCTTCCCTGAGGTTCAATAATTCAATAGCTACGGCAGATCAAAAATGTTCAGCTATAGTTGCTATACCATACATGCCCTGAATTTAATTAGTTCACCCACTGTAACCACACCAGTTGCGGAATGGGGATAGACCTGACTAATGGAAAGCTTACCGTAACTCTTTCGGTATTTTTAAAGTGTTTATTGGCAGACAAGCAAAAGGAGTGTAGAATTGCTGTGATTGAAACTGTTTACTGACAGTTAACTGTAAGAAAAATAATAAGAAAAAGAACAATAATTGGATTCCCCCCCCCTGTGTTTCAAACTGTTAGAGTAGTAGAGGCCTTGTGACCTCAGGCTAATTTAATTATATGCATTCCTAGGTATTGTTATTATTTATTGCTTATAACCCCCTTGTCCTCAAAAGGAAGAGTGGTTAACAATAGACATAAAATAAAACAATAAAAATAGTGTGAACAACACATTAAAAATGAATTAAGCAGTATGAGATACAATTATCACAATCCAAAGCAGTCAGCAGCACAATAAAATATATCAACAGAACCACCCTTTGCTGATGCTCAAATGGGTACAGCAATCTGAATATGCACTAGAAGTTCCACAAGTGAGTTGCTGCTGCTGAGGGCTTACTGAACGAAGCCCACGTTGGGTGGTACTGAGTGAGACACTTCCTCAAACTCGGAGGCCCTGAATCATTTAGATTTATATTCAAGTACTGTACCAATACCTGGAATTGTGCCCAGTAGCTTACAGAACAGCCAGTGCAGTGCAGTGCAGCACCTCCTCCAAGATTGGTGTTAGGGAATTCCACTTTGCTGCTTCACATAGGAAATGGGCAGTAATATTATGTGCCAACCGCATCTTCAGTACTATGGGTATCTTCAAGGACTACCGCACTTACAGCAGAATACAGGAATCCAATTTGGAGGTTATCAGAGCATGGACCAGTGGTGGGCTTTGGGCTCTCATATTTCAGTGGTGCGCTGTGCAACGCTAAAATTCAGTGGTCCCCCTCCTGCCCGCTCAGTTCTACAGCATTGTTTTGGCGCCCCCTGCAGGGTGGTGCCCAGTGCGACCACACATCACACTACCTTAAAACCGCCTCTGCCCCTAGACCTCTGTAACCAAGTTATCTAACAGTGTATCTGGTGCATCAGTTGAAGCTAGGCATTAGTGGCCACCTGAGCATCCAGGGTTGTATCCAGGAGTACTCCCAAACTATCTCCACATGGTTGTGTGAAGATTTGCGAAGAATGAATCTGTGCTGCTGAAAAGTTTTAGGTAGAATAAATAGCTCCAGAAAATATCACAGGTTTTACAAAAGTGAGAGTTTCTGTTCTATGTATCTGAACTTGATTTGCCTTTTTTCAGTTTACACTTATCATAGATTTCAAAGGTTCTTTTTGTTATTAGTAGTTGTTTTTGTAAAACAGTGTAGGCTACGTACAGTAATCTCCAACAAGCAAGTAACTCAGAATTACCTCCTTTATGCTCAGTATCAACTTTTGTTACAAAGATCATACCCACAATGGGCCTCCATTTCCATCTCTCTCCCCCACAAATGTATTAATATTACGTATTTATTAAATTTATAGCCCACCTTTCTTCATCAGTGGAACTGAAAGTGGTGTACATGTGATTCTCAGGTGATCTCCCATCAGATTGCTTAGTTTCAGTGAGGTGTTGGCCTCCATGTTTCTTCAGATCATGGTCTGGCACTCAGATAATAGGGGAAAGGAGAGGAGAGGGGAGGAAGGAAGAAGGAAAAAAGATTTAAAAAACACTAAAAAACTAAGGCATGCCAGGGATAGGAAAATAAACAAGGGACACTGATACCAGGCACTGTTGCTTGCAGCAGGTGGGGACAAGCAGCAATCAATGCATTTTTTAATTCCTTACATTCCACATTATTAATACATGTATTCATTCATATGTTGATCTGTGACAACAGTAGGATTTATTTGCTCTGCTTTTTATTGTTTTTGGTGTTGTTGTTTTTTTAAAAAATGGAGCTTACATGGAGTGCATTTTTTGGCAATCTTTGGTACTGTGGGAGATGTACAAGGTGAGACAGAGTTAAACTGGGTGTCTGGAGAAAGTTAATGTAGCAGAGAAATCACCAACCATAGTCTTGCCAGTTTCATAGTGCAGTTGCTGGGGCAAAATTAGTCATTATAGCTGGTAATTCAGTGTGAGGATTCAGTGATGTGGAGTGTTTCAGCATTATAATGATGGAATAGCTAAACATCTCCTTTGCCTGCACTTTTATCACTTTAGAAACAAATAAAGACGGAAATGTTTATGCTCATGTCTGTGGGAGCATCTGTAGAGGCATAAGGAGTAGTGGGAAAGTGCTCTTCTTATTCAGCAGGTATTATGGGTTAGGGGAGCTTTGACTTTGACAGACATTTACTATGAGAGGGTCAGCAGTAAATGAGAACTTTGCAAAGATCTCATTTGGAAACCTACATTTTTTCAGGAAATTGTTGTGGATCAAATCTTCCCTTGGTTTTGGTCTATGCAAAAACTTTTACCAGGCATATTTTGAATATTACATTTTAAAAAAAATCCTAGGATACAATAGGAGATGCTGATTATGGTATTATGTTAAATTGCAGTTATGAAAGCTGGCAGTGGAAATAGAGCCAATATAGTTCTTCACTGATTTCAGTCCGATTCCCCCCCCCCTGTAGTAATAATAATGAGATAATTTTTTTGCTCTGGGTGTCATGAAGGTTGTGTATTTATGCTAGTTTAAAAACATTTGCTTACTGCAGATGAAAAATCTGCAGGAATGAGAGTCAGCATTTGGATTTGCTGAACTGGAAACGACTGTCCTGTTGCTTGTCCTAGCTAATTAACCTCATGAAATATTTCAATACTAGTCATTGCATTAGAATGTAAGCATGTAAGAGTAGTTTTCCTGGTTATTAATTGGGTCAATGGAGAATTAATTGTTTTTAAAAAAACACACATCCTGATATAGTGTTCTACTAATCTTCTATACATGTGTACTCTCTGTGTGTAGACTTTATAGCAGAGCTTTCCAAACTTTTCATGTTGGTGACACAGTTTTTAGACATGCATCATTTCGCGGCTCAGTAATTCAGTTTTACTAGCAAACCAGAGGCTAAACTAACCACTTTCCAGCTCCGGGAGCAACGTGAGGAGCGTACGCGTGACGCACCTACACACTGCAGCTGACACACGAACGTGTTGTGACACACAGTTTTGAAAGCATTGCTTTATAGTATACGCTTATGCATTTTTTTTTCTCAGTGTTGTAACTTGTTTAATGCAAGTTGTAGTTATGAAGTTTAATCTTTGTAGGGAATCTGAAATGTATCCTACTTTGCATTCTTGATCTCTTGATCAGAATAAATTATATATGTTCAAAGAAGCCAGTGGGGTTTCTGTTTCATAACAAAACTAAAATTAGAATTACATTTCTCTGGTGCAACTGTAATTTTACTAATTCCTATTACAGCAATAGGAATAACCCAGCTAACATTCTTTTCAATGTGATACGTGCAGCAGAACTTTCTAGATGATTATTCCTGTTGTTTATAAGAAGTACTGAAAAGTGTTGGACAAGAAATTCTGCTTATGGTATAGAATGCTTTAGAAAAAATTACTATAAGAATTTCTTTCTGATGGTAGATCTTTTTATTTGGATGGATTTCTGAATAATATACTACTTAAGTATGTGTGTGTATATAATATTTATGAGCCTTAAATGGAAAATACAATTTTATTTTATTTTTTACGAAAAACGTTTTGGGATAGTCTGCTTTAGGCTTGCAAAACTATGCTAAGTGAATAAAAAACATACAGTATATTCATTATGGTTAAGTTGGCTATTGCTAGCAGTATGTAAACAGAACAGTTTATCTGTATTGAGGTAAATAATGTCAGCTTACATCTGCACCAGGAATATTAACTATTGGCACACATAACTTTGTTATATGTTGCAGCACTCCTACCCACATTTTTTTTAGCAGTCTGCAGTGTTAGAAACTAGGATAGGAATGTCAGGAGCCATGTGGCTTCCAGGACCTAGGTTGTTGGCGCCAAAACAAAATGTCTAGGCACCATTTGTTTTCCAGCCCTGCAGGAGAAAAAGAAAGCTGCCAGGCGAATCAGGGGCCTGCAGGGTAGCATGGCAGCAAAGAGGCATCTTTTGCTACTGCCCTACCCCGCCAAACACATTCACCTGGCAGCAAAAAAACACATCTTTTGTTCCTGCGCTGCTGGGCAAATCAGGTGTTTGGCGGGGGTAGCATGGCAGCAAATGATGCATGTCTTTTGCTGCCACTGTGCCCAGCCCAGAGGTGCACTCTTCCATTGTCTCCTAAGACAGTTCAAACATATGGATTTTAAACAATTGATTAACACCCAGAGAGCTGTATGTGGCATTTGGACTTGGGGAATTCTAGATTTAAAACAAGAATACAAGCGAATTAAAAACTTATGTGCAGGCTAGATATTTATGGTTGGGGTTCAAGTTGTGTAGGTATGAATTTTTCCTTCCGTTGTTAATCTACAGTAATACCTCGGGTTACGAACGTGATCCGTTCTGGATCGCAGTTCGTAACCCGAATAGTTCGTAAACCGAACGCTGCGCAAAGCGCCATTTTGCACATGCGCACACACACACGGCGAAAATACTTCCGGGTTTGCGCAGGAGTAGGCAGGAGACAGTGTGAGTGTCACCACACCTCTGTAACACTTATTTCCAAGACTGTGTCAGGAGTGTGGGCAGGAGTCAGGCTCTGGGGCCTGTAGTGCTTTGCAGGACTGGGGCATGCCTCAACTTGTGCTGGAGAAGCAAGGAGTAATCACCCAGGTGAGGCCACTTGAGATCTCACTGCACCTGGTGGCAGGAGCTGGGAGGGATAAAAGCCCAGCATTTCCCTTCAGCTCTTTGCCACAGCAACGCTATCCCTGCCTGGTTGCATCTGGTCTCCTGTTCCTTGGACCCTTGCCTTGTTGCTGCCGTGCTTCTTGGACCCCTGCCTCGCCTTCGCCTTGCTCCTGCCCCGTGGACCTTCGCCTTGCTTCTTGTTCCTGGATCCTTCGCCTTGCTCCTTGCTCCTTGGACCATTGCTTCGCCTTCGCCTTGCTCCTGCCCCGTGGACCTTCACCTTGCTTCTTGTTCCTGGATCCTTCACCTTGCTCCTTGCTCCTTGGACCCTTGCTTCGCCTTCGCCTTGCTCTTGCCCCGTGGACCTTCGCCTTGCTTCTTGTTCCTGGACCCTCGCTTTGCCTTCGCCCTGCTTCGTGCCCCGTGGACCTTCGCCTCTGCCTTCGACCCTGCTTCTTCACCACCATCTTGCCTCTGGTCCTGACGCCCGCCGACCGGACCGTGACAGACTGTCTTAATCTCTTTCTAGGGCCCAACAGCTGAATGAGATAACATTTGATACAAGCCTTTTCCTTCCATAACACAAATGTGTCAACCAAACATCTTTCTTTCAACAGAGCTCAATCATTTAATATACTGTATAAGTCTGATTTGCTTCTTGTGATGCCCCTTTTGAATGACTTTGCATCAGAGAGCCAGGTATGTTCTGCTTTTTAAAAAAACCAACCAACCAATCTTTTATGAGTGCAGATGTTTTTGTAGAGTCTTACTTGGCTGTAAAACAATCTGCCTGTTAAGAATGTATTGGAATCTATGGTTTAAATTGTTTTTCATGTCAAAGAAAAGTTAATGAAGTTTTTTTGAATTGTACAAGGGGAATTAGGAAAACTAAGATGTTACATTCCAGCAACTCATCAGATGTTGCTGTCACACAGTTGAAATTAAACAGATACCCAGTGGCAGTTAGTGCCTCCAGAAAGTGGAAGCCCAACGAGTCCATCCTCGTTCAGCCATTCTCTTACAGCCAACAAAACTCCACCTACCTGGCCCTTCCATTTCCATCCATGATGACTAAATTGAACCTCCATGTTCAGAGTTGTATACCTTTCACTACTTGATCATGGGATGAATAGGGTGATGTCTTTATACCATTTGTAAGCTTTCTGCAAATGGTGATGTTGAAAACTGAGTAATGCAGTGGAAGGCAACAAGTTGTATTACTTAAGACTAAGAAAACAAGTAGATGAACAGAGGTAGGATTTGAGCCCTAAAATGAAACGCCCAAAATAAAATAAGTTGTTTCAAATGCTTTCAGGGTGCACTGGAACTCAAACCATGGTTTCAACACTGGTGCCCTTGGGTTGAACCATTCAAAACTGTAGGGTGGGGGGAAGAGGAGGGGCAACATTGTTCTCCTAACCTACAACATTGCTTCCCCCATCTCTCCCCCTCTTTCTAGCAGCTGATTTATTCTCTCTGACTTGGCTTGACTCTAAATGTTTCCAGGTAAAATATGGGCATATACCTGGGAAACTACTGAATTCTGATTTTGAATGGCTCCAACTATCTTGGTTTGTCAACCTGTTTAGAGGTGTAAAATGCATGGAAACCTGAAAGTCATAGGGTAATTTTTTTTACATTTCTCCACAGAAAAAAAAATACTCCCAGAAAGATTGAAATATAAGCCATATATGCAGTACTCATATATACAGACTTAGATATGCTTACTCATAAGTAAGGTCCACAGTGTTCACTAGTAAGTGTGCTTATTTACAAACCCAAACTTACTACAACAAGTATATGAAATGTTTCATAGTATTGTACTGTTAGGTATTTCATGAAATATAAAAGTATAAATGGTATAGTTTTATTCAAACAATGATAAAATATGCCTAACATTAGTGATAGACTACAAACTTCTCTGCCCTATGGTCCCCAATTAGTTTTTGCCAATTGGTACAGCTGGGAAAAAGAAAGCTGAATATCAAAATAAACATACTAGTAAACAAAGGCAAGTTTTAGTATCTAGGCTTAAAAACAGTAGATAATTCTCACTATCATATAAAAACAGAAGAAATTTGGGGTGGTTAAAATGAAGAGATTTATTAAAGTAACATTCATTGTAATAAAATTACAATAACTTCTGCAATAAAATAATGTCAATAAATTTAAATATTTATTAAAATGTAATTAACTCCTTTCAGTTGCGATCTCATCTGGTGAGTGCTGACTGGACTATAGCTAAAGTTGTCAATGTTTATGATTATTTTTTTCCCTGCCCCCTCCCCAAACTTTCATACTTGCTAGTTTCCCTGCTTGCTTGGTTCTTTGCTTGCACACACACACACACACTTTTCATAAAGTTGGAGGCTGTCACAGAAAATGCCATGTTATGGATCTCCACCAATCTTCCCTCACCAAACAAAGGATGCTAAGAAGCTGTTCAAATAGTATGTCACAATTCATATAACAAGTGGGAGGACAGCTGGCAAAGATGCAACAAAGGTGGGGTGCAGTTCTGGTTAAATGATGGCAAAGTATAACAGGGTGGGAGTAGGGTAAATTGGATTTAAAGTATATCATCCTTAAGCAAAATACCATTCACTATTTGTAAGGAGTAGGATGGCTAATGCACATGTAGGTGTTTCCTGATATAAGTACATCTCCCATTTAATGTCAGAGGAGCCAAAAATTGTTTCCATGCCTTAGAAGCAGCTGGGCCTTATGAAGATTTTAACACACCACCATGACAAAAGTGTCTTTGTTCATAGGGAAAGAACATATGTTGTTGTTTTTTTTAATAGTCTTTGAGGCCTTACCAGTAATGGAACAATTTTTAAAATGGTAGAAATGGAATGAATCACATTTCTTTTTGAACAAAGTATATTTAAATTGTTTTTCTTTAATGTTAAATACCTCTACTAAAATAAAAAACACAAGTTGTGCTTCCAGAATATTTGATGCTTAGTCCAAATGTGTGTATGTGTCTTAATTTTCTTGGATTAAGAGAAGCATTTCTCTTTTCCCCCGTTTAGAATTATTGATTCAACAACTCAAGGAGAGGTTTAAAATGTGATCTTATTTTTAGTCTTATTGGAAACTGATACTTTATTTAAGAAGGTATTTCTTGTAATTGTAGTATTGTTGGATAAATTAATAGAAATCGTGACAGACTTTATAGTACTATTTCACAGAGGAAACACCATAAATACATAAAAAATATTTTTTCCAAGTTGGGTGTGACAGGAAAATAGGATCCTTGTTTGATGTTCTGGGTGCCAAGTTAAAAACTTAAGATGTAGTAAAATTCTATAAAAAAAACATATACGAGTTTGTTTGAAATGCAGTTCAAATACTGGTTCTGAATGTTCTTGATAGTCTGTCTTGGCTACTGACAATTTGACTTGGTTCGCTTTTCTTTCAGTCTGATTACCACAAAATGTACCTGTATTCGAGATCCTTACACTTGTGATAATTTATGATAATGCCGCATATAAAGCAAGGTAACAGAAGCATAGTGTCTAGATCAGTGTTTCTCAACCTTTTTTGGGCCACGGCACACTTGTTCCGTGAAAAAAATCACGAGGCACACCACCATTAAAAAAGTTAAAAAATTTAACTCTGTGCCGCCCTATATTATAATGATGACTGTAAGAAACACTTGCCAAATATTGCTTTCCGGTGGGTAGGTGTTGTGTATTGGCGGCCGCCAGGCTCGTTTGCACTGAGCTTTGGGAAAGAGGAGGAGAAATATTGCTTTCCGGCGTGTCAGTGTTGTATATTGGCGGCCGCCAGGCACGTGACAATGCAAATTGCCCTTCTCGTCGCCGCACGTCGCGGCACACCGGAACAGTGGTTGAGAAACACTGGTCTAGATCAAGGAAAACAATTGTTCTGCTCTATTCTGTGCTATCCAGGCCACATATGGAATGCTACTATCTAGTGCTGAACATTTAAAGACGGATAAACTGAAACATGTCCTGAGGAATATGATCAACATGGTGAGGGGTATGGATGGAAACCAAGGCCTATCCTATGAGGAGCTATTGAAAGAGTTGCTTTTACTGAGCCTTTGGAAAAGAAGAGTAAGGGGAGACATGATAGTAATCTTCAAATATCCAAAGGGCTGTCACATAGAAGATAGACCAGATTTATTCTCTGTTGCTCTGGAAAAACTAGGGGTGGAAATGGCAGGGAAGCAGGCTTCAGGTAAGTGTTTGGAGAAACTTGGGCAGGGGACAGACTGCTTCAAAAGGTGGTGGGCGCTCCTTTGTTGGATGTATTTAAGTGGAAGCTAGATAACTATCTGTCAAGGCTGCTGCTGTTGCTTCCTGCACTGTAGATCTTGCACAACTGAACATTTGTAAAGTGTCATGTAAAATGCTTATGCATATTTACATTCATCTCTTAACTTGGAAATAAAAATAAGCTTTTTAAATTATGCAGTACTACTCTGGAAATTGAGTGGTGAAGGCTTCTTGGTAACCTGTTGGATGCCATCAATCAGTGCTTTCCATGACCAGCTTCTGCTGCAAACTTGCAGAATTTATTGCTATTTTTTAAAACTTCTGGGAAGAGGAAGGGTAGTTTGCTTTGAATGCAGTAAAAATTCTTGAAGATCAGCCCCAGTATGCTAATTGCATTTATTTATGTAAATTCCATACTGCCCTTTGATGTCAGTTTTCAGGGCAGTTTACAGATAAAAATGTGAATGCAAAAAATAAATTAAAACAGCAGTTAAAATTAGCAGTAAGTACTTTGAAAAGCCTTTTTTTAAAAGCATAGGAATGACATGTAGGAGAACCCTGTGTTGCAGCTTATCACTGTTATCAGCACTGCCCCTCCTGGAACTAGAGCGGCACAGGTGTGGAAAGCAGCCACAGCATTGGCTCCTCCCAAGTGGCCCTGGTCATCTTCTATACATTTTTGCATAATGGGAATGAGCCAAATTATGAAGGCAACGTAAAAAGGCGCCATTATAGTAGTATAAATGTGTGTGCACATGTGCACACAAAGTCAGAAATGTTCAAGTGACATAGTAAGCTTCTCAAATGATCAAGATTTAAAGATTTTCACTAATCTTGACTCACAACAGAGAAATCTATTTATGGTTCAGTGTACATCTGTGACTATGAGTAGCTTAAGAGATATCAGGACTGAGATTCAAATATGTGTGCTTTCCAAAACATCTGCTGTCATGATGTGGAGTAACACATACTTTAAACACACATGTGCTTGGTGAGTAGCATCTATTAGGCCCTGCTTTTTTATTGACCCAGGATGCCTCCTCAGCCTTTGCTTATTCTCTTACCCAAGCTGCTGTAGACGTGTCATGTTTTTGCACTTTCATAACTAAATCACTGGAAAGTATCTACATTTCCCCTTTGGAGCCTAATATTAGTCAGGACCTGGTAGTGCTACATGATATGGGTGAAAGGTTGTATTAAGAAATATTGCAGTACAAGGCAGAGCGATCGAGGGAGTCACTGTGGTCCATTGCCCTAGTACCCAGCCTTATATTGATCTCATGGCCTATCTAGTTCTTGACTGCTGCTATAGATTTAAAGCCTCAGGCAAACAAGGGCCATGTGCAATGCTGTGTTGATTGCTTTTTTCCATTTTTAAAAAATGCAGCATGTTTTTCAGCTGGTGGGTAGAGAGAGATATTAAATTCTATTTACTTGAGGAAAAAGCCGGCTGTTTAGCCTCATCAACAGGCACTTTGGCCATGATGAAGCAATATGGGCATATAAGATCATAATGGAATAAAAATTCCAGATCCAAGAGTGGAAAGGCTTATAAACTGGCAAGACATAAAGCTTTTATTATCCCACTGATATCCCTAATTGATATAAACATGAAGCTCAGCACAGTCCCCAGTACTTAGAAGATATGCATCTGAATAATATTTAAATGGATATTCGCATTTAAAGCCCACAGGAGGGTGATTGTACTTGTTTTAATTAAATGAGCTGAACTCCCCTGGATAACGGTGCATTATTCCTCCCAAATAGAATAGTATTCGTGCATAAGATTTTTTCTGCTTGGCTAGGACAGTAAAAAGCCAAATGCTAGTACTGTACAGTACTGTGATCCATGAGATTTGACCTTGTATCACTGGTATTTTTGTGTATAGTTATCTCTGCTTATGTGACCTTCTGGCAGCTGATCCAAGGAACAGACTCCTTACCCACTTTGTGTGCAATTTCTGTTGGGGAAGTGCAATGCTGCTGTCTGCTCAGCTGTAAGCCCAAACTATTGCAAGTTGTTGATGGATCTGCAGTCAGGTGGGAATTGAACAGTGTTATGGTCACCATGGGACCCAGGTGGCGCTGTGGTTAAACCACTGAGCCTAGGGCTTGCTGATCAGAAGGTTGGCGGTTCGAATCCCTGTGACGGGGTGAGCTCCTGTTGCTTGGTCCCAGCTCCTGCCAACCTAGCAGTTCGAAAGCACGTCACAATGCAAGTAGATAAATAGGAACCCCTACAGCGGGAAGGTAAACGGCATTTCCATGTGCTGCTCTGGTTTGCCAGAAGCGGCTTTGTCATGCTGACCACATTACCTGGAAGCTCTACGCCGGCTCCCTCGGCCAATAATGCGAGATGAGCGCCGCAACCCCAGAGTCGGTCACAACTGGACCTAATGGTCAGGGGTCCCTTTACCTTTATGGTCACCACACTGTCGCTGAGAGGGAGGCAGCTGCTACCAGGAAAGTGTGTCTGCATGACAGACTGGTTTCATTGAAACCACAGCTGTCTGTCTTGTTTATGAGGAGAAAGGGAAATAAAGAGCTTCACAGGCAGGAAGTACTTACAGGACATGGAAGTCCAGAGGAAGATGGACCAGTGAAAACTGGACAACTTTTATCTGGTCCCTGGTAAGAACCTGGAGCGCTAGTAAGTGATACTCGAGTAATTTTTCAGAGAAGGTGCGAGGTTTCAGGAAGCCTCCCCCTGGGAGAGCAATAAGGGCAAGAAGTCTATGAGAGAGAATGGAGGGTAGAGTCAATAGGGAGTAGAGAAATGCGAGGTCAAGAGAAGAAGAGAACCAAGAGGCAAAGGCTATTCCATGTGCATTCTACCCCATACTTGCTGACTTGGGGCAGGCCGAGGACATCAGTAGCCTAATTAAAGACCTCCAAAGACCTGCTTAAAGACCTCCAAAGACCTCTTCTTTGGAGGTCTTTAAGCAGAGGCTTGACAGGCATATGTC
This sequence comes from Zootoca vivipara, assembly GCF_965207765.1. Classification (NCBI taxonomy): domain Eukaryota; kingdom Metazoa; phylum Chordata; class Lepidosauria; order Squamata; family Lacertidae; genus Zootoca; species Zootoca vivipara. The sequence goes on from NC_142586.1 coordinate 62,666,095, forward strand.
AAGAATGCTTTGATGGTGTTTCCTGCTTGGCAGGGGGTCGGACTGGATGGCCCTTGTGGTCTCTTCCAACTCTATGATTCTATGATTCTATTATTTATATCCCATATTTTCCGCTGAATTCGGTCTAGACAGAAGCAACATCTGGGTGGATAACCAGAGAAGCCTGTGAAGCTAGGATTGGAGACAGCTGTCATCACTGAGTACAAATTCTATGCCCCCACCTATCAGGAAGCAGGTTGAGCTTCTGCCTGTCCCAGAGCCAGAGAACCCACTTACCTGGTATCCTGAAGTTGATAACTTACCAGATTCTGAAACCAGTGCTGTAACTTGAGGAGGAAACAAACACAGTAAAGTGGTGGTGCTGTGAACTCCTGCCCCCCCCCCCCGGGACCCTTTCACATACTGTTTCACATATATTTATTGGTTGCTTGACTATAATAAACACTTGATTGGTTAAGTGATTGAACAAGACTATTGTGTGATGTAATGTGGCCTAGTTGCTATTGGGCCATAAACCTCAATACATCTGCCTTCCTACCTCCAAAGGCCCTCAGAGAACAACAGAAAAAATTGATTGATTTACCAGTCATAGTTATACTTTTGTGAATTATTCTAACAACTCCTCGTACTCACGTTATTAAAATGCGGCCTTTTTTATCTCTGTACTTCCAGAATTGTATAGCCCCTTTGACTTTGCAAGCTGAAAAACTAAACAGAATGTCATTGTTTATATCCTTTAGGCAGTAACACCCAATTTTGTAGCAGTTAAGGATTTCCACAGGAACTCTTTCTGGAAGTGGGTGGATTGCAGAGCTGTAATGCACAATTCTTGTTTGTGTACCCTTTCTGTTCTGCTAGTAAGTAATTTTATGTGATTTAGATAATAGAAGTTTTGGGAAGCTGTGTTTCATGACGTTGGAACATATTTCTGCCATAATCGGTTTGACTGACTTTGGGCCAGAGCCTAACCTACAACATGGAGTTGTTGTTAGAATGAAAAGAGCGAGATAAAAATATGATAAATATGTTTTCTGGAAAAGAAATGACTGTAAAAACCAGTCCATGTTTACTTTGTATAAATTACTGGAACCTGAGGTCTTTGGGATTAGGCTGGGTAGCAAGTAATCTTGCACCCTGCGTTGTAAATAGCTGGCTTCATCTGCAAGTGCATAACACCAGTGGACACAAACTAGGCTACTGTAGCCTTAAAGCCAGTTAGGAGAGTGTACAGTACAGTTTGAGGGAATTATTTACATATGTCTGTTTTCTGTAGTTGCACACTAATCGTACTTGTTTAGAGAAACACCTTTTTTTAAAGCAGCACAATTCCAGAAACCAGTCTTAATCAGTTAACAGAGCTTGCACCCAGGTAAGTGGGGTCAGGCATGTAACCTGTGTTCTCAATATGCTTAGCATAGACTTTGATAACCAGGACAAAAAAATTGTGTAGTGGTGCACCAAATGGGGAGAAAAATTAAATTGCCTCCTTTGATGGAGAAAACCATTAGATACAACCTGTAGGTGGGAATTCTAAGAATGCCCAGAATTGGCAGAAATGTCATCAGTTCATTTATCTTAATGAACATCACTGCACCTCCCGCCCCCCACCCCCCACCCCACTCCTGTAGTAGTTTGGAGAGGTATCAAGGTTGCTGAGCCTTCCACTGGACCATGATATCATTAAAATACTTGACGTTTTCATACGAATGTTCTTAAAAGTTTTTTTTAAATCATTTTTGTTCATGATTGGAGATAACTGTTTTAGTTTTATAGGCAGGTTGAATATGAGAGATTCTGTATATTGCCTCTGTCTTCCTATCTGTTACACTATAGAATGTATGAAACTATAATAGGGATTTGTCTATGGAATGGATCCATGTGCTCCTCAGCTGTTTACATTTCCAATTAGGTGGGGAGTGGGGGGCCCATGATGGATTCATTGATCCCATTGTATACCTTTCCCTGTTGCGCAGCTGTTTACACCACCAGTTAGCTGGGCACCCCAGAGAAGGGGAGGCAAATCAGCAGGTGTGGGGGGAGGGGGCTGATCAAATCACATTTAGCATATGTTTTTAATGCAGTTTTGTCTTGGGGTGGAGTACAGTACTTCATTACTTCATAGATCTGCTAAAGTGCTGCTGCCATGCTTATAGATACAGCAAAAATTGTGTGTGTGTGTGTGTGTGTGTGTCCCCAGTGCTGCTGTTTTGCCCGTGCAAGAAAGTTCAATTTGCACAATGAAACCTCTCCTTACTTTGATCTTCCTTACACCCCCCCCCCTGCTCTGGCAGACCATCAAAATCTGCTCCAGAAGATTGGGGGACACACGTACCCTGACGAAATGTGTGCAGATAGGGAAGGGAAGATGGAAGCCAGAATAAGCATAGTACCGCTCAAAGCAACAATCAGTGTTGCAATAAAGACAACCTGCACTATCTGTAATTGTACAGTCATACCTCCGTTTGCGACCGCCTCCGTTTGCGACCGATTGGTTTGCGACTGCCACGGACTCAGAAGTGTTTACATCTTGGTTCCACGGCAGAAGCGCTGTAGTGGTGCTTCGCGCACGCGCAGAAGAGCCCCTCGGTTTACGACAAACTCGAGCGACCAGCTCCCTGGAACGAATTGCGGTCGCAAACCGAGGTATGACTGTAATTGATTTTTTATTTTACAGTTTTTTTGGTCATACTAAAACTGAAGGCTCACTAAAGATGTATACGTAGAATAAGTATTAAATACAAATCTGACTGTAATTCTGGCTTCTTAAGAAAACTGGTCCACTGGCAGCAATGATCACATGATTCAGTCCTGAGGCAAACCAAGCAAAAACATGTTGATCTGAGCTGAGACCTGTGTGCCAGTTCTGACAACAACTGGTCTGAGATTATCAGGCATGGGAAATATGGCCAGGCTACCTTGTATAAGGCTGTATAAGGCTGCAGTACATTGAAGACTCCCATTAGTACAATGTTATGGGGAACACCCCCCCCCCCCGACACACACAAAATAGCTGCTGTGGGGGCTCAGCTTGTCACAAGTAACTTGCCAGTGAACTCTGATTAGCCCCAGTCACCGTACCAAAGGTCAGGGATGATGAGAATAGTAGCCCAGCAACTTCTGGAGGGCCTCATCACTGTTTATGAAAAACAGAATTTTGGTGTGTGTTGTTTTGAAGGGGGGGGGAGTTATGTCTGAACGTATTCATATGATGTGTTCTAACCCAGCTGCTCCTAAACTTGTGAAGCACAGGAATTGGTGAGCAGATGGAACAGCTGATAGAAGCAAACAGGCATTCAGGCTATGCCTAAGTTTTCCAGATGTTTTTCTTTTTCCTTTTCCTTTTTTTCAAAAAGGAATCTTCTAGAATTTTGCACTAGCTCTTACTTCAGAAACCACGCTTCCTATTGTCTTTTTTCTTACAATTTTGTTATAGTGATTCTAGGCTTACCTCTTAGTAGAAAAGTTGCTCTGGGGCTTTCATATCCTTTATTTTGCTGCTGTACATAGTTCATTGGTAAAGAAGACACACAGTTATTGAGGCTGATGAATATCTCTTGAGATGAACATGCTTTATATGGTTCTGGAATTGTGATTTATTTTATTTGTGTTTCTGTAATTATTTAGGCATAT